>NC_056733.1:750168570-750866070 GCF_019279795.1 Protopterus annectens | reverse complement strand
CATGTTTGCTAACCCTAATCCTACCCATGACCCTAATCCTTCAGTTTATAACTAAAACTCCTTTCTTAACAGTACTACAATTCAGATGATACTTAATGTGGGTTTTATAGCTGGGATTTACTGATACCATTTTTTAAGTGGGAAATAAGTATTCAGTGTTTGAGTCCTCATCAAATTGGATGAAACAGTCTTAGATAAACTTTACATGATGTACTTTTATAGATCAACTATTTTAATAAGTTAGTATTCCACAAATTACTTCTGCGGTGGTGCAGGTAGCATTGTTGCCTCACAGCAAGAGGTTCTCCCGTTCATTTCTCGGCTGGAGTGCGGGGAGTGCCTTTTGTGTAGAGTCTGCATGCCCCCCCCCCGGTTGGGTGGGCATTTGAAAGACATGCGTAAATGGGCATGCCTTCGTTGAAGGTTGAAAGTCGAGCTGGCACCTCGACGTTTGTGAAAATCTACCGCCAATTATAAGCGGACCGGAGTTCTGCTGTGGCGACCCCTAACCGGGAAAAGCCGAAAGACAACAACAAGTATTCCACAAATTGTCAAGTGAGGTCTATGACAGAAGAATGCCAAAGAAGCTGAAAAGTAAGGTGTACAAGACAGTGATGCAACCAGTACTAGTGTATGGTACAGAAACCTGGGCAGTAAAGGCAGAACAGTTGAAGCTAGAGGTGATGGAAATGAAGTGCCTGAGAAGGGTGGTAGGATGCACACTGTGGGGCAGATGACGAAATGAGGACATGAGTAGCAGCCAATGTAGCTCCATTTGCAGAAAAGATCAAAGAGAACGGATTACGGTGGTTTGGACATGTGCAGAAAAGCAGAAGGCAATCTGGTGAGGAAGATTTGGGGCAGGCAGGAAGAAGGTAAGAGGAAGTGAGGACTTCCGGCAAAGAGGTGGATGGATTGTGTGAAAGAAGATCTGCGACAGTCAGTCATGAGTGTTGAAGAAGGCAGGAGTGTGGCACTGAATCGAGAGAGTTGGTGACAGTTAACATGATACCCCGACCCCACGTAGAAAAAAAGTGTGAAAAAGGGGCTGATGATGAGTATTCCACAAATTTTCAGATAATCTTCTGGATGTGTATGGTTGCAGTCTGTAAGAGTGAATATTGTGTTTTTCAGTCTGCGGTCTGCTTTTGCATTCAAGACTGCAGCACAGCCGTGGTTAGGAATTTGCCATTTCTCCACTGTTGTATGATCTCAGGGTTGGTACATACTGTTAGCAGAGGGTGTAGAAATATTGTGTTTTTGTGTATTTTATCTTTTTAGATTCGCAGTAAAATGAATACTCCCTTTATATTTTCTTGTTGGAGCATTCGATGATATAGTTTTTATATAGCTATATTATGCACACACATGTAACTTTGTGTATGGGAGCACATACACGTTCATATGTGAACGTAAGTATATATTTTTGTGTGTGTGTGTGTGTGTGTGTGTGTGTGTGTGTGTGTGTGTGTGTGTGTGTGTGTGATTTTTACTGTTAAGTGGGATAGAATGCTGATCCAAATGTATCATTTGTTTCCTTGGTGGCCAGGGTTGTGGATTAGTAGGAACTGAAAGATCACACTTAATTGTCTGACAAAATATCAGACAAGCACACAGCACACACATTAAGTAACTAAATTTACTAAATGTTGTGTTCGTTACTTTTTAATTAACATTTCAGCTATCAGAGTTTTCGTTTTTTATAATACTGTACTGTCTTCCATTTTCTGATAATCTGCTTTATAGGGACTTGGAGATGGCAGAAGGGTAGTAAGACTGTGAAATCCTTTTTGGACAGGGCTAAGCCATCACTTGCACACACTATGCACATCTGTGGGCAGTTTGGAGAAAGCAATTCACCAACTGCTTATTTTTTGGAAGATAAGGGAAACTGAATCACACAAAAAAACCTTTGTGGATGTATGGTGTTTAAAAGCTCATTATTCTTAACTTTTTTATTTTTCAGAGTAGTTAGTGGAGCAGAATATCACAACAAAATCACGGAATAAAAGCTGTAAACCTTTTAAGGAACAGCTGGAGAGCTTAAGTACTATTGAGCAAGTCAGGAGGTAATTTGCGTGACAGATTTTAATGATTTGTTTGCCCCATTTTACTTGGTACCTCAGTTGTTTTGAGAGCTTCTTCAGTATAATATAGGAGTAGGTAGGTTCCAAGGTTTGTGTGACTTCAGGTTAGTGAAGACACTGGCTGTGAGTCCATGTGGAAAACTGTAATATGTGAAGAGGCGCTCCTTTTAACAGACAAAGAACAACTCTGCATTACGGCTCCTAATCTGCAAGTCAGAAGGCAGTTTGTTGTCACTGATATGAAAATGCCATATGAAGAGCTCTGCTACTGTCATAATCAGCCCCATATTTTTTTTAAGTTAATGAAATGGTTGATGGTATAAAGTACTTAAGTATTTGATACATTTGTGATATTACTGTTAAAATGAAATATATAAATTTGGGATATAACTGTTAAAATGAAATAATAAATGGGACAAATAAAATTAAGTACAGTTTTCTAAATCCATAATGTCTACTGGTGGCTTTTTAAACTGCAGTGAGCACTGATTGCTGAATGAAAACATTAACCGGAAAAGTTCTAAGACATTGACATAAAACTTGATTAAAATTAAAAGTACAGAGCCACAAGGGACTACTTTGTATTTCAGTGAACAATTATATTTAAACTATATGCCAATACTGTATACATTTTGCATAAGTGAATGCTTTAAAGCACATTAATGTTAGGCATTCAGTCAGCATAATGTAAAATGTACCTGAAGTGCTTCTGTTTGCAAACAGCACTGTCAGACTGGTTAATGAAAAGTTTTTAAATAAAGCTTGTCTGTTCATATGAAAGGATTTCAGACAAGGAAATGAGGATGTCTTTTTTTCCAAGTATAATTCATGCAGGATAATAGAGAAATGCAATTTTTTGCTAAGAGTTTGTTACTGGAGGCTGTTAAAGAGGTGCATAGACTTGAACTTTATTGGTAATGAAGACCACGTACATTTTGTGTATCTGTGTAAAGCATTTTTGTTTTGAACTATATTTTACGGCAGCTTCTCTGTAATGGTGCTGTATACCTTATAACTTTTCTGGCTGCAGCTGCATACTGTTCCACCTGTATCCATCACTGTCCTTTTTTTTCTGTTTTACACTTAATCTTAGATTTTTTTTTTGTTGCTTTGACTTGACTACTTCAGGCCCTGAGCCCCTGTTTACACCAGTAATTACATCTGATAGAAATCTTGAGTACCAAAGTCATGACCTTAAACTCGGTGAAAAAAAAAGTATCATTCCTTTTGGTAAAAGTGATGTTCCTACTAACTACCACATCAGTAACACCTTAAGTATGCACTCAGTGATGAGGGACCTGGGCACACAGGTTGACAGCAACCTTACCTTTGACCACCATGTCTCCACAGTGGTAAGAAGAGCACTATATATTGCTCAACTCATAAGTAAGAGCATTGCGTCCAGAAAAAATAGTTATAACTTCCCTGTACTCTTCCCTCATCAGGCCAATAATAGAGTACAGTGCCCCTTTTGATATGTACCTTTCCAAGCAACTCCAGCAATTTGAGAAACCACAAAGGTTCCTCACAAGGAAAATTCAAGGTCTTCAGCATCTGTCCTATGAAGATTGAAATCACGGTCATTTTATTCTGTTTCATATAGACTACTCAGGGATGATCTTAGCGTTGCATACAAGCAATCTCTGACCCTGCTTTATTGGAAATGCTGCATGTCCGCAAGTCAAGTGGTTCATGAGTCACTCGCTCTAAAGACCCTAACTTGGTATGTGACATTAATAAAACCTGCTGAAGGGACAGATTTGTCTCCCGGAGGTTACCACACCTTTAGAACAGACTCCAACTTCATGTCAAACACAGCACCTCATTGGCCTTTTTTAAACACAGTCTGGATGATTGGATGGGTGACTGTAAATTCACACCAGGGGCTCCACCTGTGTCCCTCTTGGACAGGGGCAGTAGGTGCTGATCGTGGAAATAAGGGTAAGAACTTGGCTAGGCTTGCAAGGCCCGTAGGGCCATTAACCTAGTAACTTCCTATGATCCATTTTAGGTAGGAGGTTGGTGGTCTTTTGCAGCTACTTTCAAAGTCATGGCTGCCTCTGTAGTGAGTGGTTACAATCCAACCAGTCTTTCTAAACTTCCTAGCATTTTATAATTGGGGGTATTACATCACTCCCTGATAGTTATTAACCCCCCCCATGCTTCTTCTCTTCCTCTTAACCTTACATTCCATGTCATGCAAACCTCTGAATACCCATCCTCCTCGACCTGTTTACATGATGGCAATCCATGTCTCTCACATTTTACTACTACTGTTTTTGTTGTCTTTATGTAAAATGTTAATAGTCCAAGCAGTAATTAAATCTTTATTCTTACTCTTGTTTAATAAATTAATATGCTTTTCTCTGTTTATAAATGTTTCTATAATAAAACTTTAATTGGCATTTCCTTTTTTCTTCTCTCATGTTCATATGTAAACTTGAAAAGGTTATGAAGTGCATAATTACAGAGCAAATAAATAAATAATGAAATAGGTGATCTTTTAAACCCCTGAACTTAACTAGTTTGTATTCGTAAAAGGCTGGTATTTTCTGTTCAGCCTAGCTGATACCTTTTATGGAGTCACTGAAGCTCTAGATGAAACTCCATGTTTCCATTTTCCTTACCATGATCTGGCTAAGGCCTTTGATACCATCCACCATGCATGTATCATACATGAGCACTCTTAGCCGTGTATTAGCTCCAGTGTTTGTGTGATGGAAAGCAGCTTAGCTAATTGTTGGAACTCACACTGTGAATGTGGCAAGTACCTCTTCTAGTTGGGGAATGTGGCTGGGGACTTTTGTAAGGGCTGCATCGTGGGCCCACTCCTCTTTGGCATCTGTTCATTTGAAACAAATTCTAACATTAAGGCACTTTGGCTGACCCAAGTTTGGAGTTGGCTGTAAATTAGGTGTAGTTGACAAATCCCCATTGGGCACAAGAAGGAGCTGCTGCCATTAGTAATATGGTTTGTCCCAATTTTTTCCTGTCAAATAGAAACCACAAACCAAACATGTATATATTTCTACTCAAATTTCTTTGGGTAGGAGTATTTAAATAGGTCTGGCTCAGGGTGTTATTCAAATCCTGCCTGTAAAGTAGTTTCTGGTGTAAGAATGAGGGATTCCTGTTTTGCTGAAAAGATTTGAGATTTTGACTCTGAAAAGGAAGATGCAGGGATGGATACAGTTTTTATTTTCTTCAGATTTCTGACTAAGTTGTCAGAGAGGTCAGTTTTTGATTTTCCCTGTGGGTGTTTCTCTTTCTGTGAGACTATTGTTAGAATGTGACAGTGTTTTTAGTGGGAAAACACTGAGGTTTCTCAGTCCTTCAGAAAGTGCCATGAGTTGTTACAGAGGGCTTTTCCAGAAGCTACACCAATTCCTCCTGTTCTGTCTGCATTAGTGGATGTGTGTTACTGCCTGCAATTTTCTGATAGTTAGCCAGCTGCCCCTAAAAAGCAAGCAGACAGGATGTATAAAGTTCCTCAGTCTTTTAAATTCTTGTACATTATTCTCAAACCTGACCCAACAGCTATAGCTTTAATTGATCCCACTGCTGCTACACATTTAGTTAATTCCAGTCCTACTCTTTCTGATAAGGATGGTAAGATTATTGATAGGTATGGGAAAAGGTGTATACTTCTGCAACTTTTATTTTCAGAATTTTGAATTGTCAGGGTCTTATGTAAAGGTTTGTTCTGACAAATTTTGGAATTTAACAGAAGTATTTTAGCTACAGTTTTCCTTGTAAGGAAAAATCTGCTTTAAATAACTTAATCTCTTCTGCTGTACAGTTCACTACTCATTGTTTGCAGTGCGTGTGTATGACACTGATATTTCTTCCAGGGCAATGGCCACTGATACTTTTTTAAAGAGTTTTGTATGGCTGTATTCTCAGAACCTCCCAGATGTTAAATAATATTTTAAATTCTCTTGGATGGAGATTTAGTGGTTGGCCCCTCAGCTGCAGAGGTGATCAAAAAGTGTCAATTGTGATAAAAAGGGCAAGCTGATCCAGGGAATCTCTTAAGATTTTTCAGCCCTCCTTTTCCATATTGTCCAAGGAATTTCTTATCTCCTTATCTAGTTTTGGCAAAAAACAGAATACAGTCTCAAATTTCAGGTAAACAGACTTTTAAGAAGAAATGGCAAGGGGTTCCAAAAAAGTCTCAAACTTCCAAAACTGAGGACAGTTAAAGTTTAAATGGGTTTACTATTATATGATATTATGTGATCCTATCTCGCCTACATTCTGTACTGATGGGCTCGGAGCCGATCCCTCGGCTCCGACTCAGCACGCTTATGCTATAGAGCGAGGCCTCTTATTGGCTGAGCTATCTTTATCCCAGGATGCACCACCACTAATCCCCCAGATCTCGTTTGCCGCTAACAAGCTTAGACGTGGTCTCAACTTGGCTGGGCTAAGTACTATTTCTTAGGCTTTTTCCTGTCAGAAATTTGCTTACCTTGAACCCAAAAGCTGTTTTAACAGCTATTGTTGTTATTTGAGTGTGATTGGATAATTTCTGTTGAGAAATTCGTAATTTTTTTAGTCAGGGAAGGTTTCCCGTTTTAGTTAGAGGGGCCTTCCCCTGTTGCTTTACTTCTAGTTTCTCTTTCCTGGGTCAAGTACCCGTTTAAATTAGAGGGTCTTGACTCTCTTTCTCTGTGTGTTAACTGTTTAGCGTTTAAAAAAAAAAAAAAAAAATTTTTGGTTAAAGTTGGTTAAATTTGAAACTTTACTTTTGGCTAGTTTGGTGTTTCTCTTAGAAAGCAGTTATGTCTAAAGAACACAAACCCTCCGGGTTTAAGAAATGCACGAGGTGTGGGTTTAAAATGTCCATAACGGACGACCACTCCTCGTGCGTCTATTGCTTAGGTGCCAAGCACCTACAAGAGTCATGTAGTGTGTGCCACGCGTTCTCTTCAAGAGTCCTCCAGGAGAGGAAGAACAAATTAATCCTCAAGGGATTAATCAAGCCTTCCTTCGAGGAGGCTTTATCTTCCTCTCCGTCTCCTTCTAAAAAGAAGAAAGCGTCGGCTCCAACCAGTCAGTCGGAACCGACCGCTAAAAAATCTAAGCAGATTTCTCCATCAGCTCCACGGACTTCGGAGCCGAGGGCGGAACGGTCTGCCTCGATGCCTCCAGCCTCGACCCCTCTGGTTTCTGAGCCGAGGTCTGGGGCATCGAGAGGCGGGTCACCCTCATCGGCTCCACTGATATTGGAGCCGATAAAGGTTACCGGCTCAGACTCTTCCCCCTCGGAGCCGAAGTCATTATCGGCACCGAGGGAAATTTCCTTTAGATCTTCCTCGGAGCCGATAGTTGTTGAGTCCATTCGGAGCCGGTCCCCGAGCCCTTCGGAGCCGATGGAGAAATCGGTTCGGGCCCGATCGGTATCCTCTAGATCATCCAAGATGTCTGATTCGGACATCGACAGGGTGCTCCTTCGACTCTTCCAGTCTCCGGTGTTCCAAAAGCTAGTTTCGGCTCCAGCCCATTCGGCTTCGGAGCCGATGGTCCACTCCCCTACTGTGGTTCCTCCTCCAACAGCTTCGGCACCGTTGGAGCCGGTGCTGGTGGAACCGGTGGAGGTGTTAGGGTCGGGCCCGACCCTTGCTCCAACTCCGGCTCTTGGGTCGGAGTTCAGTACACGGACTTCTTCCTTCGGCCCTGGGGGGGAGGCTTCGGGATTGATGCTTTCGGTCCCAAGTCTCCCTCTTGGTGCATCGGCGGCGGGAGTGCCGTCCACTGTCGTGGCCACGGAGGTGGGATCCTCCCAGGATTCTGGTGGTCCCGCCTTCAGGGCTATGAGGAGTGCATTAGCCAAATCTTCCTTGGCTACCTCCACGGTTTCCCCAGCTCCTTCCCTGCATACGGAAACTGGGTCGTTGGCAGTCCCCCTGTCCTTAGACAGCGGAGCCCCGGGGCCTCAGGTTACCCCCGCTGGGGTTTCTCCCCCTCCTGGAGGTCATTCTGAAGCCTCTTCGGAAGAACCCCCCAGAAAAAGATCATGCAAGAGGAAGCACGTTGACTCCCCTGATGAGTCTCTGACATCTGACACTGATCTCGATGATGCAGAGGGGTCCCCTAAGTCGTCCTCGGATGATGTCTCCTTTGCAGACATCCTTGAAGCCCTAAAACAACGATGCGGCTGGCAGTCCAAACCTCCCTCTGCTGATGAGTCAGTGTTCCTGAAGGCCTTCGGGGCTCAGCCCTCCGCCTCCTGGGTTTCTCCGCCCTTCGATGAGCTCTTGGATTTGATCTGTCGAAGGCGGAACACCCAGACTCTGTGGAACCGGTGCCTGCTCGTCCGAATAAGTTCCTCTCAGCGCCCCCTGAAAAAGAGTTTCTAACTAAAGGTGTGGCTGTAGATGCTTTGGTGGTGGCATCTGCTACCCAGCAAGATGTAGCAGAGGCTTCGACGTCCGTCCATCCTCCTAATAAGGAGTCTAGGAGCATGGATCGGTATGGAAAGCGCACCCTCAGTTCAGCGGCCTTTACACTGAGGTCCTTGAACTACCTTACGCACTTTACCAGATTTCAGAGGGATCTGATTAAGGAGCTATGCGATACCCTCTTGGGTAACCTGCCTGAGGAGCTGGCCCAGACGGTTGGCTCTCAACTGGCTACAATGTCGTCCATTTCAAACTCGTCCATGAGGCTCATTTCTTATGCGGCCGAAGGGGCGAGTAGAGCAGCGGGTACAGGCATTGCTCTACGGAGACAAGCCTGGCTCCGCCTGTGTCATTTCGCGGAGGCTTTTAAGTCTTCCTTTGCCGACGCCCCCTTTGATGAGTCCTTCCTGTTTGGACCCAAGGTAAAGGACACACTAACCCGCTGTGAACAGGAGGGTAAGACTCTGACTGCCGTAGGGGCAAGATTTTCCACACCCTTTCGGCCTTATCCCAAGGCTAAAAGAGGAGGGAAAATGTGGTTCCGTAGATCTCAGAAGCCTTACCCCTCTCAGCAGGAGGATTCCCCTTCCAGAGGCAGAGGAGGGGGAAATTCTTCCGGAAGACGCCGTCCCAGAGGCGGCAGAGGCCCTCGCAACACTGGAGACCGCGAGTCCTTTCGTGGCTCTTCAGCCTTCCATAGTCCCTGAGGGATTGCCCGGCTGTGCAGCTCCGGAGCCAGTCGGGGGTCTTTTCTCGAACTACCTAAAGGCCTGGGAAGGTATCACTCAGGACCGATGGGTGCTTCGGATTATAGCCGGAGGTTACTCCATCCCATTCTCTCATCCCCCTCCTCAGCCCAAGAAAATCCCGGACCCGCCACCCAGTCAACGGGATATCGCAGCCTCGGAAGTTTCAAAGCTGCTGCAAAAAGGAGTCATCCAACCGGTCCCCGCAGACCAGATCGGATTAGGGACTTACTCAAGATTCTTTTTGGTGCCAAAAAAGACCAGGGACTTGAGGCCCATCTTGGACCTCAGCATCCTAAACCGTTCAGTCAGAAAGTCCAAGTTCCGAATGGTCACCCTACAAACCATTCTCCCATTGCTGGAGAAGGGTGTTTGGATGTGCTCCATAGATCTCAAGGACGCTTATTACCATATCATGGTACATCGAGCGTCCAGGAGACATCTGCGCTTCAGCCTAGGAGGCAGTCATTATCAGTTCCGTGCGCTGACCTTTGGTCTCACCACAGCCCCCAGGGTGTTCACCAAATGTTTGGCGGTCTTGACTGCTCACCTGAGAAGTCTAGGATTCCAGGTGTTTCCGTATCTAGACGACTGGCTCCTAACTGCCACCTCCAAGCATCTACTGTTGCGGAGCCTACAAGCCACTATATCACTGGGCAATTCCCTTGGAATCACCTTCAATTGGCTAAAGTCTGTGTTGCTGCCATCTCAACGCATAAGATTCATAGGGGTAGAGATAGACTCAAACCGAATGCGGGTCTATCTACCTACAGACAGGATACTAACCATACAGGCTCAAGTTCGAGCCTTACTTCCCAGATCCAAAGCCCCAGCCAGAATGGTCCTGCAGCTATTAGGATCCATGTCCGCCAGGGTTCTTCTAGTTCCCCTGGCAAGGTTGCACATGAGAATTCTTCAGTGGCTTCTTTCAGCTCAGTGGTCCTTTCAGGAACTCCCTCTCAGTCACCTCATATGGATCATGGAATCTTGCAAACGGGACCTTCGCTGGTGGCTAGTGCCCTCCAAATTGGATCAGGGACGACCCTTTGTTCTACCCCCTCCGGCGGCCATTTTGACCACGAACGCCTCCCAGACGGGGTGGGGGGGCATTCCCTGGGCAGGTCAGTCCAAGGCAAATGGCACTTGGAAGAGGCTTTGCTTCATATCAACGTCTTAGAAATGAGAGCAGTGCTTCTGTCCCTTCAAGCCCTTCACGATTATCTCCCTCAGGGCGTAATTGCTGTTCACTCAGACAACATGTCAGTTGTCTGGTACCTGAACAAACAGGGAGGGACCAGATCCTATCCTCTTTGCAGAGAAGCCATGAGAGTTTGGGAATGGGCAGTCTTGACCAAATGCTTCCTAGTGGCTACTCACATACCGGGCAAGTCCAATGTGATAGCCGACAGATTGAGCAGAACCATCCTCTCTCCTCACGAATGGTCACTGAATATAACAGTGGCAAAGCGGATTTTCAGCAAATGGGGAGTTCCGTGTTGCGATCTCTTCGCGACTCCTCTGAATACAAAGTGCAAAGAGTTCTTCTCCCTAACCCCGGCTCCGGGGAAGAGCCCCATGGACGCATTAGTCCATCCTTGGCCCACTGACTTGCTTTATGCCTTCCCTCCAGTTCCTCTCCTTCCCAGGGTGATTCAAAAGGCATCTCTCTTGGGGAGCAAAATGATCTTAATTGCTCCTTACTGGCCTCATCAAGTGTGGTTCCCCTATCTTCGGAGACATGCTCTGGAAGGTCCATGGTTCCTGGACCAGATCCCAGACCTACTTGTTCACCAGTCGGGACTATTCCACCAGTCCCTACACACCTTAAAATTGACGGCTTGGCTCCTCCTCTTCCGACGATAGTCAGGAGTCATACATTGGATCCAGATGTTGTACACATATTATCTTCGCCCATAAGTCTGCTACAAAGAAACTGTATTCTAGCAAATGGAAAAGATTTGCTATTTGGGCTCAACTCCGGGGCCTGGACCCCATTTCTATTCCCGTGACAGAGGTACTAAAATTTTGACTTCTCTTTTCAATCAAGGCTCTTCAGTTTCTACCATCAAGGTACAGTTGGCAGCAATCTCTAATTTTCATGAATCCATAGACCCACCCTTAATGAGCAACAGATTGTGTAAGACCTTCTTGAAAGGTGCTACTCTATTAAGACCTCCAATTTCTCATCCTGCACCTCCATGGGATCTCGATATAGTGTTACGCCTTGACTTCTTACCCCTTTGAACCGGCAGCTACATGTGATCTAAAGTTCCTATCATGGAAGACAGCCTTTCTGGTGGCGATTACTTCTGCCAGAAGAGTTTCAGAGCTTCAGGCTTTGTCAGTAAAACCCCCGTACTTGGTTTTTCACAAAGACAGAGTATCCCTCAGGCCAAATCCTTCTTTTGTCCCTAAAGTTTGTTCTAGTTTCTGCTTACAACAATCGTTAGAGCTTCCAGTTTTTTTCCCAAAATACTCTAACAAAGCGGAGTTCATATTCCACACACTAGATCTCCACAGACAGTTACGTTTTTATTTAGACAGGACCAAACAAACAAGAAAAACAGATCAGTTGTTTGTATCCTTTGCAGACAACAAATTGGGCAAAGCTGTCACAAAGGTCACTATTGCCAAATGGATCAGGGACTGTATTACTCAAGCTTATTTTTATTCTAACAAAGAACTTACCACCTCTGTCAAAGCTCATTCTACAAGGGCTATGGCTACTTCGATAGCATTTCATTCTAAGCTTGCTATTAGTGACATTTGTGCTGCGGCTACATGGTCTTCCCCGCACACATTCATTTCCCACTACAAATTAGATGTGGCATCTAGAGGACGAGCTTCATTTGGTTCCACAGTGCTCAGGAGTGTTTTCCAATGAGCCACCCGGGATTTAGGTGCTAGGGACGCTGTCCCATCAGTACAGAATGTAGGCGAGATAGGATCACATAACATCTTTTAGTTATGTACTCACCATAACTTCAGATGTTTGGGATCCATCTCGCCACATTCCTAATAACCCACCCTCCTTCCCCTTCCTTGGAGATCAGAGGATATCAGAAGGTCCGAATCCTGTTGTTTCATCTTGAAACATCTAACAATGTTATATAATCAAGTTGTGCATGTGTGCATGAATGCGGACAAACAAGATCTGGGGGATTAGTGGTGGTGCATCCTGGGATAAAGATAGCTCAGCCAATAAGAGGCCTCGCTCTATAGCATAAGCGTGCCGAGTCGGAGCCGAGGGATCGGCTCCGAGCCCATCAGTACAGAATGTAGGCGAGATGGATCCCAAACATCTGAAGTTATGGTGAGTACATAACTAAAAGTTCGGATTCACTACTTTCGAATGTTTTGATTTCCGAACAACATGTTAGAAAATCAGAACACCGAACACAGTAAATTTCGAACTTAGCATTTCAGTAAAGTCGAATGTTGAACATGTCGACTTTACTGAAATGCTCACATCTGCTCGGCATTAAAACACACTTTTTGCAGGAGGGGGGGCTGTGCCCCCTGCACCCCCTACTTGTATATACAAACTCCGAGATCTCACTACAGTGAAGGAAAGGGTACATTTTCCGATCCCCACTTTGGTGTGATCTGCACCACAATGTTGAACCTTGTTATAGCGAACGTTCGCCATTACAAGGATCAACATTGTGGTGATATATGTGGAAATACTGGATATGCAAATGAGGTTTTGCACATATGTTGATCGCACAAAGTGCGATCGACTGTGTGATAGTAAACCGTCTAAATGACTGTTCAAGAGACCTTATGACACACACTCACCCTGGCCCCTTTTGTCTTCCAGAAAGTCCGAATCTCCATTTTTTTCTCTTTGGCAACAGATTGCTTTAGACAGATGTTTTGGAAAATTGTTCATCAGGGTTAAAGAAGGCAGTGGGAGGAAATTCCTCATCCTTCCAAATCAGACTGTTGTTTCCACCTGTTCTTCATCACATGCTGTCCCAGGGAGTGATAGAACCAGTTCCTTCTTCCCAGATGGTGAATTTTTTTTATTCAAAGATGATCTGAGTTCCAAAGAAAGAAAATGCGTGGTAACCACTTCTGGATCTTTCTTTTTCTAAACCTGTTTGTGATAATGCCCTAATTCAAGATGATGTCACTTTACAATCTGTTACCCTGTCTTCCTCTTTCAGTTCTCATGGTAACACTAGACTTGAAAGATGTTTATCACATCCCTATTTATCAGGAACTCAGATGTTTCTTAAGATGTTCTTCGTGTTTCACTGTTGCAGTCATAACTGTAGGGTACTCCTGCCGGCAGGCAGCCCGAGGTCGGCCAGAATATCAAAGTCTGGGTCCGGCGTCAGCTGTATCAGCAAGAACCCTGACATCAGAACGTATAGGTATAAAGCTGACAGCCGACGCCATCTTCTCGAGTCTTTCTTGCCGTGCGGTGCAAAGCAGTTCGCAAGTTGTTGGTTGGCATTTTCAAGACAACGTGGTGTGATTGTCGTTGGTCCGAAGTTTTCTACTTCTCTTCTCAAAGCTAAGTACCCCATTGGGGAAACCTTTTTCTTGCTCCTCCGATGTCAGAAAAAGTTAACAATTGTGTATCGTGTGGAAAACAAATACCTCATAAAGATTTCCACTCTTAATGTCTACCTTGCTTAGGCCCTGACCACGACGTTTCTTGCTGTCAGTTCTATGCCAGGTTTAATTCTCGCACTATCAAGCGTAGGTATGATTGGGCATTGAATTACTTCGGTAGACTATTTAATTATAGGATGTCGTCGGATACTTTACCGACTACCGGAATACAGAAGAAATGCAAAGACAAGGATAGGCCTCCGAGGTCCAAACAGGATACTTTGCAGCCGGAGCCAACTTCGGGTTCGGCGGTCGTCAGTGAGGTGCTTTTGCAGCCCCTGTCATCCGCCACTTCAGAACCGATGGCCGACACGGACTCCCATGGGGAGCCATCTAGGCCTAGTAATTTGTCTGCTGCAGGACCTTCGGACGTCGCTCCTTCAGATGGGTCCGGAACCGCTGTGCAGGTACCGGCTTCTGAGGGGGTCTTCAGGCCTTCACATATTACTATTTCCACAAAGACAAAAGCTAAATCAAAGACTCCAGTGAAACCCAGAGTTTCTGCTCAAGCTTCCTCGGATTCAGCTCCTAAGACTCAGAAGCAATTACTTTGGATGGCTGAGGATTTACTAACTATGATTAGGGGCTCTCACCCTCCTCCTGAGAAAAGGCCTAGACAGGATATTCCTTACGATTCCTCTGATCAGGCTTCTGTATCTTCAGTTTCTTCCTCTGACCAGGATTACTCTTTCCCTCCTTATGAGGATTCGGATGCAGAGGATTCTATTCCCTCTGCTTCCCCCCCCTGAAGATTTCTCTTTCGGGGAAACCTTATATGAGATGAGGGAACATTTTCATTGGGAAGGTCAGGATTATTCTGCTTCCAAAAAGAGACTTAGGGAATTTCTTCTTCTCCCTCAACACAGGCCTTTGGCTATACCTCCTGTACTTGACATTGTGGATGATGCCTTCTCTGAAGCTAACTTGAATCCTGATTCCATGCCGCCTGCTCCTTCTAAGCCTGATAGATTTTACAGAGTTCCTGATTCCCATCAATTCTTATTTAAGAACCCCTCTGCTGATCCTGAAACTATTTTGCAGGGTTCCAAGGCTGCTAAGGCCTCTTCATCTAAGAATCCCATATCCTCTGAAAAGGATTCCCGTGCCTTGGACAGATGGTGCCAAAAGGTTTATACATCAGCTACCCTTTCTATTAGGGCTTTAAATTGCCAGCTTCACATGTTTAAGTATCAACAGTTTCTTCTATCTGTTTTGAAGCAAAAGCTTTCTTCCTTTCCTGCATGTGCTGAGGACAAGGAATTACAGGATGTGTTGCATGCAACTGAACAAGTTAGCAAACCTAGTTTACATTGTGGTTTTGATGCTTTGGAGGCTTCTTGCAGGGCTGCTGCCTCTGGTACTGTTATCAGGAGACATGCTTGGCTTCGTGAGTAGAATTTACCTGAACAAGTTAAGGCTAAGTTGTTAGATGCCCCTGTTCAGCATGATGTCTTATTTGGATCTAAGGCTGAGGAGGTTATTAAAAAGATGGAAGAAAAAGCCAAATCCATGCAGACTGTTAAAGATTTCTTACAAGTTCAGCCTCCTAGATTTTCTAGGAATTGGCCCTCCAAAAATTGGTCTTTTCCCTCATCTGACAGGCCTCAAAGGGGAAGATATAAACGCTCCAGAGGTCGGGCGCAGACTCAGGCCTCGTACAGATCTAGACAATGGACTGCTTCTTCACCTAGAAGGGGAGAAGACAGACCTCAAACCCAAAGAAAGCAGACCCAATGACTCCCTCTGTTGGGCTACAGGGCCTCCTTCCCTGGATGCCCCTCTCGGAGGAAAACTTTCTCTCTTTTACCAAAATTGGACTCACATTACCCAGGACAAATGGGTGTTAGACGTGATTTTAAGAGGTTACAGATTCCACTTTCATACTTTGCCAAGGCCTTCCGGCTGGCCAGACCTGCCAAAACATCAATGGACAGAGGCCTTACATCAAGTGGATGCCTTATTGGCCTTGAGAGCCATAGAACCTGTTCCACCTCTGGAGGTGGGGAAAGGTTTTTACTCAAGACTTTTTCTGGTCCCAAGAAAACAAAGCTCCTGGAGACCTATTCTGGACCTTTCAATTCTAAACACCTTTTTGGAAATTCCAAAATTCAAGATGCTTACACTTCAACAACTTCTCCCAATGCTCTCACAAGGGGCTTGGATGGTGACATTGGACTTAAAAGAGGCTTATTTACACATCCCTATAAGGCAAGAGTGCAGAAAGTACCTAAGATTCAAGGCAGGCTCGAGACACTTTCAATTCTCTGTACTGCCATTTGGCTTATCTACTGCGCCCAGAGTTTTTACCAAATGCCTGGCTCCAGTTGTAGCTTACTGCAGACTACAGGGGATTCAGATTTACCCCTATTTGGACGACTGTCTTATTCAGGCAGACAGCAAAGACCTTTTACTTCAACACCTGCATTTTGTTCAACATCTTCTATTAGTACTGGGATTCACAGTGAACATAAAAAAGTCACATTTGATCCCCTCGCAACGTATGATCTTTCTGCGAGCTCTTCTAGACACAAGTTTACAGATGGCCTTCCTTGCTCCAGAAAAACATGTACAGCTGGCTTCAATTTTCAAGACCTTGGCAACCTTGACTCAGCTCACTGCAAGGAAATTCCTGCAGGCTTTGGGCTACATGGCCTCTTGCATTCTGTTGATTTCAAATGCAAGGCTTCACATGAGGAAACTTCAATGGTACCTAAAGAGTGTTTGGTCTCAGCATTGCCACAGTCTGGATACAATGATCCCATTGATTCCCTGCCTCCAAAAGGAATTCCTTTGGTGGTCCAGGGCGTGTGCTCTGAACGAAGGGAAGCCTTTTCGTCTGCCTCAACCTACTCAGATCATAACCACGGACGCCTCGGATTATGCTTGGGGAGCACATTTCCTAGACAAATGCCAACAGGGCTCTTGGACAAACAAACACCTTCTATGGCACATCAACCTGAAAGAAATGTTGGCAGTCCAAAATGCTCTTCTAGCCTTCCAGACCCTTTTGAAGCCAGGACCTCTGCTAATTCGAACAGACAATACCACAGTCATGTGGTACATAAACAAGCAAGGGGGCTCTCACTCTTACCCCCTTTGCAGACTTGCCATGACTTTATGGGACACTGCTCTAAATTTGAATCTGGATCTTCAGGCACAGTTTATTCCAGGAAATCAGAATCTCTTAGCAGACAGCCTAAGCAGAAACATTTTGGATCCTCACGAATGGATGTTGGACCCCAACTTATTCAGCAAGATAACTGCAGTTTGGGGCTGTCCTCAGATAGATCTGTTTGCATCCCATCTCAACCATCAGTTGCCTCTCTCTTGCACCAGGTCCTTCCACAAAGCAGCTTGGAAAGTGGATGCCCTGTCCTTCAGCTGGAGGAATCTTTCGGGATATGCCTTCCCTCCTCTTCCTCTTCTGCCTCGGGCATTGCTAAAAATAAAGCTGGACAAACCCAAAATGATCATTTTGATAGCTCCAAATTGGCCTCGTCAGTTCTGGTATCCAACTCTACTGCACCTTTGCTTGGAACCTCCTTGGAGTCTTCCTCTGACCCCTTCTCTACTGTCCCAGCATCAGGGTCAGATGTTTCATTCTCAAATCAAGACTCTCTGTCTGGCAGCTTGGCTCATCAAAGGCATTTGAGTCCTTCTTCTCTTCCTAAACAAGTTTTGGATATTCTTTTGGAAGCTAGGCGTCCTAGTACAAGGAAATCTTATGCTTCTAAATGGAAAAGATTTTGTATTTGGATGCAGGAGCGGGGTTCTAATCCTCTTTTACCTGATATTCCCTCCATATTGCTTTATCTCTCAGACCTTCTACTTAAAGGTCTTTCCTTTTCTTCCATAAAAATCCATGCTTCTGCTATTTTGGCTCATTTCAATTGTGATCCTCCCATTTTCTCCCATCAGTTGGTTAGACAATTTCTGAGAGGAGCTAAGAATTTTAAGACCTCCCAGATCTCCTCCTGTCCCTGCTTGAGATCTTAATTATGTCCTGGAAAAGCTTACTTTGCCTCCTTTTGAGCCTGCTGCATCTGCGGATATCAAGTTCTTATCCTGGAAGACAGCTATTTTGTTGGCCTTGACTTCTGCCAGAAGGGTGTCTGAGTTACAAGCTCTCATGGCCGTGGAACCTTATCTTATTTTCCATCAAGACAGAGTTTCCTTGAGGACCAATCCTACTTTTATGCCTAAGGTGGTTTCTAGAGTGGCTCTAAATCAAACTATTCACCTACCTACCTTTTTTCCAAAACTCCAAAATAAGGGGGAAAGGATTTTGCATTCATTGGACGTACACAGGCAACTACGTTTTTACCTGGATAAAACTAAAGTTTTCAGAAAATCAGATCAATTGCTCATCTCTTTTGCTTCCAGTTCTCTAGGTAAAGCTATTTCCAAGCAAACTATTTTCAAATGGATTGCTCATGGAATAAGATTTTGTTACTCTCATTATGGAAAACAGATTCCAGGTACTGTTAGAACTCATTCTACTAGAGCAGCTGCCACTTCAGCAGCCTTTCTCAGAGGAGTTCCTACCAGGGACATTTTGGAGGCTGCCACTTGGAGTTCTGTGCATACTTTTTCCAAGCACTATAACCTCCCTTTGTACTCTAAATCTAGGGCAGGCTTTGCCTCTGCTGTTTTGCAGGGTCTTTTAGCTGCTGCTCCTTCTGCATAACCTCCACCCTTATTCTCAGCTTTGGGATTCTACCCTACAGTTATGACTGCAACAGTGAAACACGAAGAACATAGTACAGTTGTGTACACCTACCATAAATGTAGATGTTCGAGTGTCTTCACTGTTGCAGTCGGTGTTTCCCTCCCTCCAGACCCCTCTTATTTCCTTTTCCACTTCTTTTGTGGTGTATTTGTGTTTCCTTTGGGACACCTTTTGGTTTTATGGGGGCTTCTGACATCAGGGGCAAGAAAGGCTGGAGAAGATGGCGTCGGCTGTCAGCTTTATACCTATACGTTCTGACGTCAGGGTTCTTGCTGATACAGCTGACGCCGGACCCAGACTTTGATATTCTGGCCAACCTCGGGCTGCCTGCCGGCAGGAGTACCCTACAGTTATGACTGCAACAGTGAAGACACCTAACATCTACATTTATGGTAGGTGTACACAACTGTACTTTCTTTTTGTCTCTGGATCACATTATCAGTTCTCTGCTTTATCCTTTGAACTATCCACTGCACCAAGAGTGTTCACAAAGTGTCCAGCTGCAGTTATAGCTCATTGCAAATGGTTTACCTATAAATAGTCTCACAATGTATGTGCGAACAACAAATTTACGAACACTAAGAAAGACGCACTCACAACAGTGATGTACAACCCCACGAACACATAGTATCAAACAGATTGCATACCAAATCCAGCACCTAAATGCACCAGAATTCCCTACCACTCTGGACTCGGGAACAAGTGCTACCATGGGTCCCAAGCTGGGGTGCAGGTCCAGTATTTGGTTGGGTGGCATTGGATTTCGCTGTGTCAACTGCCGACAATCAGAATCGCCGACGTTTCATCCCGCGACGTTATTCCTCGCTATTCTAAACATTCAACATGTTCGTGTTTTTCAAGGTAAACATTGCAAACTATAGGGTATCCACATTTTTTGTATTTAGATGACTTTCTTGTCTTTGCAGAGTCATTTTTTTAGTGTCAGGAATCTATCTCTCAACTCCTTCAGACAAGATTGTGTTCCTGGGATGTCAACTACACACCTCCATTCAAAGAGATTTTCTTCCAAAGGGGAAAAAATACATCCTTATTATCTGTATTTCAAAGGTTTTCCACTCAAATTTTGGTCAGTGCAAGGGAATACCTCAGGAGTTTGGGTCTCATGGCATCTATGATTCTTTTGATACCTCTGGCAAGACTACACATGGGAAAGATACACCTGAAATCTTTGGTCCCAGAATCCATACCCTTTATCTGTCCAAATCTGAGTGCTGGGGTTCTTCATAATAGAAATCTTTTGGTGGAGATAACAGATGACTTAAATCCAGGTCTCCCCTTGTCTCTCCCTGCTCCAAAGCAGTCACTACAGACACTTCGGACTTTGCTTGGGTAGCAGTTTCAGGAGGGATAAAAGTGCAGGGGGTGTGAGACAACAAGGGTAGTTAAATGTCAAGAAGATGCTTGCCCTGATGAAGGCACTCAACTCTCTGTGAACTATTTTTGGTCCCCTGGACCTCTTAAAGTGGTGACAGACAGTACCACAGTCATGTGGTACATCAGCAAGCAAGGGAGGACCAGGTTGAACCCCCTTTGCAGACTAAGCATGTTAGCTTGGGATATAGCTTCACAGCACAATCTTTTTTCAGGCATCCTACATTCTGGCAGAGCACAATTGTGTGACAGACAAGCTTAATAGGAACAAGGCAGACCCTCAGGGGTTATTCCAGATTTGATCCATCTGTTGAGAGTTCCTCAAGTAGACCTCTTTGCCTGCTGTCTGAACAATAAACTGGCAAGATTATGTTCCAGGACTTCATGCAAGAAGCCTGGAAGACAGATGCCTTTTCTTTTCCTTGGACAGGAATGTTCTTGTATGCTTGCTTTTCCACCTTTTCCCTGATATATGTAGTACTTCTGAAGAATCAGGAGGAGTCTCCCAAAATCATTGTGGTGACTCATTTTCTGACCCAGGCAACAGTGGTTCTCCCCTATTTTGGAAATGGCCAGCCAGGGGCAGTAACCCAAGCTTCCTCACAGGATGATACACCTCAACCCCTGTCAACTTCACCTGACTGCCTGGATGATAGGGTTTTATTTTCCTTTAGGCATCTGTTTTCTGAGGAAGTGCAGCAGGTACTAATGGAGGCAAGAAAGCCTTGCATCTAGAAAATCATATATTAGCAAATAGAAAAGGTTTTCAAGTTGGTGCCAGCAGCAACATAATCAATACCCATCCAGGGGCTAATTGTTCTTTCAATTTACAATATTTATGTGAGTTACTTTCCTGTGGTCTTTTTTACACCTCCATTAAGGTTCACTTATTGGCCGTTTCAGCATATCTGCCAGTGGATCCTTCTCTTTTTAAGGCTGTCTCATGTCTCTGACCTCTGAAAGAAGAGTATCTTGAATTGCAAACTATGCATTCCCCATTTTCTTTACTAATCTTAAAAGTGAGGGAGAAAGGATACTCCTTACTTTGGATATCCACTGACAACTTTGGTACTATCTTTCTGGAACTAAGTCTTACAGATCTTTGGATTTGCTGTTCTTCTTTTTTATGACTGTAAGAAGGGACAACCTGTGTCAATACATACTATTTCCAAATGGTTAGCTGAGGCTATTGCCATTTTTATATATACTCACCACAATAAAATGTTTGCTGGCAAGTTTAAGGTCCATTCTTCCAAGGCCTTGACTTCATCTGTAGCTTTTAGGAAAGGGTTGGTTTCTAGAAGTATTCTAGAAGCTGCAGCTTGTTTCTGTGTATATTTACAAATCACTGTAAGTTTGATTCTTTCTCTAGATCTCAATCAGGCTTTGCAAGAACCATTCTTTAGGGGGCTACTGGAGACTCTTCCTTCCACCTCTCATATATAGCAAACTAGGGTAATCTACCCATATAGCTAAGGCTACTGCATCTGTGCTCATTGTGATGAACATAGTACAGTTGTGTAACTAAACTTAAAATAACAGGGGATGTTAGAATGATCACTACTGCAGTAGCCACTCCTTCCTTCCTTACACCCCTCTTATTTTTTGGTGTGTTGTTTATGCCAAGGTATGGTTATTTATCAACCTCCCTCTCTCTCTTGGCAGGAAAGCTCTGAAGAGCTTGCCGCCCAAACTTCTTTTAGTCACCTCAACTCAAGTTGTCTGGCAGTTTGGTTGCATGGAAGGTGCCCTGAAGCTTTGGCCAGCTGTTATTGGCAGGATACAACCCATATGATCATTTAAACATCTACTGCTAGGTAAGTTTACTTGTACAACTATACCTTCCAGAGTGAATTAAAAACACTGTCAGTGCTGGGCTTTCGTTTAACAATCGTCTGTCTCTTTCTCTTTGTCTATACTCTTATCACTCCCTAGTAGTGAAAGTAGTCTCAAATTTGCAGTCCAGTTTAGCTTTTTCCTATTCTGATACCTTCTACCTGTAGCTGTTTGCTTCCAAAACCTTTAATCCTTTGCTGAGTTTCTCTAGTAATTTCCATCACCCTCTTGCTTACACACTGTATTCCTACTTGCAGTCACCCCATTAGTAAAATCTCCTTTTTCAAATCCCCATGTTAGCTTAGTTTTTAGAGTACTTAATGATACTTTATGAATATGATATTCTGAATAGTTATTGTTATTCTTCTTAATGACAGGCATCTAAAATCATACAATCTCCTTACTACTTAACCCCTCCCCTTTCTTCATCACCCCTTTCCACTTTGATGTATAACCAGTTTGTGTTATGTATGGAGCCTTATTTGCATAACTGTAAAATATCCTTTCAAATCAGGTAATCCTAAACCTCCTTGTCCTATGGGGAGAATCAACATATCCCAATTAACTCTTGCCCTCTTCCTCTCTCAAATTATTTCAGTTTTTTATTAATTATGATCTATAACTTTTCTGGTTGATTAAAACAAATTTGACTATAAAATTAAAGGGGCTAAAACAGTTTCATTGTTTCTTACTATCCATGTCAATAATCAAGCTGTTTCAGCTTCTTAATTATCTTTGGTTAGTCTCTTCTCACATATCTTTAGCTGTCATAATAGGTATTTGGATTAAAAAGGATTCTAAATACTTTATGCTATGCAGGTATATAGAGTAGCAGTAAGTTGTCTTAATTTATTTTATATCCTGAGAAGACTTGAATGTGTCTTATAATGTTCCACAACATTGAAATATTCTTTTCTGGATTTATCAAGTGCAAGATAATCTCATCTTTGAATAAAGCTAACGTTGATTGCTGTGCTAGTTACATCCTTGAATATGTGAGTTTATTTTTTTTGCTAATGGTTCTAAATCAAAGGAAGTGGGAAAAGCTTGTTGAAAGCAAACCTTTCTACCTTGATTTTTGCTTCCAAGCCTTTATAAATCCTCCTAATTAACTCTATTATTCTGTCAAGGAAGGAAAATGATGCTATTGCCCTACTCGTAACATTTCAAGATATTATTTTTAGCAACTGGGCTGAACTCCAACATGTCCAAACCTCGGATCAGGTATTCCCACCATCCTCAAGTGGGCTATCACTTGTGTTCTTTCTAGGCTGGCTCTGTTATTAGTTCTTCCCTTTCTGCTCACTAACAACTCTTCTGTCTGGCCTAGCCTTTTTAGCAAGCCTTTAAAAGACTTGTGAAGTTACCTTCTTTTATTTCAGCTAATAGAAAAGTAGTCCGTCATTACTAATAACCCTTCTAGCCCAACATGACTGGTCTGCTTTTCTCAGTCACACTGGTGGAGATGGTACTGTTGTGGTGGGCTGGTCTGTTTTATGCTACTAGTACATAAGCATATTTTCTTTTTATTTCAGTGTCTGTTACAGTCTTGCTTTCTTTAAGTGTTTGCTTCCTGTTCAGCTAGAGTTGTAGTCTGGAGTACATCTATGGTAAAAGTTGATATTTTTTTCCAACACAACATCCAAATACCATCCACACCAAGTGTGAACTAAGAAATGGTTACCTGAATATTGGATAGATCTGCTAAATACATATATGATGGACCACCACAGTCAGTAGTCCGTCTCTAAGAAGCTTTGATATTAAGGTTATATGACACTGTTTTTTGTCTGTTTCTCTCTCTCTCTCAAGTGTGACTTTTTCTAAATGATAAGACTTATTTTCACCCTTGTAGAACTGGTGATGTAGATCATTGACTTAGTTTATTTCTTTACAAATTCCCTGTATGTGGTGGCTAATCTAGGTTTGTCTGTCGCCCATTATGTTTGCAGCATGATTTCAGAGCTTTCCAAGCGTGAGTAAGGTCTTGGCAGATATGCTCGTAGAAGTACCAAGGCAGTATCCATTTTCTTAACATGAATTGCTTTCCTTTATGGATGGCTGTGTACAAAGTTTTCTGAGAATTTGATCAAGTATACTCACATACTTGGGGAATTTTATTGAGAGCTGACTGAATGCCTCTTTTATTTCATTTGGTGGTAGGAATACCAGTTCAGTAGAGAGACGACCCTTTTGTTTTATACAGACTTACTTGAATTTTTGTTGAACGACAAAAGAAAGAACAAAACAGCCCATGGTAAATCCTGAGTAATCAGCACAAACTTAAAATCCAGGGCAAAAACAGAGAGCCACTCTGGAACTACTGGGAAATTAATGTTGAACAACAACAAGCTTTTGCCACAAAGTGCTTTTACTTTCTTAAGTTCCTTTTAATAAAGGACCATTAAATACACAACATTTATACTTAAATCAATTAAATCATGTGAAACATAATATGAATTATTTCAAAATGCCTTACTTGTAAAACATTCAAACAAATGCTGCCATAGAGACAAATACTATATACGGACCTGGATGACAGGGGATATAGCAAGAGTTTATTAAGTGAACATAAAAGCTGAAGTCCTGACAAACAGAATTAAGAATGTTTTTTTTTTTTTTTTTTTTAGTGTTTGACTCAATATATGAAACAAATGAGTGCTGGTAGGCAAGGCTTGATAATTAAAGTTTTAGACATGTGAAGTCATTTCAAGGTGTTTTTACAAGACATTGGCATATCCTTAGTAATATAGGACCTAAGATATGGTTTTATAAGGGAAAGCCTTATTTTACTTAAAAGAAGGCAGAAAGTCTAAATACAAGTTATGTTGAAAGGAACAAAAAGTATTTGATGTTGGGTGTAGTGTAAGGAAAGAACCATATCCATGTAATAAATGTAGTTTTTGTGTTTTATATAAGTAAAATATTTGTACATCCTGTGACTGAAAAGAGAGTAAGTTTGGAATGTATGCAGATCGTGATACAAAGACTGTTTATAATGCCTTATGTCAGATATGCCCAACATTTTATGTGGGAATGGCAAACAGAAAATGGAAGGAATAGGGGATTATATCCGATAATAAGAAGGTACGTTATGACCAATGCATTGTATAAGCATGTTTCAGAGACTAATAAACGTCAAACCTTTAAGTTTGCAGCATTAATTGTAGTATATGAAGTATATGAACGAAAGGCACGAAATGCTGCATTTAAATCAAAAGACAAGGATGACCTAAGAGTGGCCAGAGCAAATCTAAGTAGAGGTATAAAGGAGGCTAAGAGTACCTACGGGAGTAAAATTCAGGGACACTTCTCTGACCAAAGGGACCCCAGACATTTCTGGCAAGACAGTCAAGCTATAACCAACTACAGGCCTGCATCCTGTCCATGTGATGATAACAGAGAGTTTCTGAACAAACTAAACTCCTGCTTCAGAAGATTTGATATAGATATAGACAACAAAACTGCCAAATAAGCTCCCTATCGAACAGGGTGAGGAGGTGCTATGTCTAAGGATATCTGATGTTCTGAAGTCCCTGAGGCGAGTAAACCCAAAAAAAAGCAGCTGATCCTGATAATATTATTGGAAGGGTTCTAAGAGACTGTGCTACCCAACTGTTCACTGCACTAACAGTTATATTAAACACATTCCTGCAACTAGCCATTGTACCCAGTTGCTTCAAAAGTACAACAATCATTCCCTTACCCAAAAAATCCCAACCAACAAGCCTAAATGATTTCCGGCTAGTTGCTTTTGCATCAACAGTAATGAAGTGTTTTGAGCGGTTGATCAAGAACCTTATCTCTTCAAGCCTACCTGCAACACTGGATGCTTTACAGTTTGTTTATAGATCTAACCGCTGCACAGCTGATGCAAGAGATATAACACTTCGTGAATCCTTGGCACATCTAGAGCGCAATAATTTCTATGTCAGAATGCTGTTCATCAGTTTTAGTTCCGCTTTTAACACTGTTATCCCCCAGAATCTGATATCAAAGCTGGGCATCAACACCCCCCTATGTAACCAGATACTGGACTACATCAACAGACACCCAAAAAGTATGTGTGGGAAATAACAGTTCAGTCAGTATTACATTGAGCATGGGTGTCCCTCAGAGCTGTGTCTTGAGTCCTCTGTTGTTGACCTTGTTGCCGCACGACTGCATGGCCAAGTATGAATCCAACAAAATCATCAAGTTCGCGGAAGATATCACTGTCATAAGTCTTGTCAGAAATGGTGAGGAAACAGCCTGCAGGGATGAAGTGGACCATCTAATAGGCTGGTGCGACAGCAACAATCTGTCCTTAAATGCAAGTAAGACCAAAGAATTAATAGTGGACTTAAGGAGGACTCAGGAAATGCATCAGCCTCTGGAAATTAAGGGGGTAGCAGTGGAAAGAGTCAAAAGCACCAAGTTCCTATGACCTATTCTGATCAACTCATATAAGCCACACAGTGAAGGAGGCGCAACCACGTCTGCACTTCCTATGGAAACTGAGGAAGACAAACCTGTCTCAGTCCATTCTCAAAGGCTTTTACAGGGGGGGACCATCGAGAGCATCCTCCCAAATAACATCATAGTTTTGGTATGGTAACTGCAAATCATCTGACCGCAAGGCTCTCCTGAGGGTAGTGAGGATGGCAGAAAATCATTGGTTCCTCGCTTACATCCATGGATGATCTGCATGAGACTCGGTGTGTGGGAAGGGCTAGAAAGGTAATAAATGACCTGACTCACCCTGCCCATGGCATGTCCTTTCCTCAGACAGGCAGTATTGCAGCCTGCACTACAAAACATCTAGACTGAACATGAGCTTCTTCCCTCTATCCATAAGGCTACTGAACTTGAATGCCAGGCATGACAGTGAATAATTAGATCAATATGCCACTTGCTATGAACTATCATTATAATCTCTCTGGCAAATAACTGGTACAGTTAGCCTGATTTCTTATGCTGAACACTTAACTTTCTCACCGCGTTTTTCGTTCCAAATGGAACTTCTTCAGATGTAAAATAAATTAATTAAGGCTCTTCCCCTTGAATACAAATTTAAAAATAATTGAACCAGTCATATTAGTGAATAATTACATCTCATAAATATTCATACACTGCAAATGCATTTCCAGATAGGGCTGCCAAACTCACAATATCTTGTCATTTGTACATAAAGTGTAAGTATGAAATTCTAAATGCATATATATGACCTGATGAAGATACATTTTAAAAACTACAATCCTAAAAGCTTGTAACATAAACATTTTTTCTTTAAGAAAACAGGAGGCATATATACAGAAGGAATACATATAAAACACATATAAAATGCATTACAATACCACCATCTAGTGACTAAAATAAAAACTTGTTTGTCTATAAAATTTGTAAAATTTAACTTGTTGCTCCAAGACCATTATAGTACATCTAAAAAATAAATATATCAACCCAAACATATACATAAAATTCAAGCACTTCAAAGTCTAGCCAACCTTAATTTCAAAATAGGGACTATGGACACATTTTCATTCAGTCCAGGTGGTCTGCAGGCTTCCAAAACCAACTGCCAGTATAATTCTCTGACTTCAATTTTATTTTCCCAGCCCCCCCCCCCCCGAATATCATGTGGAATACATTCAAGGACAAAAAACAGAAAGAAAGCTTCTTTGCAAACTTTAGTGTGCTTAAACAGAGTGTTGTTGACATCTTGCTTACGGATATCGTACATGTGTTCGTATAGCCTTCTCTTAAGAGCCCTCTCCATTTTCCCCACATAAAAGGAGGGGCATTTCCTACAAACTGCCAAATAAATAACACCTTTAGTGTCACAATTTACAAAAGAATTACTTGTCAAAAGTTTGTCCCTGCCTTGTAAAAACAAATTTTCACCATTAAACACATGGCAACATTGTGCACATTTTCCACAATTTATATGTGCCATATTTTCTCCCATAATCCTCCTTATCCACAACATTCCTTTCCAATATTTCCTTAATATGTTTGTCCTTCCTGTAGGAAAAAATAACTGGCTGTTGGAAAATATTCGTTAGGTCTGAAAAATTAGAAAACAGGTTCCAATTCTTTTTAACTACTTCTTTGATCAAACCTGAATCAGTATTAAAATTTAAAATAAAGGCACCACTGAAGCAGTTTTCACCCTTTTTTGTACCCTCGTCTATTTGTGTCATTATTCCATCGGAGGTCCTTACTCTTAAAACAGGACTAAATCTATCAGAGCTCCCATTCTTAACCTCCCTAACCTCTTCCAACACACTTTCAGGATATTTCCTATCTAAAACATTTGCTTTTAACTTAACGCATTCATTGTCAAAATCTTCAGTTTTAGTAGTCATCCTGGATATTGTAATAAATTGTCCGTTCACTAAATTTCGTTTTTGTTTGTAGGGATGAGCACTTGTGTAATACAAATAAGGATTGGAAAATGTTTCTTTCCTATACACTCTAGAACCAAATTTCTCATTGTCATAATGTTTATAGATATTAAAATCTAAATAATTTACTGCTTCCCTAGTGATGTTATATGTAAATTTGAAAAAGTCAGTAGTTCTATTGATGTTTTGTATAAATTCTGCAAGTTTGTCCTCGCTGTTTACCCAAAAGAAACATAAATCATCTAGGTATCTTTTGTAAAGACATCAACAATCTTTTTTATGCTGAGTTCAAAAATAATGTTTTCTCCCAAGTATTCAAAACAATATTCGCGTAGCTGGGGGCACAACAAGCCCCCATAGCTGTGTCTTTAACTTGCTTGAAAAATTCCCCCTCAAAGCTAACAAAATTGTTAAGGACCAACTCAAGCAATTCCATGATGACTCTAATTTCCTTCCAGTTAAACTTGTTAACCTCCAATAAAGCTTCCAAGGACCAATCCATCCGTATAGTGTGAGGAATAACAGAAAATAAATCAACAATATCTATTAATTCAAATATAATGTTCTGTTCATAACTATTGGGATTTACACTTTCTTAAACAATCCCATGAATCCTTTATGAACCCATCATATTCCACCCAGACCTTTTTAATTTTAGAGACTACAAATTTAGCTAATGAGTGGGTTTTGGAGCCATTAGCGGAGACTATGGGTCTCAAAGGTGGATCTCTAATATTCTTGTGAACTTTAACTATCCCAAAAATATTAGGGACCACTGGCTTATCAGTAACCAAAAAATTGTAGGTGGGTCTGTCTTAGCTCATCATGGTACAACTCTCTTAATGCAAAATCAATCTTGGAGTGAGCAATATTAATTTCATTAATCGATACTCTATTGTATCTTTCCTCATCTCCTAAAATAGATTCCATTTTTGCCATGTAGGTAATGTGATCCATGATGGCCATACCCCACCCTTATCTGTTCTCATAACCCTAATATTTTTCTTCTCAAGTCCTTGAGCAACTGCCTTTCTTCCCATGTTAGATTAGAATAGGCGCTAGATTGGTTAAGCTTATGTCTAAGCTGAATTTCCACTACCTTCTCAAAATTTTTAAGTTGTGGGTGCAGTACTGGGTTATAGTTACTCTTCTTTCGTAATTCCTCCTCACCCTTCTGTTCCTTCTTGTTTCCTTCATATAGGAGTTCAAGGTTCTTTTTTCCTCACAAATAGTTTAAGGTCAATTAAGACCTTGCTAATATTACTTTTTTTGTATGGAACAAATTTCAGTCCCTTCATGAACAACTGAAATTTAGCTTTTATCTATCTCTAAACTACTATAATTAAAAATGTTAAAATTCTTAAAGGTACTAACATTTTCATTATGTTTAATATTCTCATCATCCCTTACACCCACATTTTTGTCCTCGCAGCTACTTATCCCCCCCCCCCGTACTGGTAATGAATTGTCGATTTGTTCCAAATTCTCTCCGATCTTCTTAGATAAGGGAACTATAAATGGTCATTGATATCAAGATTAAAAACTTCAGAGTCAGAAAAATTATTATTATTGAAATTCTGATCTTCATTATTCTTCCTATGAAACCTTCTGTCTTCTACCTCATTATAAGGGCCAGATACTTCCACCTTCCCTTATTATATCTATCTTGACCAATTTGCCCACTATACTCATCAGGGTAATGATATGCTGCAGTATCTTTACCCCATCTCCTCCTTGGATAAAATCTATTTTCTTGATATTCTAATAAGTCCCCTCTCAGTTTTCCTATTCTTCTGTCTAGAAATATATACACATTTACCATCTATGCTTTTTAAATGTTGAAATACTTTTCTTTCTCCTTTTCCACTGTAAACATTAAATCCTTGGTTATTTTTTCATTCATTTCCTCAATTTATTTAAACAGGTTTTCCATTTCCACCTCATTATCCCTAATAATCACTTTCATAATGGAAAACTCACAGGTGTTAAAAATTTTAATTAAATCTACATAACTTTCTTCCCTAAAATTGTTAAGGTACTTGTATACTCTCTAAGACTTTTAGGAACAATTTCTAGTGAAAGACATTTTATTAAGTACATGTTATCCAAATAAATAGTTTTATATGTCAACATCAGGTCATAAATCAAATTCACATTATCATTGTATGTATTAATCCTTTCAGAACCAGGTTTATCTCCATTTTTATCATTGTATTCATCAAGCTATAACCATTCTTGCCATGTAAAGTCTCTACACATTTCTTTCATATGAGCATTATTATGAGAGTCCTTACAGTTACCTGTGTGTTGACCATGGCCAACAAGTCTTTATTCTTTAGGTCTCGCACCCAAGGCAACTTGTAAGTTGATATCCACAGAAGTTTCGCCATTGCCAAGAGTCCTAAACACGCTCGGAATACCAGACAAGGATACCGCTTCCCCTCCATCTCCATTCTCCTCTGAGTCTAAACCACATCCGTTCGTGTCCAACATACGTACGTTAGAAGACACCGGATGAACCATCTCTTGGTTACCAGGAATCGTGAAAACTGAACTCGCAGTAAGTAGCTGAGAAGCGCTACTATTGAGCAGTCTGACAACTTGGGTTAACTCACCCACAGCACTTCTTAGGTCCGCAACTTCATCCGAATTACTCCTATCAAGCTGTCCACTCAATTCCGGCTCCCCCATCTCAAATTTGAAAGAACCAAACCACAGCAGAAGAGATACAAGTGCTTCAAAGAGCAAAGCTCCAACCAAACAAGATACAAGAGAAGCAGCAGCAGCCACAACGAGTGGTACAAACGCCAAAACTTTAATGGAAAAAACAAAAACAGCACACAAATATGTTACACTAAACGCTTAACTTTCTCACCGCATTTTTCGTTCCAAATAGAACTTCTTCAGATGTAAAATTAAGACTCTTCCTAATGATACAAATTTTATAGACTCAAGTTTTTATTTTAGTTACTAGATGGTGCTATTGTAATGTATTTTATGTGTTTTATATGTATTCCTTCTGTATATATGCCTCCTGCCTTCTTAACAAAGAAAACAATTTTATGTTACAAGCTTTTAGGATTGTAGTTTTTAAAATTTCTCTTCATCAGGTCATATATATATGCATTTAGAATTTCATATTTACACTTAGTTATTTATGTACGAATGACAAGTTATTGTGGGTTTGGCAGTCCTATTTGGAAATGTATTTGCAGTGTATGAATATTTATAAGATGTAATTATTAACTAATATGATTGGTTCATTTATTTTTAAATTTGTATTTTAAGGCGAAGAGTCTTAATTAATTTATTTTACATCTGAAGAAATTCCATTTGGAATGAAAAACGTGGTGAGAAAGTTAAGCATTTAGTGTAACATATTTGGGTGCTGTTTTAGTTTTTTCCATTAAAGTTTTGGCGTTTGTAACACTTGTTGTGGCTGCTGGTGCTTCTCTTGTATCTTGTTTGGTTGGAGCTTTGCTCTTTGAAGCACTTGTGTCTCTTCTGCTGTGGTCTGATTTCTTATGCTATTACTTCCTGAATGTGCAATAGTCAGGAGTGAGTTACCACCCCATACATGTGCAATATGAACATCAGAATATATCATATTACAACTGATAAAGTGCAATATTCAAAGCAGTTGCAATGTGAAGTCATAGTCTTGGAATACCTACTAGTATAATACCGTCTAATGTCTTCCTGTCCATTTGTGGTAAGTTATTGTGTTAATATTTTAATTACTGTATGTGCATTAGTCTTGCTGTCATTCAGACTGCGTTTCATTGTCTTGCATGGGGACCAAAGCAACACAATTTTGTTCACCTTGCACTGCTGTGTATATCTGATCGACAATAAAGTGTACTTTGACTTTGAGAGGGTGTGATATTAAATTAGAAAAAGAAAACAAGGAATATGGATGAATTAGCATTTTAAGGGCTGATGCTCCTACAGATCTCAGTGGCAGCATTTGTTTGAAACCTGTTTTCGAAAATTAAGTCATATGATGCATATCAATTAAACAATCAATTTAAGTATTTAACTGTGTATTAATGGTCCTTTGTTAAAATCAACTCGAGAAAGCATTTTTGTTGTAAAAGCTGCTTGTTGTTTAACACTAATTTTTTTGTGGTTCCTCAGTGGCTCTCTGCCTTTCTATATTTTTGTATCTGTTGCCACAACCTTGAAAGCTATAATGCACATACCATTCTTCCGAGGAGAAAAAACACAATGAAAGGCTGAATAAGTGTTTAACTTGCTTTAAATCTCTTTGCACTTCCTGCTGCAGTTCTTTTGTGGAAGATGACTGCTGTTAGTGTTGTAGTTTGAGAGGAAAGCTTAACAGTGTTGAGGGAGTCTTAATAAAATTATCTTTTCAATCATTTTGGAGCTTAACTGCAGTACTAATATATTTGTTTGCTGGGGATCTGCACTGGTGTACGTAACTGTTATGTGCTGATATTGCAGGAGTTTGGTGGTGGTGTCCTAAGAGACCTGTACATGTTTGTATTATTCATAATATAACTTATCAGTGTAGTACACAAATTGCATGATTCTATTCTTACTGCTAGTACCATTATGTATTGTCTTCGCTGTTGCACATTTTCCATTAAAGTTTTTAAACTGCTGCTTATGTGTAAATCTGAGTACTATTTCTGTATTGTATTTCACTCAGTGTATTTTAGCTTCACAGTGTGAACATACAGTATACATAGCATATCTGTAGGCTGATTTCTGTATCTCCTTGTATGGGTCAGCATTTTTTCATGCTTTTGTTTCAAGTATTAAGTGCTCTTCCTCTTTCTACAGAATTTGGCTGTGTATGTTAGTGCTGCGTGTTAAATTATGTGGCATTTGCACATTTCCTTTACTCTTTTAGACTTGCTATTGAGAATATATGCATTGCAGCTTGCTCTGTTTCAGTAGGGTGTACACTTCTACACACAATTCATCTTTGACAGACATTTTTGGAAAAAAAACTGCTCTGTCATGAGATGTAGTATTTCTTTCCAGAAAGATTTCACTTTTATAAGATAAAAAAAAAAAAAAAACACATTAGCTCAATTGCTATTTAAATTAAACCTTTTGACAGTGTTAAAGTAAACAGTCTGTCTTCACAAATTCCCAGCACTTTGCAGATCATTATCTCCCTTCCTAACTGCTTCACACACACAACTAGATAAGATTTGTATCCTATCTCACTCCTTCCATTCCTCCACAGAAGTTTAGAAAAGACTATATACTCTGCTAACACAATACTTAAATCAGTATTTTGTACTGCATGTGCCTCAGTGTGGCTATAGAAAGGGTTGTAGTATTTCCACTATCCTTAATTTCCTTACTAACTCCCATCTCCATGGTCTTCCCCCTTCCTCTCCCAGGTAGAAATATTAGCAGCCAGAATCACACAAAACATAATGTAGTGGTGTAATGTACATTTACAGCAAAAGGAACACCAGCAAAGTCTGTGTCCGTGATGTAGAGAGATAAGGGCCTGTCTATGGCCCAGGTGACCAGAATTTGATTAGCAGCTTGGGTGCTTAACTTGGGTAGGCAGGAATGATGGCCATGCTCAGTCAAGGGGAGGGGGTGGGAGGTGCATGTATTTGGACAGATCTTGAGGTTGATTCCTGGTGTAGGTTAGGGACTTGTGGTGGGTTATTGTCCTCTGGGAGGCCAGGGCTGTGGTAAGTTGCTGCTCAAGTGGGTGATATGCCAGTTAGTCCATTGCATATTGAGACTATTTTTTCGATGATTGTTCTTAACTTCCTGCCCCATGCAGAAATGTGATGCTGACGCAGGGTTTCTTGATCTCCTCACCATACCTGGACATGGGTTGGAGATAGTCTGGAGGAGGCCGATTGGGTTTAATAGACCCAGTGAATAAGGAACGGTTTCTGAGAGTAGCTGATTCTCAGCTGTGAGGATCCAAAAATGTCAAAAAAAGCATACCAGTGTCTTATTTTATCAAAAGCCAAGTACCTTCAATTACTGCCAGTCTTGCACTTTGACCATTGTCTGTCACTTGCAAAAACTGTAGCTCTTAGACACAATACTTTGCTTAACATGCAGTGACTCGTTACCATTATATTACATTTGGTTGGTAACAGAAAAACACAATAAGCATACAAAGTCAGCTGTTCTAAGTATGTTTAACACTATACCTTCTTTTTATCCCTACTTTCCCCTTAGACTTTTTCCACCTATTTTATGTCTTCTCAAAAGCTGCTGCTGTGGCTTTCATTTCAGCTACACATTGTAGTAATCCATTCCATCAGTTTTGCAACGTACTGTGGAAAAGTACATTTAGAGACCCAGGGATAGTCCTCTGCTGCCTCTGCCCTCTTTCTCCTCAGCCCTTCCCGTACTTCTCAAGTGTACCTCATTACAAGGACCGTACCTTATTTGGGGTCTTAAAAAGTTCACGTTCCTCGACGTTCCTCAAAGTTCCACATTGAAAGAGACTGTCACACATTCAGTGTTAGGAATTTTTTTTTAAGTGAAATCCATTGTAAATAGAAATGAATCATATGAATTCATTAAAAGATCTTCTTTATAAGTAAAACCAGCATATTTTAACCATCCTATGACCTTCCTAGTTGAAGTTGTTAGTTAGCCATTAGTATGTGTTCCACATTTTGCCCATTTGTTCCACATTATGAGGGCTAGTGTTCCTCATTTTGGAGATGGAAGATTGAGGGCTATGCCTTTCAGGAAGACCCACCCCTATTCACATCTCCCTGACACACACTTTCACAGCAATATTATGCCCCCCCCCCCCGCATACATTAATAACTTGAGGTTTGGCAGTTCAAGCATGGTATCATCTTTTGTAGCTTGAAATGCTGTGTGTCTATTACATTTCAATGAATACTTTTAAGGCCTGTGGATGTGTTTTCCTTTGTGTAAGTGCCGTAGTTGTGGGAGCAGTTATAAATAGTTGTATTACAGGGCAGGACAGTATTTTTCTCTGGGGTCTGAATCAAGTTCTGTGTCTATATAAAGCTTGTATTTTATAGATCCGTACAAGTTAACTGTCTCCAAAATATTTAAATATCTATAAACTCACATAGTCTGTAATCATTGTGTATGTGTGACTGACCAGATTTTGTAACCTGATTATTCCAGTAGTTTATTAATTTGGTCAGCAGTTTTATAGACAACTTTAGTTCAGCACATGATGGACACGAAACTGTATGTATTGGATGACTTATTGAAAAATAATTTCTTTGCAATATGCTCCTGTGTGGGGAATGTACTAAAGTCATTAAATATCCACAGTGACTATTCATGTAGTAATGATATTTCTTTTAGAATTGTTTCTGAGCTAGTGTCAATATGGCTCGAAGACATTAAACAACCTATACTTTATGATCACACTAAATGCAGTACTAATACTGATTCTAAACTTATAGCTAACATCAACTGTAGTACAAACACTGATTTTAAACATGTAACTGTCAGAAAAAGAAAAAAAAACAGGAAAGACAAAATCTAAAAAAACCTAAACACATAAGTAGTCACAGTAGTGAAGAATCCTTAACTGAAAAAGAAAGTATTCTTAATCTAAGTGATACTGAAAAATATCCATCTGCTGCTGCATGGCTTGGATGGCAAACTGAAAGCAGCAGAGTTCTTGAGCTCTGCAGTCTTTATTTTCTTCTGACAGGATGTTTTATTCAGTTTCACCAACAAAGACCTGAAACTACAAAAATCAGATTCTGGAAGTCGTAAGCTAGAGGTTGGTGTAATTTTTAAGCTAAAAGTTTGATATTTTCCTGTCAAACTTTCAAATAGAAGGGACATTGAAATCACATTCACAAAGGAAGATGAGCAGCTCCAAATTTTCTCAGCAAGAAACCCCAATGAAGAGAGAAATACAGCCAATCCTTACTACAGTTTAAGACTTGGTGGGTAAAATAGACAAATTAAACTTAAAAGTAGACAGTATAAAAGAAGATACCACCAAACAAATAACCTTATTAAATGAAGTACTTAAACAACAAACTGCTGCCCAGATTGTTGCTTTGGAAGATTCAGTAACAGAAAGAAAAACATAGACTCTCTTCTTCAAGAAAATGCCAGACTCATTGAAAAGATAGACAACATTGAGAATAGAACCAGGAGAAACAATATAAGAACCTATGGCATCCCAGAGCAGATGGAGGGAGACAATAGGATTAACTTCCTGACTTCTTGGATTTCTAAAATCCTAAACCTACCTGAAGCAGTATCCTTTGGGATAGAAAGGGCACACAGGTCTCTTAAGTACAACTTCTGTATCCAGTAAAAACAGCAATCCAAGATCTATTATTATAAAATGTGTCTCTACTCAAGACTAAGACCTTGTTTTAAGAACTTCCTGGTCCCTTGTTCCATTAAAAATTGGTGACCAAACTATCAAGTTTGACAATGACTTTTCACCCCTTGTAATTTCCAAAAGAGCATGGGTCTCTAATAAAATCGCTAAAAAAGGAAGGAATCCAAGCATAGCTCATATTCGCAGCATGAATAAGACTATCCCTGTCAGAAGGAAAGAAAACGTTTGACTCTCTTGAAGAAGCATCCACATTTGTCCAAAAATAACCTTTTAAGTCAACCTGAACCCATGGATTCTTCAGTGAACTTAAAAAGACAACTTTCAAAACATGAGTGGACTATCAAAGAAAAAAGAAACCTAGAGACAAATGATTATACATAACTTCACATTTCATGCAAGTTTTTGTTTTCTCCCTTCTAAATAATGTAGAATCATCCACAGAAGGTAATGTAACTTTTTTCTCTCCTATTATCTTTTCCACAGCAATGCTTTTATAAATATATAGTACTCAGAATTCAAGTAAATCAAAATCCTATCCGACTGCAAACTTCTATTTTATACTTTTATCACTTTATATACATGGCATAACACTAGTGAAATGGTATAAAGCCACTCACTCATTTCATACATTTATATACATTTCTCTTGTATCCTATACTTATTTCTTCATGTATGTGCTTTCCCTTTCTGTTTTAGTCCTAGTATCATAGAGTATTTCATCACTGCAGGAGAGAGAAATGCTTACTGTGTTACTTTTAAGTATTTAAAAAAAAGTGGTGACATATTATATATATACATTTACTACTTAACTGAACTTCTGCAACGTGCTTCATTTAGCTAATATATCTTATAGCTATGTATGGTTGGTAATTTGAAGCCTTTATTTTAAATATTCATCATTTTGCAAGTTATGGACTTCTGCGGTGGTGCAGCGGTAGGGTTGTTGCCTCACAGCAAGAGGTTCTCCCATTTGATTCTCGGCTTGGGTTGGGAGTGCCTTCTGTGTGGAGTCTGCATATCCTCCCCGATGTCGAGTGGGCGTTTGAAAGACATGTGTTGAATGGGCGTCGGGCTGGCAACTCGACACCATAAAAACCAACTGCCAATCATTAGCGGACCGGAGTTCCACTGTGGCGACCCCTAACCGGGAAAAGCCGAAAGACAAACAACAACATCATTTTGCAAGTTATGCTTAAAAGCTTCACTTCACTAGAAGATTCCCACCTATTTACTTTTTTGATGGAATTTTGACAACTTTTGTGAAAAGCATGAGCTTCTAAAGGCTTCAGTTAGCTCTCAGACTCATGAGAAACAATCTGTGATATCTTTCAGGAAGTAGGCATGACCTTTGAACCTGTTTCTCTTCACTGAACTGTAAAAGCCAATCAGATTCAAGAATAATCATTTGAACTGTTTTCAATCATTTAGCAATTATTTTTTCAAAAAATTCGTATAAGCATATGTTTTACTGTAAACAGTGATTTATTTAATCTGAATTATATTTATATTTAAATACGAATTACAAATATGTTTCTGATAGTTTTTTAAAATGCATCTTTTTTCCTGTCTGATTTAATGACATTATAGTCCTGTATTTACAAATAGTAACAGATAATTATTAGGATTAATCAATTTATCTTTGGATATATACCAATTTAGATTAGTCTGTTTAGATTAAAAAATTAAGAAATTGTATACAGGTTCTTGTTCTTAGTTCATGCATACATAGTATATTAAATCAAATTCTTCCTTTCGTATGTTTTTAATGTACTAGCAGTTTCCCTTCTGCTTGCTAGTAACCTGTAGTAGCTAGGAATTTCCACTAGATGTCATGACAGGGTTAGTTTGTGGCTTGCATGAGATATATAGTAAGCCTGGATTTACTTTAACCATGCAGAAGGTTGTTAAAATATACAGTTTTATTGTTTTCAAATTTAGAATTTTGAAGTTGTCCATAACTGTTTTAAAAAAATGATCTTTTATAATGAATCAAGGAAAGCACTTTTCAATTTTAGTTATAATACTAGTCTCCATCAAATGATAATATTTAACATTACATCTATTAATGTCAGTGGGTTGAACAACCCCATGAAAAGGAGTTGTGTCAACAAATATTTAATGCTACATAAGATTTTGCATTCATTCAGGAATCTCACTTAGTAACAGAAGATATAAACAAATTAACCTTTAAGGATTATAAGATTTTGGTAAATTCAGCATTAACCACAAGAGACAAGGTGCCCCAATGTTACACAGAAAATCAACGAGAATTCTAGAAATAGTTGAATCATACTCAAGCAATGATGGTATGCTTGCTTCAGTCATACTAAAACTAGATAAAAATATGTGCACTTTTGCAAATGCCTACTGGATACCAGGTATTGGGACTAAAACTGAAAAAAAATCATTTAGACACCATAACATTAAAGTCTAAAGGTGAGTTACTATTAGCAGGAGATTTTAATTGTATTTTGTCCTCCACTGATACTACAAGCTCGCTCTAAGACCTTCAAGATGCCCCCTGTTGCCAAGCACTTGAACAACTGTATAAAAGACAGAAACCTAATTGACACTGATAGTATAAAAATATTATCCTCCCTGAAATATTTTCACTACTCTTTACAGATTTGGCACACAGAGCAACATAGACAAAGTCTTTGTAGCCAGTTCTTTACTGGCCAAAATAATGATGTAATGCTGACATCATGCCCTATGTCGACCACAGTGCTATCACCTTCAGTGTAACACTTAATACTGACCCCTTAAACTTCTGCCAAAGACTCCTTGCTTATCTAGTAACAGTACAAGGATTTAAAGAATGGTTTCTAGATGAAATAAAGCTTTATGTCGACATCAGTATTGTTGGAGAAGTTTCAGATATTATCATATGGGAGACTTTAAAGATAGTCTTACATGGTAAAGTCAAAAGTTGGTATATAAATAAAAGGAAGGAGTGAGATAAAAAAATTGGTAAACATACAAAAAGAAAGTGATGAACTGAAACTAAAACTTGCAGCAAATGACAAATCTGCATTAGCTGACATATGTAAACTGAACAAGGAATATCAGGATATCATGCAGCATAAAATAACAGTAAATCTGGAAAAAAATCAGATTACAAACTTACTCAATTAATCCCAAGAGTATGCACAGGATTGTGATTAGATCCAAACATTTAAATAAAAAGTCATGTAAAAGGCATAATATACACTAGAAATAATCAGACTATCAAAGTTACAGATCTAAAAAATATATTGTTTTAAAAACCATTACAAGAATATTAGTAACAATTCATGTAAAGTGATAACAAAAGTATAGACAACTTTCTTGCTAATATTCAAAATAGCTATCCAAACACAATATTAATAACACAGAAAAAAACTTTTCCTTTAAAGAATTAAAGGCACAAATAAAAAATCTTAAGACAAAAAAGGCACCAGGGCCGGATGGTCTAATTCCAGAATTTTACAAACTCTTACCTGATAACATCTTGAAAATCTTACTCAGTGCATTCCATGAAGTTAAAACTACAGCAAACACACATCCCTCATGGAAATTTTCTATCATCTCCTCCATCTTAAAACCAAATAAAGAGCCCAACATTTGAATATCATACAGGCCAATTTCTTTGCTTAACATTGATTGCAATATATTCATGCCTATCTTAGCAGACAGATCAAGTAATATTCTTTCAATATTAATTCATGAAGACCACACTAGGTTTATCAAAAACAGAAAGGTACAAGACAATGTAATTAAATGACTGTCCTTAATAGACTTAGCAAACAAGAAAAAAATGAGCTTTCTATTTTAAGCCTTGATATAGATAAAGCTTTCGACTCCCTGAGTTTGCCATATCTGTTTAAAGCTCTGCAAAAATACAGTTTCTCCCCAAACTTTATAGGATTAATTAAAAAAAACTATATGAAAAGTCCATAGCCTATGTTAAGATTAAATCTTGTCTATCTAGCCCATTTGAAATATTGAGGTACTAATCAGGGGTGCCCCCTCTCCCCATTACTTTTTGCCCTGGCTATTGAGCCTCTTGCAGATTGTTAGAAATAATGACAGCTTTAAAGGATATAAAGTGTCGGACAAATTATCCCCCAAGATACAATTGTTTGCTGACGACCTACTAATAACTTCTAATGATATTGAAAATTCAGTAGAATACCTATTACATAATCTAGACTTCTTTTCAAATATCTCTGGTCTAAAATTCAATTACAATAAAACTCCGGTACGTTTAGTGAATAAAAATGTTACTATGAGACTTGGATAAAAGACAAACTGGGAGGCCACGCATATTAAATATCTAGATATCATTATTGAATCCAGTTATAAAAAATCACTCTCATCTAATTACCAACAACTTATAAACTCAATTACAAGTCTAACTGACAGTTGGAACAGACTCTTCTTCACATTTGAAGATAGACTAACTTTAATCAAAATGATACTGTTACTTAAAATCTTATTCATTGGCCAAGTTCTAATAATTCCCCCACCTGTCAAAATTAAACAGAAAATTAATAACTTATTACTCAACTTCCTTTGGTATCACAAAAAAAAAACTAATTTCTCTTCTCTGGTACACCACAAACTAGATGAAGGAGGTATAGAGTTTCCAGATATTGATTTTTATTTAAACTCCACGTTTATTAACATAGTGTTGCTTTAGAATAATACTTGTTATATATCATATTGGAATTCAATACATGAAACCTTACTTCTTAATAGTAATAGGACATTGCTTGAACCATATACTCAAAATATACAAACATCTTTATATGGATTTTAAAAATAGGTCAACACTTGTTCTTATACCTCTTACAAACCAAATATTGCTGTTTAAAAAGTTTGTTTTTTTAATAAATTAAGAATTTATTAATAATTGTTTCCTATTGCTTACACAAATGAATGCTTGATATATATTGATATTCAGAAAATGTTAGAATTTAAGAAGGGTGACCTATTATATTGAAATCAATTTTTCTCAGCTAATAAAATAAGTTCTGCAGACTATTTGATCAACAGATATAGTTTGCAAAATTGCAATTGGCTGAACATCAAAACTTGTAAGGATTTTATGCACACTAAGCTCATATCCTCATTAGAGGTATACAATGAGTAACTTAAAAATCTTGGATTTTATTTCAACAATTAATAGCTCCCCCAAGAACTTCAAACATATCTGTTATTTATAAAATTCTCAGAAATTATTTTAGCAAAACAGATGTTTCTTTTTGGAAATATTCAAGTGAAGTTAATAAACAAGTATTCTCAGAAAAAGATAAAAAAACTTTGTTTACAGTTGGTGAAGGAATCCACATCCTTCTGTTCTGGCGTGTGTATACATGGAAATTTTTACATGGATGTTTTTTCACCCCACATAGACTAGCAGTAATGTACAAGAAAGATGAAATGCTGGAGATGTGGACAACCTGATGCTGACTGGATTCATATGGTTGTTAATTGCAAAATAATTTCGCTGTTTTGGTTAGACTTTAAGTATCTTTGTAAAGCTCTATGGAATGACAACTATATCATTTTCAATGTTCCTGTATCTGAAGTCATTCCTAAAAACCAAACATTTTACTATGGTCTATCTTCTCTATAGCAAGGAAAATTGTTACTAAAAATTGGAACTCCCAATCTACTCCTGTCATTAAAGTTGAGTTTAATCATCTTGTGAAATACATTTGTAAGAATGAGATTGCTAGTATAAAAGCAAGGACTAAAGCCATAACTCATCATTTAATTGCTTGGACAAAATTGTCTAATCTGTTAGAGAAACATTGTGTTCTCCTATGTATATTGCTTTTTTAAGTGTTATGGACATTGTATATAGTTTGTTCTTCTTGTTACTATACTGTTAAGTTATTGTGTTGTAAAATGAATAAAAACATTTTGAAAAAAACATCCATCTACTATCAATGATGGAAATCCTAGCAAGTTATGCATTTCAAGATGCGCATAATTGCATTAAAAATGATGACATAACTGGTCTGTATGATAGCTTTATTTTGTTGACTACACTAAGATTCTTAGAAGGAATTGATAGACAGCTGCTGGAAGCTAATGGTGACTATGAAATGGCAAACAAATAATTAACTCTTTGAATCAGTGTTCTAATAGCAGTAAATGTAATATTGATACTAGGATACCAAACAGTCACTTTACAAGTCCCCTCAGTTACCCAGAACTGGGCTTTATCCGCAAAGGGTCATTATGAATACCAAGAACTCAAATGGAATTAGAATAGCTGCCTTCCAAGGTGTTTGCACATTTGAGTAACAGTTCCCCCTCCCTTTAAATCACACCTTTACCTTTCCTTTCACTGTTTTTTCCCTTCCCTCCTTCCCCCTCCCCTCCCCCCCCTTCCTTCTTTGTTGTTCTCTCCTTTTCTTCCCTTTGTCTGTTCTGGCATTACTGCATTAATATTTTTTCCTTTACCTTCTCTTCTTTTTTCATACATTATTTCATTTTTTCTTTCCTTTTCTCTCCTGTTTTTCATTTGTTTTTTCCTTTTTCTCTTCTACTTGCCTATCTGCTTTATAAATGGTTGTTAGGTTTCCTTATGCATATCTAGTAGAAGATTCATTGTTGACATATATAGCACGTATCTTACTTTAATGTTATTAGTTTACAATGGTTATGATAAGTAGTTACATTTAGGACAATAGATCTTGTCAATAGACTTTAAATATAACCTTTAAAGTTTTCTTATACATATGATACACTCTGAATGAAAATGGATATATCAGTATGGTTTCCTGTTCTACCTTTTATGGGCAGCATTTCCTATCCAGTTAATAAGCTGTCTTAATGATTTGACTTAATTGCCTGATTGACTGTTTGCTAACATTTTGATGGTTTCCTGCTCTACCTTTTATGGGCAGTATTTCCTATCTAGCTAATTAGCTGACTCAATGATCTGACCTAAACTGTTTGATTGATTGTTTGTTAATAGTTTGACTTTTTGTATATAAGGAATGTTTTAAGTTTTAAATTTTGTAACCTGATGAAGCGCACGATTACTGTGCGTGAAAGCGCTTGTTTTTACTCAATTAAATAAGAATTGTTTGATTTTAAGCATTGTGGTGGTTCCAGTGTTTTCCAACTATCACATTTGAGTAACAGCTTAACTCAAGATCTCCCAGTGTGAAAACAGAAACGCAACAGAGAAGGCCAGTAGACTTTTGTGTTTATGCGTAAATTTCAGTAACTGCCTAGTGAGTGCACTGCGTGGATGCCAGGAAAAAAGAAATGCAGAGCAACTGGAAAAAACGGCTACAAAAAGTGAGGAAGAAACATTGACTTGTGAAAATTCTGCAGCTGTTCAGCAAAAAGTACTGCAACCTCCAGACATGACTTCCAGTAACTTACAGGAAGATAAAAGTCAACTGCACATCTACCTGGTTTAAAATAAAACAGTGATGGAGTATATCAGCACAAACAAAAGGCTGGAAAAATGGCAGAAGCTTTAAACAGATCTTCAGATGAGATGATAAAGCTGCATAAATCCAAGGTTGAAATGAAGAAAAGGCTGGCACTGAATGAGACTGCACAGGAAGAGAGGTTTCAAAAAAATGAATTAGAGGACACAGCACGTCATGAAAACCTGTGATTTACAGCTATACCAGACAAGCTAGAAGGAATGGACTGCAATAATTTTATGAAAGCACAAATAAACAAGTGGACTGGTATTCCACAGCAGTTGTTAGTTGATAGGGCACATCATGTGTATGCTCCAAACCTTTCTATGAGAAAGCAGCCTAAACCTTTAATAGTAAAGATGCAGTCCTGTCAGTAGAAGGAGTTGGCAGAAGGACAAAATACTAAAAGTGAGAGACAGCAGAGTGTCTGTAGATGATGATTACTCTCATTGTACACCAGGCAGAAGAAAAGTAAATTAATTCCACTGTTCAGGGAATGTTGAGACGCAGGTGTGAGATTCAAACTGCTGTACCCAGCTGTCTTCAACATATCCTTCCCTGGAGGGACAGAATCATTTTTTGATGAAGCACATGCTATGGAGGAAATGGAAACGTTTGTCCAACAAAAAGTGAGCGGTGAAACAGAAGGAGATTCTGCTTCTTGTTTTTCTGGTAATAAAGACCACAGAAAGACTGTACCTGTGAAACCTTTTTCACTGTTTCAACAGAAAATGTTGGAGAGAAGGAAGGGAGCACAAGAGCTGACTAGAAGAATTGAGAGTACACGGGAACTGAAGCAGATACAGTATTTGGGAGATAGAGATGAACAGTAATAAATACCAATAACTTAATGTGGGATTACAGTGCAATAATTATATTTGTGAAATATTACAGAACAAGAAAATCTGGAAATATTGGACTTTTTCAGAATTTGTTGGACTTGTGGGGGACTCTAAAGGGTATGCCCTACTTCATGCATTTAATGTTCAGGAAAAATGCTTTGGGAGGAGAAGAGAGAGGAGAGAGTCAACAGTAAGTAAAGAAAACATTTTTTCTTAGTACTATTTTTGTTTTGTATGGTTTTCTTTGCATGCTATAAAGTAAAGTTTTCTCTTTTATTTTAAGTGTAATGGGGGTTGTAAATAGGTGCTCCTGTTTTTTTTTTCTCCCCTCACTCTTTCTTCTAGTTCATTTTTAAGAAATGTAGGTACTGCAGTGTAAAAAATAGTCTGGTTAAAGGAACATAATGAAAGAAAAATGTAATGCGCTTTTGTCATTCTTACATGGGGGAATAGTGGGATTAAAGACCTTAGACTGAGTTAGTAACAAATTTTAAGAGAAGGCAAGTAAATGAATATTGAATATTATGAGGCTTTTTTTTCTAGCAAATAAGTGTGTGCTTAGTAGCAATTCTGTATCTGGTCTTCATGACTCCATGGACACATGGAAGCCAATCTGATAAAGAAAAATTAGTAACAGTCTGGTGGAGAGTGATTGGCTGGGGGAAAAGAAAGAAAAGAGAAACTGGCTAGGAGATAATGTTCTCTGAAAATATTCAGGGTTTTTTCCAGCTGGGAGAGCTATAAAGGTAAGACAACCAGTTAGCAGTTAGGAGACGCACGGGCTGCACTATGCATCTTAGCATGGATAAGCTTTCTTTTAGGTTAAAGTCTATGAGTGTGGCTGTCAAGTTTGGGACATTTGTTCCTATTAGGAGGGCAAAACTTCAGTATTTGAAGATGTACATAATTTAATACCAACTCCAACTCAGCGGACAATATTCCTGCCAAATTCCTTCGGAGAGATACTGACACGGTAGCCTATCCTATTGGCATTCTAATCAGTAGATCTGTCCAAGAATCATATGTTCCCTCTCTTTTGGAGGAAAGCCATTATCCTACCCCTCCATAAAGGTGGTCCTTCCTCTGATATCTCAAACTTCCGACCCTTTGCTCTTCTATTCCCTATATCTAAAATTCCAAAAAAGTGTCCAAAAACAACTAGTCCACTACCTGCTATACAAAAACATCCTCTCCTCAACACAACATGGATTCCATCCTTGGCACAGTACTTCTACTGCACTAATATCCTTCTTAGATACCATTAACAAAATCCATGTCTCTGGCCATATGCCGGTTGCTCTCTCTCTAGATTTATCTAAAGCATTTGACACTATATCCCACACTATCTTCCTCTCTCAACTTTCTTCCATAGGTCTTTCTTCTCAGTCTCTCTTAACTAGTTTAAAAGCTATCTCTCAGATAGGCAACATGCCATCAAATGGCAGCACTGTATCTCTCTCTACCTCCATAACCCCACTGGTGTCCCACAAGGTATCCTTGGTCCCCTTATATTTAACATATTCATAAACAGCCAATACCAAGTTATAGCACATACCTCCCTAGTCCAATATGCAGATGACTTAACCATAGTCTGCTCCACACCCATCCCCAGTATCCTACAACAAATGATCTAAACATCTTTCTCTACTGTTGAATCCTGGCTCCACAAAAATCATCTTTCCTTAAATGCCAAAAAAAAGCAAAAAAAAAACAAAACAAACTGATGCTGTTTACCCCCCCCAAAAAAAAAAACAAAAACACTGCTATCAATAAACAAGATTTTAACATTCTCTCACTGAACTCAATAAAAATTGAACTCGTAGCTAGTACCAATCTAAAATTCGATTTTACGTATTCAATCCAAACTCTCAAAAACCTACAAAAAACTAGTGCTACTCTACAGGCATAATAAATTTCTCTCCCCATCAACAAAACTAACCTTGGACCTCTCTTATCTACTTCCCTCTTTAACCTACAGCACATCCTTATTAATTAATCTGCAGTCCTCCCTGAAACAAAAGTCTTGCTACAACAAGATCGCCAAATTTGCTTCTGTCATCATTCTACCCATCACTGTATAGTCTTAAGAAAGCTCCAATGGCTCAAATTCCCACATTACCTACTTACTACTTCAACTAACTACCTCTCACAAACTAATTTACAAACCACAAGACTGCCCTGCACTCAGCTCCTTATTTTCCCCTTACTCCCCTACTAGGTCATTACGATCAGAAAATCAAAACCTACTACAAATTCACAAACCTAACCTACCTGCAGGTAAACTCTTGTACTCCTGGATCATTGCCAGATTTTGGAACTATCTCCCCTCCTCTCTCTGTTCTGAACAGCATCCCATTGACTTCAAAACTGCCCTACACAAGCACCTTCTCTCCAATTGGATCTGCAACTGCTCTACCCTGAATGATGCTATCACTTGACTGTCTTTCCCCTAGACTCAGACCTTGTAGTGCCTTTTTAATTATCTAACCTCCTAAACTACACTTTTCCTCCACTAGATTTATCCCTGACACCTCAACCTTTACTAGCTTATTTATACTTCACTTCAAGCATGCCAACTGCTAACTATAACCTTACATAGCCTCTGACTACTTGTATTTTCTCTGCTTTCTTATATTTCCTTTATACTTAATATTTGATATAGAATTTAAAGCCACACCACATTCAGACTGATGGACCTTGCTCAATTTAACCTGACTTTCCTGATACTTTTATTATTTTTTGGATTTGCTTATTTCTGTCATATTTTTTTTTTTTGAATCACTTATTTTTGACAATTTTTGTGTTGTTGTGATCCTTGTAAATATAGTAACTACCTTGTTGTTTTTGTGGATTTGAACTTTTCTTCCCGGGGCACCACTCAAAATGGGCTCTGTTCAGCCCAGTGGACTTTCCTGGTAAACAAATGTCAGTAATAATAAAATAAATAACACACAAAACTAATAGATTTTTACGGGGATTTTTTAAGGGCTTTCAGTAAAACAACGTTTTGTAAGACCGGCTCAAATGGATATGACAAACAACTATATAAAAGTTCCCCTACTAGAGTATGCATGTAACACAAAAGCTAGAACTAGACATTTAACAAAAATGTGTTTATACATAAAAGGTGGGAATAACAACTTTTTAATACAATGATGCTTTCTGTAATGTCTTTAAATGTCAATGGTCTCACGGATGAATACAAAAATGAAACTATAGTGAACTCTATATTAAAAATATGGAGTGCAAGTAGCTATGCTACAGGAGACACTTGGGGAAATTTGATACACCAAAGGTTTTCAGGATGGCTATTCAGCAGAATATCTGGAACAAAGGAAAAGAAGTATTTACATTGGTACTTATGTATTATCACAACCAGATTTTTGCTGTAATACCGCTTGCTTCCCGGTGTGTAAATGTAACTATAAATATATACAGAATCACACTGATAATGTTAACTTTATTAAAAATTATTGTTTAGATGGGAAAGACAATATAACATGTAAGAAATGAGTACTTGTTTCAAGCTATGCCGTTTCCCCAACATCATGTCACTGGAAATACATTTTCCTATAGCATTTGTGTAACGCATGTTCCATATCTCAAGCCGCGAGCCGGTAAATGTTGTAAAAGTGAAACTTTGACATTTTGCAGACAGTTTCTCCCCATACTACCAAAAACTGTAACCCAGCGACTGAGCCATCCATAAGTATGCTTCCTAAATCATCCAGAATACATCCACAAATATGCTGCCCACAGCATCCGGAAGACATCCACAAGTATGCTATCCCAAACCTCCAGAAAACATTGCAAGAGTAACTACTCTCCAAAAAAATAAATCCGCTGCTGTCAAATGCTATACAAAACATCCAGAAAACATTGCAAGACTAACTAGTATCCCAAAAAAATTAAATCCGGTGCTGTCAAATACTACATACATATTTATCATACTACAACCTAACACCACATGTCATATTCAGTTTAGCCGCCGTCGTACAAGACGTTTACCTCTTTTTAATTGTTTAATCTGTTATTCCGTTTTACTTATATTATTTTGCATAGTTTTTTTTTTTTTTTTTTAATAAAAGCTTATTTACCCAAAACATGCGCTGCTCCACATGTATTATTCTCATACAAATGTATACAGTCAGTGTTTTAATACTCCTACTCACAGTACACCAGCAGTATAAAGAAACATTTCCCAGGCGTCCTTGATTCATTTTCAGTACGACGGCAGTGCAACCAATGTTGACGTACGCAAAGCAAGATTCACATTTCCGCATACATTTAGGTTATGAATTTGGGACAAACAAGGTTGTTCCCAACAGAAAACATCACATTCAACCACATTTTATTCCCACAAGCTGTTTTTTGAGCCAACAAGTGTATTACCGCAACTGCGAAAATCTGGTTGCGATAATACGTAAGTATTATTTATTTATTTTATTTTATTTTACATTTGTTGACCGGGCTAGTCTAGCTGGATACATGTCCATTTTCAGTAGAGGCCCGGGGAGAAAAGCTCCACACATAGAAAGAATACAAAATACAATTACAAATGGTATAGAGTAGCATGACATATAGACAATAGAAAAAGAGATTGGAGTTACATATTTGTAAAAATAACAATCACAACAATCACAATATTGTATAGATAATCCTAAGCATGGCTACAAAATGAAGCTGAGGCGGTAGGTTAGTAATCTCTGGGATAGGGTAGATAGTACAGAGACTAGTCTGGTTTAGAACATGGGCATGACCAATGAGACCTGAGAAATTGTTTGAGGTGATTTTTGAATTGATTAATCGAGGTCATGAGTCTTAGGCTAGTAGGAAGGGAATTCCATAGCTTTCCAATGGAGTTGGCGTAGAGAGCATCACCTCCAGTGTTATTGGTTTTAATGGTTAGTACCTGGAGACTATTAGCTGACCTGAGAGATTTTAGGTTGGAGTAGGGGGTCAGGATTTTGCTCAGTGAGGGGGTTCTGTCCGGTTGGTTGATAATTTTAAAAGCTTCTGTAAGTTGGTTGAGTTTGAGAAGATTGGGGAGTTCTAGCCAGCCAAGGGTATTTAGGTTGAGGCAATGGTGAGTACGATACGGTGTTCCTGTGATAAATCTGGCTATATGATTATAGGCAACAGTAAGTTTGTTGAGTTCACGCTTATTGAGGAACGATAGTATTTGGGAGGCATAACGGAGGGTGGAGAGGAGATGAGTGCGAGCAATGGTTAGTTTGGTGTGAGAGGTTAAGAAATTTTTTATTCTGTACATAGATCCCAGTTTCTTGTTTACGGATTTAATGGTTTGGTTAATGTGTATATCAAATTTAAGCTTGTTATCAATAGTCACACCTAGTAGTTTGGTATGAGAGACTGGGACTATGATGGTACCATTTGTGGATTCCACGTGGAACGTGTTGTCCGCCTTCAAAGGTCCTTTTCCTAGAGGAGTAGATGCAGAGGGGAAAAATAGTAATAATTTGGTTTTAGTAGGATTAAGGATGATTTGCAGTTTAGAGAACCATTTTTCAACTAAAGTAAAACAGTTTTGGGTTATTGCTTGAAGTTTCAGGAGGGAGGCATCAGAACAGATCAAGGTGGAGTCGTCTGCATATTGGATGCATGTAGAATTGGGGATGATTGAGTGAAGATCATTTATGAAGACTGAGAAAAGAAGAGGACCGAGTATAGAGCCCTGAGGGACGCCGATGATGTTAGGAAGTAGGTTGGATAGCTTGTTTTGCCATAGGACGGCTTGTTGCCTGCAAGAGAGGTAGGCCTTAAACCAGTTTATAGTTGGGATTCCGAGATGTAGGGTTTCAAGGGTATGAAACAGATGCTGGTGATTGACCATGTCAAAAGCCTTTGATAGATCAAGGAAGAGAGCAGAGGAAATTAATTTATTGTTGCGGAAGTTATTGACTGAGTCAACAAAGGAGAGTAGGGCAGTGGTTGTACTGTGATGGGGGCGAAAGCCATGCTGGGTTGGGGACAGAAGACTGTTATGAGTGAGGTAGTGTAATAGTTGTTTGTGAATACACCGTTCCATGACTTTAGATATTGGGGACAATATTGCTATGGGACGGAAGTTGGATGTTTCCGTTGAGGTCCCACCTTTGTGAAGAGGGATGATATATGAGGTTTTCCAAATAGTGGGAATGGTAGTTTCAGTTATAGTTCTGTTAATCAAGATTGATATGGGATAGGCAATGACGTCTGACGCTATTTGAAGGTATTCCGCAGGGAGTTGGTCTGCAGCTAGGGTAGTTGGTTTGAGTTTTTTCAAAAGGGTGCATATATAGGAGGTAGGTACAGGTTGTAAGTTAAAGGTTGGGTGGACTGAGTCTTTAGTATGGGCGGCAGATGAGGATGTAGTAGTAAGCTGACTGGCTAGGGACTGGATGGTCTCGATAAAAAAAGAGTTAAAAGTGTTGGCTATTTTTTCTGGTTCTTTCCCAATGAGTTTCTCAGGAGTGGGGGTAGTAGATTTACCCGTACGGAGGAGCTTATTAAAGCCAGCCCAGAATTTCTTTGGGTTATTCTGGTGTTTATCCTGGAGGTGAGAAAAATAATGTTTTTTTATCTTGGGTAGTGGCTGCTTTAGTTATGTTTCTAAGCTGTTGAACTTGGTGCGATCTAGAGGGGTTTTGGACGCTCTCCATTTATCCCAGGCCTGGTTTCAAAGTTTAATTTTAGTTTTGGTTTCTCCAGTAAGCCAAGGTGCTACCCGTTCCTTAGTTCTGATTAGTCGGTTTGGGGCGTGAGAGTCAAGTATCTTCAGGAAAGTGGTATTAAAGTATGCCACGCTCTCTTCTAGGGGTAGAGTTTTTAGGGTGGACCAATTACAGAATTTGAGTTCAGCTATAAATAGTGTTGGGACAAATTTCTTCTTGTTTCTAACAAGTCTGTAAGAGGGAGGGTTTATAGGTGGCCACTTGTGTTTTAGAATATAGGTTATAAGGTGGTCACTGAGGTCATTGGGAAGGGTCCCTGTGGTGTAGTTATGTGTGTCTTTATTGGTAAGAATCCAGTCAATGATGCTTTCTTTTTGTTGAGCGTTGCCAATTCTGGTTGGAGATTAAATATTTTGGGAGAAACCATGTAAGTTAATAGAGAAGGGGTTTGTGGGTGCAGAGCAGAGGGACCAGTCAATGTTGACATCCCCTAGTACTATAGTTTCTTGAGGGCAATTGGAAGCTAGCCAGCTGAGCGATTGCTCAAGGTTTTCTAAATTATTTCCTGGTGGAATATAAATTACAATGAGATTAATGCATTTTTGGGTATTTAGGCAAATTTTTAGGGCAAGTACCCTTACATTAATTGCAAGAGGAGCTCCAGTAGTGATAGAAGTGAATAAAAATGATAATGGTAGATTTGTAGTGCTAAGGGGCTACTGGCAAGGGAAGAGGATTACACTGGCATGTATTTACATTCAACCTAAAACTGCTATAATGGAGCTTAAGAAAATTCTGAGAGAAATAAGCAGTTTTCAGCAAGTAATATTACTTATAGGTGGGGACTGGAACTTGATTTGCACCAGTGAAGATCTGTCTGCAGGGCCCAGAAGTATAATAAAGGAGGGTGGATTTTTGAAAAAAATTATGAAAATATGTGGCATGGAAGATGTGAATTCAATAATAGGAGTTCGGAGTGAGTTTGCATATTATTCTCCAAGATATAAAAACTGGGCTAGGCTAGACAGAATTTACATTTCACAGGAACATTTGTATTTAATTGGTGGTCTTGATATGCACCCAATAACTATTTCAGATCATACACAAATAACTAAATCAAAACACAGGGTAATGAAATAAAAATGAGATACTGGCGCTTTCCCACCTATCTATTGAAAAGAGGGGAATTTATGGAATGGGTAGTACAGATTATTGAGGAGCTATTCGACAGGATAGAAATTATTTCTGAAAATAAATATGGAGTTTAAAAATAGGGTGGAAATAAAAGAAAGGGAGCTATGGTTGAGAAATAAGAATTATTTAGAGGGACTGACAAATGTTAAAGTTTTGCAGAATAGGGGGAATCTCGCAGAACAAGAAGAGGATCAACTGCAGAATGCTAAGCAGTCGAAAATAAGGGATTACCTTGATAATATACACAAGTTTAGAAAGATTGCTGTTAAGCAACTGTTTTTTTTTGATAACACTAGAGCACAAAAACTTTTAGCAGAACAACTCGGGCAAGAGAAAGTAGAAAGGGCTGTTGCCAAAGTTAAGGAGCTTATAACAAGGAAGGTAACGAGATCCTGCAGAGGTATTAGAAATATTTGGGAAATTCTATGAAAGTCTGTATAAAACAAAGAAATATGGAAATCAATAAAAGATACAAATGGAAGAATTAAATATGCTAAGGTTAGAGGTAGATGAGGCTCAGTTACTAATGGTCAGGACAGGAGGGGATGAGGTAAAAATTGTGATGTATAAGCAATCTACAGACAGGTCCCCAGGAATAGATGGTATTCCTGGGCAAGTTTGGAAGCTAGGAGGGAAAAAAAACTGATAAACAAAATCTTAGAGATCCTTAACAGTATTTTAAGAGGAGAAGTACCAACATCCTGGAAGAAAACAGTGGTAGGTGTAATACTTAAAGAGGGTAAAGATCCATCAGATCCAGCTTCATGCAGGCCCATTCCGAGTGATAAAGTGTTCATTTCTGAAATGGCTAAAAGAATGGCACAAGTAATGCCAAAACTGATAGATATGGCTCAGTGTGGTTTTGTGGAGGGGAGGCAAACATTTGACAACATTAACAGAACATTGATTCATACGGAAGCAAATTGTAAGAAAATACCATTGTTGTTGGTTTGTCTTAATGCAGTGAAAGCATTTGATAGAATAACCTTGGACTTTATGAGCAGGGCAATGGAAGCATTTGCATTTCCTGAAAAAAATTACAAGGTTGATTAGGAAGATATTTGAGGGATTAGTGGTGAAAAGTAAAGTGGATGGGGTCCACTCTGATAATTTCTGCTTGAGCAGAGGAACCAGGCAGGCGTGTTCTCTTTTCCCCTTTATTTGCATTATATTTAGAAACATTGACAAAGAAAATAAAGGACTCAGAAATTCAAGGATATAATTGGTATGGTAGGCAAGAAAAGCTGACTGTATTTGCAAATATTATTATTTTATACCTGACAAAACCAGAAAGAGACATTAGTGTTGTGGAACATTTCGAGACAATTCAAATCTTTTCTGGATACAAAATTAATGAAGCTAAAATAAAGGCAATAGCAGTAAATTATGTACCCACATATGAATTGGTTCCGCAATATCCATGGTTATGGGGAACATGCTAAAATGAAGTATTTAAGAGTATGGACTAAAAATGATTTTGGTGTGGCAGCTAAGGGTATGTGGGAAGAGACTAAACAAAAGATAATACAAAAACTGAGAAATGAAATTTTTTTGATATGGATAGTAAGATACAGGCAGTTAAAACGTTTTTAGTCCCATTAGTTTTATATACAGGTCAGGCATATTTTTATCAACCAGAGGAGAAGTTGTGGATAGCAATTAAGAGATGAAGGATTTTATCTGGGAGAGGAAACAGCAAGAGTCAAGTGAGATAAGATGATTCTTCAGTAGAACAGGGCAGATTGGGATTACCTGATTTTGAAGAGGTATTTCAGAGCTACACAGTTAAGGCTCCTATACATAGTACAAGCAGAAAACCACAATTCAAAGTGGAAAGGGATGATAATGAAACGGGGGGATGCTCAAGAAACAGAGACTGGAAATTTTGGATACAGGCCTTTAAGAAGAATAACAGTAGTCATACAGAATATTATAGCTATAAAGTAGCAGAAAGTATCCTAAGAACTAAGCCAGCATGGGAGTGGAGAAAGGAGATTCTGCTGATGGGGATGACTGCAATTAGGGATATAGATAATAGGTAAGAGGGGGCTGGAATTTATTGGAGAAAACTGACGAAGGAACCAAAGAAGTGGGAGCAAATAACGAGAGATGAAAAGATGATAGAATGGGAAGAATTTATTTGGCCTACAGGTTAGAGATTGCCTTCCCCATCAAAGATTAATATTTGAGTATTGGTAAAGAGAAAGAAATAGGGGGGTCCTAAAGGAAAGACCAGCACTTGTAGAGTTTTAGTAGAATATATATCAGAAACTGCCATTAAAAAAGAAATAATTAGTCGAGCATATCAATTAGACCAGGGAAGAAAGGATTGGGACAAGAGATTGATAAGCAAGTCACACAGAAACAATGGGAGAATGTATGTATGTTTCCCAAATATGCTACAAAATCTAGAAGATTTAGGTTATTTCCTTGGAAATGTTTACATAGACATTTTTATACCCCAAGTAGACTCAAGAATTTTTCCTCAGGCAAAGAGCAAATATTGGAGGTGTGATGGGGAAGAAAGAGGTAATTGGGAACTTATTTTCTGGAAGTGCACTGAGTTGATCGACTTTAAGGATTCCTTGCGATTTGCACTGTCTGAGATGCTGGGTGGGCAGATTGGTGTGACAAGGGAGATGATTTTTCTGAGCAATGATACAGAATCGGAATTGCCTAGACATCATGACCTTACTGTGTCTTAATTATAGTGGCTGCCAAAAAAGCAATTACTAGAAAATGGATATCAAAATCTAAACCAGCTGCAGTAGAAGTAGTGAATAAAATAACAGAGATAAAACAACTGGAATTCTGATCTTTAGAAAAAGGTAGGAGCAAACTATGTAGGAAAAATGAGAATTGTGGAAACAACACATATGGGGGAGGAATGAGGCTTAATAAAGTAAGGACTTAGATGAACTATGTAGTGTTTGACTGAAAATGATTGGGTAGATTATAGGTGATGTATAATGTTTGTAACTGGGAGTGTGTCAGAATGGTTTGTGATGTAAAATACTTTCAACTAGGATTGTGTCGGTGTGGTTTGTTTTCATTTATATAAATGTATGATTGCCTCTGTCGTAATTGATGGTTTGATAAAGATGTTTCTTGTTTAAAAAAGGAGGTGGACAGGAATTTAATAATTTATGATACATAGCAATATATGTGAAGTATAATGTTTGTAAAGTGAACTGGTCAGTACAGTTTGATTACTTTTATATAAATGTAAATTTGCCTGTGCCACAAGTAATAGTTCAATAAAAGTGTTTAAAAAAAAAGAATTAGAATAGCTAGTAAGGAGGATCTAACAAGATTCTGAATCAACGAGTAACAAGAAATAAGGCAAAATTTAAGTGCGTTGGCGAATACTATTGCAAACAGCTGTCAATGTAGGACTAGTCTTGGAATCTCCTAGAGTGAAAAATGCCTCACTAAATACTGAAGTAACTAAGACTGATGATGATTGTAAGATTCTTGGTTTGGGTGTCCATTCGTAAACAGAACAATTTGACCTGTTATGTAAGCAAAAATAAAATCATGGTGTGCTCACTTTCAGGGTTGAAACTGACATAATAATCATACAGAATACTATATTCATAAAGTAGCAGAAGGACGTCTAAGAACTAAGCCAACACAGGAGTGGAGAAAGGAGATTCTGTCAATAGGGATGACTGCAATTAGGGATACAGACAGTAGACAAGAGGAGGCAGGAATATATTGGAGAAAACTGGCAGTGGAAGTAAGGTATTTGGAGCAAATAATTAGAGAGGATAAAGTAATAGAATGGGAAAAAGCCAAAACACTTATTTGGACTGCAGGCTAAGGATTGCCTTCCATATCAAGGATTGATATCCGAGTGTAGGCAAAGAGAAAGAAATGGGGGGGTCCTAAATGAAAGACCGGCACTGGTCGAGTTTTTATTAGAATCTAGAACAGAAGTTGCCATTGACAGGAATACATTAGTACAGCATATAAAATATTGCATGATAACTGTAAGAATCAGAGAAGGTTAGGAAAGACTGGAGAGAGAGATTAGATAAGCAATTCACAAAGACAAAATGGGGAATATATGCACGTCTCCCAAATATCCAACAAAATCTAGAAGATTTAGGGTCTTTTCCTGGAAGTGCTTACACTGGTATTTTTATACTCCAAGCAGACTTCAAAGAATTTTTCCTCAGGTAGACAGCAAATGTTGGAGATGTGATGGCGCAGAAAGTGGTAAGTGGGAACATATTTTCTGGGAGTGTAATGTTTTGGTAGACCATAAAGATTCACTGCAAAGTGCTCTGTCAGAGATGTTGGGTGAGCAAATTGGGAAATGGGTTTTTTTTTGAGCTACGATAAAATTGGAATTCCTAGATATTTGGGCCTTGCAGAGTCTAATTATGATGGCTGCCAAAAAAAAAGCAATTACTAGAAAATGGAAATCCAAGTATAAATCAACTTAACAAGAAGTAGTGAAGAGAGTAACCAAGATAAAACAACTAGAACTGTGATCTTTAGAAAAGGGTATGAGTACATAGGAAATAATGGGAACTGTAGGATAAATACATGCAGAGGAGTAATGAGGTTTAAAAGAAGGTAGGATTTGAATGAGCTATATAATGGTTGACTAACAGTGACTGAATATGTTAAAATTGATATGTTTACAGCTACAGTTGTGTCAGCACTGTTTGGCGTGTATAATGTTTGCAACTGTGATTGTTTTGCCATGGTTTATTGTCATTTATATAAATGTAACATGGCCTATGTCATACATGATAATTTAACAAAGATGTTTCTTGTTAAAAAAAAAAAAAAAAAAAAAAAAAAAAAAAAAAGAAAGAAACTGACTGACATAAAGAACTGTTTACACACACTACTCAAAGTGAAACTGACATAATAAAGTTCTGAAATGTATGGGTACAGAAGACCTTAACACAACATTGCTCAATGATATGAAAAATTCTATTCTTCGTATAATTGAAACAGCTGAAAGTGAATTTCAGTAAATTGTTTGAAGTGAAAGTCTCAAGTGATTTTTACACACACCAAGAGCCATATTTTTAATTCATGGCTGTGTCATCTTAGTCTGGTTTATAACATCAGATAAGTAACCTACTGAGAGGACTGTGTATGATATAAGGATATATGTTCTTGACAAACTACATTTAAGCAAATCCAGATCTGGATTTGTCTCTAGTAAAATAACTAGGGCTATTAGACCTTTTTTTAAAGAAAGAAATGGGATGGATCCCATCAGTATTACAACAACAGGACTTGATAGTTATCTGTGGTATTATTACTGCAATACCCAGAGTTTAGGTGATGAGCATCAAGAACTTAAAACTGTACTCCAAACTGAAAATCAAAAATGTCTAACCATTACGGAGGCCTGGAACACTTGGGATATGTGTGTTCACTGTTATGTTAATGTGTCTTGATAATTTATGACAATATTAGATCTTCTTTTATCTTAGAGAATACTAAATTTGAGTATTTATCAGTTGATAGTTAAGATGTTTTCTTACATAAAACCCTAAGGATTATATTATGTTAATGTAGCCCTAGTGTTCCTAAAACATCTCACTGTGAAGTCTTGAGAATTTAGATGAGATCACAAGTGTGGGAGATATTAGTCTCCTTGGGGATTTTACTCTATTACTTGGAATATTGTATTTGCTAAAAATTAGTTATTCAAAACCATTTTTTACACCTTTATTAAATTATCACTTAAGACATAGGCAAATGTACATTTATATAACAAAATAAACAATATTAACATGTTTCTAGTTACCAGCATTATACATATGTTTTTATTCGAGACATTTCATAAATATTCTTTTATATCACAGTCCACAGCAACTAGTGTTTAAAAACATGAAAGGTAACAACATTTTAGATTTTATAGCTGTGACAGCCCCACTCTGGGCCAGTAATAAAGGAGCCTGAATCCTCACCACTGACACTGGAGAGGAATGTTCACTTGGAACAAAAGTGGATACATCCAGCATTTCCAGATGCAGCTCTCTGCATCAAGCACAATTTCCTTTAAGAACACACTCAGTCTTGGTGCTGTTTTTTTCTCTCTGTCATATCCCCAGTAAGACTTCCCACTGGCACAGCTATAGATTTGAGGCCTTAGCCGAGTTTCCAAGCCAAGTCCTGTATCATGCTCTCTCTGAAACCAGTGCGTCATGTCCCTGCTCCAAGTAGCTGACACACTCTGTATTTGAGATTTGATTTTCTCTCACACACACACACACACTTAGGAAAGGCTGGCACAGATTTACTAACTATGCCCCTTTCTGCCCAGACTATAAGGTAGTTACACTGCCACGAGACACTCCAAAGCCGGCTACTCTAAGGCTGTTACAAGGGTACACAGTTATACTTTGTGAAATGAATATTAATACAAATTATAGTGTTTGGCCAATGCAGTAAGGCTTTCAGGAATTGCCACAGTGTCGCCAAGTAGATGTATATCCTCTCAAAGTTTAAAATATTCTCTAAAGGACCAGCTGCAATGAAAAGTTTAAATATATTTAATAATGCATAATAAAAGAACATGAAAATAGTAAATATCTATTTACAATAAACAGTTTGTCACAGTTACAGAATGACGTCTCATACATCTGGTCATTTGACTTCTGGTTCCCATGCCACCCTCTTGGTTAGAAGCTGCCAGGATTTAGAACATATGCATCAGTAGTTCACACTACACACACAGAGAGCTTGCTAAGATCTGTTGCAGCTTCTGGAAGTCATAAAACCAGAAAACACTTCCATTCTTCCAGAGTAGCAATTAGATCCCTGCCAGAGACAATACAGAAGACTTGTTTTCCCAGAAATTTTGTCTCTGGCTGCAATCAGAACTGTAAGATACAATCTTTATGTCCTAAATTAAGTAGTTTAATTTCTTGCTATTTTTTTCAAGTTAGCAGGACTGAGATCAACCTCTTCTCTTAAATATCCTCTCTTAAAACGTATACATTTAATCAGTTACAATACAGTCAGGACCCATTGTTGGTACATTTTTAGCACAAGCAGCTTTTGACTCAAGCATCTGTACAAATCAGTTTGATATACAAATGACATACAAGTCGTTACAAATCCCAGCTAGCTGTGCTGACGTATGTTACACATCCACTGCCCTACTCCTGACATAGCTGGCAATACCTCACATCATCACAATAGCAACAAATACAGCCAAGAAAGTCTATGATTCTTCCATAGTACCACCCTGTGTAAATCTGATCATCACTGTTTATAGACCACTGTGTCTTTGATAGTCCAGCAGTCCCTCTGCAATGTGTCCCTACGTTTATTCCTGCCAGTAAACAATACCTGTGTCTCATTTTCTTGTTTTGTTTATTGGTTGGGCTTATCTTTATAAGTAAGTATTGTCCATTTTACCTGCCTGTAACCAGTACCTGTACCCCATTTTCTTGTCTTGCATTTTATTTACTGGTTCAGCTTAGTTTTATAGTCTCTTTATTAATATTGCTCATTTTACCTGCCTGTAACCAGTACCTGTACCTCGTTTTCTTGTCTTGCATTTTATTTACTGGTTCAGCTTAGTTTTATAGTCTCTTTATTAATATTGTCCATTTTATCTGCAAGTTTTGTTAATATGAACATGATAGTAAATAACTTAAACACTTGCCTATTTTGTTAGTAGTATATTTGTTTGTGTTTATTTTAATTAGATTTTTTTATATGATCCTGTTTTGTTACATCTGTTCATTGTAAAGAGTAATAAGGCAGTGCTGTGAATGCTGCTGTACTTGGGTCTTTTCTCACCATGTTTTCTGTGGAAATATGATGTCTAATACCAATTTAATGGAGAAATTCTGAAGGATGCAATATTACCACACTTGCGGATAGCTGTTAGTATTTAGGTAGGCGGTAGCTCATTGCTCAATATTTGAGGAACTTCTTGTCTACCCAGGCTACCTGAAAGGTTGTAATCATCATTACTTTGGGTGCCAAGAAGGAAGAATGTCTGGATTGCAGTAACATGATGAAACATGGGCACAGCCCCCCAAATGTTGGTCTTCAGGTTTCTTAAATTTTTCGGGACATGTGAGTCCGAAGAATGTATCACTAGTTAAGACTGAAGAGATTATTGAGGGCTGTCTCAGTGTGCAAACAGCAGAAGAGTGGCATTATCCTTGATAACAGAGCTTATTTTGCTGGGAGATTCCTTTATTAGGAGGGAAGAAAAGTGGGTGGTAAGGCGCATACCTGCCAGACGAGGATAAGACATGAATGCTGAAAGATACTTGCGTATCAAAAATAGATTTCAAAAATATAATATAAATGAAGGGAAGGGGGGATATTTGAAAGGGATAGATTTAAATTTCTGCAAAATAGAAGAAAGTTCTAAGAAGTGGAAGAGCTACAGTGTACTATGGAAAAAAATAAGTGAGCATTTAAATAATATACATGAGTTCAGAAAAATGCTCAAGTATCCTGTGAAGAGAATAACTAGAGATCCACATGAGATAATAGAAATATTTTGGAACATTTATGAACTTTTAATTAAGGCTGAGGAATGGTAAAGTCAGTTTAAGGTGCACTTGCAAATATTGGTAGAAGTTTTAGATTTATTTTTATTGCCAGTGTTAACTGAATTGTTGGTAGTCAAGGTTTGATGAGGAGGGCATAAAAACTTGTGTATAGTCGATCCACATGGAAATTTCCAGGAGCAGGATGGCATTCCTATAGAGTTTTGGAAGCTGGGTGAGAAAATATTGTTAAAGACTTGGAAAACATTGTTAAAGTATTGAAAGGGGAAGAACTGCTGGCATCCTGGACTTAAGCAGAAATAGCAGTATTGCCGAAAAGAGGAGGAAAGACCCCTTACAGTTATGGCATATAGACCAGTTTGTATTTTATGTCATGATTATGAAGTTCTGTTTTGGCTATAATAATAGTAACAATGCTTCCAAATGGACATGTATCTATGTGGTTTTGTGGATAGAAGAAAGGAGGATAGACTTTTGGCAATGTTAACTGAATAATGATGACGCTGAGGGAATTGGATCATAAAATAAATGCAATTGTTGATGACTTAGGATGTAGTGAAATCATTTGATAGGGATGTTTTAGGATTTTATTTAGCGCTAATTAGGAGACTATATAAAGGATCAGAGGTGAGATTTAAGGTGAGAGGTGTACCTTAAAGCAATCTGAGTTTGAGCAGGGGATCAGGCAGGGATAGTCTTTCCCCTCTATTTACCTTGTGTTTGATGCCTTTTACAAGAAAAACATAAGGGACTTGCAGACCCAGGCATGGAAATGATGTGGTAATAAAGAACAAATATTCTTGTTTGCAGATATTATATTTGACAGACCCAGAACAGGCTATCCCAGTGCTGTGGAATATTTTGAAACAGTTTCAGACATTTTTGTGATACAAAATAATGTGCCTGTGCATGTGTTATTTAAATAGTATCCATATTTATAGGAACATAATAAAATGAAGCAGTTGTGGATGTTGGCTAAAAAGACCTTTATAGCAGCTAAAGACACACAGGAAGATAATAAACAATATAATTGGAGAAATATGAGACTGGAAGCTTAAGATCATGGATTTGGATAGTAAGATATAAGCAGTGAACATTTTTGTAGTTCTTTTGGTTAAATATGTAAACCAGGTACATTTTTATTGCCTAGATGAGAAGTTATGGTAACAGTTATAAGGAACTGAAAGAGTTTATTTGGAAGGGGGAAAGGGCAAGAGTTAAATGGGATAAGCTGATTCACCCTATGGATCAAGAAAATTGGGTCTACTATATTCAAGGCTTGTATTCACTTAAATTTATATTTTTATTTATTTGTTTGTTGAACCCAGCCACTGGGGATACACAAGCCAGTGCATTTCTTTGTGCCGGTCCCAAGCCCGGATAAATGGGGAGGGTTATGTCAGGAAGGGCATCTGGCGTAAAACCTCTGCCAAATTACTTATGCGGAGAACATTTCATATTTCCATACCGGATCAGTTGAGGCCCGGGTTAACAACAACCGCCACCGGTACTGTTAGCTAACAGGGTGCTGGCGGAAATTGGGCTACTGTTGGCCGAAGGAGAAGAGGAGGGGGAAGGCATGCCCGAAGGCAGGAAGAGAGGAGGAAGGTTAGGAGTGTAGTAGTGAGGGTAGGAACTTTGAATGTTGGCAGTATGACTGGCATAGGGGGAGAGCTAGCTGATATGATGGAGAGAAGAAAGGTTAATATATTGTGCGTGCAAGAGACCAGATGGAAGGGAAGTAAGGCCAGGTGTATAGGAGGCGGGTTCAAATTGTTTTATCATGGTGAGGATGGCAGGAGAAATGGGGTAGGGGTTATCCTAAAGGAACAGTATGCCAAGAGTGTTTTGGAGGTGAAGAGAGTGTCTGATAGAGTGATGTTTATGAAGCTTGAAATTGATGGTGTAATGATGAATGTTGTTAGTGCATGTGCTCCACAAGTTGGGTGTGCTAGGGATGAGAGAGAAACATTTTGGAGTGAGTTGGATGAAGTGGTGGTGAGTGCACCCAAGGGTGAGAGACTAGTGATTGGAGCAGACATCAATGGGCATGTTGGTGAAGTGAACAGAGGGGATGAGGAAGTGATGGGTAGGTATGGTGTTAAGGAGAGGAATGCAGAAGGTCAGATGATTGTGGATTTTGCGAAAAGGATGGACATGGCTGTGGTGAATATGTATTTTAAGAAGAGGGAGGAGCATAGGGTGATGTACAAGAGTGGAGGAAGATGCACTCAGGTGGATTATATCCTATGTAGGAGGGTCAGTCTGAAGGAGATTGGAGACTGTAAAGTGGTGACAGGGGAAAGTGTAGTTAAGCAGCATAGATTGGTGGTCTGTAGGATGACGTTGGTCATCAAGTAGAGGAGGAGAAGTGTGAAAGCAGTGCCAAGGATTAAATGGTGGAAGTTAAAAAAGGGTGATTGTGAGGTGGAGTTCAGGGAAGAGTTAAGACAGGCACTGGGAGGCAGTAAAGAGTTACCGAATAGCTGGGAAACTACAGCAGAGCTAGTAAGGGAGACTGCTAGAAAGGTGCTTGGTGTGACATCTGGACAAAGGAAAGAGGACAAGGAGACCTGGTGGTGGAATGAGGAAGTACAGGAGAGTATACAGAGGAAGAGGCTGGCGAAGAAGAAGTGGGATTGCCAAAGAGATGAAGAAAGTAGACATGAGTATAAGGAGATGAGACGCATGGCAAAGAGAGAGGTGGCGAAGGCTAACGATAAGGCATATGGAGAGTTGTATGAGAGATTGGACACTAAAGAGGGAGAAAAGGACCTGTAAGAATTGGCTAGACAGAGGGACAGAGCTGGGAAAGATGTGCAGCAGGTAAGGGTGATAAAGGATTTTGAGGGAAACGTACTCACAAGTGAGCAGAGTGTGTTGAGTAGATGGAAAGAGTACTTTGAAGGGCTGATGAATGAAGAGAATGAGAGAGAAAGACGGTTGGATGATGTGGGGATAGTGAACCAGGAAGTGAAACAGATTAGCAAGGAGGAAGTAAGGTCAGCTATGAAGAGGATGAAGAATAGAAAGGCTGTTGGCCCAAATGACATACCAGTGGAAGCATGGAGGTGCTTAGGTGAAATGGCAGTGGAATTTTTAACCAGATTATTTAATGAAATTTTGGAAAGTCAGGGGATGCCTGAGGAGTGGAGAAAAAGTGTTTTGGTACCTATCTTTAAGAATAAGGGTGATGTGCAGAGCTGCAGTAACTACAGAGGGGTAAAACTGATCAGTCACAGCTTGAAGTTATGGGAAAGAGTAGTGGAAGCTAGATTAAGAAGAGAGGTGAGGATTAGTGATCAGCAGTATGGTTTCATGCCAGGAAAGAGCACTACAGATGCGTTATTTGCTCTGAGAGTGTTGTTGGAGAAATACAGCGAAGGTCAGAAGGAGTTGCATTGTGTCTTTGTGGACTTAGAGAAAGCATATGACAGGGTGCCTAGAGAGGAGTTATGGTATTGTATGAGGAAGTCGGGAGTGACAGAGACGTATGTAAGAGTGGTACAGGATATGTACGAGGATAGTGTGACATTGCTGAGAACTGCGGTGGGAGTGACAGATACGTTTAAGGTGGGGGTGGGATTACATCAAGGATCAGCTCTGAGCCCTTTCTTATTTGCAGTCGTGATGGACAGGTTGACAGATGAGATCAGACAGGAGGCCCAGTGGACTATGATGTTTGCAGATGACATTGTGATATGTAGTGAGAGTAGGGACCAGGTTGATGAGACCCTGGAGAGGTGGAGATATGCTTTAGAGAGGAGAGGAATGAAGGTCAGCAGGGCTAAAACAGAATATATGTGTGTAAATGTGAGGGAGGGTAGAGGAATGGTGAGGATGCAGGGAGTAGAATTGGTAAAGGTGGATGAGTTTAAGTACTACTTGGGATCAACAGTTCAGAGTAATGGTGAGTGTGGAAGAGAGGTGAAGAAAAGAGTACAGGCAGGGTGGAATGGGTGGAGAAGAGTGTCAGGAGTGATTTGTGACAGACGGGTACCAGTAAGAGTGAAAGGGAAGGTCTACAAGAGGGTAGTGAGACCAGCTATGTTATATGGGTTGGAGACAGTGGCATTGACGAAAAGGCAGGAGTCAGAGCTGGATGTGGCAGAGTTAAAGATGTTGAGATTTGCACTGGGTGTGACTAGGAAGGACAGGATTAGGAATCAGTATATTAGAGGGTCAGATCAGGTTGGACAGTTTGGAGACAAAGCAAGAGAGGCGAGATTGCGTTGGTTTGGACATGTGCTGAGGAGGGATGCTGGGTATATTGGGAAAAGGATGCTAAGGATGGAACTGCCAGGTAAGAGGAAAAGAGGAAGGCCTAAGATAAGGTTTATGTATGTAGTGTGAGAGGACATGCAGGCGGTTGGTGTGAAAGAACATGATGCAGAGGACAGGAAGAAATGGAAACAGAAGATCCGCTGTGGTGACCCCTAACGGGAGCAGCCGAAAGAAGATGATGATTTATTTGTTTGTTGAATGTCGTTGTTGACATCTCATGTAGTAACATTTTGAACCCATCTGGCATTGAACATGTTCATAAAATAAGTTCCTAATTTCCTATTTCCTTTCTCTGTGCTCTCCAACTGTCATTAACTTGAGGGAACACCTTTTGAAATCCATTTGTGGTATAAAAACACCTGTACAAAGATTGAACCACGTCTACCTTGTTGCATGTTTTGAAGCTATACATATGGCTTTCCGTGGCTGCCAAGTTGACTGCGTTCTGTTTTCTGTTTCTAGTGAGATTTTATTTTTTACTGAAAGTCTTTTTCCTGCAGGGATTTATAGTCTCTATTGACTCCTGCTTCTTCAGTTCCTGGCTAAGTGAAACATTATGCTAACTCTGTAATGCTGTTTTTTTCATCTGTGCAATTCTAATTTGCTTTCTGTTACAAGAACCTGACAGACCAACAAATCTCTTTGCTGAAGAGGAAATTTATCTCTTGCTGGTTCCCATCTAAACAGAGTCCTTCTTCCAATTCCAGTTGTTCCCAGAATGTATACTGTTTTCCTCTTTTTATTCAAGATGTTCCTATGTTGCCTCTTCCAATTAGTTTTGGCCTTGTAAGTATTGACATTATCCATTTCTTCCAGGGCTTTTTTTTCTTGCATTTTTTTTTATATTGATGATGTGTTTCAAAGTTCATACTGTCTTCTTCATTGTTAGTCTTGAGTCCAAAGTGTCATTTGAACCCTGTCTACCTTGTTGCATGTTTTGAAGCTGTACATATTGCTTTCCACCCAGTAACCCACCCGCTAACACTTTCAACATTGTAGCACCAAATAACACCATCATCTCCCTATCACCACACACCAAACATTTAGTAGTCGAAATTGATTGCAACTTAAAATTTGATCTTCATATTTTCCAAACAGTAAAAAAGTACACACAAAACTTGGTACATTGTATTGGAGCAAACACTACTTCACTAAAAATACTAAAACTACCATTGCCCAATCTCACTTAATCTCCACACTGCTGTGTGCAGCTCCCATACTCACAACTCGGAAAAAAATGAGCTAGCAAAACTTGAATTTGTTATAGCAAAATTGCCAGATATGCTACAAACCTACCAGCAAGAGCTCACAATTGTATGGCACTCGAGCAACTCAACTGGCTAGAGCTCCCCATCTCCTTCACTACATCCAGTTAAACATGGCCCATAAAATACTCCATGAACGTGAGAAAACACTTGCCTATAAGTATTTCTTCAACCATATGCCACTAACAGAACCCTACGATCCACTAACAAACATCATATAAAAATCAATATTACCAAAAACCAAGCTAGAGATTGCGTCTTCTCAAATTATGTAGGTAATATTTGGAATGCACTACTAGAAAACAGTGCAATGGTTAAATCACTAGCTCAGTTTAAAACCATACTAAAAAGCCAGTTATTCAATAAATGGCTATGTCCGTGCTCTGCACCAGACTAACCTCTCCTTCTGACTTCGGTACTACTTTGTTTCACTTACCGACAAATCTTTCCCCTCTGTCTATTCTGATGACTATGTCTCTCTGCAAACTAACACTCCATACTACTATAACATTGTAGAGCTGATGGCATATTAAGACTTGACAATTCAATTTCTTAATAAAATGTGTTCAAAATTTGTATAATTGTCATATTGCTCTCTATTTTCTTACACAGAAAGGTGTAATGATGCAATGTCTCTCTACTTATTGTTAATATTCTGATTCTATCGATTAGGTTAAGAATTACTGTGTATTAGCTAAACTGATATTCTTTAACTAGCCTTTATGTATAACTGCTTATCCAAACTGTATGTAGATAGTATTTTAACTTCTGTGCCCTATAAATTCTACTTGTATATTGTATTTCTGTATATTTCAATAAAGCTAGCTATGAAAACAGAATTGCAGCAGATAGTAAAGACAACCACAAGGCCTTTTATAGTTATGTAAAGAATCTCCATGGCAATACCCAGATTTGCTTGGAGCTGTTGCACAATGGCACCTCCTATATCGAGCCAACAGATATTGCCAATATACTGGCTGACAGATTCAGTGACAACTTTACCCCTCTCTCCCCCCACCAAAGGACCAATCACAATACCAGTTGATTGCCAGGCACCCAGTATTACTGCTGCACAGGTTAAAACAGCACTGTCCAAGGCCACGAATTCAGCTTCTATGGGACATGATAATATTCCTGGCTGTGTTCTACATGAACTACAGAGTGAACTGGCACCTCACCTGTGTGCCCTGTTCAGTCACAGCCTCACCTCAGGCTTTGTCCCTACCGAATGGCGCACTGTTACAGTCATCCCTCTCCACAAAGGAGGAACGACTACAGACCTTGGGAACTATTTCCCCATTAGCCTGACAAGTCTGATATGCAAAGCTATGGAACGCATCATCATGGACCTAATAAACAAAGATGTAGGGAACCTCCAAACTCTGGATCCCATACAGTTTGATTTTGTGAAGGGTAGATCATGCCTGCTCAACCTGGTCGACTTCTTTGAGTCAATCACCAGAGCTGTGGATGAAGGCAAATTGGTTCATACAGCATACCTTGATCTGGCCAAGGTCTTTGATACCATTCCCCACTCAGGAATCATAGAAAAACTCACTAAGCTAGGCATCAACCCCTATATCACTAGGTGGGTTGCAAACTGGCTCACAGTTAAAACCCGCAGTGTGAAAGTAATTGATTCCAAGTCAGACTGTTGACCAGTCATGAGTGGAGTCCCACAGGGTTCGGTCCTGGGTCCTTTCCTGTTTGGTATCTGCTTCTCTGAAGTTCAGGCCAACACAAAGGGACTCTGGCTGACAAAGTTCACAGACGATTGCAAGTTGGGAGACATAATTAACTCCCCAAATGATGTTGACATCCTACAGAAAAGCCTCACTGAGACCAATGAGTGGTGTCAGAGCCATGACCTTAAGCTCAGTGCCAAAAAATGTGCCGTCATTCTCTTTGCGAAAATCCCGGTTCCCATGAATTACCACATCGATGGTAGTCCACTGAACACAGAAGGCATCATAAGAGGTCTGGGAACACAGGTTGACAGCAACCTCTCTTTTGACCACCACATTGCCACTGTGGTCAGAAAGTCCTTCTATGTGGCATATCTCATTACTAAGAGTTTTGCATCTAGGAAGAAAGAGGTCATTGTCTCCCTCTACTCTTCCCTCATTAGGCCACTCATCGAGTACAATGCCCCATTTGGCATGTACCTCACTAGACACTTACAACAACTGGAGAGGCAGCAAAAATACCTCACAAAGAGTATCTTGGGCCTTAAACACTTGTCCTATATGGACAGACTCAAAAAACTCCAACTATTCTCTGTCTCATATCGCCTACTTAGAGGCCATCTCTGCTTGACTTAGAAAGCCATGTCTGACCCACCTCTGTTAGTAATGCTACATGTAAAGAAATCCCAATCCCTCTGCACTACATGCTCCAGAGACCTCCACCTCATTACCACAATCAACAGAACAAGTTGGAGGGACAGGTTCATAACCCAGAGACTGCCCATGCTATGGAATAGACTTCCCATACATGTCAAGTGGAGCACTTCACTGGCCCTCTTCAAGAGAAATCTTGATGAGTGGATGGGAAATATCAAATTCACCCCGGGGATCACTCCAGTGGCTCTTCTTGACAGAGGCACTGGGAACTAAGGTCAGGTGGCATGATGCCATGGTAATCCTATGGGTTAGGCTTGTAAAGGCTCCAGGGCCATTAGCCTAGTACACATCTATGAACCTATAGAGCATTTCTCCCTGGGCCTCCGCTGAAAAAGGACATGTGTCCAGTCGGGCTTTCCCAGTATACAAATGTAAAATAAAATAAATAATTTTGTGCTTCCTGGTGGCTTTCCTTTATGCCAACATCTTGTATTTTCACATTATCCTTAATTTATTTGTGTGTGTTTAAGGTATATTAATTAGTATTGTAAAACCTGTACTAAGTTTGCAAGTCTGGTATTGCTAGTCCCCCCAGTTCAACTAGTAGTGTTAATTTTTCCTATTTTACTCTTGCATGTCATTCATCACACACACAATTTTATTTCCTTCTTCAATGTTCTCTACATTTTTTTTTTATCTGTGGGTGTGAAAAAAAGCTTTCCCTACATAAAATAGTAGTAGTACCATAAGCAAGATTTACCTGCGCACTGTCAAAGGTCTTTCTTTGACTCACCATTTACCAAAAATTTTAGTTCATATTGAGCCAAAAAATCTATGAAAACAGATTTTTTTTTTTGCAGGGTTGCAAGTCCCCACACCCCCTAAATTATATATTCCAATTACATGGTTGCACAACAGTGGAGAGAAGGGAAGAAAAACTGCAAAGCATACCATCGGCTCACACAATAAAACACATTGCTGTGAAACTCACCACAAAGTGAAATCTCTGGAATGAAGCACATGTCTGAAAACAGAGCAATGACTGACTTGTAGGATAGCCCCATAAGTATGGCTTGGATTTTATTGTCCTAGTGCATTGTCATGGACCTTTATGTTTACAGTTTTATGTAATCTTGTGTTTTACTTCATCCGAAGGTACTATTGCTGCCGATGTTGCTTGTTTCTTTAGCCGTGCCCCTAGGTATTTTTTATTTGTGTTCTGTCTCCCTAAATAAGGATATTTGTGCACCATGTGTTGGATTATATCTTAATGAAATGGATTTGGCCATCCTTTCATTTATCTTTCTCCCAGAAATAGAATTGCACATTTCTTAGTATGTCAAACAGCCTAGATACATCTTGCTTTGGACTGACCAAGTATAATGTTGTATCATCTTTAAATGTTATTTTTATTTGCTTTCTGTAATACTCATGACCTCTTAGTTATGAATTTCTGATCTATGTTACTAGTGTTTCCAAATATAAGACAAGAACTGAACAGAGTGGAAATCCTATCATGTAGATGATGAGCCTAACAGTGAGCCACCCCCCAAATTATTTTATTTTTACCCTGGATCATGCATATATTGTTATTGAATCAATTAATTTTCTGCAGGAACTCAAAAGCCTTTGTTACTTCAAATATGCCTATCACACATGGTCAAACATGTTCTCCGCATCTAAACTAAGTAGTTCCTGTGCTTTTCTATGATCATTAGCTTGCTGAATGATTAATGTCTTGGAGAAATTATTGTATGTCTGCCTGTGTTCAACAAAGCCACACGGATCTGGATCAAAGCTTTAGCTATTTTGTTTGCAAGCATCCCTGTGAATAAGTTGTGGTTTAAAATTGACACTGACTTTTAAAGTGAGGGACTTGTGGTGCCTTTTCCTTGTTTTGGAGTTGTGGACACTAATGCCCTTCTCTATATGTCCAGAATCCTAAAACTTTATTGAATAAAGAATACCACAAGTGTATATCTTTCTGTTCTATGTCAGCTCAATGGAGTATGGCAATAAAGTCCTGACTCCTGTCCAGGTGACTCAGGTGCAGTTAGCTCTAGTTGCTGATGGTGCTATCAGGGCAGATGGGTGGCTTCTGCTCTGGGGTGGGGGTGGGGGGGTTGATCCCATTTGGCTTCTAAACTGCTGGGGGATGGAGGTCTCATAGTCAAAGGAAACGAGACAGTATAGGGAGAGGTATGCAGTGCAGCTGCTCGAGGCTGGGACTGTACTTCCTGTCCTGCAGATGAAGGAGCATATCTGCGTTTACATGGGAAGAGCATTGGCCATCCCTGTGGTGATGTAGCTGTACATGTCACAATCAGGGGAGGGGTTTAGGATATAATGCAGAACTTGTGCCATTAGTGGGTTGTAGGGGAGAGCACAAGAGTCTCTGTTGTCTGCCAGATGATGGCTCCATAACAGACTACTGCTCTGGAGGATCTGAGGATGAACTTTTTTTTTATGTAAATCTAACTCCCATAAAATGCTTCTTTTAATTGTTAGTTGTTTTTTTAAGCCGCCTTCTTAGTTTAACAATTGGCTTCTAAAATATGTCTAGGGTTTCTTACCTTTTATGTCAAGGGATCTTTCAGTTTTGGGGCTCTATTTTGTTGTCTTAACCTCTTTGATAATAGCGTCATAATTTTTTTAGCGTTTATTAAATTATTACTTAAGACATAGGTACAAGTTAATAGAAAAGAAAACAAACCATATTAACATTTGTCATATTCCTGTATTATGCATTACATATATACTTTTTTTCTTTGTAGCAATGACTCTCTCCAGTATTACATAAATTGCTCAATTTGTACATTCCCTTACACCTCATTCTTGTGCTGAACATTATTGTCCATGTATTTTCTCCCACAAATTCCATTTTTCTCAATGTAATGTGTCTGCTCTTTACTAAGGAGCCCACCTGTAGTTCTTTTATCCCCTTTAAAATGTTCAGTACTTCAGTTATAGTTGGTCTAGATTTTGATTTTGATTTTCTAGCAGTTGCTTTTTTTTAGTAGCTAATAGCTCTAAACTTAGCGAGGCCTTACAGACACTCCATTTTCTCAGATGACACTTGTTTTCAGGAATATTTTAATTCAATATTAAAAATCCTAACAATATGGAACAGACCCTTTTAACTAGGAACAAATGTGGAATGTCAGCTTAGTTAAGGGAACTATTGCAAAGGAGAGCCATCTATTACTGTTTTCTCATAGGAGATGCCTACCTGCCACCTTAGATTCTTTTTTAGAAACATTTTGTATTTTCTCAATGCATTCAACATGTGCATTTTTTATTTCACTTCATCAGAACTGCGTAAATGCATTATCACTCCCCCACACAAAAATGATGTTTAAAAAATTATCTGATGTTGTTAATCTTCTTTTCATTCATCACAGATGGGTTCGGTTCTGAGCCCCCGGAACCGAGTCAGCCTTTTTACCAAGCTCGTACCAGCCAAAAAAACTCTCCAGCTAAGTCTCTACCCAGAATGCCCTTCTCCCTGTTACCTCAGATCTCGTTTGCTGCGTAGCCGTAAAGCTGCGTTTCAGCCGAGCTCTCAGCTTAGTGAAACCTTTTTGATAGTTGTGTGAAGAATTTTGAATATCTTCATATTTTATTAAGCGATTAGCTTTTTTAATGTCTTTTCTTCTGTCTGACCTTGTTTTTTCCTCTATACCTGTAGTTATCTTTGGTAAACTTTCAAGTACCATTGTTGGTACGGCCTTCCTCCCTTACTCTCGTGGTATTCCTTCAGTACCATAGTTGGTATTGTTTAACCTATTAGCTGTCTTTTATTCAGGTGTTTCCTTTCTTTTCTCTATCATACCAGTGTATTGTTGTATTTGTGACTTTTTTGAACGAAGTTGACTTTGATTATAGTTGGATTATACAGTTGGCCTGTGGTGTTTTTTTCTCTGTCAAGATGTCTGATAAGAAGGGTACTTCAGGTTTTAAGCATTGTACTTCATGTAAGGGCAGGTTACCTAACGGTGATTTTCAAGATGACTGTGTATACTGTTTGGGAGTGTCCCACCTTTTGGTGCAACCTCCATGTGACATTTGTCAGAGATTCAGTCAACGCACCCTTAATGAGTGCAGAATAAACTAATTCTGAAAGGGTTACTCAAGTCTCCCTTCTCAGAGGCCATTTCTGAGATGGCGGTCTCATCCCTGCCTCCTAAGGACAAAAAGAGATCCCACTCTGTTTCTTCTTCACCATCGGGTGATCACAGCAAGCTGGGAGATCAAAGGTCCCAAAGTTATCTTTGGAGCACAAATCTGGCCCCTCACCTCCATCTTCTTCAGCTCCGTCCATCTCAAAACCATCAATACCGCTGCCCATTTCGGCACCGGTCCTGCCTCCAGCACTGATCATAGACCTTAATATGCCTATTTTGACTTCAGCTCAGAGCACACCTTCGACTGCGTCATTAGTTTCCATTTTGGAATCGACCGTTTCAGCTCTGAGTGCCACTTTGGCACCGAGCGTTGTATCAGCCTCACTGGATTTGACCCCTTTACTTCTGGTCTCGAAACTAGAGACTTCGGTGCTGGCAGACCTTGCACCACGGACCTGATACTCCCCCTCTGTAGATCCATTTCTGGGCCAAGCATATAGCTCCTTCATCGAACGTCCTGACTCCCCGTCTGGTGTATCCACTAGCTCCACCAGGAGCCTTTCTGAACACGACGTGGTGCGTCTTGTGAACCAGCTATTAGCCAGGGGGATTCCCTCACTTTCTAAGACCCATCCACCTGCAGGACTTGGGTTGCCTTATCCACGGACTCCATCTTACACTCCTCCTTTGACCATCTCAGTTCCAAAGCCTTCTGCTCCAACACCTTTAGTGGACCCCATCACCTCGGTGCTTATGCTGCATCTCACGCTGGCTCCCAGTTTGTCCCTTTGGTCTTTGGTTCCCGCTGAACCGGTCCTTTCTCGGTCTGGGGATTGGGGGACGGGCACGTCAGCCCCGGGTACGGAGCCACCTCTCTCCTCTGTTCCATCCTCAGTGCCGATAGCCGCGTCCGCGCCGATCCTGCTTGAGGCTCCATCCATGGGGGCGGGTTTGTTGGAGCGAAGTGTGACACCAGTTCCGAGGTTGTCTTTCTCAGTTCTGGGCTCCCATCCCTTTTCGGGCAAGCCTGCTTTCCATGTGATGGAGAGGGCTCTTGCTTCTGGCAGCATTCCTTTGATATCGGAATCCCAGTTTTCACCCCCTAAGCTACAGCTGTCACAGACCACCCCCCCCCCGAGACACTGGGCAGAGAAGCCGCAGGACTCCCCTGTTCAGGGTACCAGCTCTTCCGAGTCCTCCTCAGAGACCCCCAATGAGGATCCCCATCAAAAGAAGACGTGCAAGAGGAAGAACATAGACTCACTCTAGGAGTCCTTAACAGAAGACCTAGATTACGATGATGGTGGAGGGTCCCCATGGTCACCTCCTGATGATGTCTCCTTCAGAGACATCCTGGAAATGTTAAAGCAGAGAGGTGATTGGAAGCCCCCTTCCTGGAAGGAAACATTCCTTCGTCTGAGGAGTCCATGTTCCTGCAGGCTTTTTGCACCCGGCCTTCTACCTCTTGGGTGACCCTGCCTGCCGACGAGCTTGTCCAGCTCATCGTGCAGCACTCTTGGAAGAACCCTGATTCCATTGAGGCGATTCCTCAGAGACCAGACAAAATTCTTTCCTCTCCAGAGGAGAACCCACACTGTTCCAAAGGGTTACCAGTTGTTGCTATGGTGGTGGGCGGTGGTCACGAAAAAGGACTTGACTAAGGAAAGTCCTGCTGTCCACTTGCCTAACAGGGAGTCCCAGGCAGTGGACAGACTTAGGAACCATGGGTTTGCATCAGGGACGTTTGCCATTCGGTCCCTGAATTATTTGGCACATTTTACGAGGCTCCAGAGGGACTTGATCTCCAAACTCTCTAGGACGTTTGCAGGACAGTTGTCTGACGAAGTCAGCCTCACAGCTTGCAACCCTGGAATCAATATCCAACTCATCCTTGAGGTTGCTGTCACATGCAACCAAAGGGGAGACTAGAGTAGCGGGTTTGGGCATTATGAGGCGTCATGCCTGGATGTGCATTTGTGACCTCGCAGACCCCTTCATGTCTTCCTTTCTGCATGCTCCCATTGAAGCTTCGTCCCTTATTTGCTCCAAAGTGAAGGACACGCAAGCCAGGTGCAAGCAAGATGGAAAGACCCTGTCTGCCGTAGGCTTACGGTTTTCCATCCCTCAACATACCTTCTCCAGGAATCGGAGGAGTGGAAAGATGTGGCATAAGAAATGTCAGGGTCCCTTCTGTGCCACACATGGTGATGATACTCCCATAGGCAGAGTGGGTAACAATTCCGGAAGACGCCTGTATAGAGACAGAGGGGGTCCTCATAATCAGGGCTCCAGGGATTCCTCCTCTGGACAGCCTTATCAGTGCTCCTGAGGAGCAGCCCAATTGCTTACCTCTGGAAGGAGTCAGGGGTCGTTTCTCTCTGCACCAAGCTGCCTGGCAATCCATGACCACCGATCTTTGGGTGCAGAGTATTATCAGCAGAGGTTACACCATTCCCCTTTCTTGTCAGCTAAATTTCCCAAGAAAACTTCCCAACGTTCCACCCAGTTAAGGGGAAGAAGCGGCTTCAGAGATTATAAAGCTGTCTCAAAAAAAGAGTCATCCAACCAGTCCCACCAGACCAGCATGGATCCAGATTTTACTCAAGATTCTTTTTGGTGCCAAAAAAGACAGGGCAGCTTAAACAAGTCTGTCACCCAAACCAAATTCCAGAGGGTCATGGTTCAGTCCATTCTCCCCTTTTTAAGAGAAGACGATTGGATGTGCTGTATAGATCCCTGGGATACGTATTACCACATCAAGATGGACAAACGTTCTAGGAGTCTGATTTGCTTCTAGCTAGGAGCCAGTCATTATCAATTCCATGCCCTACTGGTCAGTCTCTCTACAGCCCCTGGAGTGTTCATGAAATGCATGGCAGTGGTAACAGCTCACTTGAGACTAAAAGGATTCCGGGTGTTTCCATATCTTGACGACTGGCTCCTTACTGCCTCCACCGAGCATCTTCTGATAACAGCACTACATTATACTGCCTCTCTGGCAAAGTTGCTGGGAATAACAGTATATTGAGAGAAATCAAACCTTGTCCCTACACAACAAGTAGAGCTCATTGGAGCAGTGTTCAATACTCAGTACTGTCAGGTATCACTCCCAGTTCACAGACTGCATTGATTGAGGCTTCAAATCCAGGTGATTCTCTCACAAACAACATTTTCTTCAATGGAAGTTCTTCAGGCCCTAGGTTCTTTGGCAGCGTCAATCCCAACAGTGCCTCTAGCAAAGCTACACATGCGGATTCTGCAATGGCTCCTTCTGTGTCATTGGTTCCCAAACTATCACCTCCTCAGTTACCAGATTCGAATAACCAACTCCTCCAAACAGGACCTGCTTTGGTGGATGAGGCCAGACGTAGAATTTTGGAGTCTACCATTTCATTCTCCTCAGCCCACAGCCATTGTGACCACGGATGCTTCCCTAATCGGGTGTGGGGGGGGGCCATTTCCAGGGAAAGACTGTCCAAGGCACATGGTCTACCTCAGAGGCCCACCTGCATATCAGTGTTCTGTAACTGAGCGCTGTGCTGTTAGCATTGCAGGTCTTCTATTTGGCTCTCCCTTCTGGGACAATTGCAATTCAATCAGACAATATGTCAGTGGTCTGGTATATCAGCAAGCAAGGAGGAACCAAGTCCTATCCCCTATGTCGAGAATCTATGAAAATTTGGCAGTGGGCAATAGCTTCCAACCGATTTCTAATAGCAACGCATATCCTGGGGAGCTCCAACTTGATTGCAGACAAGCTGAGCAGATGCATCCTTATGCCTCACTAGTAGTCCCTCAACTCTGAGGTGGCGTCAGCAGTCTTCAGCCACTGGGACCAGTCCTGCTGCGATCTTTTCACCTCCCCATCAAACACCAAGTGCAGCAGCTATTTCGCCCTACTTCCTCTGGAAGGGGAGTCACCGTGGGACACTCTGATCCACGACTGGCCCACAGGCCTTCTTTACGCTTATCCTCCCATCCCTCTGATCCGACAATTTCTAAAGAAAGCTCTTCGGTTGAGATGCAAGGTGATCCTCATAGCCCCATTCTGGCCTTGACAGGTTTGGTTCCCCTTCCTTCGGCCTCATCTAGTATACCCACCGTGGATTCTGGACCCTCTACCAGATCTGATTACCCACCCCCCAAGGGTTGAGTCACCCAAATCTGTCCAGTCTCATGCTGACAGCTTGGTTTATCCACTTCCACTAGTAGCCATGCAAGCTAATCTCTCCTCGCCTGTTCGAGATATCATTCTGGCCTTTCATAAACCATACACCAGAAGACTATACCAGGATAAATGGAAAAAATTCTCCATTTGGTCCAAGGATAACATGCTAGACCTATATTCGGCTCCACTTACTGCAGTGCTTCAATACTTGGCTAGGTTTTTTGATAATGGAGTCTCTGCCTCTACCGTACGTGTACATCTAGCAGCAATTTCCAATTTCCACAATGGTATAGATGATACCCCCTCTTATCTCTCTAAGCATTTGCAAGGCCTTCCTCAAGGGGACATCTCATATCAGGCCTCCTGTTAGACAGCCCGTGGAACAATGGAACCTCACTCTAGTCCTTCAGTCTTTGACTCAGAAACCTTTTGAACCTGCTGCGAAGTGTGACCTAAAGTTGTTGTCTTGGAAATCCTTGTTCTTGGTAGCCATCACATCTGTCAGAATAGTCTTGGAGCTGCAGGCATTGTGTATCAATAGTCCCTATCTGGTCTTTCATAAAGACAGAGTATCACTTCGGATGAATACATCCTTTCTCCCCAAAGTTGTTTCTGAATTCTCCATAAACCAGACCATTAACCTACCAGTGTTCTTTCTGAATTTTGCCAATAGAGGAGAGTACTGCCTTCACTCTTTAGATGTACATAGACAATTGAGATGTTATCTAGACAGGACCAAACCTATCCGTAAATCTGAACAGCTTTTCATCTCCTGTTCTGGGCCCAGAATAGGAGAGGCTGTTTCCAAGGTTACTTTATCAAAATGGCTAAGGGACTGCATGCATTTCATCTAGTCCCTCAGTAATGAACCTGTGCCTAAAGTTAAAGCTCACTCCACTAGATCTATGGCAACATCGGTAGCTTTCCATTCCATGGCTTGCATGGATGACATCTGTGCAGCAGCTACTTGGGCTAAGCCTCATACCTTTATCAATCATTACAAATTGGACCTGGTCTCCAGAGGGAGAGCTGCCTTCAGCTCAATGGTACTCAGGAGTGTTCTTCCATATGAGCCGCCCATGGCTTCAAGGTAGCTTGGGATTTTGTCCCATCAGTGATGAATGGAAAGAAGATTAACGACATCAGATAAAGAAGTTATGTCTTACCATAACGTTCCATCTGTGTTGTTCATCTCCTTTCAGTCATCACTTCCCACCCTCTTTCCCCCTCCAAAGGCTCATGGGGGATGCTTTGGGTCGAAGTGGTGCCCTAGGGTAGTTGCCCAGAAGTGGCCGCGGCTTTACTTCCTTGTCTCTAGCAAACTTGATCTGAGGTAACAGGGAGAAGGGCTTTCTGAGTAGAGACTTAGCTCTAGAGTTTTTTTGGCTGGACCGAGCTTGGTAAAAAGGCCGACTCGGTTCCGAGGGCTCTGAACGAACCCATCTGTGATGAATGAAATAAGATGAACAACACAGATGGAACGTTATGGTAAGATATAACTTCTTTTTCTAGTGTAATAGTCCCTGAATGTAAAAGGTTACAGTCCCAGAATGTAAGACATTGCATTTAAAAATATTGCCATTTTACCATATGTATCATCTCTCTGATATAACAGAGAACATTTTTCTTCCCTACAGCAAACTGTTTCTTTTAACAATACTGCTACTGTAAGAGCAGCATTTAGCTAATAACAAAACTATAGGGTTAAAAAAATGTGGAACGCACGGTATACTTGACAAAAGATATGGACTGTAGCATTTATTAGCACTTACTGTCTTGCTTAGCTGTAACTTTACTTGTTGAACTGTAGTACAGTGCTTGCCCTGGAGGAAATTAAAATAAAAATCTCAGACCTCCTAAGATTTCTTGCTGCCAGGAACTCAGTTGGACTCTGTAATGGCAACAGCAGCTTCACTACAAATCCCTTCTTATTTGGTCCTTTATTCTCTCCTCACAGCCAAGCCGTTCTCCACGACTCCTCTCCAGCGATCACCTCCAGATTTTCCATTATTGCAGCAGTCTTGTAAAGTATAAATCCTCAGTCTTCCTTACCTTATTCTTAAATATGCAGTCTTCCTTCCATGAGGTTTTAATGATGAGCAACTGTCCTTCCATCCAGAGTCTACCTAACACAGGGACCTAATAGAAAACACAAAGCATCTCATGTTCATTGCCACATCATAAACAGGTGCCAAACAATGATAAATTAAAGGAGGAGGAAACTGGTTGTGGCAGCATGCAAATTAGCTGCAGTAAAAAATAGCAATTTTTTTTTTTTTTTTTTTTTTTTTTTTAACATTTGTTGACCGGGAATGTCCGACTAGGTTCCACAGAGCCTGTTTTCAGTGGAGGCCCGGGGAGAAATGCTCCAGATTTGAAACGTCCAGAACCAGAATAGAGATCACTTTAATGCAAAACTCAAATCCTCAAGCACTCAGATTGGGCAATCAGGGATGTGGCTTAGTTTAGGTGTAAAACTGGGTGCTTTTGCATAATTTGGGACGTTTGAGAGGTATTCTCTTAACAATGAAAGGAAAGCCAAAGAGCAGATGGGATGAAAGATTTTGTAGAGGCCACTGTCTTTAGCATTTTTACATATATTTTCCTGCCAACTTTTCTGGATATGACACAAGATTTTGTCTCTTAGAGGTCTATTATCCCACACATTGTTATCTCAGATTAATGTATTAAACTCTCTGGTTTACAAAGGCAACATTGTTCAGGCTATAAAATTTGGAAGTCTGCAACTGTGCAGTAGCTGCCACTGGAAGAATGCAACCATTTTCTGTGTGCTTTTTACCTCTCCGTATTCTAATCAGCCCACCACCTCTGAGTCTTGGCCCAGTCATTCCTTGTTGGTGATATGTGGCCATTGACTTGGGTAAGAGACAAGTGGAAAGAGCATTCAGTTAGGTACTTTCACAAATGCATTAACCAGCGCCATATTCACATCCCCAGTTGTGGCTGTTTTCAATGCCATATAAGCCTCTAGTTGCATGATGATCAGCTGCCCTGAGCCACCTCTCCTTCACACTAGCATAGGTGAGACAGCATCCATTTACAGTGTTTTGCAGTTACTGAACCTTCATCCTCCATTTATTTCCATCTGTTAGCTTCATACTATACAGTACACAGATGTATTAAATAAGTAACAATTGCAAGTCTGTAGCTTCTGTGTCATTTTATCAACAGGCACTGTGTCCAGGCATGCTTCATTTTTGATAACTGGTCCAACAAGTGGCTTATGCTGTCTCAAACTATGGCTAGTAGTATGTCACAAGAGTGAGATTGTGATAGTCAGGTTTTATCTGTATGTGTAGGAGAGGTTCTTACTTTTTATTGTTTTCCTTTGATTGTATTTGTACTGTATAAATCTTTTTCAGTGAATTTACAGCACTAAACGTTTACAATTAACTATGATAGCAAGTGTCTGTATTATAAGCTCGAAGTTTTAAAACTTCGACACTCGTATAATTGACAGCATGCGAAGTGTTAAAACTTCGAACATATAAGAAAAAAATAAAAACAAAAAACCTACCTGAACGCTCTGAGCAGGGGGCTAAGCCCCCTCTGCACCCCCACTACTTAAATATACCAACTCCGAGATCACACTACAGTGAAGTAAAGGGAAATATTCCCTATGGCGATCTCACTTCACTGTAGTGCGATCTCGGAGTTGGTATATTTAAGTAGTGGGGGGTGCAAGGGGTCTTGCCCCCTGGTCAGAGCATTCAGGTAGGTTTTGTTTGTTTTTGTTTACTTTTTATTATATGTTCGCAGTTTTAACACTTCGCTCTTATGCTGTCGATTATATGAGCGTCGAAATTTTAAAACTTTGAACATATAGTATAGACCCGATAGCAAAAACTGATTTACATTTGACTTTTTTTCCTGGAATAAAAATAAAGCTCTTTATCATGTATTCATTCTACCACACACATTTATAACCGTATTATTATTATACTGATGAACTTGATGACATTCTTCATATTATCTTAGTCCCATATATGTGCCTTTTCATGTTAATCATGCATTCCATGGGCATTATTAGTTTATCTAAGGAAGTTATACAGTACTTATATAGCAGTGTTTGTGTCTAGACCAAAGTCTTCCACAACTTCTTTCTATCTAGTTTAGGCATGTGACTAATATCATTACAGTTGCTTAACTGTGTTTGGCTTAATTACAGATGCTAGAAAAGTTCTGTTCATTTCTTGTTTTTTAAAAATTTTATATTCATATTCCCATAGAAGAAAAAACATACAATGGCTGTTTTTTTGAAATATTTCTTTCCTTTTTAAGAAGCAAAAAAAACAAATGATGCACCAGGAGGACTCCAATAAGTAGTTTTTAGCATAGTCAAAGTTTAATATTAGCTATTCGTCTAACAGACTTCTTCCGAAACTAAACATAAAAACTCAGTCAGTTAAACATTTAAATAATACAATTAACACCAACCAGTCAGCACATCACTCTCGTTAAAACTGATTACATCATACTTAAATGCTGATTAAAAGCCATAGGACAAAATAAAATGCAAGCAGATAAACTGTTTCAGTATTCAAAACTTTGATAAACTATTTCATTTTCTTTCCTTTTTATTTTATATATCATGAAGGATATGGATTTTATTTTTGTTCAGTTAAAAACCTGGAATATTACGATTGGGTCTCCAATCCTAACCTGATTTTTGTGTGCTAAGAGACATGAATGCCAAGAAATTCGCTCTCAAGGTGAATCTTTGCATTCATGTCGAGAACACATAATATTCAGTTAACACCGGAGGTCTGATTGTAATTTTTTATAGTACAGTACTACTAGTTACTGAAAAAAAATCATGAAGTGTTGTGCGGGGTTTGAATGCTGGTAAAGTAGTTGGGAAGTGCTGTCAGACAGACAGCAGGAAACATCCTTGCATATTTCCTATGTAAGGGAAGCTGCTGTTTTTTTTTTTTTTTTTTAATTTTGGTGGCTGTAACTTTGTAGACAGCAGGGAGAAACTGTGTTGAAATGTAGCTGCTCCACTGCTGCTGCTTACTGGCTGGCACTGTCAGCTTTTAGGACTTGCCACTGATTTGAGCTTAAAAGCACGATACTTACGTATTATCACAACCAGATTTTCGCGATAATTACTGTTGCTTCATGATGTTTATATGTAAGTGTTAAAGGTGTGACAATGTCAGAGAAAGGGTTCTCTTTCACAATTAATGTGCTTTTAGGCAGGGTTATCAGTAAGAAATGACAAACTGAATGCTGTTGTTTCGGTATGCACTTTGCCTCCAGCTTGTCATGTCGCTGGCAGTAAAGTGCATACAGACTTCAACTGTCATGGCTGCTGTCTGACTTACTGCAGTTGCTGACTAGTTTTCCCCACATAAAAAGGCACAGACACAGGAGAAATGGTTTTGCTCCACTTTCTGTTTTTAACAATTTGTTAACATGGGTTCAGGTTCAAATGAAAAACCTGCTATATTCCACTAACGACAGGAAGAAGCGCATCATCAGACAGAAACACTTTTTCCGTACTGTTCTTACTGTGTGTAATCGGGAACCCGCAATTACCTATCAACATCATCCACCCTGCATTTTTGCAAGCATTACTATATGTCATTTTCCCATTCGAAGGTTATTATGCAGTATGGTAACAGTTTTTTTAAGAAAGGATTACTTTACGACCCAAAAAAATTCCTGTATGTGTTTTCCTTGTTTGAGGGCTTCGTTCCTGACCGTTCAAAAATTCTATTCATCAGTAAGACAGCATGGATGACAATTCCAGCCTGCATCTGTAATGCACGTAAAAAGGGAAGAGTATTTCTGAATGTTTTTCTGTCCCTCAAAGTAATCCACAGGTTTTTCAACAGCCAAAAGGAGTCTGCACAACACTTTGCAGTGTTTCATGCTCTCGTCTGTTTTCAACTAAGTGAAATTCGCATCCGCAAAAATCTGGTTGCAATAATACCTAAGTACCAAAAGCACATTGAGCGTGCTTAAATTAAGCACCCTTGGGTAGTGCTGAAGCAGGGAGTCTTTTAACTGATATTGGAGTATAATTAAAGTGCTCCATCCACTACATGTGTATTAAGTATATATTCTTTTCTCCATTTTTGCAACAGGTTATGTTTTAATTTTTCTTATACATTATCTTTAGTGTTAAAAAGCATTTGTGGTAAATTGTCATCTGCATCTGCTATTACTATCCCATTTTCTTATCTGACATCTATTCTGTGCTTCCTTCCATTCTTATTCAATGAGCTTTAAACTTGTTCTTGATGTCCCGTCTTTTTTATTTTTTTTTCTAACAGCAGAACTTTGTTAAATGTGTGCATTAATCATTTTCTTCCCTTGGGAGGTTTACTTCTTTTTTTTTTTTTTTGACTGGGAACATTTCTCCGTGCCTGTGCATGTACAGATGCTGAGGGTATGCTTTGTTTCTCACCTCTTGTAGATTATACCCACCAGAAATCCTAGTTTTTGAAGGTTCCTCTCACCATCCTTTACAGGTATAAAATAACAATGCTGGAGGGCATGCATAGAGAGTGATCTAACTGAACAAAGTGGTAGTAATTCATTACATGTAAATACTTTGGAGGAGGACTCTGCATGTAAACAGACTGCAGATAGAGCAGCTATAAAAACAATGGAGGAGTAGCACCTAGTTAGTACATGGCTTGCAAGTCTGTAGTATGCCTATCCAGTGTCGCATATGAAAAAAATTTGTTGGCAAGAGCTGCTCTGTTATTAAATTAAAAAGAGCCTACTGCATGCACAAAAATGGCATCCAGAATAAAGAAGATAGACTATTCACCTGAGCAAACAAGCTTTATGAGTCAGAGACAAGTATGGGATAATATGCTAACCATTGATGCACTAACCTACCTATGCGCTAAGGACAAATCCCCTAAATAGGTTCATAGGTTAGTACTAGGCTAACTGCCTTTGTGGGCCATTTTAAGCCTAGCCATTTACCCCATCTGAGAATCAAACCCTGGACCTTGTGTTTGTAAGGTGAACACCCTTAACCATTATGCCAACCTCCTACCCCACAAAAAGGTTGCTCTTCCCCAGGAAGACACACACAGTTGGCAAGTGCAGGATTCAAACCCCTATCTAATTACATTATGATACTACAGCGCACACATTTACATGACATGCTATACACATTACTGGCTTTATCAGTGGATGCAACAAAAGCTTTTGACAGTCAATCAAGAATTCCTCTTTTTACTTCGACAATTTGGATTCCCACAATAATACATAGCAGTGATCAAAACGCTATATAGTAAGGCAACTACAACACCTGGTATTAATAGGAAAACATCTAACCCTATAAAGATTATTAATGGCACCAGACAGGGGTGTCCACTCTCACCAACCCTGTTCAATTTCTATATAGAAGCACTACTTCTACTAATTAGTCAAAGAACATACCATCACTTTATTTCATTATCAAAAACCCAAATAAAATGCACAGCCTTTGAAGATGACCTAAATATTTACTTTCAACTCCTTTTTACATTACAACAGCTGCCACCCATTCAAGCAAAAGAAGGCTATCATAAAGGGACAGCTAATTCGAGCAGCCAGGATGTGCAGTAATGAGATACTATTCCAAGAAGAATGTAAAATCTTGCAAGTAATGTTCACCAACAGAGGATACCCAAATACTTTATTTGAAGAAATACTGGATGAGGTCAATAATAAAAGAAGGGAAGGTCAATTTCTACCCTTACTTCCACACAAAATTTTCAGTGGACAAGAGGAAGACTTAGAGGCTAATCCGAGGGTTGGGGAGAACATACCCTTTCTTAGGGCAACCTCCAACACTGAGATAACAGGGACCTCGTTTGTAAATAGTTTCATCACAAATTACAGTATTGACTCGAGGAATATTCAAATAATACTTTATAAAATTGGTATTACATAACAAATAATGAGGAACTCATGGACAAGTTAGGCACAAAACCTCTGATAGCATATAGGAGAGGCAATAATTTGAAAACTTTGCTAGAAAGAAGTAAACAGACGGAGCTAATGACTAGAACAAAAGGCTGTTTTCAGTGTGGGGCATGTAACTATTGCCACCTTGTGAAGGCTTCCAATTCCTTTGTAATACGCAACAAAAAGTACCACATTACACATAAGCTTAACTGTGATTCTAGATCCATAGTCTATTTAGCTAAGTGTAACTGCTGTGAAGCATTTTACATAGGCAAGTCTGACCGGAGACTACGAGACAGGCTGTACCAACATGATTATGCCATAAGGAAACTGAAAAAAGAAAACGCTTTAGCTAAACACGTAATGAAACATCAAGGACATAGCTTTCATTTTATTGCAATTGACCAGGTCAAGAAAACAGAAAGAGGGGGTCCAGTACCTCTCTTTTGGAGAATAAGGAGCTAGAATGGCAAATATTACTAGACTCATTTTCGTACCCAGGTTTGAATGAACATTGCAATATAGCCTGTGTCCTGAAAATGAGGAGCTATAAAAGATAACTCCTTTACCTTTGTCTTACTTCACTTTTCACTTCATTTTACTTTTACTTTAATAGTAATTTGTAGTAACATATACTTTCCACCACTGTTAAGATTTATACTTAGCAAGGCTTCCAACTGCAGTTGCAGGTAGTGATTTCACTAGATACTTTTTTACAAACACTTTTCTATAAACATTTTTTATATGCAGAACTGTTATGCATTGTTTTTAGACTGCTTTTATTGTGTATATATTTCTTACACACTTTCATGCTTTTAATGCACATTTGCTTGGTGTATGAATGTAACAAACTGCTGATGCATCAATGTTTTATGGTTTCCAACTGTTTTAAAAGTATGAAACTACATACTTTTGAGAATGCTCCTAAACAGAGCTTTCATTCCCTGAATTTACTTTTGCAAGAAATGCTGCTAACACGCCTTCATTGTGAATTCATTACTAATTAAGGCGTGGGTGTGTTGCATAAAAACTTGACTCTGACACTGCATTTTACTTTTGCCTCTGATGAAGCTGTAGTTTTAACCACAGCGAAAACGCTTGTTTTAACAATAAAGTGCGTTAAGGTTTAAGTTTTTTCCGACTTCAGTGTGGCTTTATACGTGCAAGTGGATTTCAATTTCAGTGTTACAGCTTGTATTGCAAACAGCCTTCACAATAAGGACTTTAACATTTTTTTGGGCTTTACGGTGCTTGTCCGGACTGCTTTTGTGCATTTTAAATATTTACTTTCAGTACCCTAATACTGATCTTGGTAAAATCTTAATTTCCATAGACAATTTCTCCCAAGTATCTGACTACGCAATTAGTCTTAATAAGTCCATTATCTATCCACTAAACCCCCTAGGCCATAAGGAATTTTATTTTCGAAGAGACTAATATAAAAGTGGAATATACTTTGAAATATTTAGGTATAATCTTTAGTCATACACAATCGGATATGATTAATAACAGATTTAAAACTTGGACTAATATAGTCTGCAGCATTAGCAAATGGGAAAAGCTTAAACTTTCTACTTTATTGAAGGCCTCCATTGTCAAAATGAACATACTCTCTGAAATTTTATACCAAATGAATGCCACTTTCATGAAAATTCCAGCTACCTTCTTTAATAAAATTAAAGTTTGACTAGCAAAATTCATATGGTACCCAAACAGTACAAGAATTAGTCACAACAAACTAATACTACCAAAAGAAAAAGGAGGTCTAAGCCTTCCGGACTTCCAGCTCTACCATGAAATTGTTAATGCTACCACATTATTCAAATAGCTAACTACAATCCATTGGATAATGAGTGGTACCCATTATGGATTAAATTATTTCACCAAATTATTATATCTGATGTTGTAAATCTTTGTTTATTCATTACCATTAGGACTTCGGTTCTGTCCTCAGAACTGATACGGCCGTTTCCAAGCTCGCGCCAGCCAAAAACTTTCAGCTAAGACCTACCCATAATGCCCCTCTCCTAGTTACTCCAGATCTCATTTGCCGCGTTCCTCGTCAGAAGTGCTAACTATCTCTCTCAAAGCTAAGTGGAAAATTGTGATTTTTAATATAGTTTCTCCTCAAAACTTCTTATATTTTCATCAATTTAACTTTTTCTCACTGTCGCCTATTACCTACTTCTATTCCCTACCCTTTACCTTGGTAATCAAATTTCTACCATTGTTGGTACTGTCCCGCTCTCCTGCCTTTGGTAGGCCCTTCCTTACCACTTGTGGTATTTTTAAATACCATCATTGGTATTCTCTCACTTTTTTATCTCCCTTCTTTTATTTTTTATATTAGGATAGCCTTGTTTCTTTACTATGTCAGACAAAGCTAAGTTGGGGTTTAAACAGTGTGCCAAGTGTGGGCGTAAGATGCCCAACTCGGACAGACATGCTCGTTATTTCTGTTTGGGCATGAACCATATTAAAGCTGACTGTGACATTTGTGCTAGTTTTAGTAATCGTACACTAGTAGAACGTAAAAATAAGGTTATTTTAAAAGGTTTGATTGATAACTTTTTCGGAGGCTCTGTCTGGATCGGAGGTCTCCCCCCCTCCAAAGACCAAAAAACATAAGGAAAAATGGAGTCACTCGGTTCCTGCATCTCCGTCAGTTACGGAACCAAGTCGGCTCTATGCTTCTCCGGCACCCTCGGTGCTGACCTCTTCGGCACCAGGCTCTGTATCTTCTCCCTCAGTGCCGTCTGTGATATTCACCCCTATTTCGGTTCCAACCTCGGCACCACTGACTTCGGTGTCGTCCTTGGACCTGACATTGGCTCCTATGACTGTGCCTGCTTCGGCACCATCCCCAGCCACAGTGCAGATAATTTCTTCAGCTCCATCGGCTCCTAAAGTCGAATATTTGCCAGGGACAAGATACTCTCCAACTTACGACCCTTTTTTGGGGCAGAGGTTTAGCCCCTTTCTAGAAATACCTGATTCTCCTTCAGCAGCCTCCTTTAGATCCACCAGAAGTTTTTCTGATTTATACCTAGTGCGGGTTGTGGACCAGCTTCTGGCAGCTAGGGGATTGTCCATTCCAGCTAGACCTTCTGTCCCTCTTGGCCCGTAATCTTTTACTACATCTTCCCCTGTTTATCCTCCTCCGGCCTCTACACAGGTCCCAGAGATCGCAGTACCTATGTCCACCCCGGTGCATACTGTTTCGGCTCCAACAGCAGTTTTTCCCCTGTTGGCATGACCACCCTTGCTGCAGCTCTCTCGGAGCAGTGCTTGGACCGTCCATACCTTGGTACCTAGCCTGGTGCCTATTTTCTCGCTGACGCCATCTATGTCCACGGCTCAGACGGCTTCCAGTCCTCTCGGAACTCCTCATCTGGAGGTGGGCTCCTCAGGGTGGGGTGTGACCCCGGTTCTGAGGTTGTCCTTCTCTGTTCCGGGCTCCCATCCTTCCTTGGGTGGGCCTGCTTTCCAGGTGATGGAGAGGGTCCTTGCCTCCGCAGGCTCTGTCAGCACCAATTACATCAGCATCAGAACCCCCCCACCCCCAACATGCAGCTGTCCCAACCCCCTGTTTCAGGATTCCAGGCACAGGAGCCATAAGACCCCCTTTAAAGGGAACCCCTTCTCCAGAGTCTTCCTCAGAAGATCCCACTGGGGAGCCACCTTGGAAGAAACGGTGCAAGAGGAAGCACCTTGATTCCCCGGAGGAATCTATCACCAAAGACACCGATTGTGATGAGGGGGAAGGGTCCCCATGGTCTCCCCCAGACGACATCTCATTCGGAGACATTCTCAAAATCCTCAAGCAGCAGGAGACTGGAAGTCCTCTAACCCTTCTTCTGAGCAATCAGTTTTTTTTGCAGGCCTTCCGTGCCCAGCCATCTATTTCCTGGGTGACCCCACTGCAGATGACCTTGTTAAGCTCATTGTGCAGCATGCCTGGAAGGTCCCGGACAACATAGAACCTGTCCCCCGCAGGCCAGACAAAATTTTATCTACACCTGAAGACCAGCCCCACTGGTCCAAGCAGTTGACAGTTGATTCCATGGTTGTGGCGGTGGCCACCAAGAGGGAACTGGCAGAAGATAGTTCTACTGTCCATCCTCCAAATAGGGAATCTCGGACCATGGACAGACTAGGGAAGCAGACCTATGATTCAGCGACCTTCGCCATTCGGTCGCTGAACTATCTGGTACACTTCACTCGCCTCCAAAGAGACCTAATTTCTGAAATGTCTTCCTCTTTGGGGGGGGGTACTGCCTGATGAGGTGCATGACACTGTCGCCTCACAGCTAGCTACCCTTGAATCCATCTCAAACTCCTCGATGCATTTGATATCTCACACCACCGAGGGGGCAGCTTGAGCTGCAGCATCAGGCATTGCCATGATTGGATGCAGTTATGTGACTTCACACACCCCTTTAAATCTTCCTTTGTCAATGTATTTGTCAACAAATCTGCACTTTTTGGACCCAAAGTACGAGACACACTTGCACAAAGTGAGAAAGACAGAATGGCCTTGTCTGCTGTGGGCATACGCTTTTCCAACCCCCAGAGGTCCTACTCCAGGATGTGGTTCAAGAAATCCCAAGGATCTTTTCGTGACACTCGTGGAGAGCAATCCCCCCGGGACAGAGAGGCAACTCATCTGGAAGACGCCTGGCATCTGCGTAACCAGGGTGCTAAAGATTCTTTCTCCGGCAGACCCTACCAGCGCTCCTGAGCAGCAGCCCAATTGCCTTCCTCTGGAAGCAGTCGGAGGTCTTTTTTTCTGCACCTATTAGCCTGGCAACTTATCACTACCAATGTTTGGGTGCAGAGAATAATATCCAGAGGCTACCAAATACCATTCGATTTAACTCCCAGACCCGTTAAACCTCCAGTCAAGCCTCCCTTAGAACTCTGAGACTTGACTTTGGTGCTTCAATCTCTCACAGATCCTCCTTTTGAGCCCTTTGATTCATGTAATTTAAAGTTTTTGTCATGGAAAACCTTACTTCTAGTAGCACTTACCTCAGCGAGAAGAGTGTCTGAGCTGCAAGCCTTGAGTGTCAAGAGACCTTACTTGATCTTCCACACGGTTAGGGTGTCCCTTCGTACTGACCATTCTTTCTTGCCCAAGGGCATTTCTGGATTTTCCATTAACCGATCTATTGACCTGCCAGTTTTCTTCCCTCAGCATTCTAATAGAGGGGTGTACCTTTTGCACACCCTTGATGTGCATCAGCAGCTTCGTTGTTATTTGGACAGGACTAAATCTTTCAGGAAGACGGATCAATTGTTTGTGGCCTTTGCAGGACCCAGATTGGGTAATCCTGTTTCCAAAGTGCCTTTATCCTCCTGGCTTAGAAACGTCATTACCTTTATCTACCAACAGAATAAGCTATCCTTACCTTCCAGAATAAAGGCTCATTCTACCAGCTCTATGGCTACTTCTGTAGCGTTTCATTCCAGAGCCTCTAGGGATGATATCTGTGCAGCAGCCACTTGGGCAAGACCTCATACCTTTATATCTCATTACAAATTGGATTTGGCCTCCAGGGGACGGGCATCTTTTGGTTCTATGGTGCTCAGGAATACCCTTCCTTAGGGCCACCCAGGACTCAAGTAGCTGGGGACTCTGTCCTAATGGTAATGAATAAACAAAGATTTACAACATCAGATAAAGAAGTTATGTCTTACCATAACGTTCCATCTGTGTTGTAGATCTTTGCTCATTCATTACTTCCCGCTCTCCTTCCCCCTGCCTGGACTCCTGGTGGCAGAAACAGCCTTAGGTCAACTGGCGCCCTAGGCAAAAGGGTCCCATGGCACCCCCTGCCACACTACCTGGTGCCCCCATCATGGTCTACCTGCACCAAATAAATACTGGAAAAGCGCCCCTGCTAGAGCGGCACCCTAGGTGGCTGCCTAGTTGGCCTATGCCTAAGGCCAGCTATGCCTGGTGGACTTTAGGAACTCCTGGTTAGGGTATTTGCTCAGACAGAGCCTTCTACTATTTTTGTATTTCTACCTCTATTATATAGGGGTGGGCAAACTCGATCTGTAGTAACTAGGAGAGGGCCATTATGAGTAGGTCTTAGCTGAGAGTTTTTGGCTGGCGCAACTTGGAAACGGCCATATCGGAACCAAAGTCCTAATGGTAATGAATGAACAAAGATCTACAACACAGATGGAACGTTATGGTAAGACATAACTTCTTTTTCATCTAAAATTAAGAAAATACAAAGCAAACTGGACGACCAGGAAAGTAAAAGTAAAATTTTATTGAGCGCTTTCGTCAATGTTTAACTATGACTTCTTTAGAATAAAATTGAGCGCTTTCGTCAATTTTTAACTGACTTCTTCTTTAAGACATTAAAAATTAAGTGTGAAATTTTCAAGAAACTGCTAGTATCATTAAAACTAAAAGATACAGTTACTCTTCTACAACCAATACACAACAATCCTAATATAAAACTTGCAAACTCTCTTAAACTTAGATAAATATCCATTAATAAAAAAATTATACGGTATGGGACGAGTTACAAAACCTATCAATGGAAAACATCAAGAACACTCTTAAAGCAAGTAATAAATACAGTGTGATAATAAAACAAATGTTGTACTTAATTAACAAAATAACTAAGGATATTATCGTAAATGAGCAAGATATCAAAGTAGCACAACAAATTCAAAGGTTGCTCTTATACAAAAAGAAAATGCTCTCAAATACATATAAATTAATAACTAAAATAAAATATCAAAATACATTCCTATTTTCAAAGTATTGGGAAAAAATGCAGTAACTTGACAGAAAATCAGAAGGAATTTGCCATTGGAAACACAATAAAACTGACGCCATTTAAGCAACTAATATACATTCCAATCATGATTTTCAGTAATGCATACCCATATGCTTGTCTATCTTAAATTTAATCCATCTAAGTCATCTTATTGTCCTTTTTGTCCTGATAAAGAAGCTGATATCTTACCTATCTTCTGGAGCTGCAAAAAAGTTTATAACTGTGGTGTTCACTGAGATTTCTCTTAGAAAAACGGGCTACTCAAAATCTACATTATCTTGGGAAACAGCTACACTACATATTTTTAAGAGCAATAATAATAGCCTCACAAAACACATCACCATAATGCTATGTGCCTTATTAAAAATTTACATAGCCAAAAACTGGCTGGACAGATCCAAACTTAATTGGACAGAATAAAAGAACATGCAAAAAAACATGTATTTGCTAAGAAGCTGTATACCAAAAGTCAGAAGAACCAGGCATATTATCAGAACTACTGTAAAGCTTTAATTGATAGTTTATCATGAAGGGCAAAGTATGCGAATATACATAAAGTTATTAAACACTCTCTTTAGTTAAAAGTAGTAACAGCATCGATTAAGGTGAAACTTTTGCAAATATGTATATAATGTATAATAGTTTAGATTTTTTGTGTATCATTAGGTTGGTGTTATGCTTCAAGATATACTCTTATTGTATTAACATAATGTATGGGTCAATTGCTTTACTATATTCATGCCTCATGACTGAATCATAACACAATCATAACTTCACGGCAATCCTTTGTTGTCAACTTCATCTAATTTGAAATTCTTTTTTTTCCTTTTTATCACAGTGTGTGAACACCTAGTTTAATAACTTGCTAGTGTTATGCAAATTGTAGCATCAACAACTTCTGTTGTACTGTATATCATTTTTGATTTCAAATTATGAAAAAAATTTAATAAAAAGATATTTGAAAAAAAAGAAGATGGACTGCAATAATGTACGTGATCATACCATGCTTCCTGCTTGCATCTGAACTATCCACAGTTGTACATGCTCTGTTACCACTGTAAAATGCTGTGTCCCTTTTTTCTTTGCGAAAGGCCTTGAAGATATTGCAAGAGGTGGGAAATTATCTTCTGGCCCTGATTAGAGTTTGCTGATCTTTATGTTTGCAAGATTCAAAGATTCACTTTGTTTGGCCTGATAATCGCTCTTTGCAACTCATTGGGAAGCCAGTTTTTGGGAACAGTTTTTAATTGCTTAATTAATGCAGAAGTAAAAGTGTCAGTGGTGTTCGTAAATTTTGGGGATGGCTATCCTAAAATGCTTTGGTTATTTCAATCCATCTCTGTTCTACTTCTGTTAATACAGACAATAAATACATAAAGCATGCATCAGGACTTGTCCCTTTTCCATACAAAAGGGTGATGTTATTTTACTAATTCAGTATAAATGTGAATCTCTGCTCAAAGTTATCATGGAACCTGAAGATTTTTTTTCAGATTATTAACAATTTGGGTACAGCTGTTATAGGTTCATAGATTGGTACTAGGCTAACTGTCCTTATGGACTATTTTAAGCTTAGCCAGTTATCCCATGTGAGAATCAAACCCTGCATCTTGTATTTGTAAGGTAAACACCTTAACCATTATGCCAACCTCAAAAAAGTTAGTCACTCCTGACCTAGTGGCTAGTGCAGCAGGGATTATATCAATTAATATGAATTAAAAATTTTTAACATTGGTGCCAGGGTTAAAAATCCCATCTGTCCCACCATGTTTATTGCTTGAAAACAAAAAATGTATATTGGTTAAGAAAATTAGTGGCACCAGCATTCCTTTGACAGACTAAGCACCATACCTAATGCTTAACTTTAAAGTTATTTTCATGATTGTTTAATGTTAAAAAAATCACTTTGAAGATGTGCAAGTCTTTTCTGCTTTTCATTACAAGCTAATTAGCCAGTGACTAGAATTAGATTTTAAATCACACCAGTAGTCTCAGGTAAGCCTTGAACTGAACCTGAAGTTGCTCATGTAACAGTGTGAAGTACTGCCAGCTATGCCAGAGAGAGAGTAGGTCAGTGCATGTGTAACATATGCCAGCATATTTAGCTGGAGTTTTGTAAAGAATGTTGTCATTTGTATATCAAACTGATTTGTACAGATGCTTATGTTAAGAATGTATTTGTAAAGCTGCTTGCATTAAAAATGTATCAACAGTGGGTCCTGCTAGACAGAAAAAAATATACATGTATGTCAAGCTGTGCTGTGTGGTAACTGCTGAAATGTATATATGTTAACAGAGGATGCTGGAAGTTAAGGGTTTAAGCTCAGCCCAGCTTTCCTTAGGAAAAATGCAATCTTTATGGCCTATACCAAGGACAATTTCTCACAAGTCTGAATGTAGCCAGAGTCACAACATCTGTGAAAACAAGGACTAGGAATCCTGCTATATTGTCTTTAGTGGTGAACTAATTGCTACCCTGGAAGGGTGGAAGTGTTGAAACGGTTTTATAGCTTCCAGATGCTGTAACACATCTTAGCAAAGCTGTATGTGTATATTGTGACACATATGTGCAAGATCCTGATTCAGCTTCTAGTAAAGGGGGTAGTGTGAGAACCACAGAGTCAGGTGACAAGATATGATGTCATTCTGTAATTCAACACTGAAATGATACTTTTAGTACTGAATGAGACAGAAGTCTCAGAGGAGTCTGTTTTGGGGAACCTGACAAGAAAGACAACAAACCCACATCTTTTTGCCTTGCTCCATTAATAAGTAGGAAACAGAACTTCTTTAGATCAGTCAGGAAAATATAAAGAGATTAGTTAAGTATTGTTTTTGTCTATCTGTGTGAATCTTTCCATCTGTGTTATTTTTAATATTTCCTGTGATTGAAACAGTGGTGTTTATTTTAAAATAGATATTCAACATTTTCATGCTTTTTTATTTTATTAATTATTAAATATATCTGTACCTTTCATTGTGACTGGTCTTTTAGAAAATAGTTTAACTTTTTAGAGGACTGCACTGATTTGGTGATACTGTGAGCTTCATGCTCTTGAAAGTCTTGCTGTTGGCCAAACACTACTATTTGTATAGTATTAAACCTGATGTTGTTAGTCTTCATTTATTTTTTGACATATGGCTTCATTTCCGAGCATTGAAACCGAATCATCTGTTACTACAGCCTATGAGAACCAAATGCTCCTCGCCAGTTTACTCCAGATCTCATTTGCCACTTCCTCTGATAGATGCATTGCCAAATTGTTCTCAAGCTAAGTTCATTTTTCTTCTATTTTAAAAATTTTGCTATAGCCTTACAGTTTTTTCCTTATTAGTATGTAGATTGTTGATTTTTCTTCTTCAGCCGACCCTTTTCTTTTATAAAGCTTTCATATCCTCTCCTTCCTTCCCTTATACACTTTGGTGTACTTCGAGACTACCATTGTTGGTAGTACTTTTCTTTTTTCCTATCCCTTAAAAAAAAGTAAAAAAAGTAGTAGTTTTATTTTTCATATTTCTCCCATCATTGGTAGTCTCCTGTACTTCTGTACTCTTATCTACCATTATTGGTAGCATTCCTGTCCCTTTCTCTTCTAGTTTTCTGTTATAAGATATGGCTGACAAAGGTAAAGGAGCTTCTGTTTTTAAAAAATGTCAAGAGTGTGACTGTAAAATGTCCATTTCCGATAGGCATTCTCTTTGTCTCTCTTACCTGGGTCCACTGCACTTGCAAGAGGATTGTTCAATCTGTCGTGCCTTTAGTCACTAGGCATTGGTAGAAAGGAAAAATAAATTACTGCTAAAGGGGTGATTAAATCTGCTTTTGAGGAGGCCTTACCTATTTTTTCTGGTAAAAATAAAACAGTTGTATCTTTCCGTTCCTCTTCATCCTCCAAATTAGACAAACCAAAAAGGAGGAGTTAATTAGTGCCAACTTCTCCCTCAGCCCTGACGACCCAAACACAGAGGACTTTGTTTCCTGCCATCTATGTGGAATGGACAGTCTCTTCAAAGGCTACTTTGGTGCCGACTTTGACACTGATAATGACCTCCACTGGTGACGAAATTATCAGAGAAAATATTAGACCAACCTATGAAGCAGACAGCCTCAGAGTTATCTGCTAGTGCAGCAGCAATTTTTTTCAGAGTCAGTGGAATGTCCTTTCTTTCTTGGATATACCTAGGACCAGGTATTCCCCATCTATAGACCCCTTTGCTGGTCAGTTGCCCAACCTATTTTGGAAAGACCAAAATCCCCCTCTACCCAATCAGTTTGTTCCACTAGGAACCTAACAGAATTAGATGTGTTGAGATTGGATCAGCACCTTATGGCAAGGGAACTTGCAGGTGCATCCTTGATTCCAGTCCTTTGGGGTGCCGGGTCCCCTCCTGTATGATCCATCCTACTCTTCCTTCTCTGAGGCCTTGGAGATTCCAGCTCAGAGTTTTCCGGTGCCGACATTTTCGGTTCCAGCAAGATATGCATTTCTGGTACCGATTTCTACACTAAGTCCTTCAGCTCTGTCGGATCCAGAGAACTCTCGCGGTCATGGCGACACTGTCTGCTGCAAAGGATGGGACTCGGATCTGTTTTTTTCTGAGCCATTTCTATACCGCATGCATTAGCTCTATCCCGGCTTCAGCTTAAGGATCAGCTTCTTTGGAGCAGGGAGTGACCATGGTTCCAAGGCAGTCCTTCCTGGTTCTGGGCCCCCTTCCCTCTTTGGGGGACCAGCCTTCCAGGTTATGGACAGGGTTGTGTCCACTGTGAGCATTCATTTGGTTTCTTACCTGTCAGAGCAGTTTTCTTATCCTTCTTCCTGACCAGAGCTTCCTCCAATTTCAATATCTGGACAGCAAGAGCCAAAGCCACAGGAGAAACCTATTCAGGTATTGTTATCTTCTGATACCTCCTAGATAGTTTTACTAAGGAGGTTCCTCAGAAGAGGACATGTAAGAGGAAACAGTTGGATTCCCCAGAGGAATCCATCATAGAAGACACTGATTTTGATGAGGGGAAGGTTCCCCATGATCACCCCCGGAAGACATCTCCTTTGGAGACATCCTTGAGATCCTTAAACAGAGGTGTTGCTGGACATCCCAAAAGCCCTCCTTGGAGGAATCCATATACCTGTACCTGCAGGCCTTTGGCACTCGACCCTGTATCTCTTGGGTTACTCTGCCTGCTGACAAGCTCATTAAGTTCTTCACGCAGTGGGTGTGGAAGGCTCCTGACACCATAGAACCTATCCCCAAGAGGCCAGGCAAAATTCTTCCTGCATCAGAGGACCACCAATTTTGGGCAAAAAGATTACTAGTAGATGTCATGGTGGTAGCAGTGGCCACCAAAAAGGAACAGGCAAAGGAAAGTTCCTCTATCCATCCTCCCAGTAGAGAGTCTCTGGTGATGGGTAGGTTTGGAAAGTGGGTTTATGCTTCATCGACCTTTGCATTGTGGTCTTTGAATTTTATGGCACACTTCACTAGACTTCAGAGGGATGTGATTAAAGAGCTATCAGGTACCTTAGCAGGAGCCATTTTTGAAGAGGTCCAAGATAAGGTTGCTTCTCAGTTGGACACCATATCACCATTTCAAATTCATCCATGAGGCTTATTGTGCACGCAGCTGAAGGGATGACTAGAGCAGCGGGATCAAGTGTAGCCATTAGGAGATGCCCCTGGATGCACTTATACAAATTTACGAAGTCATTCAAGGCTTCATTCATCAATGCACCCTTTAACGGATTGTCCCTTTTTGGTCCTAAAGTTCTAGAAACTTTGTCCAGGTGTGAGTGAGACAGCAGTGGGCATACATTTTTCTACTTCTCATCGGTCCTCTTCTAGGAACATGAGGAGTAGGAAAATATGGTTCAGAAAGTCCCAAGGGCCTTTTCAGGATACATGTTGCAGTGGCTGTCCCAGGGGCAGAGCGGGGAGCTTTAATGGATGACTCAGTCCAAGCGGCAGAAGTGGCCTGCAAAATCAGGGTTCCAAGGACTTCTTTCTTGGCAAACCCTACCAGTGTTCCTGAAAGGCGGCCCAATTGCTTTCCTCTGGAAGTAGTCAGGGGGCATCTATCATTGCACCCAATACATCTGACTTCAAATAACTTCAGATGTTTGGGTGCAAAGGATTATTACCAGAGGATATACTATACCCTTTCTCTCTTTTCCAAAAATTCAAACATAATCTTCAATGTTCCACCCAGTCACAGGGAACCAGCAGTACTAGAAATTCAAAAACAGCTCCAAAAAAAAGAGTCATCCAAGAGGTCCCACCAGACCCGATAGGATCCGGAATTTACTCAGGATTCTTTTTAGTGCCGAAGAAGACAGGGGACTGGAGACCAGTTTTGGATCTGAGTGTTTTGAACAAGTGCGTTCAACAAACAAAATTCCGGATGGTCATGGTTCAGTCAGTTCTCCTGTTTCTAGGGAAAGATGATTGGATGTGCTCAATAGATCTCCAGGATGCATATTACCACATAAAAATGGACACGCACTCCAGGAGATCTCTCCGCTTCTGGTTAGGAGCCTATCATTATGAGTTCAGAGCTCTGCCTTTGGCCTCACCACAGCCCTCCAAGGTATTCACTAAAATGCATGGCAGTAGTAGCAACTGCAAGGATTCTGGGTGTTTCTGTACTTGGACGACTGACTCATTACCGCTCCTGCCAGGCATCTACTAGAACAATCAAGAGACTACGTTCTCCAGCTTGCACTGACCTGGGCATTACTGTAAATTACGAAAAATCACAACTGACTCCAGCAGAAATTTGAGAGTTCATAGGAGCGGTGCTGAATACCAATACTTTCATAGCTTATCTTCCCTTTCCAAGACTATAAAAGGTCAAAACCCAAGTGAAAAAGATTGTCAGGAACAAGAAAGTAGCCACAGAACTAGTCTTGCAGGCCATGTATTTGATGGTGACAGCCATTACATTAGTTCCTGTAGCAAGATGTCGCACGAGAATTCTTCAGTGGTTTCTAGCTTCTCAGTGGTCCATTCTGTATCGGCAAATGTCCGATCAGATTGTGATTACCAGTCGTTGCAAGAAAGACCTAGCTTGGTGGTTTCAGTCAGACGAAATTCTCTTGGGCTGTCCCTTTATTTTGTTTCAACCTGAACCATAGTGACCACTTCTCAGATGGGGTGGGGGAGGCATTATCTGGGCAAGACTGTCCGAGGCACTTGATCCACCATGGAAGCCAAAATGCATATTAGTGTTCTAGAGCTGAGGGCAGTGTTGTTAGGTTTGCAGGTCTTTCAAACTGCTCTCCCCTTGGGAACGATTGCAATTCAAACCGACAGTATGTCAGTAGTTCGGTACATCAACAAGCAGGGAGGAACCAAGTTGTACCCCCTTTGTCAGAAGCTTTCAGAGAATGGAGTGGGTGATCTCTTCTAACCACTTTCTGATAGCAGTGCACATTCCGGGGAGTTCCGATGTGATAGTGGACAAACCTGAGCAGATGCATTCTCCTGCCTCATGAGTGATCTGTCAGTCCCAAAGTGGCAAGGAACATTTTTCGTCACTGGAGCCAGCCTTGCTGCAGTCTATTTGCATCACCCCTGAACAGCAAGTGCAGCAGCTACTTTGCCCTGGTCCCCCATCCAAGGGAGTCCCCAAGAGATGCTCTCCTGCACAATTGGTCCTCCGGACTTCTGTATGCATTTTCTGCCTTTCCTTTAATCCCTCAGTTCCTAAAGAAAGTGACCAGGTTGAAGAGCAAAGTAATCCTCATTGCTCCCTTCTGGCCTCAATAGATTTGGTTCCCTTTTCTTTGGCCTCATCTGATTCAGCAACTGTTGACTCTGGACCCAGATCCACATCTCTTGTTCCATTCATTGGGATTAGTTCACCCAAACCTTCAGAACCTCAGGCTTACAGCTTGGCTTCTCCAGTTGCACTAATTGCCAGGTGTAATTCTCTGTCTTTCTCAGTTCATAAGATTCTTTTGGTATCACACAAACCCTCCATTAGGAAACTCTACAAGAGTAAATGGCAGAGATTTTTCTACTGGGTTTGTGCTAATAACATTGACCCTTTCTCCACTCTTATCAACAAAATCTTAGAATATTTAGATTTACTCTTTGAAGAAGGCACCTCTTCCACTACTATTAGAGTTCAGCTAGTGATTATTTCAAACTTTCTTGATGGGTTCAAGACGTATTCATTCATTTCTCATAACTTTTGCAAAGTATTCTTAAGAGGGACTTTGTTATCCGTATAAAGATCCATTTGTACTCTGGGATCTTGTCTTAGTGTTACAGACGTTAGTACATTTCCCCCTTCGAGCCTTCTGCCAGCTGCAACGTAAAATTTTTATCTTGGGAAACTATTTTTCTCGTAGCAATTACTTCTGCCAGAAGAATTTCAGAGATTCAAGCCCTATCTTGTAAACCACCATATTTGATATTTCACAAATACTTAGTTTCCTTGAGAACGAACCCTTCCTTTCTTCCAAAAGTGGTTTCAGAAACTAATATCAGTCAGACAATCAATTTACCAGTCTTTTTTCCCAGTTTCTCAAACAAAGGTAAATACTCTTTACATTTACTGGACATCCATAGACAATTGCATTTTTATCTCCATAGAATGAAAAACATTAGAAAATCTGACCAGCTGTTTGTTTCCTTTTCGAATACCAGAATGGGTAAGCCAGTATCCAAAGTTACCTTATCTTCTTCTTCTTCTTCTTTCGGCTTTTCCCGGTTAGGGGTCACCACAGCGAATCATCTGTCCACTCATGATTGGCAGTGGAGTTTTATAATCTAGATGGCTAAAAGATTGTACAATCAGATATACAACAAGAGGAAAGTTAAATTGCCTGGGCCTGTTAAGGCACACTTTACTGGAGCCATAGCTACTTCAGGAGTTTTTGTTCTAATGCTTTCTTGGATGATATTTGTGCAGCTGTGACATGGGCTTCCCCACATACCTTTATTACTCATTACAAATTGGATGTGGTCTCTAGGGGAAGAGCATTATTTTGTTCTGTGGTGCTTAGGAATATCTTTCTGTGAGTCCTCCCAAGATACAGGGTAGCTGGAGATTCTGTCCCATATATATCAAGAAATAAATGATGATTGACAAAATCAGATAATTAAGTTATGTACTTACTGTAATGTTCCATCTGTTTTGTCGATCTTCATTTATCCTTGACTCCCCACCCTCCATCTCCCTTCCATTATGACCCCCTGGTGGAATGGAAGTTGTTTCTAGTTAATGTTTTTACATATATGACACTAGGTATGGTCTCCACTAAAGTGATATTAGGTTCACATTCTGACATGTTTATCTGCAAACTCGATCTGAGGGAAATTGGAGAGGAGCATTCCAGGTAGGACTTAGGCTTGAGAGTTTTTGGCCGAGTCGGTTCTGATGCTCAGAACGATACCCATACGTTAAGGATAAATGAAAATCAACAACACAGATGAAATGTTATGGTAAGTACATAACTTCTTTTTTTTACTAAGAGTAATTGGGTACTCTGGTAAGAACCTTTAAGTAGCTGGCTGGTGGCAGTGAATCTACCTTATAGTCTGGATGGACATGGCAGAGCTAGTAAGTCTGCCAGCCTTTCCCAGGTGTCTGTGTGTGTGTGTGTGTGTGGAAAATCTCAGTGTGTGTGTATCAGTTACTTGGAACAGGGACACAGAGCACTGGTTTCTGCAGAGAGAAAAGTGAAGTCTTATTTGGGCCTAGAGGAGGAAGTCTGGCCCAAGACTGGAGGTGCTCCATGTGTGCTTTTAAGGGAAATTGTGCTTAGTGCAGAGAGCTGCATCTGAAATGACTATGTGTATCTATCTTTGTTCCAAGTGAACATCCCTCACTGGTGTCAGTGGTGAGGATTGAGGCTCCTTGATTACTGGCCCAGAGGAGGGACGTCACATATTGGTGAGCATTGTTGTGGATATTAATTGAACTTCTGTAGCCTGTAGGCAGTTGTCACTGAAGGTGTGTATACTCTCAGCAGCCACAAGGTAAACGTACAATTTCATTTTCAGAACAGTTTTATTTATTTTTTGTTAGTTTAGTTTAGTTAGGGAAATAAGGCAAAGATATCAGTAGAGGATTATGACAAGCTGACAAAGAACCAGTTGGCCAAGATGTGCAAACCCAAAGGACTGCCACATGGCAACCTGTCTAAAGAGAGAATGATTTCAGCCTTAGCCACAGCTGCAGCATGGACCAGCAACCAAGAATACAACCATTCTGGTGATGGGGATGTGCAGCTCTCAGAAACAGGACAGTTCAGCTTTTCCACAGAGGATTTAAAACTTGTCTGGATTTAGAGACTTGAACTGTAGGCCAAATGTCTGGAATTAAAATCAGTGGAGAGACTATGGCATATGGAGGCCAACGAATGAGAAACATTGCCAACATGAGAGGGAGATGCTGTCTCTTTGTCGGGGTCAAGGTGGTAGTGGAGAAGGGAGTAACCAAACCCCAGAAGCAATAAAGGCCAGTAAATTTCTTCCATAGTTTTCAGGGGGTGATAATTTTGATAGTTTTATTCATATATTTGAAAGAGTATGTAAACAGTATAATGTTGACCACGGGCTCTGGGTATGGTTCCTGACTCCATGGTAAAGCTATAACTGCTGTTTCTAAATTGTCAGATACTGACTGTTTAACTTTAGAATCATAGTTTAAACAATGTTTATTGGAATGTTTTAAGTTAACACCTGAAACCTACAGAAAAAAGTTTCATGAGTATAAATACAAGACAGATGAAAGTGTATATGATTATACTGTTGAGTTAAGCACATATTTTCATAGGTGGGTAAGTGAGTGTCAGGTCACCATTTTTGAAAAGCTGGCAGACCTTTTGGTGAGGGAATAAGCCTTTAGCACTTTGCCTGAGGACATAAGAATCTGGTTGGTAGACCAGAAGTGTAACTCTGCAGGTGAGCTGGGGAGAAAAGGGGATCTGTACTTAGCAAGCGGGGCATCACTGCACAAGAAGGGGATACCCAGTGCTGCACATGGATTTAAAGGAACCCATTGTGGGCAGCCTAAACCGCCCCAACAGAGTCCACCAGTAACTGGAAGCCACTAGTTTAGGCACATAACCAGGATCAAGATTTAGATGTTTTAAATGTAACAAGAAGGGCCATGTAGCATATAAATGTCCACTGAAGCAAGGTGGGGAACAAAGGATGAGGGAACCAGCAAGTGGGGATAACATTATGCTAGTGGTAAGTTGTCTGGAGACAACAGAGGTGCCAGACTATCACTGGAGTTTATATCCTATCTTAGTGGATGGAAAACAGGCCACTGCTAAGAGAGATGCAACTTCTGGCATAACCATTGTGAAGCCTGCAGTGTTTAAAGAGGAGCAGTACTTGCCTGGGAGTTCCACTCTAGCCAGAGCTTTAGGAGGGACCCCATTCCAAATGCCTTTGGCCAGGGTTCACCATGACTAGGAGGGTGGAAAGGAAGCAAGCAAGTAGGAGTGTTTGAGGATATCCCTGCAGATTTCTTGATAGGGAATTGTTTTGATAATGCAGTACCTTGTGTGCATGCAGTTACACACAGTCAGGCTTGGAGACAGGCATGTGAGTCTGATAGCTTGGGTAGACCCAGACAGACCCCACACATGAAGCCAGGACTGGTGATGTGGACATTTCAAGGAGGGAACTACCATGTGGCAATGAGCCTGATGGGGAGCAACAGCTGCTGGTAGGTACTGATGTTCCACAAAAAAGCTTCAAGAAGCAGCTTTGCCACACAGATCAAAATCAGTGTAACTTTATTCTGGTACCTCGGCTTTTTGCCTTCTCAGGAATAATTCAAGCAATATAACCTCATCCAATTTATACACCAAATGCTACAATAAATTTATTACCCAATCGTCCATTCCATACAATAAATCAATTAAACTGTGTAAACTAATGCTTTATCATACATTTAAACACATATACAAAAATACTTGTATTTATACAAAATATTTGTTTATAAAAAAGCTTAATTTTATTAATAATTAATACTAAATCTAAAACACACTTTATTATAACACTTCCTAAATCCCATTCCATAAAGTTAAATTGCTATCCAAATTCATTCCCCTGTGATGAAGTGTCCTATAAATAATGATCATCCTACATTCTAATCTATTATGTTCCTCTCTGAAACTACTGCCATAATTCAAAAGTGGCTGTACTAATACACCAAAAAACAAACTGCTCTCTAACCCCCCATATGCAGATATAAAATGGTTGGCTACTGGACTGTTCATATTCTGTGTTCTGATGTCCCCCAAATGTTCCATTATTTTAACTTTCACCTTTCTCTGTCTGTCCAATATACCATTTTATATTTTGGCAACCACATCCAATAATATACACAACCCCTTGGGAGTTGCAACTAAAAGATTCCTTGGCTCTATAATCTCTGCCATTGATTTTATAACCATTTAAATTCTATACTCTGCTACATACTGATCGATTGCCGCAAGCTCTTGTCCCCACTTTATCACCTTGCTTAACTATCAACCCATCCCCACTCAGTTGTTTCAGCATTGAAACCAAGTGAGGGTTGGAAGCAATGGGTAGGATGATGGGTGAAGGGCCTCAAACCTCTTATTTGCTGCCCATTTTGGAATTTTGCCTTACTTATAATTATTTTAGGTGGAGAAAGAATCTTTTCTGCAAAAAGAGAAACAGTGATGAGTATCTTATGCCCCCACTTATTCTATTATATATGGGAGAATTTGAGACAGAATTCATGTACTCCAATGAGTATTTTTCAAGGAAGGTGTTATATTCTAAGAGATTTATCGATGATTTGATTTTTGTGTTTAGAGGTGAACAACAAGGATTTTTGGAATTTATGGAATACATAAATGGCACCCCTCATGGTTTAAAATTCACATGTCACCTTAGTTCAGTGAACATTACTTTTCTGGATGTGGAGTTTTAGGTGAGTAGTGACTATGGGATTCAGCTTAGATCCTATAGGAAACTTATATCTGAAATAATTTTCTCCATGCAGATAGTATGCATCACACTCATTTGATTCAATCTTTACCATATGGAGAGTTTAGGAGGATTTATCAGAATACCTCAGATGTTATGTTGAAACTCAGTTTGGGTTTGTAAAAGGCAAATCTTGTCTCCTAAATCTGATAAACTTCATTGAAGCGGTCACCAAAGCAGTAGATGAGGGTAAGGTGGTTCACACAGCCTATCTAGATCTCGCCATGGCTTTCGACATCATCCCCCACTCTGGAATTATAGATAAACTCATGAAACTATGTATAAATCCGTATGTCACAAGATGGTTTGCCAACTGGCTCACTGACAGAACCCACACTGTGAAAGTAGCAGACTCGAAATCCGACTTCAGACCAGTGACAAGTGGAGTACCACAGGGTACAGTCCTGGGTCCTCTCCTGTTTGGTATCTACTTCTCTGAAGTACAGGTTAGCACAGAAGGTCTTTGGCTAACGAAGTTCGCAGATAACTACAAACTAGGAGCCATAATCGAAACTCCTAACGATGTGGACATCCTGCAAAAGGGCCTCACTGAGACAGATGCCTGGTGTCAAAGCCATGGCCTCAAGCTCATTACAGAAAACTGCATTGTCATCCCTTTTGGTAAAAACTCTGTACCCATGAACTACCACATAGGTGGTAGTCTACGTAACACCGAAAGTGTGATGAGACCTTGGGACACATGTGGACAGTAGTCTCTCCTTTGATAATCACATCACCACAGTAGTCAGAAAATCCTTCTACGTGTTACACCTCATCACAAAAGGTTTCTCATCCAGGAAAAAAAAGGTAATTGTTCCCCTCTACTCGTCACTCATTCGACCCGTTATAGAATACAGCGCCCCTTTTGGTATGTATCTCACAAGACATCTACAACAACTGGAAAGGCAGCAGAAATACGTCACAAAGAGGATTACCGGCCTCAAACAAATGCCCTACACAGACCGTCTCAAAAAAACTCCAGCTTTACTCCATTGCATATCGCCTACTCAGAGGAGATCTCTGCCTAACATACAAAGCTATGTCAAACCCAGAGCTGTTGGACATGCTCCACTTAAAGGAATCCCAATCCCTCCAAGCTACACGCTCTAGGGACGAAAACCTTGTCACCACAATAAAAAGAACATGCTGGAGGGATCGATTCCTTTCCCAGAGACTTCCCATACTCTGGAACAAACTACTTATCTGTATCAAACAAAGCTCCTCATTAGCACTCTTCAAGAAAAATCTTGATGATTGGATGGGAGATAGGAAATTCACCCTGGAGATTACTTCTGCAGCTCTGCTCAACAGGGGCACAGGAAAATAATTTTCTTGGGTGTCGAAAGCCAGGGTACCTTTTTGGCTAGGCTTATATAGGCCCTAGGGCCAATAGCCTAGTACCTATCTATGAACCTATGAAACTATGAAGGATACTTATTTAAATGAGGTTCAGAATAGATTGAGTACATGTGGCTATTCCGAATCTGTTCTGTTGGAAGCTCGGAATAGAGTTCAGGGCAGGTATAGGGGGTCTGGTGAAAGACATTGGAAATAATATGGGGAGAATGTGAGAGAAATGAAAAGCAAGGATAAATTATTCTGTGACCAAATGTTCCCCTTTTTCATTATTTTGGAAAGGATAGTTGGAGAATCCTGGTATATGCTATTGGGTGACATGATAGTACAACATTTATTTCCCAGACATGTAACTTTTTTATATGGCAGATATAATAATTTGAAATAATTGTTGAGTGGGGATGGAATGATAGTTAAGCAAGGTGACAGAGTGGGGACATGACCCTGTGGCAATTGTTCAGTATGTATCAGGGTAAAGAATTTAAATGGTTATAAAATCAATGGTAGAAATTATAGAGCCAGGGAATGTTTAAGTTGCAACGACCAAGGGGTTGTGTATATTATTGGATGTGGTTGCCAAAATATAAAATGGTATATTGGACAGACAAAGAGAAGGGTGAAAGTTAGAATAATGGAACATTTGTGGGGAATTAGAAGACAGAATATGAACAGTCCGGTAGCCAACCATTTTACATCTGCACATGGGGGATTGGAGAGCAGTTTGTTTTTTAGTTTATTAGCATAGCCACTTTTGAACTATGGAGGTAGTTTCAGAGAGGAACTTAATATATTAGAATGTAGTATGATCATTAATTATAGGACACTTCATTCCAGGGGAATGAATTTGGATAGTAATTTAACTTTATAGAGTGGAATTTAGGAAGTGTTACAATAGTGTGTTTTAATATTAGTTATTAATAAATAAGTTTTTTTATAAACAAATATATTGTATAAATACAAGTATTTTGTATATTTGTTTAAATGTAGGTTAAAGCATTAGTTTGCACAGTTTAATTGATTTATTGTATGGACGATTGGGTAATTTATTGTAGCACTTTGTGTATAAACTGGATGGGGTTATATTGTTTGAATTATTCCTGAGAAGGCAAAAAGCCTAAGTAGCAGAATAAAGTTATACCGATTTTGATATGTGTTGCGAAGCTGCTTCTTGAAGCTCTTTTGTTTTTTTTTGTGATTAGTGTTTATATTAGGTACTGATGTTCCCTTGGACAGAGGGACTGCAAGGGCAGATGTGAGTGATAGTATTCAGGCTGACAGGCACCGCTGTCAGAAAATACTAGACTTTCTTTGGAAGGAAAGCTAGGAAGGGCACAAAGATAGAGTTAAGACAGGCTTAGCTCTTGAACCCTACATTATGAGGCTTGAGGGAGGTAGTTAAGGAGGCACCTGATTCTCAAGGAAAAGTGAGTTTGTATACTGGAACAAAGGGTTACTGTACAGAGAGTGGAACCCTGAGGGAGGGCTAGAGGGTGAGGTAATACAGCAGTTGGTAGTGCCCAGAGCCTACCATCTGGCACTTCTTGCCATAGCCCATAACATTCCTTTTGCAGGTCATATGGGCATAAAGTGTACCAAGAGATGTATTATACAGAACTTTTATTGGCATAGAATTGCCAAGGGATGTAACCGGGTACAGCAGGACCTGTGAGAAGTGCCAAAAAGTAGGCAAGCAGGAGAGAAGGTCAGAGTTTTGTTAATGCCTTTGCCTTTGTTTAAGAAACTGTTTCAGAGGGTAGTTATGGATATTGTGGGGGTCTGTGAGTACCCCATATTCCACAGGGAAGAAGTATATCCTGGTGGTAGTATATTACGCTACTAGATACCCTAAGGTGGTGCCTCTGTCCTCCATCGAGGCGGAGAAGGTGCCAAATGCTTTGTTAGCGATTTTCAACAAGGTAGGTTTCCAGAGAGAAATACTGACTGGCAGAGGTGCCAATTTCATGTCAGACCTGCTGGCTTGTTTGTGGAAGCACTGTGGGGTGAAGCACCTAAAGACCACCCTCTAACACCCCAGACTAATGGTCTTGTGGAGAGGTTAAACTCTACACTAAAGACCATGCTATGGACATTTGCAGACCAGTTTGAGAGAGTGGGACAAATATTTTCCCCATCTGATGTTTGCATACAGAGAGGTACCACAGGAATCAACAGGTTTTTCACCCTTTGAGATGCTGTATGGATATAGAGTGAGGGGGCCTTTAGATTTGATTTGTGATGAGTGGGAGGGTAAGTGTGAATCCCACAAGGAGTCTGTTGTGGCATTTGTCCTAAACCTCAGGACAATGCTTAGGAAGCTCATGGATGTGGCCCAGATGATCCTGTCAGGAGCCCAACAGCAGGAAAAGGTCTGGTATAGTAGGAATGCTCGAGCCCAAGAGTATGCTGTGGGACAGCCAGTTATGGTGCTCATTCCTGTCAGACACAATAAGCTGCAGGCAGCTTGGGAGGGACCCTTTGAAGTGGTAAAGAAGGTCAGTGATGTTAACTACTTGGCAAATCTGCTAGGTATGTTAACATGATGAAGCCTTACCGTGATCTGGAGGCCCTTGTGCTGAGTATTTGCAGTGGGTGGGTGGGAGGAGGAGTCTTGAGAGGGATCTATGGCTATATCGACCCAGCCAGCAAAATGCCAAGTTATTAAGGTGGAGCCTAGGATTGCAGGCATATGATGTGACAGTGCAGCACTGTAGTGGGGTCAGCAATGCCAGTGCAGATGGATTCTCAAGACAGGGTGTGGGTTAATGCATTTCCAGACAGGCTCATTTCTGTCAAGCAACACTTCTCCAGGGTCACTTGAGAAACTACCTTGAGTCTTCAAGGGGGGGAAGAGATGTGACGATGTGAGGTCGTGCCAGCTATGCCAGAGAGAGAAGGGCAGTGCATGTGTAAAATATGCCAGCATAGCTAGCTGGAGTTTTGTAAAGAATTTGTCATTTGTATATCAAACTGATTTGTACAGATGCTTGTGTTAAGAATGTATTTGTAAAGCTGCTTGTGTTAACAATGTATCAACAGTGGGTCCTGCTGGACAGAAAAGAATTCTACATGTACATCAGGCTGCATTGTGGTAACTGCTGAAATGTATATATGTTAACAGAGGATGGTGGAAGGAAAGGAGTTAAGCTAAGCCCATCTTACCTTAGGGAAATAATTTGAAATTAAATTACTTAGTATAAGCTATAAAGATTTTATCACACAGGTCTGAATGCAGCCAGAGATGCAATGTCTGTGAAAACAAGGACTAGGAACCCTGCTGTATTGTCCTTAGTGGTGTAGTAATTGCTACACTGGAAGGGTGGAGGTGTTGAAATTGTTTTATAGCTTCTGGATGCTGTAACATATCTTAGCAAAGCTATGTGAGTGTGCATATTGTGACACGGGCAAGATCATTGTTCAGCTTCTAGTAAAGGAGGTAGTGTAGGAACCAGAGTCAGGTGAGCAGATGTGATGTCATTCTGTAATCCAGCACTGAAATTGTGCTTTTAATACTATATGAGACAGAAGTCTGTTTTTTGAGAACCTGACAAGAAAGACCACTCACCCACATCATTTTAATATTTCCTGTGTTGAACCTCTGGTGTTTATTATAAATAGATATTCAGTGTTTTCATGTTTTTCTGTTTTATTATTCATCATTAAATATATCCATACTTTTAATTGTGGGTGGTATTTTAGAAAATAGTTTAACCTTTGAGAGGATTGCATTTATTTGGTGGTACTGTGGGCTTCATGCTCCTGAAAGTCTTGCTGCTGGCCAAACACTACCATTTGTATAGTATTACTTTTAGTAAGAGTAATTGGGTACCCTGGTAAGAGCCTTAAAGTAGCTGGCTGATGGCAGTGAATCTACCTTATAGTCTGGGTGGAGGTGGCAGAGCTAGTAAATCTGTCCCAGCCGTGTGTGTGTGTGTGTGTGTGTGTGTGTGTGTGTGTGTGTGTGTGTGTGTGTGTGTGTGTGTGTGTGTGTGTGTGTGTGTGAAAATCAAATCTAAAGTATGTGTGTGTGTCAGCTAATTGGAACAGGGACACGGAGCACTGGTTTCTGGAAAGTGAAAGGTAAAGTGTTGTTTTGGGCTTGGAGGAGGAAGTCCAGCCCCAGGAGTGCATGTTCTCCCCTGTGTGCTCTTAAGGGAAATTGTGCTTGGTGTAGAGAGCTGCATCTGAAATTACTGTATCTATCTTTGTTCCAAGTGAGCATCCCTCACTGGCCTCACTGGGGAGGATTGAGACTCGATTACTGGCCCAGAAGAAGGACATCACAGCTCAAATGCAGTTTCATGGCAAAGCTTGAGATGGCCCTGGTACCCCCCCCCCCCCAACTACTCATCTGGCAGAGTAACCACGTTGCTGCATTTACATGATTGCATCTTCTAACACTTTTGTGTTCCATACATACCTCTCAGTTGTCTCAGTTTTTGCAAAATGTCCATTTTTCTGCACTCTAGGTGATATGTAGAACAAAAGTATTACAGTCAAACGTACTTGGAGCAGGTGTGATGCCAGAAAAAAATGCTGGCACTCCGGTACCCATCACTTCAAAATGTGTTATTGTGGCAGTGTAAAATTATCAGCCGATGTCAGCAGTAAAAAATAGAAGAATGCTAGTCTTTTTGTGGGGCTTTTGTTTGATGTGTACAGAATATGAAATATTAAATTTGTTTCAAGTGCATCTGCTGGATTATACTGTGAACCCCACTTGCATATGTTTGTGTCACTTTCCTGATATTTGACTTCAGAGGGTTTTGTTTTGTGTGTGGTGTAACTAAAGAATGTTATTTTGATGCCTTTCCCTTTCAGAAATTATTCCATCAGCAGAATTTTTTTTTCCTGCAAAATTAATGAATTTAGTTCCTAAAATGACATTTGACCCATGCTTTTTGAAAGGGCTTATAGATTATATTAATATTTAATTAAAAAAAGATACTTTCACATGGTTTTATGTCATCCCTACCCAAGGCTAATTTATCTTGCATAATCTGCTGTTTTTAAATGTGGCAGAGTTCTAGTCCTAGTGCTTGTTTTGGCACACTAAGCCAAGTTTGTTTGTAATGATATCAGTTGAAGTTATGTAAATGGGCCTCTCTAATTGTGAGTGTAGCATCCCGAATGCATGTCTGTATATAAATGCCCAATCCTGTTTAATAGTAGACAGCTGTGTATTTTGGTGGGTTAGAGACATGGGAGAATTGGCAGCTGTTGCAGTTTCCATTTCCATTTCTATTTAGCTCTATTTGTACTTTAGAACAAGAACAGAATCCATCCATTTTTTCAAGCCCCCCCACCCACCCACACACACCACAGTAATCACAAAAACATAGTGTGTAGCTCTTGACATGCTTGTCATTTTCTGTTTTTCTCAGCAGCCGTCCTTTTGATCAGTTGTCTAATTTCATTTATGCCTGTGCAGATGATGTCTTTCATCATCTGGCACCTGCCTGCTGATATACTGAGTAGACTGTCCATCTCTGGCTGTGTGAGCATTAAGTAGCTGTCAAGGGGACCTTCTGTATTATATTTAGCGTAGCATACAAATCTTATACACTGCCCTTCCTTACTCATGATTTTGTGTCTGAGGAGGGTGTTACTGTTTTTTATTTGCAAACACTTTTGGTCTGTGCCTCACCTCAGCTTTTTTTGGTCACATGGTACAGATTGCTAAGCTGCAAAGAAAACTGCTTTTTTTCTGATAATGGTTTTCATTGCTACCAAAAATCTTTTACCTCAGTTACATTGGAGTACCTGTCACTGTTTCACTTCTTCATTGCAAGCAGCTGTTGCCTAGTGTAGGGCATTGACCTTGTTAATAAATGATGGCATGACTGCCACTTATTCCATCTCAAATCCCCTTCCTGACTTTTTTTTTCGTCTTGTGCTGCTCCTTTCTATGATTTGGAAAGTCACTTCTTCTAGTCTGATACTTTGCGGACAGCTTTACTTCTGCCAGAGTCTTCAAAACATGTAGTGCTTTTATATTTTTCTCTTTGTCCACTGATGTACCTATTTTCAGCTTCCACTTTGCTTTTTTCTTGCTCTTTTCACCCTGTCAGTACTTCTAAACACACTTCTATTCCTTGGCATCATTTTTTAATTTTTTAATTTTTAATATATCACTGAAAGTGTCATGGTATTCCTGGAAAGCAGACTTTTTCCCCTTCAGAATAAATGAAAGAATGCATTGTCAGCAGTGTTTAAAAATGCTTCCAATACCCAGAGCCCAGTTATCCATCTCCCAGAAAGAGTCCAGAGGGCAGCCTGTGGAAATGTCTGTCACCTTTGCCTTGTGTGTTATGTTACCTCTATACTGGATTTTCAGCATGGCCTCACCACTGAGGTGTACCATATACTTGCAGGTCTGCCAGCTGAGACCATAAAGGATAAGTTGCTATCCCAGTTTTACTCCAGCCTCTATCTAACGTGGCAAACCTTAGGATATATGTTCACTGTGATGCTGCAAAAGAGGCAGGCACAGCTGCTGAATTGCCATACACTTGTACGTATAGATCTTTATAATGTACCTTGTCAAGGACATCATTGCAACTTTTATGGGTTTATCTTTTCCAAACCTATGAACCTATGAACCTATTTCTATGCATCTTTAGTCCAGATGTGAAAACGTACTTTGGAAATATGCAAAAAGAAGGAAAAAGCCGTCACAGCCATGAGGATAACTCTTCAGCCATCTCAGGACTGCTTCAATGACATAGAGGGATAAAGCCCTAACCAGTCCAGCTGGCCCAAGTTTGATTAGCAACTTGAGTGATTGATGGAGCATCAGGGAGGGGTGTGGGTATGCTCATTTGGGGAGAGGATGGTTGTGTGGGTGTTCTCCATTATGTCCCTGGTGGAGGCTGTGGATAGGGCAATGGAGGTATGGTCTTAAAACTTGGGGGGGGGGGTTCTGGCTGAGCCTTCTTTGGAGCTGGGGGAAGGCATTGCACATTCCCATTGCAAATCCACCCCCATGATGTAACCACACATTCAAAAGTTAGGGGTAGGAAAAACAGATGGTAAACAGCTCTGCCTTACACACACACACACCCATAGGTTCCACATTGGCACCAACCAAATTCACTGTAGTCTGAGAATAGAATTGGAGTAACAAGTAGGCCAGGCGATGAACGTGGAGCACTGGGGATTGCTCTCAGGATGAAGCAGGAGTGCAAAAGCATGCCTCCCCCCCAAAACATTTTCAACTTCCTTCACACATTTTTTTCAAGGATGCAGAAGAGCCATCTGTAATCAACATACAATTTGAACCATAGCAATAGGAAACTGGAACAACTCCCAACAAACAGGACAACTTCCATCAAGATTTTAAATCCACAGGCAAAGTTTCTCAGCAAACCCCAGCAGTCATAAGACCTTTCCCAGCTGCCCCATTCTGAAGTAGTTAGGGGGGTATCTGTCCCTCCACTTGTTGTCATAGAAGTCCGTCCCAGTGGCAGAAGGTTAAGGATAGTGATATCCAGGGAATATAGCGTCCCCCTTCCAAATTCATCTTGTCTCAGTACATGTTCCCTTTGCCTGATTTTTCTACCTTTCAAATGTCTCTGCAAGGAGTGGAGGTGCTAAGCCTTTCACAAAAAAATGGTACAGAAGAGGCCTCCTCGCAAAAAAAAAAACGCTACCCAAAAGGCCTCACCAGACCCGAATTTGTAAAGGTAAAGTTCTTTTTTCTAGTGCCCAAAAAGGCAACAGACCTTTATCTTCAAAGCATCCTTTCTCACTGTCCTTGTGCAGTCATCCTTTTCATGTTTCTTAGTAGAAGACTGAATGTATCCTTTGGGCCTCCTTTCTAAGCAAAGGCCCGGGGAGAAAAGCTGCAAGGTAACAAATGATGTGAGAGTGTTTAATCTCGCCGTTTGTTCTTACACCTGGGTTTGGAGCCGATCCTCGGCTCCGTGTCGGCCGCTTGGCAAAGCTCTGCATCGAGAAGAAGCTCGAGACCAACCTAACTCCCACAATCCCCCTCTGCCTTTACCTCAGATCTAGTTTGCCGCTGCAACGTTCGCATCATTTTTGATGAGCTCGGACCACCTCAAAGCTAAGATTATTTTATCTTATATATTTTTCGATAAAACTTCTCCTTTATCTTTTAAAGTTGACTGTGTGTGTGTGTGAGTAGTGTATCGAGGGTTTCTCGGTTTCATATATAAATATTTATATACTTTTCTTAGTTACTTCCCTCGGGGCCTACCCCACCCTTTAACTTATCTACAGGATTTGACTACAGGATTTGACTTTATCTACAGGATTTGACATTTATTACTGGATTAGACATTTTGTACTGGCTATTTCACTGTTTATTGGAATTGACTTTTGTAACATGTCTGAAAAAGCTAAGTCAGGCTTCAAACGGTGCCAATGTGGACAGAAAATGTCTGTCACAGATAATCATAGTTCCTGCGTCTACTGTCTTGGCCCTCTCCATCTGCAGGAAGACTGCTCCATCTGCCATTCTTTCAGTGGAAGGGTCATGACAGATAGGCGCAGGAAACTTATGGATAGGGGCCTTTTGAAGCCTGCGTTCCAAGAGGCTCTGGATGCATCAGACCAGGCATCTAAATCCTCGAAGGAATCGAAGACGTCGGAGCCCATGTCATCAGCTCCGAGCTCTTCATTTAAAGTTCGATCACCGGTTCCACAGACTTCGGGGCCGAGTGTTGAACTTTTGTCAGTTACCGAGCCTCGAGTCTTGGAACCGGTGACGGAGCTTCCTCCTCCTGTACTTTTGAGGTCGGCTCCGTCTTCGATTCCTTTGACGCGTTCTTCCAGGCCCCTCTCAGACACCGATGTAGACCGCATGGTGCAGAAATTGATGGAGAATACAGCCTTATCCAAGCTCATCTCTGTCTCCTCCCAGTTGGTGTCGAGACTCGAAGGCCTTCCCTTATCTCCACCTGTTCCTCCTCCGAGGCCTATCCAGTCTTCGGAGCCGGGAGAGGCTGATCTGTTGATTGTGGAGCCCTCGGTGCCAGACCAGTCTTTTTCTCGGTCGGCACCGTTCACCTCGACTCCGTCGGATCCAGTACCGGAGTCTCGGAGCTGAAGATCCATCCTTGGATCCGGGACTGGGAGTCAAACCGATGTTTCGGTTCCGACACTCCCTCTCGGAGCCTCGGCTCGGATCGACTCGGCTCCGTCCTCGGGGTCGATGCCATCGGTGCCAGTCTTGGGGATTCCTCCGATTTCTTCGGAACCTGGGGATACCTCGACTCGGGACCCGGGGGCCTTCGACCTCATGAGGAAGGTGTTGTCTACTCAGACAACCACTTCAGCAGAAACAGCTTCGCCTTCCCATAAAGGTCCGTTATCCTCCTCTGCACCCTCGGCTACATCTAAGCGTCGAGCACCAGTGTCTCAGCCACCCCTAGAGGGTGCCCCCTCTTCCTCGGAGGCTTCATCGGATGCCCCCCCCGAAGAAGTTCCGAGGAAAAGATTGTGTAAGAGGAGACACTTGGATTCTCCACAGGAATCCTTGACATCGGACACTGACTTGGATGAGTCAGAAGGGTCCCCAAAATCACCCTCAGAGGATGTCTCCTTTTCTGACATCCTGGAGATCCTAAAACAGAGAGGTGATTGGCAATCCCTACCCCCTTCTGAGGATGAGTCAGTCTTGCTGAAGGCATTCGGTGCTCGCCCTTCCTCCTCCTGGGTCACTCCGCCCTTCGATGAATTGATGGAATTGATTGCTCGGAGGGCGTGGGAAACACCTGATATGGTGAAGCCAGTCCCTAGAAAGCCTAATAAATATATTACTGCCCCCCAAGACAAGGCTTATCTAACAAAGGGAGTTCCAGTGGACGCTATGGTGGTGGCAGCGGCCACGAAAAAGGAGATGTCTGAATCTTCCTCATCTGTCCATCCGCCTAACAGAGATTCTAGGACTATGGACAGGTATGGGAAGCGCATTTTTAGTTCAGCGGCTTTTTCCATGCGATCCCTGAACTATTTGACCCATTTCACATGTTTACAGAGGGATCTAATCAAAGAGTTGGGAGATACCCTCCAGGGTACTACAGATGCTGCTGTCTCGGAGAAAGTTACAGCACATCTCAATACCCTTACATCTATTGCAAACTCGTCCATGAGGCTGATCTCATACGCAGCCGAAGGGTCGAGTAGGGCAGCGGCTTCAGCGATTGCTCTTCGTAGACAATCCTGGATGCACTTATGTTCCTTTGCGGAAGCCTTCAAGTCTTCCTTTACTAACGCCCCATTTGATGGTGCCACTTTCTTTGGCCCCAAAGTAAAGGAGACCCTTACCCGGTGTGAGCAAGAGGGAAAGACTCTGTCTACTGTCGGAGTCCGTTTTTCCATTCCATCCAGACCGTACCCTAAAGGGCAACGTGGTGGAAAAATGTGGTTTCGAAAACCCCAAGGCTCTTTCCCAGGCACACAGGGTGATGCCCCCTCTAGAGGCAGAGGAGGGGGCAGAGGTGGAAGACGTCGCCCTGGCGGCAGAGGGGGTCCGCAGAACCAAGGTGACAGGGATACACTCCCCGGGAAACCTTTCCAGCACTCCTGAGAGGAGGCCCTCCTGTCCTGCTCTGGAGGCAGTCGGGGGCCGCTTAGCTTTATACCCTCAGGCCTGGCAAAGTCTTACATTAGACAATTGGGTAAAAAGCATTGTTACCAGAGGTTACAGAATTCCCTTCCTATTGCCCCCAATTCCGCAGAAAAGGCTCCCAGATGTTCCGCCCCATCTGCGAGGCCCTGCAGCTATAGAAATTTCAAAGCTGCTAGAAAAAAAGAGTCATCCAACTAGTCCCAGCGGACCAAAGAGGATTCGGAACTTACTCAAGGTTCTTTTTAGTTCCAAAAAAGACAGGGGACTGGAGGCCAATTCTGGACCTAAGCAAACTCAATACCTTCATCAAGAAAGAAAAGTTCCGGATGGTCACGCTTCAATCGATCCTTCCATTCTTGCAGAAGGACGACTGGATGTGCTCAATAGATCTAAAGGACGCATACTACCACATCAAAATGGCCAGGGCGTCCAGGGATCACTTGCGCTTCCGGCTGGGAGCCAGTCACTTTCAGTTTCGAGCCCTGCCCTTTGGTCTGACCTCAGCCCCCAGGGTTTTCACCAAATGCATGGCAGTGGTAGCGTCTCACTTGAGACGCCTGGGATTCCAGGTGTTTCCGTATCTGGATGACTGGCTCCTTTCTGCCACCACCGAGCGTCGACTGATTCAGGCCAGGGATTACACACTACAACTCTGTGTTCATCTCGGAATTTCCATAAATTTCGAAAAATCTTTACTACAGCCATCACAGCATATCTCATTCATAGGAGCAGAATTGGATACGCGTTGCTTAATCCTAAGGCTTCCTCCAGAAAGGATAGCCTCCCTACAAAACCATATATCTCTTCTCCTATTATCCAAGAAATCCCCAGCAAAACTGGTTCTGAAGGTTTTGGGTCTCATGGCAGCTTCTCTCATTGCGATACCCTTGGGAAGACTGCACATGAGAGTTCTTCAATGGCTACTGTTTGCACAATGGTCGTTCCAACAGTTACCCCTGACGCACGAAATTCACATCACGAACACATGCAAATCGCACCTGGCTTGGTGACTTCAGACTTGCAATCTTTCCAGCGGAAGGCCATTTGTGCTACCCACGCCGACAGCTACAGTGACCACGGACGCTTCCCTGATAGGGTGTGGGGGCATCTTTCAGGGACAGACAGTCCAAGGCGAATGGTCCAATTTGGAGTACAATCTGCACATCAATGTTCTAGAGTTGAGGGCAGTTTTTTCTAGCATTGCAACACTTTTCTCCCCTTCTTCCTCTAGGGACCATTGCAGTTCAGTTGGACAACATGTCCGTAGTCTGGTACATAAACAAACAAGGGGGAACCAAGTCTTATCAACTATGCAGAGAGGCCATGAGAATCTGGCAATGGGCGGAGTCCACGGGTTGCTTTCTGATAGCAACGCACATCCCGGGGTTATCCAACATCATAGCGGACAGGTTGAGCAGAGCCATCCTGTTACCTCACGAGTGGTCCCTCAAACAATCAATTGCGAAAGAAATTTTTCGCAAATGGGGCCAGCCTTCCTGCGACCTATTTGCATCTCCAATGAACGCCAAATGCAGAAGCTATTTTGCCCTATTACCCCCTCCAGGGGAAGTCCCCAGGGACGCTCTGGTTCACGATTGGCCCCCGGGTCTCCTGTACGCTTTTCCTCCTGTACCCCTGATTGCAAAATTTCTACAGAAAGCCAACAACCTGCAAAGGACAATTATCCTCATTGCCCCATTCTGGCCTCGTCAAATCTGGTTTCCCTTTCTTCTGCAACACCGAATTCGGGAACCCTGGATCCTGGACCCAGAGCCAGATCTGCTGACCCACTCGTCAGGGGCTCCCCACCCGTCTCTACTCTCCCTCAGACTAGCAGCTTGGCTGCTCCGCTTCCCTTCTTAGCCAGGTCTGATCTTCTTTCCCCTGCAGTTCAAAATATCCTGGTGGCTTCTCATAAAGCTTCCACTACAAAGATTTACACTAGTAAATGGAAGCGTTTTGTGCACTGGGCAACTACACAACATTTGGACCCCGTAATAGCTCCTCTAAATAAGGTCTTGGAGTTTTTAACCGAACTGTTCCACCAAGGAGCTTCTCCTGCCACTTTGAGAGTGCAATTGGCTGCCATTTCAAACTTTCATGTGGGAGAAAGTGGGGCTCCTATTATGGCTCACAGACTTTGCAAAGCCTTTCTAAAAGGATCTTTCCATATTAGACCACCAGTTAGAAGTCCTACATCACCTTGGAACTTGAACCTTCTTTTATCACAGCTGATGCTACCACCTTTTGAACCAGCCTCTTCCTGTCCTGTGAAATTTTTGTCATGGAAGACCCTCTTTTTGGTGGCTATCACATCGGCCAAACGGGTATCGGAGCTTCAAGCTCTTTCTGTTAATCACCCTTATTTGATCTTTCACCCTGATAGAGTGTCTCTTCGCACTAATCCATCCTTTCTTCCCAAGGTTTGCTCCGTTAATAATATTAATCAGTCCATTGAGCTCCCCACCTTTTTCAAAAACCACTCCAATAAGTTGGAATATATGTTACACAAGTTAGATGTTCATAGACAACTCAAATTTTACTTGGATAAAACAAAGGATCACAGAAAAACAGACCAGCTCTTTATAGCCTTTGCAGACAACAAGAAGGGTATGGCAGTTACGAAACGAACCCTTTCCAAATGGCTTTCCGATTGTATTATTTTTGTTTATACTGCCTCGGAGCAAACTTTACCTAGCAAGCCCAAAGGGCACTCTACAAGATCAGTATCTACATCCCTGGCTCATGCAGCCCGCTTACCGTTAGACACTATTTGTGCGGCTGCCACTTGGTCTAAACCACATACATTCATTACTCATTACAAAGTACACAGGATTTCTAGGGACAGGGCAACCTTTGGTTCCACTGTGCTCAGGAACGTTCTCCCGTGAGTTCCTCAGGAACATGGAGCTAGGGACGCTACCCAGGTGTAAGAACAAACGGCGAGATTGAACACTCTCACATATAGAAGTTATGTCCTTACCATAACGTTCCATGTGGAGTGTTCATCTCGCCTTTGTTCTTACATTCCCACCCTCCCACCCTCAGGAAGAACGTCCAGTTTAGTTGTCTGGTTTGGTTCTCCTGCTTCTGCCTTAAGCAGTTGTTGTGGATATATTTTTCAGCTATGTTTTTTATTGTTGGGCATGAATGTGTTATATTCTCTTCTGTTGACTTCTGGTTTGCTTGCAAACTAGATCTGAGGTAAAGGCAGAGGGGGATTGTGGGAGTTAGTTTGGTCTCGAGCTTCTTCTCGATGCAGAGCTTTGCCAAGCGGCCGACACGGAGCCGAGGATCGGCTCCGAACCCAGGTGTAAGAACAAAGGCAAGATGAACACTCCACATGGAACGTTATGGTAAGGACATAACTTCTATTTATGCAATCAGTGTTTACAATTACAAATGGTGTAAAGCAGTTAGTGTATAAATAGCGTAGTAATCAGTATAATAAAATTTGTATTTATATTCACAAACATTAATATACAGCATTGTATTGAGAATTTACAGATAGAATAGTGTTGTATAAGATAGGTAGGAGTAATTTAAGAATTGACCCAAGGGTCTTTACAAGCCTAGTTGTTAAATCCCAATATAATACTAGATGAAAGATATTGTCTGTGCCCAAGGTTTTTCTAGCGTGGGTAGTCCTTAGACTTTCGGGATTCCCTTCCTTAGGGCTTTATTGTAGTCCAGCAAATAAGAGAAATACAGTCTTACTTTTTGTGCCAAGAAGCTTTGTAAGTACAGGAATGGGCCATTCAATCCAGTTGCTTTTGTGGCAGATCACATGCCAGGAGAGGCCCGTTCTGTAGCAGGCAGACAGTTGCTGCTTTTCAATGTCTCTTCAATCAAAGCTGTAGCTAAGGTGGGGCAAAAGAGGCAGCAGCAGTGAGCATGGGGGGCATGATTGTCTCTAGAAAGGGTGCTTATTGGTCCTTGCAAGTCAGTGTTGCAGCCCTGACTGAAAAAAAAAAAACTATGGTATGTGTGCTAGTAACTGTAGCAAAGAGCTACTATAGCTTCTTGCATCAGTTTTGCTAAAGACGTGAAAGGCCTATTATATAATAGCATAGTCGCTCTTTGCATAGTGTCGGAAGACTGCCCCCTCCCACCCCCATGATGGTAACTATAGCATTGCTCAGGGTGCCACTTGCCCCACATATTCCTGATTTTTACACTTTCAAAATATACTAACCAGGGAGAATATCTCAGCCATTGTGTGGCCATGCACAACTGATTTTTTTTTGTGTATTTGCTTCTTTTTTAATAGGAATCTTGAACAGAAAATTTCTAAACTTACCTTAGCCAGATGGCTGGCTGACTGCATACATTTTACTAAAATAAACACAGAAAGCTTATTCCACAGTAGCAATTGCTACTTTTACATCAGTGTTTCTTCCAAAATGCAGCTCTAGCTGGTATCTGTGCAGCAACTACTTAGCATGGGTACCAACTCCTTTGTGAAACACTGCAAGACTGGTGTGATATCCATGTCTAGATCTTTTTGGGGGACCAGCTTTATATGGGGGATATTCCTATAGAAAAGTCTGCCCAATAACCTTTGCTTAGGACTCTGACCTGCTGTTACTGAAAAAGGATCTTCTCTTACCAGATACAGACGTCTGGTACTTATTTTACAGATTTATCATTATGCTAAGTCCATCCTCTGTAATGCACATACTCATCTTCTTTCACCTTTGGCATTGTTGTAGGTTTGTCCTTTCTTTCCTTGCCTAGAATTCTAGATTTTTTATCTGGCAAGTTGGCTTTTCAGTTTATATACAGAGACTGCTTTAGTAGTGTCCAAAGCTAGGCATTCTTTGGCTTTTTATAACTGTGTGAAACTGCCACGAAAGATGTTTCTAGAACTGATTCACTGTTCACTGTTTTTCATGAATAAACACCATTTCCTCAATTGCCCGTCTGGTATGCCATCATGGTCTGATGGGTAGGGGTTGGGGTTGCAGTCACATTTCAGTAGTTTCAAGTTAAGTAACCCCGATGAAGACTTGGGGGGAGGGCTTTTATGAGCTATTTATTTTGCTGCTGAGCTAGCTGTGAGTCTTCTGCAACTGAATAAAAAGTAACACCAGCAATGACATTCGCTTTAGCATGCCCTTAGGAAACTCAGAGTTGTTTTACACAGTGTCATGTCCTGCCTTGTTATGTTAGTTTTGTAGGATCTGTCCTATGTGGAGTGTTCAGAAGATTGATCTGTGTTTTTTAGAGCTAAATGTTGTCTGACCCTGAAACTGGTAAATATTGACCAGTGCACTACCCCAGTAAACAAATAAATTATCAAGTTGTGCAGATCTTTCACAGAGCCGTGCTTTTTAAGCTAGTTTGATGACTGTTGAAGTTGTGTGTCATATATCCCCGCTGAATCTGAAATCACCAGATGTAGCATACAGAAGGTACTTGCTAAGTAGCCAGTGGTAAGCGTTGTTGAGGATGTTTGTTATCCTACATGTCTACAATGGTGGCAGTACTCGCTATCTCAGTTATTAATATACCTTATTGAAAGTTTGGCAGGCCCAACCTGAAAACAAGCTAGAGCTGTTATGTTTCTGAAATCTGGATATTCATAATCTGTAGATCACTGTAAACCAAAGTTGCTTCTTCCCATTTTGACAGGTCTTGCAAACAGGTGCTAAACTGCAGAAAAAAGTATTAATATTTGTGAACTACTAACTGATACATTAGTGGTTTAAGAAAGCATTCAGCAATACAACCGTGGTGGCATACCTTATGGAAAGCATCTGTAAGAATGTGGCTGATGGTAAGCTGACATGCATTGTTTGCATAATCTGTCTAACCATGAAATACTGCTCTACCAGTTGAAGAACACTGTTGGCGTACAATAAAAGAGAGTGAATGAGTGTATGTGTGCTCTTACACTGACGTCGTCGGTGTGGAGAGGTCAAGAGAGGTCATGTGATCTGTACTTCACAATAAAAGGAGGAAGCGAGGGTTGTTCCCCCTCTTTTGTTTTTAACCAGATTGATTGCCTTCATGTGTGTTTATTTTCCTCTGTAAATGTATGTTTAATCCGGCTTTCCTGCCCTTAAGATGATACTGCCAACAGGTTATGGACCCAAGAGGGAAGTAGGAAGCCGATTGCATAGACTATGTTTTGATGGAGATGGAAAGAATTACGAGTTGTGGGAAACAAAGTTTTTGGGACACCTGCGTTTGCTAGGGCTGAAAGACGCCATTTTATGAGATGTGCAGCAGGATGCAGAGGATGATGAAAATGAGGAAGAAGGCGATGCTAAGAAAAATGAAGAGGCTTTTGCAGAACTAATACAGTTTTCTTAGACGACAAAAATTTGTCCCTCATCATGAGAGAAGCTGCAGATGACGGTAGAGAAGCGCTCCAGATCCTGAGAGAACATTATGCTGGGATAGGGAAACCATGGGTGATTAGCATATACACCGAATTAAGAAGCCTCCAGAAAGCTGCCAGTGAAAGTGTCACAGACTACATTATTCGGGCTGAAACGGCCATTACAGCACTTAGAAATGCTGGGGAGAAGCTCAGTGATGGGTTACTAATTGCAATGATTCTGAAAGGATTGCCTGAGGCTTTTAAACCATTTGCAGTCCACATCACTCAAGATGATAAGTTGGGCTTTGGTGAGTTCAAAACAAAGTTGAGAAGCTATGAACATACCGAGAAATTTAATGCCAATGTAAGTAATGATAATGTGATGAAAGCGAGTGGCTTTAGGGAAAGAGTAAAAGCAGAGATTACATGCTATAGCTGTGGTCAAAAGGGACATAAGGCACAAGAGTGCCAGAGAGAATATAAAGGACAGAGACAGTGGTGTAGTTTATGCAAAAACTCTAGCCACAAGGGCAGCAACTGTAGAAAGAAAAAGGATAATGTGAAACAATCAACTGACGCGGATGATCACATATTTGTCTTCAGAATGAATGAGCATCAGATTAGTGGATTAAAACAGAAAGGATTAATGGTGGACACTGGCGCCACGTCACACATAATTAACGACCTGAAAAGGTTTAAATACTTCGATGCAACTTTCCAACCTGAGGAGCACATTGTGGAATTAGCTGATGGGACTAGAACCTGTGGTGTCGCACAAAAGAGAGGTGATGTACAGATATGACTGCTGAACACAGAAGGCCGCAAAGTAAAGGTGATGATGACTCGGGCGTTGTACATCCCAACGTATTCACAAAGCATTTTTTCTGTTAAGGCAGTAATGTCCAAAGGAGCCTCTATCAACTTTAAACAAGGAAGGGATCAACTCATCTATAAAAACGGCACCAGGTTTGACATAATTGAGTATGATAGACTCTTATTATTTAGACACATATGATGAAGAAAACGATAGTGAGATACATTATGATGCATCTCAGAGCTGTCATGACATTCAAGCATGGCATAAGATCCTTGGTCACTGTAATTTTTAAGATGTGTCAAAATTAGAAAAGGTGGTAAAAGGAATGAAAATTAAAGGTAAAGTTGAGCGATCTAACCTAGATTGTGAAACTTCTATGCAAGGGAAATTTGTCCAGAGCAGAAACAGAGAACCAGATGCAAGAGTAAAAACTGTGCTTGAGCTAGTCCATACTGATTTGGCTGGCCCTATTGAGCCAATAGCAAAAGATGGATTTAAGTGCACTTTAGCATTTACTGATGATTACTCAGGTGTAATATTTGTTTACTTTCTGAAAGCCAAGAGTGACACAGTCAAAGCGACTTAAAAGTTCATTGCAGATTCTGCCCCTTATGGGTGGGTAAAGTGTATTAGATCAGATAATGACACTGAGTTCATGTCAAAAGATTTTCAGTCACTACTGAATAAAAATGTTATAAGAAATGAAACATCAGCACCTTATTACCCCATCAAAATGGGACAGCAGAGAGAAACTGGAGAACACAGTTTGAAATGGCAAGGTGTATGTTGATAGAGAGTGTCCTACCTAAAGAATTGTGGACATATGCAGTAAAGGCTGCTGTGTTTGTTCGCAACAGATGTTATAACAGGCGTGCGGGACAGACCCCATTCTTCATACTGTGTAAAGTTAAAAACGATGATTATGTGACAGTTAATGTTGATTATTGTTACCGACTAATATGCAATACACCACATAGCTTTAAAGAGGCCATAACTTCATCTAACTCGGAGAAGTGGGTTAAAGCTGTGAAGGAGGAACTTAAGTCTTTAAAAGAAAACGTCACATTCACACTCACCGCACTGCCAGAAGATAAAAATGCGGTGGAGGGGTAGGTGGGTTTTCACTGTAAAAGACAATGCAGATAATACTGAGAGTTACAAAGCCAGATATGTGGCGAAAGGCTACAGTCAAGTTGCTGGTATAGACTATAATGAAACATTTTTACCAACTGCAAGTATGGCATCTGTACAAAGTTTAATGCAGATGGCAGCTCAGTATGATTTAGAATTGCACCAGATGGATGTACAAACTTATTTACGTGCTCCTATTGACTGTGAGGTGTATATGGAGCAACCTGAGGGCTTTGAAAAAATCAAATAATGATGAAAAATTGGTTTGTAAATTGAATAAGTCATTGTATGGATTGAAACAATCCAGGCGTAACTGGAACAAAATGTTGCACGATTATCTTTGTGAAAATAGTTTTGTCCAAAACTAGGTAGATCACTGTGTGTACACTAAATGGTCCTAATTATATAGGTTCATAGGTAGGTACTAGGCTATCTGCCCGAAGGCATTTATAAGCCTAGCCAGAATGTGTTAGCTTTCGCCACCCCCTTAGATTAGTTCCCTGTGCCTCTGTCCAGCAGAGCCATTGAAGTGAGCCCTGGGGTAAACTTTCTGTTTCCCATCCACTCGTCAAGGTTTCTCTTGAAGAGGGTTAGCGAGGAGCTCTGCCTAATGTAGATTGGAATCTTGTTCCAGAGCATGGGAAGTCTCTGGGACAGGAATCTATCCCTCCAGCACGTCATATTTATTGTTGTGGTGAGGTTTAGATCCTTGGAGCATGTGGCTTGAGGGGATATGGTTTTCTTTAGGTGGAGCATGTCCATCAATTCTGGGTTGGATATGGCCTTGTATGTCAGGCAGAGATCACCTCTGAGTAGGCAGTATGCAACCGAGTGCAGTTGGAGTTTCTTCAGTCGCGCTGCATAGGGCATCTGCTTGAGGCCAGTGATCCTCTTGGTGAGGTACTTTTGTGGTCTTTCCAGTTGTTGCAGGTGTCTTGTAAGGTACATCCCAAATGGGGCATTATACTCTATGATGGGTCTGATGAGTGATGCATAGAGGGGCCCAATGACCTCTTTCGATCTGGATGCAAACTCTTTTGTGATTAGGTGAGCCACATAGAAGGATTTTTCTAACCACTTTGGCAATGTGATTATCAAAGGAGAGGTTACTATCTACTTGGGTCCCCAGATCCCTTATTACATCTTCTGTATTTAGGGGGCTACCACCAATGTGGTAGTTTGAGGGTACTTTGTTTTTTTCCAAAGGGGCTGACTATGCACTTTTTGGCATTTAGCTTGAGGCCATGGTTTTGACACCAGGTATCTGTCTCAGTGAGACCCTTTTGGAGGATGTCCGTGTCAGCTGAAGAGTCAATTATAGCCCCTAGTTTGAGTCATCTGCGGACTTGGTCAGCCATAGTTCTCCTGTGCTTGCCTGTACCTCTGAGAAGTATATGCCAAACAGGAGGGGTCCTAGGACTGAACCCTGGGGAACGCCACTTGTAACCGGTTTAGAGTCAGACCTAGCTCCTGCAACTCTTACCATGTGGGTTCTGTCCGTGAGCCACTTCGCAACCCATCTCGTGACGTAGGGGTTTATGTTCAGGCCGGTGAGCTTGTCTATAATACCTGAGTGGGGAATGGTGTTGAAGGCCTTTGCAAGGTCTAGGTAGGCTGTGTGGACCACCTTTCCCTCGTCTATAGCCTTGGTAACTGTCTCAAAGAAGTCCACCAGGTGTAGGAGGCACAATCTGCCCTTAACAAAGCCGAACTGGGTAGGGTCCAGTGTTTGGAGGTTTCCAATGTGTCTGTTAATGAGATCCGTGATGATGCGCTCCATAGCTTTGCAGACCAAGCTAGTCAGGCTTATAGGGCGATAGTTCCCGGGGTCCGTTGTGGCGCCACCTTTGTGGAATGGAATAACTGCTGCTGTGTGCCACTCTGTAGGCACATAGCCTGTGGAGAGGCTGAGTTTAAACAGTGTGTTTAGGTGAGGGGTTAGTTCATCTTTGAGCTTGTGTAGGACGCAGCCTGGGACACCGTCCGGTCCCACTGATGCTGTGTTTTTGGCTTTGGAGAGGGCTGTTTTAACCTGAATGTCTGTGATTTCAGGGGCACTACATTCTTCTGGTATAGTTATGACCCCTTTTGGGGGTGAGAGGTGGGTAAAGTTTGCACTGAACCTGTCTGCCATGATGTTGGCTATATCGGTCGGTTCAGTGTATTTTGTGCCATTCTGCACTAACTCCGAGCAGATCTGAGAATTGCCACTTAGATTCTTGACATAGCTAAAGAATTCCTTGTGGTTATCTTTGGAGTCCATGGCAATTTTTCTTTCGAAGCTAGCCTTGGATGATTTTATGAGGGAACGTAGTTTCTTGCTGATACTGATCTTGGATGTCTTCCCTTCTTGGGATTTTACTCTCTTCTGTACTAGTTTCCTCCTTCTATTGTATAGCTTGTTTATGGCAGAGGTCCACCAGACTGGTTTCCTTTTCTTGGAGGAGTGAATCTTGGTTTTGTTTGGGATAGCACAATCCATGCATTCTTGTAGGTGCCCCTAAAGTGCATTAGTAAAGGATTTTGCAGCTTGGACAGCGTTATCCTTTAGTATGGGGGCTTTGAAGCTTCCCACCTCGGTCTTAAGTAATGTGAAGTTTGCTTTTGAAAAGTTTTTCACGCTGGTTTCTTTGACCGGGGGTGGTGACGGAATGTGGATATCCAGTGTGATAAGTTTATGGTCAGATCTAACCAGCGAGGGGTTGACCTCTGGTGTGGAACACCGGTCGCCCATGTTGGTGATGACCAGGTCCAATATGTTGCCACCTCTGGTGGAGGTGTTGACCAGTTGATCCAGGGTGTTTGAGTTTATAAATTCAAGGATATGTTGGGTCGATTACCTCATTATTGCAGCTAGTGACAATGAATCATTGAACAATGTAAAAGAAATACTCAAAGCTAAATTTAAAATGAAAGATCTGGGAAAGCTAAGACATTTTCTAGGCATTGATTTTACCCAGAACAGTGGTGAAGTAAAGATGAACCAAAAGAGGTGCATCACAAAATTCATGAAAAATTTGGTATGTCTAATTGTAAAGTAAGATGTACCCCTTCTGAACAAAAAACAAACTTTGAATGTGACAGTGAATCTACTGACCCAAGAAAATATTGTGAGCTTGTTGGTAGTTTGATATATGTTATGACATTAGAAGACCTGGTCTTAGCTGGATTGATTTGTCACAACCGAGTGAATCTCATTTAACAATAGCCAAACGTGTTAAGGTATTTAAAAGGTACATTGGACAGACAGCTGTGTTACAAGAAAAGTGAAGAAAAAACTTCAGCTTGTAGCATATAGTGATGCAGATTGGGCAACAGATCAAAATGATAGGCGTAGTACAACAGGTTACTGTTTTAGCCTTAACAGAGACGGGCTTATTATTTCGTGGAAATCGAAGAAACAACAAACTTTGGCTTTATCTACATGTGAGGCAGAGTACATGGCATTGGCGGCAACAACACAAGAGAGTTTGTACCGTGTGCAGTTGTTGAGTGAAATGGATGGAGAATGCAAGTGTGTGCCAGTAATAATATTTGAGGACAATCAGGGAGCAATCACTTAGTCAAAGAATCCAGTAAGCTGTCAGAGATGCAAACATGTTGACAGTAAGTATCATTTTATTAGATCAGCACTTAATGACGACAAAATAAGCATTGAATATTGCCCAACAACATATATGGTTGCGGATATCTTTACCAAACCCGCTACGAAATCAAAGATTGAAAAGTTCATATATTACATATTTGGACTGTAAAAAGGAAAAGTTATCCAAAATATGTTCTTGAAATGTGTTTGTATACAGCGTAAGAGCAAGTGGGGGTGTTGGCATATAATAAAAGAAAGTGAATGAGCATATGTGTGCTCTTACTCTGACATTGTTGGTGTGGGGAGGTCGAGAGGTCATGTGATCTGTACTTCACAATAAAAGGAGGGAAGTGAGGGTTGTTCCCCTCTTCTGTTTTTAACCAGATTGATTGCCTTCAAGTGTGTTTATTTTCCTCTGTAAATGTATGTTTAATCCAGCTTTCCTGCCCTTAAGATGATACCACCAACAAAGACTAGATGTGAAGTTGTTCAATCTCGCCTTCATTCTGACTGATGGGTTTGGAGCCGATCCTTGGCTCCGAGTCGGCCAAATTGCAAAGTTCGAGGTCTCTAACAGCTTGAGGCCAAAACCCTATCCCACAATGCACCACTCCCTTTCCCAGATCTAGTTTGCCGCTGCAACAGATCGTGCGTTTCTCTACAGCTCAGGCTGTTTGAGAGATAAGTTTCGTCTTTTTTTCTTGGATATTTTATACAAAATAACTATTTGTTAGATTCTGAGAGTTAGAAAGGATGGGCTATCCTTACTGGGGTTTCTGATATTTTATAATAGTTTTATAACATAAGAACTTGTGTTCGCATGTTTTTTTTTGGGAGTTTGGCCCTGTTTGTTCCTTGCTCTTAGCCGGTAAGGCTTAAATAGGCTTAATTTACCCTATCCCTTAAGCCGAGATAGGCTTTTTTGTCAATTTTTTTGTAACCGGTTAGGCTTATAGCCGATTTAGGCTCATTTTAGTTGTTTACCTTTAGCCGGTTAGGCTTATTTCCTTTTTACTGCAGCTACAGCCGAGTTAGGCTTTTCTTAATTATTTTGTAGCTGGTTAGGCTTATTTTGTTTGTTGCTGCTAATTTTTAATTGGTTGTTAGTGTTCTGTTTGACTACTGGGATTGTACTGTGTTATTATGTCTGAAAAGGCCAAGTCAGGGTTTAAGAAGTGCCCTAAGTGTAATCAGAAGATGTTCATTACCACACCACATGTGTCTACTGTTTGGAAGAGGTACATCTCCAAGAGGTTTGTTCCATTTGCCATGGATTCAGTGCTAGGGTTTTGGCAGAAATGAAAAGGAAGTTGTTCGAGCGTGGCTTGATTAAGTCTGCTTTCCAGTCAGACTTGGATACTGCTCCAGGGAAACCAAAACCTTCTTCAACTTATTCTTCTTCTGCGAGTTCGGATCTGAAGGGCTCTTCGGTTCCGAAGGTCTCCAAGAAGGTTCCTGTATCGGCTCCACTGTCATCGGAACCGACTGTACAGGTAGTTGGTAGGAGCCGGTATCTTTGACATTAAAACATTAACATTAAAATGACATTTGACATTGTAACATTGAGATCCCAAATTATGGGTTCACTGGCTCCGTCTGTAGTTTCCTCTCGGGCTTCCAGACTTTCTGATTCGGATGTGGATCGTGTGGTATGGAGACTGTTACACGATCCAGCGCTAGCTAAAATTCTGTCGGCTTCGACTCAGGCAACTTTGTAACTGACAAAGTCCTCTCCTATGATTTTGCTCCTCCTCCTACTCGAATCGAGACATCAGAGCTGGAGGAGGGCGTTCAGTCGGTTCCGACACTCACTTCGAACCTGTCGCTACCGACAACCCTGATGTCCCCTGCTCCAGTGGCGGAATCTGGGAGCCAACACTTTCCTGTCGGTTCCGGGGAGGGGAGTCGAAATGATGCGTTGGTTCTGACTCTCCCCCTTGGGGCTTCGGCGTGGATGAGTTTGGCTCCTACCTCTGGCTTGGAGCTGGTGGTTTTGGTGCGGGAGGAGTCTTCGGTGTTTTTGGACCTGGGTGCTTCCTTGCATCGGAGCCGTGGTGCCCTCAATGCCATGAGGAGGGTTGTATCCCTCCGGACAGCCACTACCTCTGATATGGCCACCTCCTCCCGAAAAGCACCTGAATCTTCTCCGTCACTGCAGACCTACCGTAAGCGTAGAGTCCCGGAGCCTCAGGAAGCCCCATTGGGGGAACCCTGCACTTCCAAGACCTCCCCAGAAGTTCCCACTGAGGAGATCCCTCAGAAGAGGTTATGTAAGAGGAGACATTTAGATTCCCCGCAGGAATCCGTCATGTCTGACACTGATTTGGAGGAATCGGAAGGGTCCCCAAAGTCCCCCTCTGAGGATATCTCCTTTGCGGATATCCTAGAGTACCTTAAGCAGAGGGGTGACTGGCAGCCCATTAACCCTACCGAGGATGAATTGGTGCTCCTGAAGGCTTTCGGGTCTCGACCCTCCACCTCTTGGGTTTCTCCGCCCTTCGATGAGTAAATGGATCTTTTGTCTCTGAGGGCATGGGAGTCACCAGATTCTATGGACCCTGTCCCTAGGAGGCCCAACAAATATATTTCAGCTCCTCAGGACAAGTCTTTCTTATCCAGACCTGTATCTGTTAATTGTTGTTGCAGCAGCCACGAAGAAAGAGATGTCGGAGACCTCTACGTCTGTCCACCCTCCTAATAGGGAATCTAGGATTATGGACAGATACAGCAAGCGCATGTTCAGTTCTATGACCTTTGCTCTTCGGTCCTTGAACTATCTAACCCATTTCACAAAGCTTCAGAGAGATCTTCTGAAAGAGCTAAGAGATGCTCTCCAGGGTGCAATAGCAGAGTCAGTGGCGGACAGAGTGATGTCTCAGCTTGCTACCCTGAATTCTATCATTAACTCTTCCATGTGCCTCATATCTTATGCAGCTGATGGGACGAGTAAGGCAACGGGTGCAGGAATTGCGCTGCGGAGACATTCCTGGATGCGCTTATGTTTTGTTGTCGAACCTTTCAAGTCATCATTTGTGAATGCCCCTTTTAATGTTTCTTCTTTGTTTGGACCAAAAGTTAAAGAGATCCTCACCAGATGTGAGCAAGACGGAAAGACTCTATCTGTCATAGGAGTCCGTTTTTCCACCCCTAATAGACCTTACCCTAAAGGTCAATGGGGAGGAAAAATGTGGTTCCGTAAAGCCCAAGGAGCCTTTCCGAACTCATGAGCTGAAGTCTCCTCTAGGGGCAGAGGAGGGGGCAATGATGGAAAGTGATGCCCATGCGGCAGGGGGGGTCTGCAAAAACAGGGTGACGGGGATCAGTTCCTTGGGAAGCCTTATCAGCGCTCCTGAAAGGAGGCCCGATTGTTTTGCTCTGGAGGCAGTCAAGGGACATTTGTCTTTGTACCTAGGCACCTGGCTAAAAATCTCAGAAGACTGATGGGTAAAAAACGTTATATCCAGAGGCTATTTCATCCCCTTTCATACCCAACCCAGACCAACAAAAGGAATCCCGGACATTCTACCCAGTCTACGGGATGTGCCAACAGTAGAGTTTCAAAAGCTATTACAAAAAAAGAGTCATCCAACTAGTCACAGCAGACCAGCAAGGATCTGGAACTTACTCAAGATTCTTTTTGGTGCCAAAGAAGACAGGGGACTGGAGACCAATTCTGGACCTTGGCAGACTCAACAAATATGTAGTAAAGACAAAGTTCTGGATGGTCACGCTTCAGTCCATACTCCTGTTTCTAGGGAAGGACAGTTGGATGTGCTCAATAGATCTTCAGGATGCGTACTACCATATCAAAATGGCCAGGCCATCCAGAAATCATCTGCACTTCAGGCTGGGAGCCAGTCACTTACAGTTTCAGGCCCTGCCCTTTGGTCTCTCTACAGCCCCCAGAGTGTTCACCAAATGTATGGCAGTGGTCCTGGCTCACTTGAGACATCTAGGAATCCGGGTGTTTCCGTATTTGGATGACTGGCTCCTCACTGCACCCACCGGGCATCAGCTTATTCAGGCAAGGGACACTGCCTTCGATCTATGTTGCCAACTGGGCATTACGATAAATTCAGAAAAGTTTGCTTTATTGCCGTCACAGCGTACAGTGTTTATAGGAGCAGACTTAGACACAGTCAACATGTCTTTAAAGCTTCCTTCAGAAAGAGTGCTTACCCTACGACAACAGATTGTGGATCTCCTGTCAAAACACAAAGCACCAGCATCGCAGATTCTCAAGTTGCTCGGCACCATGGCAGCAGCTATCATTGCAGTACCTCTGGCGAGATCTCACATATGCATTCCTGAGTGGCTGCTGGTCACACAGCGAACGTTTCAGGACTTACCAATGGATCACCCTGTTCTGACAACCAACGCCTGCAAGGACGATCTTCAGTGGTGGCTAACGTTCGAGTCGGTGGCCATGGGACATTCCGTTGTCCTCCCAGTTCCAGTTGCAATGGTGACCATGGACACCTCCCTGATCGGGTGTGGGGGGGTATTATCAGGGATGGACAGCCCAAGGTACATGGCAGGTTCACGAGGCTCATTTGCACAGCAACGTCCTAGGGGTAAGAGCTTTTCTCTTAGCATTGCAGTCCTTTCAAGACTCTCTTCCTCTGGGCAAGATTGCAATCCAGTCAGACAACATGTCCGTAGTCTGGTATATAAACAAACAGGGCGGAACCAGATCTTACCCCCTATGTCGAGAGGCTCTAAGATTGTGGAAATGGGCAGATTCCACCTAGTGCCTTCTGATAGCAATGCACATCCCGGGGAAATCCAGTGTGATAGCGGACAAGCTCAGCAGGGCAATTCTGTTGCCTTACGAGTGGTCTCTCAAGAACGAAGTAGCGAAAATGATTTTCTGCAGATGGGGGCAGCCTTGCTGCGACCTCTTAGCGACTCCCACGAACACCAAATGCAACAACTACTTTGCCCTTATCCCTCAACAGGGACAATCCCCGAGGGACATGCTCGTACACGATTGTCCTCCGGGACTCCTTTATGCCTTCCCACTCTTTCCCCTGATTCCCAAAGTTTTGTAGAAAGCCAGTTTTCTGGGCAGGACACATCTTAATAGCCCCATATTGGCCTTGTCAAATCTGGTTGCCATTTCTGAAGCCTCACATAGTAGAAGAGCCTTGGATCCTGGACCCAGTGCCAGATCTTTTGACCCACTCGTCAGGAGCTCTTCAGCATTCACTTCAGTCCATCAAACTGATAGCTTGGCTGCTCCAATTCCCAGAATAGCCAGGTTCCAAAATTTATCAGAAGAAGTTCAACATATTCTGTTGTCCTCACACAAGTCTTCAACCAGGAAACTATATCTCAGTAAGTGGAAAAGGTTTTCCATCTGGGCTTAGCAGAATAACATTGACCCCTTTCTAGCCACCATTTTGGATATCTTAAAGTTTCCGACCAAACTGTTCAACAAAGGAGCTGCAGCAGCCAGCATTCGGGTGCAACTGGCTGCTATATCTAATTTCCATATAGGTGAATCTGGAAATGGTATTATGTCTAACAAGTTGGCAAAGGCCTTTTTGAAGGGTACGTTGCACTTAAAACCACCGATTAGATCTCCTGCCATCCCATGGAATTTGAATCTAGTCCTATCCAAGATGCTTCTTCTTGCGAGCTGAAATCTTTCTTGGAAGACCATTTTCTTGGTGGCCATTACTTCAGCACGCAGAATTTCGGAGTTGCAAGCCCTTTTAGTTAAGCATCCATATTTGATATTCCACAAAGATAAGGTCTCCCTCAGGACGAATCTGTTGTTCTTACCCAAAATTTGTTCTGAATTCACCCTTAAACAGGCAGTTGTTTTCTTTCCCAATCACTCTAATCAGTTGGAGTATATGCTTCACAAACTTGACGTCCATAGACAACTTTGTTTCTGTTTGGACAGGACAAAAGACCATAGAAGAGCTGACCAGTTCAAAAAAGGTGCACCGGTATCTAAATCTACCTTATCTAAATGGCTTTCTGATTGCATATCCTTTATTTACCATGAGGCAGACATTACTTTACATGACAAAGTCAAAGCTTATTCAACCAGAGCTGTTCCTACTTTCATAGCCTTCTTGGACATACTACCCACTGATTCTGTTTGTGCAGCTGCCACATGGTCAAAGCCACATACCTTCATAGGTAGGTACTAGGTTATTGACCCTAGGGCTTATATAAGCCTAGCCAAAAGGAACCCTGGCTTTCACCACCCAAGAAAATTATTTTCCTGTGCCACTGTCGAGCAGCGCCACAGGAGTGACCCCCGTCGAGCAGAGCCACAGAAGTGATCCCCGGAGTGAATTTCCTATCTCCCATCCAATCATCAAGATTTTTCTTGTGCTAATGAGGAGCTTTGTTTGATATAGCTAGGTAGTTTGTTCCAGAGTATGGAAAGTCTCTGAGACAGGAATCTATCCCTACAGCATGTTCTGTTTATTGTGGTGATAAGGTTTAGGTCCCTAAAGCTTGTAGCTCAGAGGGATTGGGATTTCTTTAAGTGGAGCATGTCCAAAAGCTCTGGGTTTGACATAGCTTTGTGTGTTAGGCAGGGATCCCCTTTGAGTAGGCGATATGCGACGGAGTAAAGCTGCAGTTTTTTAGACGGTCTGCATAGGGCATCTGTTTGAGGCCGGTAATCCTCTTTGTGAGGTATTTCTGCGGCCTTTCCAGTTGTTGTAGATGTCTTGTGAGGTACATGCCAAAAGGGGCGTTGTACTCTATAATGGGTCTAATGAGTGACGAGTAGAGGGGAACAATGACTTATTTTTTCCTGGATGAGAAACCTTTTATGATGAGGTGTGCCACATAGAAGGATTTTCTGACTACTGTGGCAATGTGATTATCAAAGGAGTGACTACTGTCCACCTGTGTCCCCAAGGTCTCTTATCACACTTTCGGTGTTAAGTAGACTACTGCCTATGTGGTAGTTCATCGGTACAGAGTTTTTACCAAAAGGGTTGATCATGCACTTTTTGGCATTGAGCTTGAGGCCATGGCTTTGACACCAGGCATCTGTCTCAGTGAGGCCCTTTTGTAGGATATCCATATCTTTTGGAGTTTTGATTATGGCTCCTATTTTGCAGTCATCTGCGAACTTTGTTCGCCAAAGACCTTCTGTATTAGCCTGTACTTCAGAGAAGTAGATACCAAACAGGAGAGGACCCAGGACTGAACCCTGTGGTACTCCACTTGTCACTGGTCTGAAGTTGGATTTGGAATCTGCTATTTTCACAGTGTGGGTTTTGTCAGTGAGCCAGTTGGCAACCCATCTTGTGACATAGGGATTATGCCTAGTTTAGTGAGTTTATCTATAATTCCAGAGGGGGGGATGGTGTTGAAAGCCTTGGCGAGATCTAGATAGGCTGTGTGAACCACCTTATCCTCATCTATGGCTTTGGTGACTGCTTCAAAGAAGTCTATCAGGTTTAGGAGACATGATCTGCCTTTTACAAACCCAAACTGGGTGGGGTCCTGAGTTTGGAGATGTCATTGTTTATAAGTTCCATGATGATACGTTCCATAGCCTTGCAGACAACGCTCGTCAGGCTAATGGGGTGGTAGTTTCTGGTGTCCCCCTTTGTGAAGTGGGATAACTGTTGCTGTGCACCATTCAGTGGGCACATAGCCTGAGGTGAGGCTATGACTGAACATGATACTTAGGTGGGGTGCCAGTTCATTCTGTAGTTCATGTAGAACGCAGGCTGGGATGTTGTCAGGTCCCATGGATGCTGTGTTCTTGGCTTTGGAGAGTGTGTTTTTTACATGTGCAGCTGTGATTACAGGAACTTTGCATTCTTCCGTTATAGAGATGGGCCCTTTAGGGGATAAGAGGGGGGTAAAGTTAGCACTGAACCTGTCTGCCAGGATGTTGGTAATATCAGTTGGTTCTGTATATTTAGTGCCATTGTGCTGTAACTCAGAGCAGATCTGAGTGTTACCATTGAGATTCTTGACATAGCTATAGAATGCTTTGTGGTTGTCTTTAGAGTCAGTAGCGATTTTGTTTTCATAACTAGCTTTGGAGGATTTTATGAGGGATCTCAGCTTCTTACTGAGGCTGATAAGGGTGTTTCTCCAATCATGAGATTTTACTCTTTTTTGCAACAGTTTATTTCTTTTGTTGTAGTTTGTTTATGGCAGGGGACCACCAGATTGGCTTGCTTTTTTGGAGGCTAGCATCTTGGTTCTGTTAGGGATTGCACGATCCATGCATTCATGTAAATGCTTATGAAGTGCATTTGTGTAGGATTCAGCAGTCATACCTCTGTTGTATGTCAGCATGGGTGTCGTGAAGTATGCCAAGCGTGAAGTTGGCTTTGGAGAAATTTTTTACGGTCATATCTCACTACAAGGTAGATAAGGCCTCTAGGGAGAGAGCTTAATTTGGGTCTGCTGTACTTAGACAGGTACTCCTGTGAGCCACCCAAGTTTATGGTGCTGGGGATGCTACCCATCAGTCAGAATGAAGGCGAGATTGAACAACTTCACATAAAGAAGTTATGTACTTACCATAACATTCCATGTGAGTTGTTTCTCTCGCCTTCATTCTTATGACCCTTCCACCTACCCCCATCCAATGTCTGGAAGTTCGAGAGGCTATACGTTGGTTTTGGTTCTCCTGAGGAGTTTACTCTCTCTAGTTATCTGTAAGATTTCCTTGAAATTTGGGTTAGGTTTCACGCTAGTTGGCAACAAACAAGATCTGGGGAAGGTAGAGGTGCTTTGTGGGATAGGGTTTCAGCCTCGAGCTGTTAGAGACCTCGAGCTTTGCAATTTGGCCGACTCAGAGCCTAGGATCGGCTCTGAACCCATCAGTCAGAATGAAAGCGAGAAGAACAAATCACATGGAACGTTATGGTAAGTACATAACTTCTTTTTTTGGTTTCATGGTATAAAAGTGGTTTGAGAGATACCCGACTAAGAAGTGTCTGCATCCATTGAAGATATAGTCTCACAATCATTAAGTAACACACAGAGGCTAGTACTTAATTCATTTCCACTGTGCATTCTCATTTTTTATTTAGTTTTGTTAATTTATTAACCAGGCATGAGCATGTTTTCACAGAGCACCCAAAAGATCTTGTCTGTTTAAGTTACTGTTTGAGTCATGTAGTTTACTATAGGGTGAAGTACATTAGCAGTTTGTGCCCTTAATCCTGTGTGCTAAACTACAGTAATGTATTTTGCAGACTCGTAATGGTTATTGTTGTACTTCACGCAGATGACATTGTAGTTACCAAAAGTGTTTTGACTTCACAGAATGCTAAGGATTGCTGAAAGTTCGAAGAGTATACCAAATGTGTGATGTATAGCATAGGGTTGCTAGAGAGTTTGAGGGAGCAGATTTCATCATTCTGACTTGATTGTAAACTAGATGATTGGATAGTGGAAGTGAAGATGTTTGCAATTTAGAAAAGGTCTTCGGCTTTTGTAGTTGTACTCAGCAGGGAAATCACAGTGGGTAAAGTTCTAGCCAGACTTGACTGAAGCTCCAAAGACGGTGGTGTTTCCATATTCATAAAGGATGCACACACCTCCAGACTGGTTGCCCGACATAATGCATCTGAGATGCTTCAGGTGCAGATAACATTTGGTAAGACAGCGATTCAGGTCATAGCCTGCTATAGGCCCCAAACCATGTCCCAAGTCTCACACTCCACGTTCCTAAGCACCCTGGAGAATATTAGGGTCCAAACTAACACTCTTATACTGGGCAACTTGCAGAAAAAATACAAAGCTGGACCACCACGATAAATCAATGAACTTTTAATCCAATGGAAAAATTGATAAGCACTTTCACGTACACATTGAGTATGCTTCTTCAGATCTCTAAACATACTAAAAAGCTCTCATCTTAAATAGTATTCACAAAATCATTCATAAATTAATTATTCAATCAATTCATCAATAAATGAATTGTCAGTAAAATCAATTAGATCATCCAGGGAATAGCTCACATTTCTATTTAAAGCATCATTTAACAGACAACACATCCTTGCTAAAGCATCTAATATGTAATGCTAAAAAATATATATGTATGTATATATATTACTAAAACATACTTATATGCAAAAACTTGTAACCTGGTGCTTAACTAATCACTATAACAACAAATTAATATTTATTAATAAATAAATTCATAAATTTATATTGAATTCATGAAATAAAAATAAAAATAAAATTGATAACTTTTTATATGTATATATATATATATATATATATATATATATATATATATATATATATATATATATATATATATATATACAGTGTCAGCACTGGGCAACTTCAACTACTACTCCATTAACCGGGAAAACTACTCATGTACCAATACACTTACCCAAAATTTCCTGGAATTCATTAATTCTAATGCCCTGGACCAGCTTGGTCTTACCCCCACTAGAGATAACAACATCCTTGACCTGGTCATTACTAACATGGGAGACCGTTGCTCTACGCCAATAGTCAACCCCTCCCCCGCAAAGGTAGCCACCATGAAAAACTTCTCCAAAGGTAACTTTGGGGTCCTAAAAACAGAGGTGGCTAACTTCACGGCACCCATGCAAATGGAGAATAGTTGCATGACCGCCAAATCTTACACCAATGCACTGTACGAACACGTACAGAAATGCATGGATCTTGCCATTCCCAATAGAACCAAGACGCTCTCCTCCAAAAAAAGGAAGCCAATCTGGTGGTCCCCTGCCATAAACAAACTCTACAACAGAAGGAGGAAACTGATGTGAAATAAGGTGAAGTCTCAAGACTGGAAAAACTCCTTTATCAGACTCAACAAAAAGTTGAGATCCCTCATCAAATCCTCTAAAGCTAGCTATGAAAACAGAATTGCAGCAGATAGTAAAGACAACCATAAGGCCTTCTATAGTTATGTAAAGAGTCTCCACGGCAATACCCAGATTTGCTCTGAGCTACTGCACAATGGTACCCTATACTGAGCCAATAGACATTGCCAATATACTGGCCGACAGATTCAGTGTCAACCTTACCCCACCAAAGGACCAGTCACAATACCAGTAGATTACCAGACACCCAGTATTACTGTTGCACAGCTTAAAACAGCACTGTCTAAGGCCAAGAATACAGTTTCTGTGGGACCTGACAATATCCCTGGCTGTGTTCTACATGAACTACAATGTGAACTGGCACCTCACCTGTGTGCCCTGTACAATCACAGCCTCACCTCAGGCTTTGTCCCTACCAAATGGTGCACTGCTGCAGTCATCCTTCTCCACAAAGGTGGAGCGACTACAGACCCTGGGAACTATCTCCCCATTAGCCTGACGAGTCTGATATGCAAAGCTATGAAATGCATCTTCATGGACCTAATAAACAAGGATATAGGGGAATCTCCAAACTCTGGAACCCATACAGTTTGTTTTTTTTGAAGGGTAGATCATGCCTGCTCAACTTGGTCAGCTTCTTTGAGTCCGTCACCAGAGCTATGGATGAAGGCAAGGTGGTTCATAGAGTCTACCTTGATCTGGCCAAAGCCTTTGATACCATTCCCCACTCAGGAATCATAGAAAAACTCACTAACCTAGGCATCAACCCCTATATCACTAGGTGGGTTGCAAACTGGCTCACAGGTAGAAACCACAGTGTGAAAGTAGCTGACTCCAAGTCAGACTGCCGACCAGTCATGAGTAGGGTCCCACAGGGTTCAATCCTGGGTCCTCTCCTGTTTGTTATATACTTCTCTGAAGTCTAGGCCAACACGAAGGGACTCTGGCTGACAAAGTTCGCAGACGATTGTAAGTTGGGAGCTATTATTAACATCCCTAGTGATGTTGACATCCTACAGAAAGGCCTCACTGAGACCAAAGACTGGTGTCAGAACCATGGCCTTAAGCTCATTACCAAAAAATGTGTTGTCATCCCCTTTGGGAAAAACCTGATTCCCATGAATTACCACATCGATGGTAGTCCACTGAACACAGGAAGGTGTTATAAGAGATCTGGGAACACAGGTTGACAACAACCTGTCTTTTGACCACCACATTACCACTGTGGTCAGAAAGTTCTTCTATGTGGCACATCTCATCACTAAGAGTTTTGCATCCTGGAAAAAAGAGGTCACTGTCTCCCTCTACTCTTCCCTCATTAGGCCAATCCTTGAGTATAATGCCCCATTTGGCATGTACGTCACTAAACACCTGCAACAACTAGAGAGGCCGCAGAAGTACCTCACAAAGAGGATCCTAGGCCTTAAACATTTGCCCTATATGGACAGACTAAAAAAACTCCAACTATTCTCTGTCTCATATCACCTACTTAGAGGCGATCTGTGCTTTACTTACAAAGCCATGTCTGACCCACCTCTGTTAGAAATGCTACATCTAAAGAATCCCAATCCCTCCACAGCACATGCTCCAGAGACCTCAACCTCATTACCACAATTAACAAAACATGCTGGAGGGACAGGTTCATAGCCCAGAGACTGCCCATGCTAAAGAATAGACTTCCCATGCATGTCAAGCAGAGCACCTCACTGGCCCTCTTCAAGAGAAATTTTGATGAATGGATGGGAAATAGAAAATTCACCTCAGGGATCACTCCAGTGGGCTCTACTCGACAGAGGCACTGGGAACTAAGGGCGGGTGGCACGATGCCAGGGTAATCCTATGGGCTAGGCTTGTAAAGGCTCCAGGGCCATTAGCCTAGTACACACCTATGAACCTATGAAATCATCTAATTTCTCCATTATTATTTTTTTCCTGCAGGATTAAGTCCAGTGGATCCTTTGATGGGCCTTCTTTGTTGGATTGACTGAATTCCCTTTCCTCAGACATGGAGAAATGTTTTTTAGTCATGCCACTGGCCACTTATTTTGCAAATCTCGATGTGTCTTTACAGTTTGATTTTTTAGGTGCCAATGATATTAATGGGGCAAGAAATAATACCAGTTAAACTTAATTGAAAATTGGATAATAAAATAGGAGCATTTTACTGATTATTTACCAAAGCAACCTACAGAGTAAATTTATCTCAGATATCCATGGCATGTTTTGATTTGTGAAGGTCTCAAACCAGACTGTGATAAAGCAGCAGTAAATGTACATAATCTTCATAACTGGTTATCTCATATGTGATTTCTTGTTTGATGCAATAGCTTTCCAAGTTCATTCCGAACTTGCCAGATGCCATAGTGCAACATAAAATACAGTGTATTAGAAACACAACCCCAAGAGAACAAGAAATGTCATCAAGGAATTTGTTTCCTAAATAGGTAAACTGATTTAAAAACTGTTCAACTAAACCATGCATCTAGCTGCTTTCTGCCAGCCTCAAGACAGAAGAAGATTCCAAACTTTTGCTGTATTTAAAATGTATTAAAGTTGTGTGTTTTGCATTAGTAAACAGTTTCCTGTGTGCATACTCTGAATCTAAACACCTCTAAAGACACAAAGCCTTTATGTTGTAGGCACTTCTTATATTAGGATAAGGTCACCTAGATGCACATGGCAATTACTTGGGTGCAGTTGCAACTTAACCAAATATTATGTGGCTTTAAGTTGCTAATGAACCAGGTTTTCCTAGTGTAAGATTTATGTCTTTATAATCATTAAAGATATTTTGAATTCTAGATTAACAGCACTGCGGCATTGTGTGTGAGGTCTAATTAGGGGCTTCTATAAAGTCAAGTTCAGATTAACTGAAAATTAACTCATCAGCAGTGATATTGCTGATTGATCTGTGGTGCTTTTCACACCTGTAGTCCTAGTTGTGTGGTCACCTTTGACCAGTTCAGGCCAGCTAGTGCTAGAAAGGCATGCCACAATCAAAGCTTTTGTCTCATTGTAAGCCAGATAGTAGTACTTAATTTTGTGGTATTCAGTGCTACAAGTAAGTACCTTAAATGTCTATGTATAACTTCAGCTGAACAAGAATGCGAAAATTTGCTTTTCTTGTTCATCTGAAACAATTTTCACATTTAATGTTATTTCTTACTCAAGGTTTTAGGCAGTTGCAATACAGCCTGCCAGCAGTCTGGAATGTTGCACGTAATTAACCGAGAGCTGATGGGCATTAATGAGTTGAAGTTCTAAACGCAACTTTCATAATGACATAGCACCTCTATAGTGTGGTGTTGATATTGTTTTCAGACTTGTCTAGGATGACACCCAACTCCTTCACATAGTTGGAGCTGATTATTAATAAAATAGCGGTATTCTCATTTGATTACCCAAAGTGAACTACTATACTTTTTAGTGCTGTAATGTCACTTTTCTGTGACCAGATTTGTAGCAGGTCCAAGCCTTCCTCAGGTTTTGGTTGTTCACTTACATTAATTATATTGACACCTACCTTCGTGTAATCTGCTAACTTGGCAGGGTAGCTTTGAATCTGTTGAATCACTCAAGCCTGTAAACACTTTTTTTTTTGTATACTTCCATTTCACACCCATACCTTCTTAAGGCATCCACAACTTTTTTGTGTCTGGCTTACTTAACTAAGTGATTTACCAGGTAATAACTGTTTTCCCTTTTTAGTACTGCATATTGTTAACAAAACAGTGACACTAAGATTTAATCTAGGATGTCCTGCAGTGAAGAAATTAATATTTGTGTGCCATTTATTCATATTTATATTAATATTTTCATAACTGAGGCGTGCATTTTATTGGGGTATATGGTGTGAAACACCAATATGGGAAACGAGACAATTCACTAAAATGCTTGTTTACATCACACTATGCTGGAAATATTGCTAGTTTGTTTGTAATTATGAAAATAAGCAATATTTCCATGTGTACTTCAAAAAGCAAGTGACTTGCTGTTGCATGACATCAGGTGAAACCTTAGATGTTTTCAAAGAAAACTGTATTTGAAGTGTAAGTTGCACATCTTGAGAGATATCCAGTATTTGTACTGCTAATTATACAATTAAATATACGTTTTCATATTTCTGTAAATATCTTTTAGGTTCATAGGAGATTACTAGGCTAGCAGCTCTAGAGCCCTTACAAGCCTAGCCATGTTGATCCCAAATTGCCTCAGTTGGCCTTATTAAATGGACACACTTTGCATGGTTAATCTGTGGTCAACACCGACCCCTGCTGTCTGTGAGGGACTTGGGTGCCACCCCCAGGGTGAATTTGCAGCACAAGAACAACTTCTTAATAAAGGCCTTGGTTTTATACTCGGTTTCTTTTCTGATGAATATAATACAGTTAATGATGTGTTATCCTTTTGTCGTAACCTTAACCTAAAGTTATTTTTTACAGACAAAACCTCTCAAAGATCTGAGGAATTCCGATTTCTCAAATCGGAATTCCAGCCTCCTATGAACAAACATGTGTCTATATTTCTTCAGTCAGTTCTTAGGGATTTACATTTCCCACACAGGGAATCTTGTATTGTGGGCCAAAATATATCCCCTTCTGAAAGGGTTGCTTTAGATGAACTAAGGCACAATCATAACATTGCGATTCTGCCAGCTGATAAGGGAGGTGCAGTAGTGGTTATGAACATGGGATATTATTTGAATGAGGGTAAGGGTCAACTTGCTAACACTCGATGTTATATGCATATGTCCATTGACCCTACTGCTGTATTTAAGAAGGAAATTGACACCTTCTTAAATCAAGCGGAAGAGGAAGGTATTATCACCAAGAATAATGTGAAACATCTCACTGTTACAGATCCTCAAAAACAAATACTTTACCTTCTTCCAAAGATACACAAATCCCTTTCTAAACCTCCAGGGAGACCTATTGTGTCCGGTACAGGTTCCTTAACTGAACCTTTATCGGCTTTTTTAACACATTATTTGAAACCCCTGCTTACTTCAGTTAGAGCCAGACTTTGTGACACTACTCACTTCCTTCAAATCATACAGGATACACAATTGGAGCCAGGGTGGCTAATGTGCACACTGGATGTGAAATCTTTATACACCAGTATACCTCATTGGGCCGGACTACAGGCATTACAGTATTGGCTTGAACATTCAGCACTATATCCACCTGGATTCAATACATTATTGATATGCATGGCAGAACATGTCTTAAACAAAAATGTCTTCTATTTTCATGGGGAGTGCTTCTGGCAACTACAGGGCACGGCAATGGGAGCATCTTTTGCTCCCATATATGCGGATCTATTCATGGCTTTTTTTGAAGAATGCATGATCTATGATCCCCTCCATAATTTATATATGGTGGAGATTGACATCTGGCGCAGATACTTGGACGATTGCTGGATGGTGTGGTGGGCGGATCAGGCATACTTACAAGAATTTGTAGAATATCTGAATAAAAATATATGGGGCATTGAGTTTACTGTAACATCGAATCATGATACCATTGATTTTCTGGATGTCACAGTATATAGGAATATAGATCACACTTTGAGTACCAAGACATATCGGAAATATCCACAGTATAACACTCTGCTCCATGCATCGAGTATGCATCCGAACTACACCATCCGGAATATACCTAAATCCCAATTTATGCGTATCAAACGCATCAGTTCATCGGAACAAGACTTTGAACAAGCCAGATCAGATCTTCACCATAAATTTAGAGACAGGGGATATAGAGAATCAGATATACGGAGAGCAAGTGAATGGTCCACTAGCCAAGATAGAAACATCTTGCTACAATACAAAAATAGAACAACTACAATGGAAGAATCCACTCTTAGGTTTGTGATTACATATGGAAGGAATCATAATGTTATTAGAAACATATTGAACACCCATTGGAATATACTCTTGGCCAATGATGAATTAAGAATACTTTTAGGTCCTAAATGTATGTTTTCATCTAGACGTGGCAAAACACTAGGAGGTCTCTTTTCTCATTACAAGCATAAGGAGAGTGGGGGTGCAATATTCCAACAAATTACTATGACTGGGGACAAACTCTTGGACACCTTCCCATGTGGTCATTGTGGCTCATGCTCACATGTAAGTAAATTGAAGGAATTTACCAGTGCAAACACGAATAGAGTATATACTTCCAGAGTATTTGGAAATTTTAGCAGTAGTTGGATCATTTATTTAGCTACTTGCCAATGTAAAGCTTTCTATGTGGGGCTGACTTCTCGCTCACTTAGAATAAGAATGACTGAACACAAAAGTGATATCAGGAATAAAAAAGAAACAAATGCTCTATATAGACACACTATTAAACACACTAATGCAAACTTTATGTTTATGGTTATTGACAAAATTTCAGGGGACAGAAGCAACCACCATAGTTGGCAAACCATCTTAAACCACAAAGAGAAATACTGGATCATTAATCTTGGGGACCTTTTTCCCCCGGGTCTTAATGACCATCTGTAATAGCTCAAAGATGTTATGTGCATTTCAAGAAGCTATCAGTTAGTGCTAGTTGTGAGCCAATTTTTCTTGTAGGCCTCCACAAGGTCATGTCTAGCTTAATAGGTATGAGTATATTTGGATCTAGTGGAGCATATTTCTTGTTCAAACAAACTGAGTAATCAGATAGGACCTTTGTCCTTTTAAATTATGTGTTCACATATGCCATACCAAGATATATACATACATATATACATATATTAACAAATGTTGTGTATGTTAGTCATATCATTATATATATGATTTCATAATCATCTGTAAATAGCTCTAGATAGTATGTATATTTAGACTAATCCACTAGCTGGTGGCAGCTGTGGGCTAGTCTTTCTTGTAGGTCCTGATATGCTCTTAATCAGCTAAATATGTATGTAGGTTTATTAACATTGTGAATCATGTCTTTTGTACAAATATTTAACAATCTAGGAGATTCCATTTGGACATGTTGGAACTCTAGATTTTATAGAATACTAGAGAATTGTATAGAACGTTGGTTTTATTAAATTTCATGCTCACATATAACATACTAGATATATGTACATATCTGTATATATATATATATATATATATATATATATATATATATATACTAGAACATATGTTTTGTATTTAACTTATATTATACAACAAATTTATTACATAATATGATTTTATATTTCATGAAGAAAGTTTTGTATGAGACATATAGGATATGTCCCTTAGGCAAAGTTGTATAAGACAAATATTATGCATTTTTGAAGAATTTTGTCTTTGTTACATAGATAATTTGATGTATGTATTTCCTTTAAATTCATTTTTGTTCCACTATTACATGGAAATTATTGGTTTTGGGATTATAATGCACTAAATAACATGTTTGAACCTGGGATTTTTTATACATAATGCACTTTAACCACTAGGTTGGGCTATACCATGTTTTCCATTGGTTAGGGATATGTATAAATATCCATTACTCCTAATACAGGAGAAACTCTACCCACTGATGAAGGCTTGATAGCCGAAACCGGTTTGGAAGTATTTATCACAAGAATATGGAATAAACAACAAATTTGGATTTTATTCAGACTTCAGTGTCTTTGTATTGCTTATTGCTGGTCGCTGGTGTTTGAATTTGCAATATCCCATCCGATTGTCCAGGTTGCACTTGAACAAGGTCAGTGAGGAGCTCTGCTTCATGTGAATTGAAAGTTTATTCCAGAGCAGCATCAGTCTCTGGGAGACGTATTTGCCTCTCCAGCATGTCCTGTTAATATCACAGGCTAGGTTTAGATCACTAGAGCAAATGACTCTTGTGTTGATAGATTTGCAGCTGTGAAGCGTATCCATCAGGGTAGGGCTAGAGACTGCCCTATAAGCCAGGCACAAGTCTCCTCTCAGCAGTGTATATGACACTGAGTACAGTGATAGGGTTTTTAGTCTATCCATGTACGTCATGGTTTGGAGGATGTGTATTTTCTTGGTGAGGCGCCTCCTTGGTCTCTCCAGCTACAGCAGGTGTCTGTTGAGGTACATGCAAAAGGGAGCATTTTGGGTCGAGTACAGTGGGGCTATAACATCCTTAGACCTGGATGTGATGCCCTTATTTATGAGGTGCACAATGTAAAATGCTTTCCTTACTGCAGTGGAAACTTGATGGTTGTAGTCTGGATTGCTATCTACCTATGTTCCCAAGTCTTGCACCACTGGGTTTGAGCTTAAGGGAATGTTGTTAATACTGTAGTTAGTGGGGAATTATGCTTTGCCAAAGGGAATAATAATGCACTTTTTTGCATTTGATGCCAAAGCCACAGTGTAAAACTAATCATTTGTCTATGCCGGCCCTTCGTGTAGTATGTTAACATCATTGGGGGACTCTATAAATGCACCCAATTTGCAATCATCAGTGAACTTAGTGAGGCAAAGGCTGTCTAATTTAGTCTGGAATTCCGAGAAGTAGATTCTGAACAGTAAAGGGCCCATTACAGAACCTTGTGGTAATGCCACTGGTGACGGGTATACTGGTAGAGGTGGAGCCACCCACTCTGACAATATGTGCTCTGTTGGTGAACCAGCTGGCTACCCGTTTAATGAAGTGAGGGTTAATCCCCAGCTGAGGGAGTTTTTCAATGATACCTGAGGGGGGGATTGTGTCAAAAGCCTTGGCCAGGTCAAGATAGGTGGTATGCACTGTCCTGCCTTCATCTAGGGCTTTAGTGACTTTCTTGACAAAGTCTTCTAGGTTTAATAAGCATGATCTACCCTTAGCAAAGACAATCTGGGTTGGGTCTAGAGTTTGAAAGTTGCCTATGTCCTTGTTGATAAGGGACATGATGGTTCTTTCCATAGCCTTGCAGATGAGACTGGTTAGACTTAATGGGTCTGTAGTTGCCAGGGTCTGTTGATAGCCTTCCTTTGTGCAAGGGAATTACTGTTGCTGTTCACTCCTCTGGGACAAAGACAGTTCGCATACTGAGGTTACAGAGAACACTAAGTGGGTCTGCTAGGTCCAGTTTTAGATTTTTTAATAAGCATCCTTGGATGTTATCGGAACCCACTGAGGCTGTGTTTTTGGCCTTGGAGACCACAGAGAAGACCTGATCTCTGCAGATACTAAGCAGAGGACTGGTGTCTGGTATGCTTTGCCAGTGGGGTTAAGTTTGCACCAAATCTGTTGGCTAGCAGGTTAGCGATTTCCTCCAGTGCAGTATGAGTGGTACCACCTGTTACCAGTTCTGTGCATAGCTGGACATTCCCTTTTAGATTTTGGACATAGTCAAAAATGCCTAATGATTATCCTTAGCCAGGGACTCTCTTTTAGCTTCATATTTAGCTTTAGAGGACTTCAACAGATTTCAGATTTGCTTGTTCAAGTTGAGGAAGGAATTTTTCCGAGTCAGTCCCTTCTTATTCTTGGACATCAATTTCTTCCTCTTGTTCTTGGACATCAGTTTCTACCTCTTGTTATATAAACTGTTTATACTTAAAGTGCACCAGGGTGGCTTGTTTTTATTTTCGGGAGGACCTGGTTTTGATCTGGTTGGGTACAGCTGAGTCTATACAGCTGCCTAAGTGTTTGTACAAGGCATCTGAGTACACCTCTACATAGGAGTCTCTGTTGTCTGTGAGTGCGGGGATATAAAACATTTTATACCATCACTTAGTAGTTTGAAGTTTGCTTTGGATAAATTGTTCATTTGTTTGCTGCTGTGGGGGTGTCGGGTCCAATAGTTACTTTGAATGAGATAGTTTTATGGTCTGGCCTTACCAGGGAAGGCATCACACAGGGGGGAGTGCAGTGAGTCCTCATGTTGGTGGGTACTGTGTCTAGGATGTTTGATCCCCTTGTGGTGGTGCAGACTATCTGTTCTAGAGCATTTGAGCTGACAAAGTCCAGGAGCCTCTGGGAGAGCGTGTTTGCACTTGTGTACATCACACAGTTGATGGAAAGATAGTTGAAATCACCCATAACTAAGGTGTTGGGCTGTATGGAGAGTGATTCCAGTAAGTTCATGTAGGTGGTATGCTTTTCTTGGTTCAAGGGAGACCTATAACTAGCAATGATGTGGTAGGTTAAGTTGCCTAGAGTTAATTGGACACTGAGTAGTTTGAGAGGGTCATCCTGTTTGACCAGTCTTGACGTGTACTTTGCTTTATTAAAGATGGATACCCCTCCACCTTTGTTTTTTTCATGCTTATTTTTAGGTGTGAATGTGTGGAAGGCATTGTAGCCCTGTACCACCAGGGTGCTCTCCCCGGCCTTGAACCATGTCTCAGTGACTGCACAGATGTCAGTATCTTCCAAGGGGAAGAGTGCTTAAAGGGAGTGCAGCTTCATGTTTAGACTTCTAACATTAAGCAGCAGAACCTTGAGTTTGCTTCGGGCAATTTTTGTTACGTCGGAAATTTTGTTTTGACATTGCCTGAAAAAGGCACTATGGAGGAAGCAAGTGCCTCTTCCACTATCAGAAAGCCTAGAGGAGACTGATGAAGATCATCTCTGGCAAAGCAGTGTGGCCTGTCGATCATGTCATCCCAGGCTGACAGATACTGAATCCCCCTGGAGTGAGACTAAAAGCTAAGCCAGTTGTTGGTCTATCATTTTTTGTTTATATTGTGGCATCATCTTGGGCAAAGGTAGAATGCTGCCTAGGGCTAGGGTCATACCTGTCTGGTATACATAATCTGAGAGTTCTGTGATGTGTCTTCATATAGTCCAGAGAGGTATGTCTCAAGTCATTCACCTCAACATGAACTACGACTGAGTCATGACAACAGTTGTTGAGTGACTTGAGTGCATGCATGATCTGACTGATCCTGACACCTGACAGGGAGCTGACAATGACCTTCTCCTTATTCACCCTGTTGAGGGGAACATCTGTGTGTCTCACTATGGAGTCGCCTATGACCAAGATATTTGCTTTAGAGGTGTTTTGCCTTAGGGACTTGTTTGTTGAGACAAGTTTGTATGTGTTGTTGTGTGTAGTGGTTTCAGTTCGCATTTTAGTGTGTGCACTTTCTTTACATCTTGGAGGTCTATGGACTTTAGGTAGGCATCTAGTGAGTATCTCCCCCTATGTAGTATCTTTATTTTCAGTGAGAGGTGTAGAGTATGTACTGGCAATCTGTTTGGTATGTTTTTTTGTGTCACATGACAGAAGTGATTCCAATTTCAAAATGTGCTTACATCTCTCACATACGGTATTTGTTTGCTGTAGGAGTAAATTGTTGTCGGTATACATAAGGCAATTACTACATTGCCTCAGTACTCCCATGTCAATCAGGCTGGCTGGAGAAATGATGGGAAACTGCCTGTCCATTATAGCAGTTTTTTTTTCCATATGAGCTGTTAGGGGAGAGAGTCGACTAAGTTAACCAGTTTTTGTCCTTGGACTATCAAGGGTTGTTCAGTAGAGGGCTGTGGATGATAGATATGACAATGTTGCTCAGTGCACAACTAAGATGCTGTTTGTGCAACAGAGAAACTTGTGAGGGTTCCACTGGCAGCTTTCTATGAAAAAAGTTTGTTTCAAGACATTTGCATATATACAAGGCACCGCTAAACACCATTGGACAATGAGCAGCGACGAGCAAATGCAACGCTTAAATGCAGACAAAATTAAACATTTTTAAACTAATCTACCAATAGGAAAGTACACGATAAACCTTCCTTCAGCAGTCCCCAGCTCAGACAAGGCTGAATTCACACTGTTCTGCCACAAGTGTGTGTGTGTGTGTGTGTGGGGGGGGTTCTTAATGTAAGATGACTGGTTTAGTGCTCAATGGTAACAAAAACAGGCTAGGTTCAGCAGGCCTGAATCTAGCCAATGCTATTTAGGCTGAAAATACAGATTGAAGTAAGTGCAGAGAATATACAGCCACAGCAGCCAAAAGCTGAAAAAGATGCATTAAATTGACAAAATGCATTTTAAAAAGTGCAATAGACACACAAAACACACTTATTTTCTTGATTTTTTTCTCTCTTGGATGACTTGGGTTAAAGCAGAGTCGTTCTGGACCGCTGGCAAAAGAGGCCAAACACCGAGCACCTCCAGTTAATTGAGCCTAAAAGTGAGAATCAAACACTGTAAGTTGCATCTGTGAGTCATATACCTTAACCATTATACCAACCCACAATTTCAATAAGCATGCACTTACAGAGGAATTTCTCAAGTGAAAGCTTGTGTCTGCTTATTAAAAGTTCTAACAATATGTCCCTAGGTCATATAGTTTTCAAGATATGAAAATTTGTATGTGAAAATTAAAAACAAAATGTATAATTTGGGGTTTATGTGCATTATAATGTCTTACAGTACTTATGGAGAAAAAAAAACAATTCATGCACAGAGTTGTCACTGGAAAGAATACTCTTTACTGGTGGCATTGCTATTTGTACAGTTTTAATAGCTTTTATTCTTCACAAAATGCTTGCATTTGTTTTTCTTATGGTTTTCAAGTTTATTTTTGAGAAAAATGCTCTGGGATGCAAGATGTGTATAGGCTGGAGAAAAAAACAATTCATGCACTGAGTTGTCACTGGAAAGAATACTGTTTACTGATGGCATTGCTATTTGTACAGTTTTAATAGCTTTTATTGTTCACAAAATGCTTGCATTTGTTTTTCTTATGTTTTTCAAGTTTATTTTTGAGAAAAATGCTCTGGAATGCAAGATGTGTATAGGCTGTTAGAGGTGTGACATTTCATACCACATAGGTATTACTGAGTTAGGGAATGATGTTCTTTATATTAATCATTGCTGCAGTAGCCTTAGCTGTATGGGTTACATCCCGCCAAGGATATAACAGCTAGCCAGCTTCCAAACTTCAGGGTAACTTCAACGTACCCAAACTGTCAAGCAGCTCTAACTGAAATGACTGAAAAAAAAAACATGTTTGGGTGTGAAGCTTTCCAAAGCTTTACTGCCAGTTAAGAGTACACTGTTGTGTGGCTTTTGAGGATTGACGGTTGGCAGATAAGTATCGTTTGGGGGGATTCCATTTTCTTACTTTTTACTGATGTTTTTTTACTTTCTGCTTCTGGAAAGTTATTTTAAAGCTACGCGTTTTATGTTTTAAAGGATTGTCTCAAGACTGTATCATACTTTTAAATGGAGCACTTGTTTTTTCTCTCTCAGTTTAAAAGTATGTTATCTAACTGATAAACTATTTTCTGTGGGGAGTATGTTTATTTTAAGGTTGTGGGGCTGCCAAACTGAAATGCTTTTTACTGTGTTCTTTCTGTCAAAAAAAAAAAAATCAACTTTTGTGGACTTGTAGTTTTACTGGCGTTGTTGCATGTTTTCCCCAGGATGGAGGTAGCATTTTCGGCTTGACCATGGAACAGATTATCACTCCCAAGATCGGTCCTTCTTCCATCCACAAAAAGCAAAAATTTAAGCAAACCAAACAGCCTTTGCCCCAACAGCAGGCTAGCAATTTGTCTCGGCTCCAGGTGGTTGACTGTGCTCTGGCCATTTTTTCTACCTCAGACCACTCATCTTTTACTCTGGATCCCTCTGGTCTAGCACATAAAGCCACTATGGACCGAGGGATTAGCCATGTCCACTGCAGCTGTTGGGGTCCCCTCACTAGGCAAGGGAGAGACATTCTTGTTGTTTCTTGCAGAAGGGAACGGGATAGTTTTCCCTGTTGTGTCAGAATCCTGTGCCCATCCCTGCAAAAGGAGCTGCTGCCCTTTGTAACATGGTTTGTTCCCATTTTTTTTCCTGACAAAAATAAACAACAAGCCAAATGTGTCTGTTTCTCCTTAAATTTCTTTCGATAGTAGTAGTTTACTGGGTCTGGCTCAGTGTTTAATTCAGGCTATTGATCCTTCCTATAAAGTAGTTTCTGGTATAAGAAGAGAGATTCCTGTTTTCCTGGAGATTTGAGATTCTGAGTCTGAAAATGAAGATGTAGAGATGGATAAAAGTTTTTTTCCCCCCTCAGATTTCTGATTCAGACTCCTCTGAGAGCTCAGTTTTTGATTCTCCCTGTGGGTTTTTTTTTCTCTGAGACTATTGCTAAAATGTGCAAGCATTTTCAGTGGGAGAACAATGAGATTTCTCAGTTCTTCAGAAAGTACTATGAGTTGTTACAAAAGGATTTTCCAGAACCTTTACCCATTCCTTCTGTTTTGTTTGCAGATGTGTGTGTTACTGCCTGCAATTTTCCTGAGTCAGCCAGCTGCCCCTACAAAGCAGATAACATGTATAAAGATCCTCAGTCTTTTAAATTGTTACACATTACTCCCAAACCTGACCCAACAGCTATAGCTTTAGTTGATCCCACTGATGCTACTCACTTGGTTAATTCCAATCCTACTATTTCTGATAAAGGTGAGAAAACTATTGATAGGTATGGGAAAGAAGTGTATACTTCTGTAACTTTGGTTTTCAGAATTTTGAATTTTCAGGCTGATATGTTAGCTTGATCTGAAATTGTGAAAGTATGAGGAATGTTTTATGTACAGTTCCTTAATGTAAGACCCAATCTGCGTTCAATAACTTACTTTCTTCTATTGCACATGTTGCTACTCATTATTTGCAGTGTGTGTGTGTGTGTGTGTGTGTGTGTGTGTGTGTGTGTGTGTGTGTGTGTGTGTTTGTGTATGACTCTGATACTTCTTTCAGGGTTGTAGCCAATGGTACTGTTTTAAGGAGGCTTGCATGGTTGCATTCTCAATGCCTTCCAGATGATGACTAAAATAAGATTTTAAATTCTTCCTTGGAAAGAGATTGTGTTTAGCCTGTCTGTTGCAGAGGTGATGAAAAAGTGTGATGAAAGGGGCAAACTGATCCAGGGAATCTCTAAGATATTTCAGATCTCTGTTTCCAAATTGCCCAAGGGATTGTCTTTCTCCTGTTCCATTTCTGGCAGAAAACAACAGTCTCAATAGAATTCGTGTAAACAGATGTTTAAGCAGGAATGTCAAGAGTGTTAAAGTCTCTAACCTTCCAAAACCAAGAACAGTCCAGTATAGTGTGAATGACTGTTCAAGAGACCTTGTGACCCACTCCCACCATGGCCCCCTTTATCTTTGAGAAAGTCTTAATCTCCATTTTTCTTTTTGGCAATAGATTACTTCAGACAAATGAGTTCTGAATTTAATTCATAAATGTTACAGATGGCAATGACAGGAAATTCCTCTATTCCGGGAGGGGGACATTCCTCATCTTTCAGAACAAACACTTTTGTTTCCACCTGTTAATCACATGCTGTCTCAAGGACTGATCGATCTAGTTCCTCCTGCAAAATGTCACCTCTCAACCTGTTGCCTCATCTTCCTCTTTCAAGTTTCCTGGTAATGCTAGACTTTTAAGATGCTTACCATCACAGCCCTATTCTTGCAGACTTCAGACATTTCTTAAGGTTTTGTAAGTCTGAATCACATTATCCATTCTCTTCCCTTAACCTTTGGAATTCTCCACTGCATCATGAGTGTTCACAATGTCTTGCTTTAGTTATAGCTTACTGCAGGTGATGGGGTATCAAAAATTTTCCATATGTAGATGACTTGCTTATCTTTGCAGAGTCTTTTTCAAAGTGGCAGGAATCTCTGTCTTGGGCATAAGATCTGTTGCACAAGCTGATATTACAAAAGAACATTCATATTTGTCACAGAATAGTGTTCCTGGGACGTCAACTGGACAACTCAGTTCAAAGAGCTTTTCTTCCACAGGGAAAAAAATAGATCTTTATCTGGATCCATTTCTAAGGTTTTCCACCCAGATTTCAGTCACTGTGAGGGACTACCTCAGGATTTTGGAGCTCATGGCATCTATGATTCTCTTGCTACCCCTGACAAGACTCCACATGAGAAAGATACAGTAGTACCTGAAATTGCCGTGGTCTCAGCATCAACATCCTTTATCTTTTCAAATGCCAGTACTAGGATTTGCCAGAAGAGAAGTCATTTTGTGGTGGCAACAGATATCCTTATATCCTGGTCTCCTCTTCTCCTGTGCAGTCACCAGAGAAGCTTTGGACGTTGTTTGGGGAGTAGTTTCAGGAGGGATAAAAGTACAGAGGGTGTGGGACACCAACGACAGATGTAAGAGCATGAATATCAAGAAGATTCTAGCCACGATCAAGACACACAAATCTCTGAAACATCTTTGGTCCTTGGGACCTCGACAAGTGGTTACAGACAATACCGCAGTCATGTGGTGTATCGGCAAGCAAGGGGGAACCAGGTTGTACCCCCTTTGCAGACTAGCCATGTTAGCATGGGATATAGCTTCACTGCATAATCTCACTCTGCAGGCATCCTGCATTCCACCATGGCAAAATTGTGTGGCAGGCAAAGTGAGTAGGAATGGGGCAGACCCTCACAAATGGAAATTAGATCTGGGAGTCTTCCAAGATTTAATCCATCTGTGAGGAGTTCCCCGACTAGACCTTTTTGTCTCCTCTCTGAACAATCAACTGGTAAGATTCTGTTCCAGAACTCCTTGCAAGAAGGCCTAGAAGACAGATGCCTTTTCTCTTCCTTGGAGAGGGATGTTCCTGTATGCTTTTCCACCCTTTTCTCTAATATCCAGGATACTTCTGAAGATTCAGAAGACATTTTCAAAGATCATTGTGGTGACGTGTGTGTGTGCGTGTGTGTGTTTTTCATTAAAACAACAAGTCTTGTAAAAACATGACACCGGTTCCAAAGTTGATGACATGAAAAAACTGTATAAAGGATTAATCTACCAAACATTAGTGGGTGCATTTATTACATATAATAAGTGGACAAAGGCAAAAGCGTTCAAACGAAGTGAAGCGTAAGTTTAGAGTAGGAGCCAACCTTGCGCTCGCTATCCAGCCTCGAGCCAACAAGTAGTAAAGTTAAACACAGTTAACAGTTTCAAAGTCACAAAACACCAAATTCAGGTCAACAAAAAAATTCATTTTCGTGTTTGAACTGCACAAGTTAACTTTCATCACTAACTCCACAATATCAAATATTTGTTGAATAAAAACAATAACTCTGACATTTATCTATATTTAAAAGTTGTGTTTTGTTCTCAATTAAAACTGAATATGGCTTAAGTAAAATTAATTGTATTTAATGTTTGGTTATTTTTACTTATACTTAATTGTATTAGCTAGCTAACGCTCGGACAGCTAACAATCTAGCCCACCGTTCTCTCTTTTGAATAATAAGTGGAAATGACTTCTTAACACAATAATGGCACTTTCCATATTATTTTGGAATGTAAATGATTTCACAGGTAGAAATACAATTAAAAGAATATGTAATTATATTAAAAAATGTATAGTGCAAATAGCAATGCTCCAGGAAACACATTTGGAAATAAATTAGTATGAGAATTTGATAAATAAAGGATATCAGGATGGCTTTTCAGCAGAATATCAGGGACAATGGAAAAGAGGCATACTTATATTAATTGCAAGAGGAGCTCCAATAGTGATAGACAAGGAAAAAAATAGTAATGGCAGATTTGTGGTACTAAAGGGCTAATGCCAAGGGATGAAGATTACACTGGCAATTAATTATATTCCACCTATAACTACTATTATGGAGTTTAAAATTTTTGGGAGAAATAATTAGCTTTCAGCAGGGACTATTACTTATAGGTGGGGAGTGTAATATGATTTGCAACAGAGGATGTGTCTGGGGTACCTAGAAGGGAAAATATAACAAAACAGGGTAGATTTATGAAGATATTTGGTATGAAAGACATGAATCCAGTAGTAGGAGCTCTGAGAGAATTTGCATATTATTTCCAAAGGTACAGTAAGTGGGCTAGACGAGACAGAAATTATATTTCACAGGAACATATGCATTTAATTAAGAACTTTGCCACACATCCAATAACTATTTCAGAACGTGCAAATAATTTCTAAGATATAAAAATTCAGAGTAATGAAGTAAAGAGACACTGGCACTTTATCAAATACATGTTAAAAATAAGAATGTAAGAAATAGGTAGTAGAAATTATTCAGGAGTTATTAGGGACGTTAAAAAGTACTCCAGAAGTTATAGCTAGTGAGTGGGACAAAATGGAAGTGGAGTTCAAAAATAGGGAAGAAATTAAAGAGATAGATCTGGTTAAGAAGTAACAGATATTTAGAGGGGCTAAAAAAGGTTAAAGTATTACAGAATAAGGTGAACAGAGCAAAAAGAGGCACTGTTGCAGAGTGCTAAAGTGAAAATAAGGGCGTACCTGGATAATGTGCATGAGTTTACAAATATTGCTATTACGCAACTGTTTTTTGAAAATAACTCCAGAGCACAAGCACTTTTAGCACAACAATTTACTGTCAGCAGAAAGGGTTGTTGCCGTACTTTAGGGAGCCTATAACAAGAAAAAGAACCAGAGATGCTATAGAGGTATTAGAGATATTTTGGAAATTTTATGAGCATTTGTATAAAGCAGAGAAGGGAGAAATGAAGAAAAAGCACAAATGAAACTATTTATGGAAGACTTAAATATATCAAGGTTAGAGGTAGATGAGGCTCAATTTACCATTAAGAAGGAGGAGATTAGATACAAGTGGTGATGTATAACCAATCAGCAGGAAAGTCACCAAGAACAGATAGTATTTTGATGGAAGTTAGAAGGGACAACACTGATAAAGATCTGGATGCTTTAACAGTGTTTTAAAAGGAGGCAAGATACCAACATCCTTGAAAAAAATCTGTAGAGGCTGTAATACCTAAAGGTGGTAAATACCCATCAGACCCAGCTTCATGTATTCCCATTTCTATTTTAAACTATGATTTTAAAGTGCTTGTGTCTATAATGACTAAAGGAATGGCAAAATGTGATGCCAAAATTGATAGATATGGATCAGTGTTGTTTTGCAGAGGAAGGCAGACATTTGACAACATTAATAGAGCAATGATGATCCAGAGGGAAGTAGAATGTAAGAAAATACCTTTGTTATTGGTGGGTCTTGTTGCAGAGAATGCATTTAACAGAGTAAGCTGGGATTTTGAGTAAGACAATGGAAGCATTTACATTTCCTGATACAATAATAAGGTTAATTATAATGATAGATGAGGGATCAGAGGCAGCAGCAAAAACAGGTGTGGGGGGTCCCCTCTTTCTCCTTTATTTGCATTGTATTTAGATCCATTGTCAAAGGAAATAAGGGACTCAGAAATTCAAAGATATAATTGATATGGTGTTCAAGAAAATTTGGCACTATTTGAAGATGTTATGTTGTACTTGATGGAACCAGAAAAGGACATCAGTGTTGTGGAACATTCTGATACATTTACGTTTGTTTTTTTTTTTGGGGGGGGGGTATAAAATTAATGAAGATAAAACAAAGGCTATAGCTGTAAACTGTGTACCCACAAATTAATTGATTCAGCAATGCCTATATTTACGAGGGCGTGATAAAAATATGTTGGAATATGGGTTAAAAAGGCTTTTGTTATGGCTGCTAAGGATATATTACAAGAGACTGAACAAAGATATAAAAACTGAGAAAACTGACAGGTCTTACATTTGAATATGGATAGCATGATACATGCAGTAAAAAAATGATTTTAATCCCTTTAGATTTATACACAGGTCAGGCATATTTTTATCAACCAGAGGAGTAGTTCTGGATAGTAATTAAAAGTTGAAGAATTTTGTTTGAGAGGGGTAGAGGGCAAGAGTCAAGTGGATGAGTTAATCCTTCCAGTAGAACAGTAGGTTTAGAATTATCTGATTTTGAAGGGGTATTTTAGAGCTACAAAGTTCAGGCTTTTCTACATAATACAAGTAGAAAACTGCAATTCAGAGTGAAAAGGAATGATGATGATGAAGCAGGGCGATATTTCAAGAAATAAGGATAGAGTGGGATTTTGGACACAGATCTGTAAGGAGAACGCCAGCAGTCATGCAGAATATTATATTTGTAAATTAGCAGAAAGTATACTACGAACAAAGCCAACATGGGAATGGAGAAAAGGAGATTCTGCCAGTAGGGATGGCTGCAATCAGAGGTGCAGAGAGTAGGCAAGAGGGGATTGGAATTTTCTGAAGGAAGCTGGCAAAAGGAACCAAGGTATTGAAAACAAATAATTTTATAGATTTAGTAGAATGGAAAGAAGCCAAGAAGACATTTGGATTGCAGGTTTGTGGTTACCTTCCCTATCAGGGATCGATATCGGAGTAAAGAGAAAGGAATAGAGGAATCCCAAATGAAAAGCCTGCACTGGTTGAGTTTTTAATTTAATCTAGAGCAGACGATGCTGTTAAAAAGCATAGTTGGTAGAACATATAAAATATTGCTTGATAACTATAGGAATCAGAAGAGGTCAGAAAAGAGATCAGATAAGTAATTCACCAAGAAACAATGGAAAGACATATGTATGTCTCCCAAATATGCAAAAAAAAAAAAAAAAAAAAAAAAAGGATTTCTACCTGGAAGTGTTTGCATAGATACTTTTTATACCCCAAGTAGACTCCAAAGAATTTGCCCTCAGGTAGAGGGCAAGTGTTGGAGGTATAATGGGGAAGAAAGAGGTACCTGGGAGCATATGCTCTTAGAGTATAATGAGTTGGCAGACTTTAAAAAATTCTGTATGGAGTGCTCTTTCAGGAATACTGGATGAGCAAATGAGTGTAACTAAGGAAATGATTTTTTGAGCTGGGATATAAGATCTGAATTGCCTAGACACAGTAAGGCGTTATTAAGTTTAATCCTGGTGCCTACCAAAAAAGCAATTACTAGAAAATGGAAATTAAAGTTTAAACAAACTATACTTGAAGCAGTGAATGTTGTAACAGAGGTAAAAGAACTGAAAGTGGGATATTTAGAAAAAGGTAGGAGTAAATTGCATAAAAAAAATTGGAATGTGTGGGAACAATGCATGCAGAAAAATATTTCTGAGTAGGAATGAAGTTTAAGAATCAGCAGTAATGTTGCTTTGGTTGTATGGTATAGAGCAATATATATGATGCATACTGTTTGTAAATGTGAAGTTGTCAATATGGCATGATTATTATATATTTTTTAATGTAAGTTTGCCTATGTCACAAGTGATAATTCAATAAAAGTGTTAAAAAAATTGTGGTGACTCCCTTCTGACCCTGGCAACTGTGGCTCCCCCATCATTTTGAAATGGCCAGGGCAATTACCACAAGCTCCCTGTCAATCTGGATTTACTCACACAAGAACATGAGTGTTTGATACACCCCAACATCAATCAACTTCAACTGGCTGCCTGGATGATAGAGTCTTAATTCCTTTTAGGCATCTGCTTACTGAGGCCTTGCAGCAGGTACTAATAGAAGCAAGAAAGCCTGCTACTAGAAAATCACATATTAGCAAATGGAAAAGTTTTTTATTTAGTGCCAGCATGCATTCAAGGCCAGTTGTTCTCTGGTTCTACAATATTTGTTTGACTTACTAGCCAAATAGCCTTTCTTATTCCTCTATCTAAGTTCATTTATCAGCCATTTCAGCATGTCTGCTGATGGATCCTCCTGTTTCAAAGCATTCTTAAGTCAAACTATTCTTGAAAGAGGTTTTGCATAAGAGGACTCTAAGAAAATTGGTGGCTCACTATCTCATTTCCATAGGGACAAGATTTCTTTGAAAACTAATCTTTCTTTTATGCCTGAAGTAATGTCCAAGTTTGCTTCAAGTCAAACTATCCATCTCCCCGTTTTCTTTCCTAAACCTAAAAAGAGGGAGAAAGGATACACCAAACCTTGGATGGCCACAGATATCTCTGGTACTATCTTGACAGAGCTAAATCTTTCAGCTCTTCGGATCAGTGTTGAAATAGACTATTTTGAAGTGGTTATCTAAGGCTATTACCTTTTGCACTCATAACAAAACTATTCCATGCAGGGTCTAGGCCCACTCTGTTAGGGCCTTGGCTTCATCTATGGCTTTTTGCAAAGCTTTGGAATCTAGAAGTGTTGGAGAAGCTGCTACTTGGTCCTCTGCACATGCTTTTACGAAGCACTATAAGCTTGATACCTTCTCTAGGTCCAGATCTATCTTTGCTAGGACCATTCTCTAGGGAATCCTGGGCTGTTCTCCTTCACATCCCAAATCTAGTTAGCTAAACTAATCTGTCCATAAAGCTAAGGTTACTGCAGCAGTGATCAATATAATATAGTTGATATGGTATAGCTGTAGAAGTGAAACTTACCATAACATCAGATGTTTGAATGATTGTTGCTGCAGTAGCCGCTCCCTCCTTCCATCCATCTTGTTTTTGGTGTATTTTCTTATGCCAGCCTATGGACATTTTTTGATGTTCCTAGCCTTGTCCTGTCAGGGCTCAGCATCCCTCACTCTGCTAGCAGGAAAGCTCTGAAGAGCTGCTCACCCAAACTTGTCTTCTAGTCAGCTGCCTGACAGTTTGGGCATGTGGAAAGTGCCCTGAAGCTCTGGAAGCTGGCCTGCTGTTATACCACTGGCAGGATATAACCTATACAGCCAAGGCTACTGCAGCAGTGATAAATCAAACATCTATGGTTATGGTTAAGTTTTACTTGCACAACTGTACTTTACAAAACTTTGATGTACTTTTAAACAGGATTGCACTTTGGTGTTTCACAGTTTAACAGTTGATTTAAACATTCCACAACAGTTTTTTTTTCCTGTGGAAAAAGTGTGTTTAAATATTTTTTGGAGTTGGTAACTTGTATTAGTATTTTTTATTGTGTTTTTATTGAGTAAAGTCACTTTGTACTACTCTTGAAGTTTTACCGGCTTGTGCTGCTTAGTTTCCCTGGGAAAGGAGCACCATTCTCAGTTTGACAATGGAACAAACTACTAGTCCCACAGTCAGGCCTTCTTTCAGCCAAAAAAGAAAAAAGTTAACTAAACAGCCTTTGCCACCACAGAAGGCTAGCTATTTGCCTCATTTGCAGGTGGGTGACTGCTGTTTATTTATACTTGTTTACAGGGTTAGTATATTGATCTCAATGGACCATTTGCAGGCACAGCTTGGGTTAATAGAATCACATAAATGAACAAAATGCATTTACAGGTAAAAGGTAATGCTAAGAAACATATCTATATACAGATGCAAGAATATGCTACAACATTTAGTTCAATAAACAGTTTATAATGACAAAACATAAATAAAAATGGAATTATGCTTAGCAGAGCTTTACAGATAAGATGTAGCCATAATGACTAAGATGGCTTATACTACAGGGATAGCAGCATATCATTATATAGAGAGGTATGAAGACTTTAGAAGAGGCAAGTGGGAATAGTTTCAGGAAAGGATACCATGGGAAGAAGACAGAGAAAAGGTGAGAGAGGCATTTGTTTCTTAGACAACTCGCCTTTGGCACTGGATCCCTCTGGCATTGCCCATACTGCCACTGTGGGACAGGGATTAGCCATGTCCTTTGTGGCTGTTGGGGGTCCCTTCAGTGGGCAACAGAGAAGCACTTTTGTCAGTTTGGGAAAAGCGGCAGGGCAGGTGCCTCTGCTTAGCCAGAATATTGTGCCCATCCCTGGGGAAGCTGTTGATGCCACTGCAAGCCCTGTTTATCCTAGTTTTCCTGTCATTAAAAAACAGAAAACTAAAGCTGTATCTTCCCCTGTTACAGTTTCACTGGACAGGAGTAGTTTATTAAGTGGGTCCCAGGGTCTTGTACAAGCTATTAACACTTCTTATCAGATTGTTTCTGGGAAGAGAAAAAGGGATTCCTCTTTTCCTGAGGAAATAAAAGAAACTGAATCTGGAGAAGAATGTGATGGGCCAGATGCAGGTTTTTCTCCTCAGAATTCTGATTCAGACTCTGAGGAGAGCATATTATCTGAATCTCTAAGACTATTTCCAGAACGTGCAAATGTTTTCAGTGGGAGAAAGCTAAAATTTCTCCATCCTTCAGAAAATGCTATGAAATGTTACAGCTAGAATTCCCAGAACTTTCTCCCATCCACTTCTTGTCCCCCCACCCATGCTTTCAGCGTTGGAGGAGAATGTGTTTGTCACAGTCTGTGGTTGCTTTGATAACCAGCCCACAGTAGCTGTACCTAAGAAAGCAGAAAATGTGGAAAGTTCCTCAATCTTTCAAATTTCTATACTGTCATCCTAGAGCTGACTCAGTAGCTATAGTTTTAGTTAATCCATCTGCTGCCATGTATTTTGTTAATTCTAATCCTTCTCCCTCTAACAGGGATGGTAAACAATTGCCAAGTTTGGAAAAAGCATATGCTTCTGCAGCTTTAATTTCTATAGTTTTGAATTGTCAGGCTCCTATGTTAAAGTTTATTCTGACTACTTGTGAAAGTATGAGAAATGTTTTATTTGCAATTCCTTCATCTGAGAAAAAAATCTGCTTTGTGTGGTTTAGTTTCTTCTGTTTGTCAGGTCACTACTCATTGTTTAAAGTATGTTTGACTATTGATATTACACCCGGGAGACGAGTTCTGGACCTTACTTTCCTAAACCAATTTGTGATAGAACCCAAGTTCAAAATGCTTTCAGTTCACAACCTCTTACCCCTTCTTCCTTATTTGAGTTTTTTTAGTAACCTTAGATTTAATACTCCATCATTACATTCTTATTCATCCAGGCTTAAGATGTTTCTTAACGTTTTATGTGTCTGGATTACATTATCAGTTCTCTGCTTATATCTTTGGGATATCCACTAGTCCAAGAGTGTTCACAAAGTGCCTAGCTCCAGTTGTAGCCCATTGCAAGCTACAGGGTATCCACATTTTTCCATATTTAGATGACTGGCTTATCTTTGCAGAGTCTTTCTACGTGCCAGGAATCTCTCATTTTGGTGAGAGATCACCAATTGGAGCTGGAATTCCAAGAGAACATTCAAAAGTCTTTTTTCAACTCCATCACACAAGATTATGTTCCTGGGGCATCAGCTAAATGCCTCAGTAAAGAGCTTTTCTACCTCAGGAAAAAATAGAACTATATTTAGCTGCATTCCATGTGTTTTTCAGTCAGATTTTGGTTACTGTAAAGGAATACCTCAGGATTCCTGGTCTCATGGCATCTTTGATTCTCAAGATACTTCTGACAAGACACTTCATGAGAAAAATACAGGGGCGTCTGAAGTCTTTTGGTTCCTGCACCAACACCCATTATCTTTGGAGATTCCACTTCTGGGATATGTGAGAAGAGAAATTACTTGATGGAGACATCAAATGTCTCTGAATCCAGGTTTCCACTTATCTCTTTCTTCCCTCCTCTTCCAAAGCACTCCGCCACCACAGATGCCTCAGACTTTGTTTGGGGAGCAGTGTCAAGGGAGATAAATGTGCAAGATATCTAGGACGACAAAGATAGAAGCATGTGTAAATAAGAGGTGCTTGCCTTTTTCAAGGCATTCAACTCTGAATTACCTTTGGTCCCCAAAACTGCTTCAAGTTGTTACCAACAATACCACAGTGATGTAGTACATAAAAAGAGGCAACCAGATCTTATCCCTGATGTACACTAGTCATGTTAGCGTGGGATATAGCTTTACAGCACAACCTCACTGTACAGGATTCCTACATTCCGTCAGAGCAAACCTGTGACATACAAGCTGAGCATGACACAGGCAGACCGTCACAAACGGAAACTAGGTCGGGGTCTTCCAAGAATTGATTCAACTGTGGGAGGTTGTCCAGTTTTTTTTCTTTCTTTCTTTCTTACATTTGTTTACCGGGTGATGTCCGTCTGGTCCAGAAGCCCATTTGCAGTGAAGACCCGGAGAGAAAAGCTCCTGTCATACAGTAGAGAAAACTAATAATACTAACAATATTAACAATATTAAGAATGTTTGAGATGTGTTAACAGTGTAAATTAAAAAGCAGACAATTAGTCAATGGTAAAGACAAAAATATAGTTTCAAAAAGTGTGTATGACCATACAGTATTTAAAGGAGAACATATTTTAAACAGTGACAGAAATGGTTACAATGTAAGATCAGTATGATTGCCTAGGATCCAAGACCAATCTAGCTGCTTATAGAAAAAGTGTAAAAAGTAAGTTAGCCATGTGGAAATAAAACAGAAGCCATGGGGTATGAGTTAGATAGGAGGAGGAGGAGTAATAGGAGATATAGTCAGGGAGCGGGTAGACTTAGCCAGGAGTATGGCAGGAGCAGAGCCAATGATTTGCTAGATGTTCTTTTAGGAGTTGTTTGAACTCGTGATAGTCAGGGTTTTTTGCTATGGGTTGAGGAAGAGCGTTCCAGAGCTTGGCAATTTTATGTGTAGAGGGAGGATTCTTGAGTGTTGTGGGGTTGGGTAACCTTTAACATTAGTTTGTTTGAAGACCTAAGTGATCTGAAATTTATATTAGGTTGGATTAGGTTAGTAAGTGCAGGGCAGTCATTGGGTTGGTGAATTATTTTGTGGGCTATGGTTAGTTGATTGAGTGTAAAAGGTTTGGTAGTTGTAGCCAGTAGAGTTGGGGGAGCACTGAGCAGTGGTGGGTTCTGTATGGGTGGCCTGTAGCGAACTTAGCAATTTTGTTGTAGCAGGATTCTGAATTATTTAGGCCTGTTTTACGCAGGTTAGTGAATATTTGGGATCTGTAGAGGAGGGTGGAAAGCAGTTGTGAGCAGGCAGTGGCTAGTCTGGCACTTTCAGTAAGGTATGGTTTGGCTCTATATAGGGTGCCTAGTTTGGTGTGGACTTTGGCAGTTTGTTGAGTATGATTTGAAATGGATGAGACAAGTCGGCCTTCATTTATGAGACTTTGGGTGGTGTTAGTAAAAGACAGTAGGGCAGTGCTAGTACTATGTTTTGGCCTAAAGCTATGTTGAGTGGAGGAAAGGAAGTTGTGATTGAGGAAATGGGCAAGGAGTTGGGTGTGAATGCATTTTTCTAAGATTTTAGCTAGGGGGAAGAGGATGGCAATGGGACGGTAGTTTGTTAGCTCTTTAGAGGCTCCGCCTTTGTGTAGGGGAATGATGTGAGATATTTTCCATAGACAGGAGACATATTGTTCTGCAATAGAATAGTTGATCAGGACTGATATAGGATAGGCAATTGAGGGGGAGGCAGTTTTAAGGAATTCATTGGGTAGTTGGTCTGCTGCTAGACAGAAGGGTCTGAGCTTGAAAAGGAGTGTTTTTATGTAGCTAGTTTGGATGGGGTAAATGTAAATGGGATGGGGGAATCTGAAAAGGGAGTGGGTACAGTAAGAGGTTGTTTTGGCTGATTATCTAGAAGTGATGTAATTGTGTTAATAAAGTGAGTATAGAATTGTACAGCTATGGAGTCAGTTACATTCGAGGTGACTGGTGGGGGGGTTGGGACGTAGCCGGGGTTGAGGAGATTGTTAATGTTTTGCCAGAATTTTGGGGGTTGTTTTGGTGAATTTGTTGACATTTGGAAGTAATTTTGCTTCTCTGATTTTATTTGTTTCTTGGCTAGATTTCGGAGTTAGTGTTATATGATGAGTTTTTTTATCTTTGGTGGTGTGTTAAGCTAACCAAGCCCTGTCTCTACGTTTCAGTAGTGCTTTGGTGTATTTTGTTAGCCAGGGTATATGCTTAGGTTTTGATTTTATTTTTCTTGTGGGTGTGAGATTGTTCAGTATTTTAAGAAAGGTATTGTTGAAGTACTGTATAGCCAGAACTAGAGGGAGGTTTCTAAGAGGTGACCAGTTGCTTTGTTGAAGTAGTAGGTTAAAAGTGGAGGGGGAGAGATTTTTCTTGTTACGGATGACTTTATATATTGTGTTGGTTTGGGTCTCGACTCATTTCCTGTACAGGAAGGTTGATGAGTTGTCACTAAGGGAGTTTGGAAGGCAGCCAGATAGACAACCTAGGTTGGGTTTGTTGGTCAGTATCCAGTCAAGCGTAGACTGCCTTTTGGAGTGCTTGTCTAACCGAGTTGGACAGGATATTATTTGGGTGAAGTTGAAAAGGTTTAGGAACAGGGAGGGGTTGTTGGAGGAGCAGGAGTGCCAATCCAAGTTGAAGTCGCCTAGGATAATAGTTTCTTGGTTGAAATTAGATGATGCCCAAGAAATTAGATTTTCAATGGTGGGTTGTTTTTTGCTGGAGGGAGATAGATGGTTATTATAATAGTAGCTCTGATGTTGTTAATCTTCATTCATTCATGGCAGTTGGGGTTCGGTTCTGTCCTTGGAACCGACTCGGCCATTGTAACAAGCTTGTGCCAACCAGAAAACTTTCGAGCTAAGGTTATCCATAGTGCCGCTCTTCCCTTCCCTTCAGATCTTGTTTGCTGCGTAGAATCTCAAGATGCATCAGGCCAGGCCATGCTCTCAAGCTGTGTGTGTTTTTCTGGCTATTTCTTCCTTGTTATAGCTCCCCTATCAATATTTCTTAGTTGCTTTATATATACTACTAAATTAGTGTAAGTGTTACTTTATCTATCCTTTGGTAATGTTTTCCTCTCCATAGTTGGCAGAGGCCACTTCCTTCCCTCTTACCTCTGGTAACTCTTAAATACCATTGTTGGTATTCTTTTCCTTCTGCCTTCTTCTCTTTGCCCTTCTGGGTATTTCTTGTGCTATAATTGTTGGTAGGTTTAAAAAAAAAAAAAATCTTTCACTTATCCTGTTTATTCCCATTATTGTGAGTGCGCACGTGTGTGTGTGTGTGTGTGTGTGTGTGTGTGTGTGTGTGTGTGTGTGTGTGTGTGTGTTCGCGTGAATGACTGTTCACCCTTGTGATTTATCGGATATGGCTGACAAGGTACCACAGGTTTTAAACAATGTGACAAATGTGGCACGAAGATGCCCAACTCTGGGCATCTTTCCTGCGTGTACTGTTTAGGAGTCCCGCACTTACAAATACAGCCTCTCTGTGAGCTCTGTAGGGGATTTAGTGCCTGCACCTTGGCATAACGCAAGAACAAATTGATCTTAAAAGGGTTGTTAAAAACCCCTATTCAGAGGCTTTGTCTGAGGTGGAGGTGTCAAAACCTCCTAAGAGTGAGTCTAAAATGAGGAGCCATTCGGTTCCAGTGTCTCCTCACTCTCATGAGTCGAAATTGTCTAAAGGCCAGGTTTTCATGGAACCAAAGCCTAAACAACTGAAATTGGCACCAACCACTGTTTCGGCACCATAATCCACGGCCCTTCCCGTGGTGCCATCTTTTTCACGGAACCGACTAAAGTTGCCATGGTACTGACCCCCTTCCATGGTACCTCAGACCCTCTCAGCACCAATAATAGTTTCTCCTACAAAACTGGTTACTTCCACCCCAACACAAGTTTTTGGTACGGTGCCGAAGGTTGAAACCCTACCCAGGACATAATATTACCCATCCATTGACCCCTTTATTGGGCAGCAGTGGTATACCAGAGGTATTCCAACACCATCTAGGATCTCCCTCCCAGAGCTGAGGTTTTTTTCTCCACAAACTCCTATTTATCTTCCTTCTTCGATTTCCCTGCAGGATTTGGAGCCTTCGACACCGTCTCTCCCGGGCCAACTTCTTCGGTACTGGTGGCGGATCTCACCTTGGTACCGGAACCCACTCTTTGGACCATGACTCAGTTGGAGCCAACCCACCCATGAGACTGTGACTTGGGCTGTAGGCTCTGGAATCCCTAGTATGGCACCGATTCTTTTTCCATGACCGCCGTCTATGGTTCTGATAGCTTTAACAGTTCCGAGCCCTCCCGCGGCTCTTTCTCTGGAGGCAGGCTCGTTGGAGCAGGGTGTGACCCCAGTTACGAGGTTCTCAGTTCGGGCTCCTGTTCCTCTCCAGGCGGGCCTGCCTTTCAGATTATGGAGAGAGCACTTGCCTCAGTAGACTCGCATTTGGCACCCTCGACGTCAGAAGGTCATATCTACATGTCATCTGGTTCGCAGCTGTCACAGAGTACTACATTGGGCCAGCGGGCATGGGAGCAGCAAGATGCCCTATTGCAGGGTACACTCTCTTCAGAGTTCTCTTCAGACCTCCCCCTGATGAGCCACCCCATAAGAGATCATGCAAGAGGAAGCATGTTGATTCTCCGGAAGAATCTCTCACCAAGAATACAGACAACCATGAAGGGGAAGGGTCCCCACGGTCACCCCCTGAAGATGTCTCCTTTGGAGACATCCTAGAAATTTTAAAACAGGGGTGACTTGAAGCCCACCAACCCTTCCTCCGAGGAATCTGTCTTCTTGGAGGCTTTCCGTGCCCAACCTTCTACTTCCTGGGTGATCCCACCTGCAAATGAGCTAGTCAAGCTCATCGTGCAGTCTGCTTTGAAGGCCCCTAACACCATGGAGCCAATCCCCCCCAGAGACCTGACAGACCCCCCCAGAAGATCACCCCATTGGTCCAAGGGTTTAACGGTAGATGCTACGGTGGTGGTGGCGGTGGCAGCCACAAAGAAGGAACTCGCAGAGGAGAGTCATACTGTCCCTCCTCCAAACCAAGAGTCTCAGACATTGGACAGATTAGGGAAGCGGGTTTATGCTTCAACAACTTTTGCCACATGGTCATTGAATTATTTGGCACATTGTACCTGTCTTCAAAGGGACCTGATCACTGAACTCCCAGGAACCCTAGCAGGAGCAGTGTGTGACGAGGTACCTGACGAGGTTGCCTCCCAACTTGCAACCGTTGACTCTATCTGTAGATCCTCTATGCGGTTGATTGCACATACAACGGAAGGGGTGGCCAGAGCAGTGGATGCAGGCATTGTCATGACCAAAGGGGTGGCCAGAGCAGCGGGTGCAACATACAACTGAAGGGGTGACCAGAGCAGTGGGTGCAGGCGTTGTCTCATGACAGCGCCAGCACCTGCTGCTCTGGGCACCCCTTGCGTTGTATGTGCAATCAACCGAAGGGGTGGCCAGAGCAGCGGGTGAAGGCGTTGTCATGAGACGTCACACCCGGATGCGCTTGTGTGACTTCGCGGGCCCCTTCAAGTCTTTCTTCATCAATGCTCCTGTTGACACTTTCTCCTTGTTTAGCCCAAAAGTTAAAGACACTTTAGCCAGGTGTGAAAAGGATGGAAAGACCCTGTCTGCCATGGGCGTATGTTTTTCCACTCCTCAACGACCCTATTCCAGGAATCAGAGGAGTGGGAAGATGTGGTTCAGGAACTTCCAAGGGTCTTTTCGGGGCACACATGGTGAGTTTTCTCCCCGGGGCAGAGGGGGAATTCATCAGGAAGACATCCCCCTGTGGCAGAGGGGGCCTGTGTAACCAGGGTTCCAGAGATTCTTTCTCTGGGCAACCCTATCAGTCCTCCTGAGGACCTTCCCGATTGCTTACCTCTGGAGGTAGTCGGGGGAACATTCTCAGTGCACCCCGTAGCCTGGTTCTCAATAACATCAGATTCTTGGGTGCAGAAGATAATAACCAGAGGTTACCATATCCCCTTCAATCTTTTTCCAAGGCCACAAAGGCAAATCCCCCATGTTCCACCCAGTCAGAGGGATGCAGCAGCTCAAGAAATTGAAAAGCTGCTTCAAAAAGGAGTCATCCAAGCAGTCCAACCAGACCAGATAGCATCCAGATTTTACTCAAAATTCTTTTTAGTGCCAAAAAGACGGGGGACTTGTGGCCGATTCTAAACCTCACTATCTTGAACAAGTTTGTCCGACAGACAAAATTCCGGATTGTCACGTTTTAGTCTATTCTTCCATTTCTGGAGAAAGACAATTGGATGTGCTCAATAGATCTTCAGGATGCGTATTACCACATAAAAATGGACAAGTGCTCCAGAAGATACCTCCGCTTCCAGCTGGGAGCCAATCATTACCCATTTCACTCACTGCCCTTTGGTTTCACCACAGTCCCCAGGGTGTTCAAATGCATGGCAGTGGTAGCAGCTCATCTGTGGCTACAAGGATTCCAGGTGTTTCCATATTTAGACGATTGGCTCTTTACCACCCCCACCAGGCAACTACTGTTTCACACCTTATACTACATTCTAAACATTCTAAACCTGACAGACTTCTTAGGCATCTCAATAAATAAAAGTCTAAACTGGCACCCATTCAAAGCATAGAATTCATCGTAGCAATGTTCGACACAATATCCTGTTTGATTGCTCTACCTCTTCACAGACTTCAGATGTTAAGGTCGCAGCTCCGAGTGATACTCTTTCAAGAAATAGTACCAGCTCACTTAGTCTTACAGCTACTAGGATCAATGGCAGCAACAATCACCCTAGTTCCGCTGGTGAGGTTTCACGTGAGGCTGCTTCAATGGCTCCTAGCGTCACAGTCGTCTCTGCTAATACACCCGATGTCTTATCCAGTCCGCATAACAAATTGATGCAAGCAGGATCTGTACTGGTGGATGAAGCCAGAGGAAGAATTATGGAGTCACCCTTTTTCACCCCTCAGCCCAAGGCCGTAGTGACCACGGATGCATTCTTCATGGAGTGGGGGGAACATTTTCAGGGAAAGACAGTCCAAGGCACTTGGTTCCCCTTAGAGGCCAATTTGCATATCTACGTCCTAGAACATAAGGGCAGTGCTTTTATTGTTGCAAGCATTCCAGTCTGCCCTTCCATCAGGGACAATTGCTATCCAGTCAGACAACATGTCCGTTGTCTGGTACATCAACAAACAGGGAGGAACCAGATCCTATCCGTTGTGTCGGGAAGCCCTGAGAGTATGACAATGGGCGATCACCTCCAACTGCTTTCTGATAGCAACACACAATCCCGGAAGTTCCAACATGATTCCGGACAAACTGAGCAGATGCATTCTCCTGGCTCGTGAGTGGTCTCTCAATCCTATAGTAGCAATGGAGATTTTTTGTCATTGGGGTCAGGTTTGCTGTGACCTGTTTGCATCGCCCACAAACCACAAATGCAGCAGCTACTTCCCCCTAATCCCCCCGCAGGGGGAGTCGCTGAGAGATGCTCTTCTACATGATTGGCCCCCAGGATGGCTTTATGCCTTTCCACCCATTCCCCTAATACCCCAGTTCTTAGAGAAAGCATCACGGTTGAGAAGCAAGGTGATCCTCATTGCACCCCTATTGGCCCCATCAAGTCTGGTTCCCCTTTCTTTGGCCTCACTTAGTTCACCACCTGTGGACTCTGGATCCAACTCTGGGACTCCTGTTGCATCCACAAAGGCTGGTCCATCCCAACCTACCAACTCTCAAGCTGACCGCTTGGTTATTACACTTACAGTAATAAGCAAAATAATCTATCTTCCCCAGTACAAAAGATACTTTTGGCTTCCCATAAACCGTCCAACAAAAAATTTTATCTTGATAAATCAAACAGATTTGTGATCTGGTTTCAAGGAGAAGGGCTACACCCCTTTTCGGCCTCCGTTAATAAAGTGGTGGAATATTTTTCAACTTTACTCCAATTAGGGGCTTCAGCTTCTACTATTAGGTTTCATTTGGCAGCTATCTCAAACTTCCAAAACGGCTTTGATGATTTTTCCCCTGATATTTCAATGCCTCTGCAAAACTTTCCTAATAGGAGTTATACCTTTTAAAGAACCCATTGAACCTTGGAATTTGACATTAGTCTTACAAACTTTGACTTGTCACCCCTTTAGCCAGCAGCCACCTGTGATATAAAATTTTTATCTTGGAAGACATTATTCATGGTAGCTGTCACTTCAGCCAGGAGAATATCAGAATTGCACGCCTTGTGTGTAAAGCACCCATACATCAGTTTTCATAAAGAGAAACTATCCTTTAGGACTAACCCCTCCTTTCTATCCAAAGTTGTCTCAGAATCAAACATTAACCAATCCATTGATCTGCCAGTTTTCTTCCCAAATTTTTCAAACAAAGGATAATATTGTTTGCATTTGTTGGATGTACATAGACAATTATGTTTTTACCTGGACAGAACAAAATCCTTCAGAAAATCAGACCAGTTGTTCATGTCTTTCAGGGCCTCGACTAGGCAAACCAGTTTCCAAAGTCATCTTGTCGAAATGGTTGAGAGAGTGTATCACCTTTATTTATCATCAAAATAAAATGAGTTTATCAACTAAAGCCAAGGCTCAGTCTACCAGGTCAGTCTCCACTTCGGTGGCCTTTCATTCTAGAGCCTCCATGGATGACATTTGTGCAGCAGCCACATGGGCTACCCCTCATACCTTTATCACTCATTGCAAATTGGATGTGGTCTCCAGGGGAGGAGCATCCTTTGGCTCCATGGTGCTCAGGAATATCCTTCCAAAGGGCCTCCCGAGACATAAGGTAGCTAGGGACTCTGTCTCCATTGTCATGAATGAATGAATGAAGATTGACAACATCAGATAAATAAGTTGTTCTTACCATAACTCTCCATCTGTGTTGGCGATCTTCATTCATTCTTGACATCCCACCCTCTTACCCCCTCCAAAGACTCCTGGGAGTTCGAAACTAGTCCTGGTTCACTAGTAGGGCAGTTGTTCGGACAGAGCTTCCATTTTTAGTTTTTTCTACAGGCAGATCCGCTTTGAAGGGAAGAGAGGTACTATGGGTAACCCCTAGCTCAAGAGTTTTCTGGCTGGTGTGAGCTTGTTACAATGGCCAAGTCAGTTCCAAGGACGGAACCAAAACCCAACTGTCAAGAATGAATGAAGATCGACAACACAGATGGAACATTATAGTAAGAACATAACTTCTTTTTTGTTTGAGTTTATCACTAGGTGTGTTAGGATTTCATAGTTAGGTAGGTTGGTAGGGGCACATTTTAACTGTTCAGTTTTGAGGGTGTCTGTATGTATAATGGTGACAGCACCGTCCCTTTTGATTAGTTTGTCTAGTCTTATAATGTTGTAGCTGGTTGTAATTATGTTTTTGTCTTTAATGTGTGGCTTTAAACAAGTTTCAATAATTGCAGCAATGTCAGGTAAGTAGGTGTTTAGGGTTGCATGGAATTCAGTAATTTTACTTATGATGCTACGGAGATTGAAATTGATAGAGTAGGTCAATGTTTCAGGTTTTTGGAAGAAGAGGAGGGGTGGTGGTTAGTAGTATGGTGTCTAGGGGTTGCTGGAGGGCTGGGTGGGGGAGCTGCTGGGCAGGGAGAGGAGTTAGTTTGTGGTCCTGTGTTGGGGTGGATGTCAGCTTGGAGTTTAATTTTTCTATATTGTTAGCAGAAGTTGTCTGAGTTTATTGGTCAGTTTTACATATCTAAGAGCTGAAGGATTAGAACAGTGAGTGGGTATATGTTTGAAAGGTAAGAGGAGAGTGGTTGGTGTGTTGTAGAGATGTGGGCTGATGTCAGCCTACGTGTGGGTGTGATAGGTGAAGGACAGAGGGAAAGTAGGTGAATTGAGGTGACTGATTGTGTTAGAGTGCAGGAAGGTGGAGTTATGCATGAGGTAGAGAAGGTGGAGTAGTAGAGCATTGGTTAGTAGGGAGTAGAATAGAGACATGGTGAGAGGATGTATTGGGATGGGGGAGGTGGTGGAGTTAGGGGAGGTGACTATGGAAGTATGTGTGAAGTTAGCTGAGCGGAGAAGGGGTGTGGTTAGGTTAGATATAAACCTAGGGAAAGTGGGAGTGGATGGGAATGGGGGGTAGGGTAGAGGAGCGGAGTGAGCCCATGTGCAATGAGAGCGAATGGTGTGGGGCTAACACCAGGTAGACCGCATGCAAAACAGAAACACTGAGCCGCCTTGAACTGGTTGGAGGTTGCACTACCTCAGCTAAGGTAAAATGATAAGTAAAAAAAAAAAAATAAGAGGTAGCTACTATAGTTATAGCACATAGCACTGTGCCTTGTCGCAATTTGTGTCTGTCCAGTTAGTGTGGTAACTTTACAAGTGGTCCACAGGCAGAAAAAGAGGTTGGTGAGGTGTTAGAAATCTTTGAAGAGAGGATAGGGGCTTTGTAGGTTTAGGTGTTAATCTAAATGAGAGAGAGTTAAGGGGGAAGAAACTGAAAATAGTTTTGTCGTCCTCTCTGAATAATCATCTGGCTAAATTCTGCTCCAGGACTCCATGTGAGAAGGCCTGGAAGACTGATGCCTTTTCTTTGGACAAGAATGTTGCTGTAGGCTTTTCCACCCATTACACTGGTATCCTCACAGTAAGATGCTGTCCGGTTTGATTCACACCTAGAGCGTCTTCTGCGTGGAGACATACGTGAATGGGCATACCTTCGTTGAAGGTTGTGCGTCAGGGCTGGTAACTCAGCAAGTAAAAATCAACTACCAATCATTAGTGGACCAGAGTTCTGCTGTGGCGACCCCTAACCGGGAAAAGCCGAAAGACACAACAACACTAGTATCCAGGGAACTTCTGAAGATTCAGAAGGAATCCTCCAAGATCATTGTGGTTACTCCCTTCTGGCTCAGGCAACAGTGGTTCTACCTTATTTTAGAATTGGCCAGGGGTAATTATCACAAACTTCTTTACAGACTGGATCTACTCTCACAAGGCCAGGGGTGTTTGATACATCTGAAACTCAAACAACTTCAACTGACTGCTTTGGTGATAGGCCCTTAATATCTTTTAGGCACCGGTTTACAGAGGACATGCAGTAGGTATTCATGAAGGCAATATGGCATGTTTCTAGAAAAGTATACATTAGCAAATGGAAAAAGATTTTCTACTTGTTGCCAGCAGCATAACCAGCACCCATTCATGGCTAGTGTTTCTCTGGTTTTACATTATTTGTGTGGCCTGTCTTACTCCTTTATCAGGGTTCATTTATTTAGCATTTCAACATGTCTGCCCATGCATCCCTGTCTTTCAAAGCTTTCCCATGTCAAAATGGTTTTGAAAGGGGTAATGCATAAGAGTAGAGACCTCCAAGAATCCTCTTTGGGATCTTAATTTTTGTGTGAAAAAAGCTAATAGTTGCTGTACTTGGACCAGCTCATTTGGCTGACTTGAAGTTCTTAACATGGAAAACAGTTTTAATGGTTTCTCCAACCTTTGCAAGAAGAGTATCTGAGTCAAAAGATCTTATGGTGGGTCAACCTTGCATCATTTTTTACAAAAGCAGGGTTTCCTTCCTTTTATTCATAAAGCGGTTTCCAAGTTTAATTTTAAGCCAAACTATCAATCACCCTGTATTCTTTCAAGAGCCCCAAAATGAGGGAGAAAGGATGCTTCATACTGTGAATGTTCGCTGACAATTTTGGTACTATATGAACAGAACAAAATCTTTCAGAATTTCACATTAGTGGTTCATTTCTTGTGAAGGTAAGGAGACAACTTGTGTCAAAGCAGACTATTTCCAAATGGTTGTCTCGGGATATTAACCTTTGTTATTTCCACCACAATAAAACTATTCCAGGCAGAGTGAAGGCATGTTTTACCACTGCCTTGACTTTATGTGTGGCTTTTTGGAAAGGACTGAACTCTAGAACTATTCTAGAAGCAGCAACTTGGTCTTCTGCACGTACTTTTACAAAGCACTACAAGCTAGATTCCTTGTCCATGTTTAGGTCAAATTTTGCTAGAACCATTCTCCAGGGCCTTCTGGACCATTGTCCTTCCACCTCCCAGTGCCTCTAAGCTATGACAGTCTACCCATATAGCTTTGTCTACTGCAGCAGTGATCAATATGAAGAAATGGAACAATTGTGTAATCTTACTATTGGTAGTAGATATTTGAATGATCACTGCTGCAACAGCCTGCAGTCCAAATGACCTCCCCTTTGTCCATCCCCTTTGTTTTTTTGGTGTGTTTTTATATACAGGATGTGGACTTGTTTTCTTCTTAGCAATGTCCTGAAAGGGAAGAGTCTTTCTGTCTCAGCTGGCATGAAAGTTCTGAAGGGCTTGGTGCCCAAACCTGTCTCTTTCGAACGTCTGCTGCTATGGTAAGTTTACTTACACAGTTACAACTACAGAGTATGCCACTGTTTATCTCTACACAAGCTGTACTGGCTTCAATTCATTCATCATCTTTCTGTCTCTTAAAAAAAAAAAAAAAAAAAAAGGGTCTTTAATACAGAACACAGTTCCACATTAAAGAGCAGTAGCTCAGTAGCTCTGCACTAAACACGGAGCTTCTTGTGTTTAATGCATTGCAGTTCCACATTCAACACAAGTAGCTCCGTGTTTAGCGATTTTTGATTGGCCCGTATACCAGCATATGGGCCAATCAAAACTCGCTAAAGACGGAGCTTCTCGTGTTTAATGCGGAACACAAGAAGCTCCATGTTTAGCAATTTTTGATTAGCCTGTATGCCAGGTATACGGGACAATCAAAAAAAAAACAAACAAACAAAGCGGAGGCTGGCCGGGATTTAAACCGGCAGGGCGGGACTCGGGATCAGGCTGCTGATCTCGGGACAGTCCCGCCCAAATAGGGACATCTGGCAACCCTGATTAAACATCACATATCTTTCCTTTGTAACTGTCATCATTACAGCATTACATAAATTGTTGAATTCCTGCCTACCCTTAAAGCTCACTCCTTGTCCTGAACATTATTCTGCATTTATTGTTCCCCCAGTTTCCATTTATGTCTACATAATTTGCTCCCTTTTCTAAAGATATCTCTTCCATTTCATCTCTCTTTTTGTATAATATTCAATACTTCAAAAACATTTGTTTTGAACTTTGATTTCAGTTTTCTAGTAATTGCATTTTTGGCTGCTGACAGAATTAAACTTGTTAAGGCCTTATTGTGTTATTCTGTCTAGGTAATTCAGATCCTGTGTCACAGCTCAAAATAATCATTTCCTTAGTTACAGCCATTTGCTCACCCAGTATTTCTGACAGAGTACATTGCAAGGAATTTTTTAAATCTAATAATTCATATATTTCCGAGTTAACTCTTTCATCCCCATAATATCTCCAACATTTGCTGTCTACCTGATTACGTTTTCTTTGATTTTTGTTTAGGGTATAAAACTACATTTGCAAACACTTCCAAGCAAAGATCTTAAACCTTCTGGACTTCACTGCATATTTGGTAGACATACTCAACGTCCTCCCATTGTTCTCTTATAAATTGCTTGCCCAGTCTCTTCCCATTCTTTTTTAACCTCCTCTGGTAGATTCCTATAGTTGTACAATATTTTATATGCACTGCTAATTATCCTTTTTTAAACTTCAGCTGCAGTTCTAGATTTGACTAAAAACTCTACCAAAGAAGTTTGACTAAAAACTCTACCAGAGAATGTCTTTCATCTGAGATTTCCCTATCCCTTTCTTTTTGCCTGTATTCTGATTATTAATCACTAGTAGGGAAGGCAGTCCATAGCCTGCAGTCCAAATGTCATCTTGACCTCACAGTAGGCTAGAGGGGGCCAGAATGTATTGGAGAAAACTTGCGAAGGAACCAAGGTATTGGGAGCAAATAACTAGCGAGGGAAAGGTAATAGAATGGGAAGATGCCAAGAATTTATTTGGACTGCAGGTTATAGAGATTGCCTTGCCTGTCAAAAGATGGATATGACAGTATAGGCAAAGAGAAATAGGGGGTCCGTTAAAAAATGCCAGCAATGGTAGAGTTTGTAATAGAATCCAGAAAAGAAACTGCTGTTACAGGAATAAATCTGATGTTGTCGTTCTTGTTCTGATTCACATATGGGATTCATGAATCTGATCCTCAGATCCGACTCGGCCTCCTTCTACAGACTTCAGCTTCTAGGCTCGAACTCCTCTCTCTACCCACAATCCTTTGTACCTAGCACAGCTTCCTCAGATCTTGTTTGCTGCCACTCATGTCAGACGTGCTCTCCAGCGCTCAAGCAGTTAGTGAAGTGTCTCAAAAAAAATTCAGGTAAATATATTCTTCCTGTTATTGCTAACTATTCTATCCTTCCCTCCCACCCACTAAGCTTTTTGCAAGTGTTAGGGGCATTCTCATGCCTCTTTCTTTCTTTCTTTCTTCAGACCTTTTGTCCTTTCAAAGATATAGATATAGATATAAATAAGTTTCTTACTAATCAGTTGTAATCTTTAGTGGTTAACATATTAAAATTCCTGCTGTTGTTGTAGCTTTAGGGATATTAAACGGTTTGCTTTCTAGTGATATTTAGCCAGTCTTTATTTAACAAAAAGTTGGATACGTTAACTAGATATGGATAATCCTACAGGTTTTGAAAGGTGTTCGGAGTGCAGACATAAGATCCTGCACTCCGATTCACATGACAAATGTGTATACTGTCTAGGAGCAGCACGCTTACAATCCAAGTGTGCCATTTGTGAGGGGTTCAACCCCAGAGCAATCACTGATAGGCACAGCAGATTGATTTTGAAAGGGATTCTGCCTCCGTCCACTCAATCTTCTGCAGAGACTCAACCCTCCCGATAAGGCTGTGTCAGGTTCTGCTACGGAATCGAAAAAGCACCCTCATAAACACTTCAGGGATTCTTCTGAACCTCCATCAAAATCTTTGAATCTTCAGATACGACTACTACGGGTCTGAGACCAGGTTCTGCACCAGCAGGTCCTAAAGCCCACTTGGATCCATCTGCATATACCTCAACAACTTTGTCTGCTGTGTCAGATCCACAGCTCCTCTTGGATTCGACTTCTTCATACTCCAGGACTACTGAGGCCCCTGTAGATCCTAGGCTCCCCTCTGATCCAAAGGGTTGGATCAGAAGACTCATTCTCCTCATTCCTCCTCCTTGACCCTGGATCTTAGGTCCTTGGGTCTGAATGCTAGGAGCCAGTCACTGGAGTCGTCCATTCAGTCAGTGTCTCCAATGGTGCCAACTAAGATTTTACAGACTCCAAGGCATTCCTGTCCATCTTCAGTAGTTTCATCTAGGTCCTCCAGAAGCCTTTCTGAATATGATGTGAACAGGATGGTAAGGAAGGTCATCAAGGCTCAGATTCAGATGGGGGTACTAACTACTTTTCCACTCTGTCACTTCTGATTGGATCTGGGAGCTAGGCCTTTCATTCCTGTCCAGAGTCCGCCTGTCTTGAAGAGTATCCAGGAACTTGCATCTGAGGTGGCCCCTGCCTGTTCCGATACCTTCCCTGAACATCCCACAGATAGGTACCTCAGAAAATCGTGCAAGAGGAAGCACTTAGACTACACCATGAAGTCCCTCACTGAGGATACAGACTTAGATGAGGGAGAAGGATCCCCAGAATCACCACCAGAGGACATTTCCTTTGCAGACATTTTGGACATTTTTGAAACAAAGAGGTGGTTAGTTGTTCCAAGATCCTGCTTCCGAGAAGTTTGTATTTCTGGAAGCTTTTGAGATGGGCCTGTCTACATCTTGGGTGAACCCCCCCCACCCCACCCCACCTCAGTGGAACCCCTCATAGACTTGCTGGCCTGCTGGGCCTGGGAGGAGCTGGACACTATATAACCCGTGCCTAAGGGACCTAACAAAATCCTTTTGCTCCCTTAAAGACTTTTCTATTTGGACCAAAGGTATTCTAGTTGATGCTATGGTGGTGGCAACTGCAACTAAGAAGGAGCTAGCTGAACAAAGCTCTACTGTCCAGAAGCCTAACAGGGTGTCTAGAGCGATGGACAGGTTTGGCAAATGCGTTTACACTTCAGTTACATTCATGCTTAGAGCACTCAACTTCCTGGCACATTTTTATTTTATTTTATTTATTTTTATTTTACATTTGGTGACCCGGAAGGTCCGGCTGGACACATGTCCATTTTCAGCAAAGGCCCGGGGAGAAAAGCTGCATATACATACAATACACTAATGTACTACCACAGACTATTAACTATTTAAAATACAGAGTTAACACAGTTCTTTAAAATACAGAGATAACACACTTCTAGTATGTAATGGTAAATAACACACTTCTAGTACATTATGGTAAATTGTAGCTTGATAAATTTTGTCTTGCATTTCTTTAGAATTTAATAGGTACAGTATTTTGCAGTAATGCTTTCATAGGTCACATTAGGATTTATGACTCGGTGGGAGACTTTGGTTTGTGGCTATGTAAACAGTTGTTACTTGTATCCTTGTTTATACTCAGGGATATTACAGGAGCATAGCCAGTTGTTTTTAAGGTGGGTTTTCAGGAGTTTTTTAAATTGTGTAGTGGAAGTGTTGGATGTAAGGGTGGCTGGTGGAGTGTTCAAGAGTTTGAGTTTGGAGATGTATTAGCTAAAAAGAGATTTCCCTGCGTCATTGTTACATTTGGTGACTTCTAGAAGATTAAGGGTGCTGGATCAAAAGGTTCTTGTTGTGGTGTGGGGTTGTATAAGATGTTGGACGGCTGGGATTTTGTCTGGGTAGTAGTATAGCTTAGGTGCTAGTGACAGTTGATTGAGTTGAAATAGTAGAGGGAGTTCTAACCAGTTTAGTTTTTTGAGGGAGGTGCAATGATGTGTCCTATATGTGGATGCTGTAGCAAATCTAGCTATCTTATTGTAGCAGGTTTCTAGCTTGTTTAGGTCTGATTTACAAAGGTTGGTTAGGACTGGGGGTGCATAGAGGAGGGTAGATAACAGATGAGACCTGGCTATTATGGTTCTGGGTTGGTTTGTGAGGAATTGTTTGTTACGATAAAGCAGGCCAGGTTTTTTATGGACTTTTTATCGACTATATTTTACTCACCTGCAGAGAGACCTGGTCAAGGAACTCTGACTCTTTGGCAGAGACCATGCTGACAGAGGACTATGAAAAAATCTCTCCAAAGCTGGCCACTCTTTCTTCTGTTGCCAGTTTGTCCATAAGGGTCATCTCTCACTCAGCAGAAGGTATCTTACGGGCAGCCAGCACCGGCATTGCTGTGGGCAGACCTGCCTGAATGAGGGTTTGTGACTTTGCACAGTCCTTTAAGGCATCTTTTATCAATGCTCCTTTTGATGGCTCTTTTATATTTGGACCATCCATTAAAGACACCCTGACCCACAGTGACAAAGAGGGCAAGACCTGGTCTGCCATCGGGATCAAGTTTTCCACCTGTCAGCAGACCTATGCTAGGAATCGGAGAGGGGCCAAGAAAATGGTTCCACAAGTCTCCAGGGTCTTTTCCTGACCAACGTGGAGAGTTCCCTCCAGAGGCAGAGGAGGGGGCTTCAGTGGGAGATGTCGCCCAGAGGCAAACGGGGCCCGCAAAATCAAGGCTTCAGGGAACCTTTTTCTGAGAAGCCCTATCAGTGCTCTTGAAGCATTGCCTGAGTGTTCTGCCCTGGATGCAGTTGGGGGTTGTTTTTATCTGCACTCAAGCACCTGGACCCAATTAACAAAATGTTCGGGTGCAAAGCATAATATCCAGGGGCTATTACATTCCCTTTTATCTTACACCACTAAAATCATGAAAGAGACTCCCCAGTGTTCCATCCACTAAGAGGGCATCTGCAGTACTAGAAATTCAAAACTTACTGCAAAAGAGAGTCATCTAAGAGGTCCCAACCAAACAGAGAGGATCCAGAACTTGCTCCCACTTCTTTATTTTTTTTTAGTACCAAAGAAGACTGGGGACATAAGGCCAATCTTGGACCTAAGCAGACTGAACTTGTATGTAAAGAAAGCAAAGTTTCAGATGGTGACAGCACAGTCCATCCTTCCGTTGTTGAGGAAGGATGATTGGATGTGCTCTGTGGACTTAAAGGATGCTTACTAACACATCAAAATAGATAGGCACTCCAGGAGTCACCTCCACTTCTGGCTGTGAGCCAGTCATTGCCAATTCAGAGCCTTGCCCTTTGGACTCACCACAGCCCCAGGGTGTTTACCAAATGCATGGCTATAGTCATAGCTTGTCTCAGACTGCAAGGTTTTCGGGTGTTCCCGTATCTGGACAACTGGCTCCTGATTGCCCCAACCAAGCATTAACTATCTCAGGCCAGAGATTACCTTTACCAGATATCAGACCTTCTTGGATTCGTAATAAATCTGGAGAAATCACAACTGGTACCAGTTCTATCTTTGAAGTTTATTGAAGCTCAGCTGAACACATTTATCCAAATAGTTTTGTTGCCTCTACGTGGGATAGACACTTGAGAGATAAAGTCCAAGCTTTACTAGTTCATCCATCTCCTCCCGCCAGGCTTGTTCTTGACACTCTTGGATCTTTGGTGGCTGCTATAACACTGGTATCTTTGGCAAAGTTCTATATGCATATTCTCCAGTGGACCTTGGCTGTTCAGTGGTCTGTACATCACCAGTCTCTGCTCCTATCAAGTTGACAATAGTTTGCAAAACCCACCAGGAGTGGTGGATTCATTCCGACCTGTCTGTCAGCAAACCATTCATCCTTCCCAACCCCACAGCCACAATGACCATGGACACTTCCCAGCTAGGGTGGGGGGACATTTCAAGGGGAAGATGGTCCAAGACACATGGACTGTCATAGAGACCAGATTGCATATCAGTGTCCTAGAGATGAGAGCAGTCCTCCTCTTGTTGCAAGCCTTTCAGAACGTTCTCCCTTTGGGGATTGTTGCAGTTCACACATACAATATGTCAGTAGTCTGATACATCAACAAGTAAGGAGGAGCCCATTCTTACCCCCTTTGCAGAGAGGCCATGAGAGTTTGAGAATGGATGATTTCTTTACACCGCTTTCTCATTGCAACTCACATACTGGGGAAATCCAGCTTACTGGCGGGCAGGCTCAGCAGGTCCATCTTGATGCTTCATGAGTGGTCCTTCAACCAAACAGTGAAGTGTAGTGAATCAGATTTTTGGCCATTCCGGCCACCTTTGCTACAATCTTTTTGTCTCCCCTCACAACAATAAGTGCAGCGGGTACTTCGCTCTGACCCCCTCCCCGTGAGTCCCCAAAGGATGCTCTAGTCCATGATTGGCCCTCTGGTCTCCTTTATGCTTCTGTTGATCCCAAAATTTCTTCAGAAAGCCCAGAGGTTGAAGAGCACCATAATCCTCATTGCCCCTTATTGACCTCATCAGATTTGGTTCCCCTTCCTGTGGTCTCATCTAAAATATACCCCATGGATAATGGAGCTCAGTTGGGACCACCTAACCCATTCATCACTAGGACACCATCAGGATCTGCCCACTCTCAAGCTAACCGCATGGTTTCTCCAGTTCCGATGATTATTAAAGAGTCCAGGCTTTCTTCTCCAGTTAGGAATATTGTTCTAGCTTCTGAAAAGTTATCTGCCAAAAAAATGTATAGAAGCAAGTGGAACAGGTTTTCTATTTGGGCTGCCAAAGAGAACATTTACCCTTATTCGCCCATCCTTTCCATACTTCCTTTTCTTACTTCCCTGTTTAAAGAGTGATTCAGCTTTGCTACAGTTAAGCTTCAACTGACAGCTATCTCCAACTTCCACTCTGGGTTATCTTCAGGCTCTATTGCTTCTTCTAGATTATGTAGAGCTTTTATGAAGGGTGTTTTCCTTCTTAAGACCTCCCATCAAAGACCCCACTCCTCCTTGGGATCTCTTTTATCCTCCATTGACTGACTCAAAAGCCTTTTGAACCAGCTAGTGACTGTAACATAAATTTTTGTCTTGGAAGACTATTTTTCTAGTTGCCATCACCTCAGCAAAAATAATTTCTGAATTACTGGCACTCTCTTCTAAACCACCTTATATTATTTTTCATAAGGATAGTTTCCCTCCTTACTAATCCATCTTTTATGCCTAAAGTGGCTACTGAATCAAATGTTAATCAGACTGTACAGTTACCAGTTTTCTTCCCCATTTACTCCAATAAAGGGGAGTATATGTTGCATTTGCTGGACAGTCATAGGCAACTACATTTCTGTCTTCACAAGACCAAGCATTTCAGGAATTCAGATCAGGTATTTTTTTTTTACCTAATTGCCTAGGACATGCAGTAACAAAGGTGACTCTTGCAAAGTTGGATTACTTTAATAGATAAGAAAGGTTTAAAGCTGTCTCCTCCTCCTAAAGCCCATTCAACTAGATCTGTAGCAACATCAACTCTTTTTTTTCATCTAGAATCTCTATTGATGACATCTGTACAGCAGGCTCTTGGTCTAAATCCCATACTTTTGTGATTCATTACAAATTGGACATTGTCTCCAGATGCAGAGCTTCTTTTGGTGCAATAGTGCTTCGGCATATCCTTCCTTGAGGCCACCCAAGAGAAGATGTAGCTGGGGACTCTGACCCATATGTGAATCAGAACGAGAAGGACAACATCAGATTTTTAATTTATGTACTTACCATAACTTGGCATCTGTGTTATCCATTCTCTTTCTGATTTACCTTCCCTCCCATCTGTTCCCCGGACAAAGATTTTTTTTCTGGAGGGTCTGTGAAGCATTTCTGGGCACATTTGTTACTATTTGAGCCTCTGGTTTTTCTCCCTTTCTTTCTTTCCCTTATTTCTAATAGGCAGCAGACTTGATCTGAGGAAGTTGTGCTAGGTACAGAGGATTGTGGTTAGAGGAAGGAGCTCGAGCCTGGAAAATGAAATCTGTAGAAGACAGCCGAGTTGGATCTGAGGATCAGATCCATTACTCCAGTTGTGAATCAGAATGAGAATAGACAACACAGATGCAACAGTGTGTTAAGTAAATAACTTCAAATTAGTAGAGCATATAAAATATTGCATTTGATAACTGTAAGAATCACTTAGAGGAGATTAGAAAAGATTGGGAAGAGAGACTGGATAAGCAATTCACAAAGAAACAATGGGGGTTTATATGTTTGTCTCCCAAATATGCAACAAAATCTAGAAGATTTAGGATTTTTGCTTGGAAATGTTTACATAGATATTTTTATACCCCAGGTAGACTAGAGAACTTTTTTTCCTTGGGTAGACAGCAAATGTTGGAGGTCTGGTGGGGAAGAAAGGGGTAATTAGGAACATATTTTCTGGGAATGTAATGAGTTGGCAGACTTTAAAGATTCCCTGCAGACAACTCTGTCATAGATACTGGGTGAACAAATTGGTGTAACTAGGGAAATTATTTTTCTGAGATATGATACAGAATAGGAATTGCCAAGACATAGTAAGGCCTTGCTGAGTCTAATTATGGTGGCTGTCAAAGTTATTACTAGAAAATGGAAATCAAAGTCTAAACCAACTGTTCTAGAAGTAGTGAATATAGTAAGAGAGATAAAACAACTGCAATTGGAATCTTTAGAAAAGGGCAGGAGCAAATTACTTAGGAAGAATGGGAATTGTGGGAACAATGCATACAGGGGATGAATGAGGTTTAAAAGAAGGCAAAATCTGAATGAGTTATGTAATGTTTGACTGACATTGATTGGGTAGAATATAAGTGATGTATGTTTGCAGCTGAGATGGTCAGTATGGCTTGTGATGTAAAATGCTTGCACCTAAGACTATGCCAAGAAGGTTTGTTTTCATTTATATAAATGTTTGATTGCCCATGTCACAAGTGATAATTTTATAAAGATGTTTCTTGTTTAAAAAAGGCAGTATAAAAAGTCATTTTGACCTCCTCCTCCCACTTTATTACCTTTCCTACTCTAGTAATCTGCTCCCAATATCTTAATTAATTTGCCAGTTTTCGCCAGTAAATTCCAGCCCCCTCTTACCAGTTTTCTGTACCCCTACTTGCAGTCATCCATTTTGGCAAAATCTTTGTCCATTCTCATGTTGGCTTATTTCTTAGAATACTTTCTGCTACTTTATGAATATAATATTCAGTGTGTTGGTTATTCTTTTTAAAGGTCTGCATCCAGAGTCTTGAACTCCACCTCCCAACTTCATTATCCTTTTCATTCTGAATTATAACCTTCTAGTTGTGTTAAGTATACAAGCCTTAACTGTGTAACTGTAAAATATCCCTTCAAATCAGGTAATCCTAAACTAACACCTTTTTTTTCGAAGGATCAACTCATCCCACTTAACTCTTGTCCTTTTCCCCTCCCAGATAAATTCCTTCAAATCTCTCTTAATTATTGTCTTCATCTTTTCCTGTGGTTGATAAAAATATGCCTGACCTATATATAAAAAACAAAAGGGACTAAAAACATTTTCGTTGTTTGTGTCTTACTATACATATCCGTAATCAAACCTCCAGTTTCTCAGTTTTTGTATTATCTTTTGTTCAGTCTCTTGTTGTATAGCCTTAGCAGCCATAACAGAAGCCTTTTTAATCCATACTCCTAAATATTTCATTTTATCGTGGCACCACAAATATGGGTATTAATAAACCAATTTGTGTGTGTGTACATAATTAATGGCTATAGCCATTGTTTTATTTTCATTTTTTTATATCCCAAAAAACTAAAAATTGCCTCGGATTGTTCCACAACACTGAGATGTAATTTTCTGGATTTATCGGGTACAAATTAATATCATTTGCAAATAAAGTCAACTTTTCTTAATTACCATACCAGTTATATCCTTGTATTTTTGGGTCCCTTATTTTCTTTGCCAGTGGCTCCAAATATACAGCAAATAGCAAAGAGGAAAGAGGATATTCCTGCCTGGTATGAGAGAAAAACTCTCCTACTTTAATTCTTGCCTCCAGTTCTTTATATACCCTCCTAATTACCTTATTTTTGTATCAGGGAATGCAAAGCTTCCATTGTCCTACTCATAAAATCCCAACTTACATTGTTGAATGCATCTTCTGTATCAAGACCCACCAATAACAGAGACTTCCAAAATGGCTGCACATTTAGTAACAGCTTATTTGAAGCTCTCCCAGTGTGAAAACAGAAACTCAGCAGAGAAGGCCAGTAAACTTGTGCTTATGTGTAAATTTCAGTAACTGGCTAGTAAGTGCACTGCCTGGATACCAGGAATAAAGAAATACAGAAGAAATGGAAAAACATCAGGTACAAAAACTGAAGAAGAAACACTGACTAGGGAAAGTTCTGCAGCTGTTCAGCAAAAAGCAATGCAACCTTCAGACATGACTTCCAATAACCTACAGGAAGATAGAAGACAACTGCATACAGACCTAGTTAAAATAAAACACTTATGGAGTTTATCAATGCAGACAGCAAAAGGCTGGAAAAATGGAAGAAGCTTTAAACAGATATTCAGATGAGATGATAAAGCTGCAAAAATCAGAGGTCAAAATGAAGAAAAGGCTGGCTGAATATGAGACTGCTCAGAAAGAGATGTTTCACAAAATAATAGAATTGGAGGACAGAGAATAGAGGGAAAACCTGAGATTTTCAGCTGTACTAGAGAAGCTGGAAGGAACAGACTGCATTACTTTTATGAAAGCACGAATAAGCAATTGGACTGGTATTCCACAGCAGGAGTTGGATGAAAGGGCACATTGTGTGCATGCTCCAAACCTGACCATAAGAAAGCAACCTAGACCTTTAATAGTAAAGATGCAATCCTACCAGCAGGAGTTGATTCTGACAAAACTGTGGCAGAAGGACAAAGTACTAAAAGTAAGAGCAGTGTTTGTGAAGAATTATTACTCATTGTACAACAGACAGAAGAGGAGCACATTTGTTCCACTATTCAGGAAATGTCTAGATGCAGGTCTGAGATTCAAACTGCTGTACCCAGCTGTTTTTAAGATATTCTTCCCTGGAGGGACAAAGTAATTTTTTGAGGAAGTACACTAAAGGAAATACAAAAGTTGGTCTAACAAAAAGTAAGCTTTGAAACAGATTAGTTTTTGCTTCTTGTTCTTCTGGCAATAAAGACCACAGAGGGACTGTACCTGTGAAACCTTTTCAAATTTTTCAGTGGAAAATGGAGAGAAGGAAGGGAGCATGTGAGTAGAAGAATCTAGAGTACTTTGAAAATGAAGAAGAGACAGGATTTCGGAGATGACCATTAATAAAACCAGTAACTTAATATGGGATTACAATGCAATAATTATATTGGTGAAATATGACAGGACATGAAAATCTGGCAATATTGGACTTTTTCAGAATTTGTTGGACTTTTGGGGGACTCTAAAGTATATGCCCTACTTCATGTCATTAATGTTCAGAAAAGTGCTTTGGGGTGGGGAAGAGGAGGGAGAAAGTTAATTGTAAGTAAAGATTTTTTTTCTTAAATAGTACCAATTTTCTGCCATGTGGTTTTCTTTACATGCTATAATGTATAAAGTTTTTTTCAGTTAGTTGTAAGTGTAATGAGAAATGTAAACATGTGCTGCTGTTCTTCTTCTTTTATCCCTTTCTTCTTATTCAGTTTTAAGAATTGTAGGAACTGTAATGTAAAAAAAAGACTGGTTAAAAACATGATAAATTAAAAATTAATGTGCTTTTTCTCATTCTTGCATGGGGGAATGACTGGATTAAAGAACTTAGATTGATATAGTAACACATTTTAAGAGGGAGCAAGTAAATGAAAAAGAACATTGAATATTATGAGTTTTTTCTAGCAAATACATGCATGATCAGTAACAGTTCTGGAGCTCGTCTTCATGTCTCCATGGAAACAATCTAATAAAAAGAAACTGGCTACAGTCTGCTGGAGAGTGACTGGCTGGAAAAAAAAAGAAAAGAGAAATTGGCTATGAAATAATGTTCTCTGAAGGCATTCATGGGCTTTTCCAGCTGGGAGAGCTATAGAGATAAGACAAAACAAATTGGCAGTACTAACTTGGTGTTCGTGGGGGTGGCAAAAAGATCACAGCAAGGCTGGCCCCATCTGCGGAAAATCATTTCCGCTGTTTTGCTCTTGAAAGACCACTTGTGAGGTAGCAGAATAGCTCTGCTGAGTCTGTCCGCTATTATGTTGGATTTCCCCGGGATGTGCATTGCAGTCAGAAAACGCTGGATGGACTCTTCCCAATTCCATAATCTCAGAGCCTCTCGACACAGGCAGTAGGATTTGGTTCCTCCTTGTTTGTTGATGTACCAGACTACTGACATGTTGTCCGACTGGATTGCAGTCGTGCCAAGGGGAAGAGAGTCTTGAAAGGCCTGCAATGCTAGAAGAACCACTCTCATCTCCAGGATGTTGATGTGCAAATGAGCCTCATGAGTCTGCCAAGTACCTTAGGCTGTCCATCCCTGATAATGCCCCCCCCGATCAGGGAGGGGTCCGTTGTTACTGTTGCAACTGGAGAGGGAAGAACAAATGGGCGGCCCATAGTCACTGTCTTCGACGTTAGCCACCAGTGAAGGTCTTTGGTAATCAAGACTAGATGATTCAAGGGTAATTCCTGAAAGGTGCACTGCGTGAATAGCAGCCATTGAAGAATGCGCATGTGGGATCTTGCAAGGGGTATTGCTGCCGTCGTGCTGAGCAGTTTGAGAATCTGTGATGCTGGTACCTTCCACTTTGACAGTAGATCCACAATCTGCTGTTGGAGGACAATAACTCTTTTGGGAGGGAGCTTCAGGGACATGCTGATCATGTCTAAGTCTGCTCCTATAAATACTGTACGCTGCAACGGCAATAAGGCAGACTTTTCTAAATTTATCGTAATGTCCAGCTGTGAACATAGATCCCTGGTAGCGTCCCTTGACCAAATAAGCTGATGCCTGGTGGGGGCGGTAAGGAGCCAGTCATCCAAGTAAGGAAACACCTGGATTCTTAAATGTCTCAAGTGAGCCATGACCACTGCCATGCATTTGGTGAACAGTCTGGGGGCTGTAGGGAGACCAAAGGGAAGTGCCTGAAACTGGAAATGACTGGCTCCCAGGCAAAAGCGCAGATGATCCCTGGATGGCCTGGCCATTTTGATATGGTAGTACACATCCTGTAGATCGATAGAGCACATCCAATCATCCTTCCCTAAAAATGGGAGAATGGACTGAAGAGTGATCATCCGGAACTTCATCTTCACCAAATATTTGTTGAGCCTGCTGAGATCCAGAATAGGTCTCCAGTCCCCTGTCTTCTCTGGTACCAAAAAGAACCTTGAGTAATTTCCGTATCCTTTCTGGTCTGCTGGGACTGGCTGGAGGACTTTTTGCAATAGTTTCTGGACCTCTTCGGATACTATATCCTGTAGACTGGGTGGAACATCAGGGATTCCTTTTGTTGGTCTGGGGTAACAAAGGGATAGAATATCCTATGGATATAATATTTTGTACCCATCGGTCTTCTGAGATATTTAGCTAGGCGCCTAGGTACAAAGACAAACGTCCCCTGACTGCCTCCAGAGCACGACAGTTGGGCCTCCCTTCAGGAGCACTGATAGGGTTTCCCAAGGAACTGATCCCTGCCACCCTGGTTCTGCGGACCCCCTCTGCCATGTGGGCATCATCTTCCACCATTGCCTTTCCCTCTGCCCCTGGAGGAGTCTTCACCTTGTGAGTTCGGAAAGGCTCCTTGGGTCTTACAGAACCACATTTTCCAACCCCGTTTGCCTTTTGGATAAGGTCTAGTAGGGGTAGAAAAATGGACTCCAACAGCAGATACAGTCTTACCATCTTGCTCACATGTGGTGAGGGTCTCTTTTACTTTTGGTCCAAATAAGAAGGAACCATCGAAAGGGGTGTTAACAAATGACGACTTAAAAGGTTCTGCAAATGAACATAAGCGCATCCAGGAATGTCTCTGCAGAGTGATTTCTGTACCCGCAGCCCTACTTCTCCTATCAGCTGCGTAAAACACGAGACGCATGGACGAGTTTACAATGGAGTTGAGGGTAGCAAGCTGAGACGTCACCTTGTCCGTCACCGAGTTGGCTACTGCACCCTGGACAGTATCTCCAAGCTCCTTGAGGAGATCTCTTCATAGACGTGTGAAGTGGGTCAGGTAGTTTAATGACCGAAGTGAAAATGTCATAGAATTGAACATGCACTTCCCAAATCTGTCCATTATCCCAGACTCTCTATTAGGAAGATGGACAGATGTAGAAGTCTTTGACATCTTATTTTTAGTGGCCGCTGCTACCACCATGGCATCAACCGGTATGTGTCTAGATAAAAATGTCTTGTCATGGGGTGCTGATATGTACTTGTTCGGTCTTCTAGGAACAGGCTCCATAAAATCTGGCGACTCCAATGCCCTTCAAGACAAAAGGTCCATTAACTCATCAAAGGGTGGAGACACCCAAAAGGTGGAGGGTCGGGACCAGAAAGTCTTCAGGAGCACCGATTCATCCTCGGTAGAGTTTTGGGGCTGCCAGTCCCCCCTCTGCTCAAGGATCTCAAGGATATCCCCGAAGGAAATATCATCAGAGGGGGACCTAGGGGACCCTTCTGATTCCTCCAAATCTGTGTCTGACATGATGGATTCCTGAGAGGAATCTAGATGTCTCCTCTTACATAGCCTCTTCCGAGGAACCTTCTCTGTTAAATTCTCTGGAGAGGTCTCAGAAGAGCAGTGTTCCCCCAAAGGGGCGTCCTAAGGCTCTGTGACCCTACGCTTGCGGTGAACCTGTGGTTGTAGAGAAGAAGCCGGTGCCTTTCAGGAGGAGTGGCCATATCAAAGGTTGTGGAAGTCCTGGGGGACAAAGCCCTCCTCATGGCATCGAAGGCCCCATGGATCCGATGCGAGGAAGCACCCAGGTCTGAAGACACTGAAGACTCCTCCCGCACCAGAACTGCTGGCTTCGAGCTCGAGGTAAGAGCCAAACTCATCCGCGCCAAAGCCCCAAGAGGAAGAGTTGGAACCAACGTATCGGTTCGACTCCCCCCTGGAACTGACAGGACAGTGTTGGCTCCCAGATTACACCACTGGAGCAGAGGATATCAGGGTGGTCGGTACCAAAAGATTCAAAGTGATTGTCGGCACCGACGGTTCCACCAACGACTGAATGGCCCCTCTGGCTCCAAAGTCTCGATTCGAGTCAGAGAAGAAGCAACCACAACAACAGGAGCGGACTTTGTCAGTTCCGAAGCAGCTGGAGCCGAAACTGACAGAATTTTGGCAAGCGCCGGATCCTGCAAAAGTCTCCGCACCACTCAGTCCACATCCAAATCCAAGAGTCTGGAAGCCCGGGAGGAGACCACCGACGGATCTGGTGACTCCAGAATTGGGGATCTCAAAGTAGGAGATACCGGTTCCAAGACTGGGGACCGGCTCCTACCAGCAACCTGAACAGTTGGCTCCAATGACACTGGAGCTGAGACCGTAGTCTTTTTAGAAATTTTTGTAGATACCGACACCGAAGAGCCCTTCGGTGTCGACCCAGCTGAAGATGCTGGACAGTAGGGTTTTGGTTGACTAGGAGTCGAGTCAAGGTCAGATTGAAAAGCCGACATGATTAATCCTCGCTCCACTAACTTGTGCTTCCTCTCAGCTAGCACCCTCTAACTAAAGCCATGGCAAATTGCACAGACCTCTTTTAAGTGTACCTCACCCAAACAGTACACACAAGTAGAGTGCCCATCTGTAATGGATATCTTCTGGTTACATTTTGAGCACCTCTTAAAACCAGATTTAGCCTTCTCTGACATGCTTAGAGAATACACAACAACCATTTAACAAAAGTAAGCCTGACCGGCTAAGAATAAGAAGGCAGCTAATTTAAGACTGTAAGGAAGCCCAGCAGGCTAAGAAAACAAAAATGAGCCTAACTGGCTAATTAACAGAAAATGCACCAAAACTACAAAGCCTAAATTGGCTTGGGATAGAGCTAGAAAACAAAGGGGGCCAAGCCCAACAAGAAAAGCTATCTGCTAACTATAAAAATCTGAAAATAGACTAACAGAGAACAGCACACTCTAAATAATTATCCAACAACAGCAATAAACCTTTTTGAAAATTTCTGACTGAAAATACACATAACTTATCTCTCCAATGGCCAAGAGCTGTAGAGAACACCCGATCAGTTGTAGCGGCAAACTAGATCTAGGGAATGTAGTGGTGCATTGTGGGATAGGGCTTTGGCCTCGAGCTGTTTTGAGACCTCGAGCTTTGCTATTTGGCTGAATCAGCTCCGAACCCATCAGTAAGAATGAAGGTGAGATTAAACAACTTCATATCTATCAGTTTTGGCATTACTTTTGACATTCTTTTAGCCATTATGGACATGAACACTTTATAATCATGGTTTACAATTGAAATAGTCCTGTATGAAACTGGATCTGATGGATCTTTACTCTCTTTAGGTATTACAGCTAGCACTGCTTTCTTCCAGGACAGTGGTACTTCTCCTCTTAAGATACTGTTAAACAAACCTTCCAGATCTTTATCAGTTTTTTCCTCCTGGCTTCCAAACTTCCGCAGAAATACCATCTATTCCAGGGGACTTTCCTGTAGATTGGTTATACATCACCATTTTTATTTCATCTCCTCCTATCCTAACCATTAGTAACTGAGCCTCATCTACCTCTAACCTTGGCATATTTAATAATGCCATAAACATTTCCATTTGTATCTTTTCTTGACTTTCATATTTCTCTGCTTTATAGAGATTCTCACAGAATTTCCGAAATATTTCTAATACCTCTACAGGATATCTTGTTACCTTTTTTGTTACAGGCTCCCTAAGTCTGGCGACATCCCTTTCTACATACTGTTGCCCGAGTTGTTGTGCTAAAAGTTTTTGTGCTCTAGTGTTGTTATCAAAAAACAGTTGCTTAACAACAATCTTTCTAAGCTTGTCCATATTATCGAGGTAATCTCTTATTTTCTGCCTAGCATTCTGCAGTTGATCCTCTTCTTCTTCAGTGAGATTCCACTTATTTTGCAATAATTTAACATTTGTCAGTACCTCCAAATAATTTTTGTTAATTCTTAACCATAGCTCACTTTTTTTATCTCTACCCTATTTTTAAACTCCACCTTAATTTTATCCCACTTACCAACTATATTTTTAGAAGAAATTTCTATCCTCTCTAACAGCTCCTGAATAATCTCTACAACCCATTCCTTAAATTCCCCTCTTTTCAACAGAGACATGGGACAGCGCCAATGTCTCCTTTTTATTTCATTACCCAGTGCTTTTATTTTAGACGTTATTGGCACATGATCTGAAATAGCTATTGGGTGAATATCAAGACCTTCAATTAAATGCACATGTTCCTGTGAAATATAAATTCTGTCTAGCCTAGCCCAGTTTTTACATTTGGGAAATAGGACGTAAATTCACTTTGAACTCCTGCTTACTGAATTCACACTTTTTTAATTTCTTGAAAAATCTACCCTCCTTTGTCATATTTTCCCTTCTGGGCCCCCAGACACATCTTCATTGCTGTAAATCAAATTCCAGTCTCTACCTGTAGGTAATAATTCCTTGCTGAAAACTGATTATTTCTCCCAGCATTTTGTTAAGCTCCATTATAGCAGTTTTAGGTGGAATGTAAATACATGCCAGTATAAGCCTCCTCTCTTGCCAGTAGTCTTTTAGCACTACAAATCTGCCATTATTATTTTTTTATCTTCTTCTATCACTATTGGAGCTCCTCTTGCTATACATAATAAGTACTCCTCTTTTTCTTTGTCCCAGGTATTCCGCTGAATAACCTTCCTCAAAACCTTTCTTTATCAAATTCAAATGTTCAGTTCTTTCTGAGTGTGTCTCCTGTAACATAGCAATTTGCACTCTACATTTTTTAATGTAGTTCACTACTCCTTCTTGTTTGCATTTATCTGTGAGGCCACTTACATTTAAAGACATAAGTGAAATCATCATCGTATTAAAGTTATTATTCTCACCTTTTATGTACAACACCTTTTCTGTTAAATGTCTAGTTCCAGCTTTTATGTTACATGCATACACTGTTTGGCAAGCTGAACTTTTATACAGTTGTTTGTCATATCCACTTGAGCCTATGGCACAAAACTTTTTGTTTTACTGAAAGCCCTCAAAAAAAAAAAAAAAACAGACACAACCCCAATACCCCCTAAAACCTATTAACTTAACATTAACACACAAAATTATCTACACCTTCAAACATTGAAGTCACACCCTCCTAATAGGAATAAAAGTCCCAAACGGACACCCACACTCACATACTTGAGCTAACCTAAAGAAATGGTATCCATGGTAAGACGCATGGTGCAGGCCTGTGCTTCTACTAACTTGGCAGCAGCAACTACTTTGCCCTGATCCCTCAACAGGGTCAATCCCAGAGGGACACACTTGTCCACGATTGGCCTTCGGAACTCCTTTATGCTTTCCCCCCTTTTCCATTGATTCCCAAAGTATTGCAGAAAGGCAGTCTTCTGGGCAGGACATTTATCTTGATTGCCCCATATTGACCTCGTCAAATTTGGTTCCACTTTCTGAAGCCTCATCTACTAGAGGAGCCTTGGATCCTGGACCCAGTGCCCGATCTGTTGACCCAGTCGTCAGGAGCTCTTCATCCCTCTCTTCAGTCCTTCAAACTGACAGCTTGGCTGCTCCAATTCCCAGAATAGCCAGGTTCCAGAATTTATCAGAAGAAGCGCAACATATCATTTTGTCGTCTCACAAATCTTCTACTAGGAAACTTTACCTCAATAAGTGGAAAAGGTTTTTCATCTGGGCACAACAGAATAACAGTGATCCTTTCCAAGCTACTATATATGATATACTGGAATTCCTGATGAAATTGTTCAATGAAGGAGCTGCGGCAGCGACCATTTGAGGCCAACTCGCTGCTATTTCCAATTTTCATTTAGGTGCATCCGAAAATGGTATCATGTCTCATAAGCTAGCTAAGGCTTTTTTGAAGGGTACAATGCACTTAAAACCACCGATCAGATCTCCATCTACTCCCTGGAACTTAAATCTAATCTTATCCAAAATTATTCTTCCACCCTTTGAACCTGCCTCTTCTTGTGAGCTGAAGTATCTTTCTTGGAAAACCATTTTCTTGGTGGCTATTACGTCAGCACGCAGAATTTCAGAATTGCAAGCCCTTTCCGTTAAGCCACCTTATCTGATATTTCATAAAGATGGGGTCTCCCTCAGGACAAATCCATCATTCCTACCTAAAGTATGTTCGGAATTCACTCTAAATCAGACAATTTAGTTACTCGTTTTCTTTCCCAATCACTCAAACAAATTGGAATATATGCTTCACAAACTTGATGTGCATCAACAACTTCGTTTTTATTTGGATAGAATAAAAGATCTCAGAAGGACTGATCAGTTGTTTGTCTCCTTCTCAGATTCAAGAAAAGGTGCACCTGTCTCTAAAACTACCTTATCGAAATGGCTGTCTGATTGTATCTCCTTTATCTACAGTGAAGCAGGTATTGCACTACACAATAAGGTCAAGGCTCATTCTACAAGGGCGGTTTCTACTTCTGAAGCTTTCTTGACCAGGTTGCCCATAGAGCCTATTTGTGCAGCTGCCACCTGGTCAAATCCACATACCTGTATATCTCATTACAAAGTGGACAATGCTTAGAGGGACAGAGCTTCATTTGGATCTGCTGTCCTGAAACAGATACTCCTGTGAGCCACCCAATATTGTGGTGCTGGAAACACTACTCCATCAGTAAGAATGAAGGTGAGATTAAACAATTTCACATTAAGAAGTTATGTACTTACCATAACATTCCATGTGAGTTGTTATTCTCGCCTTCATTATTACGACCCTCCCTCCTACCCCCTTCCTATGTCTGGAAGCACGAGAGGATTCACGCTGGTTTTGGTTTTCCTGGAGGGTGTCCTTCTCCCTGGACTTTGTTTCCCTGAAATTTGGTATAGGTTTCTTTACTAGTTGGCAGCAAACAAGATCTGAGGAATGTAGTGGTGCATTGTGGGATAGGGCTTTGGCCTCGAGCTGTTTTGAGACCTTGAGCATTGCTATTTGGTCGAATCAGAGCCGATGGTCAGCTCCAAACCCATCAGTAATAATGAAGGTGAGAATAACAACTCACATGGAACGTTATGGAAAGTACATAACTTCTTAATATGGATCATTGTGGTTTTGTGGAGGAGAGGCAAAACTTTGACAACATTAACAGAACATTGATGATCCAGAGAGATGCAGAATGTAAGAAAATACCATTGTATTTGGTTGGTCTTCATGCAGAGAAAGCATATGACAGAGTAAGCTGGGGGCTTTATGAGCAGGACAATGGAAGCATTTGCATTTCCTGAAAAAAATATAAGGTTGACTAGGAGGATATATGAGGGATCAGAGGGGAAATTAAAGCAGCTGGGGTCCTGTCTGATAATTTCTGCTTGATCAGAGGAACCAGGCAGGGCTGTCCTCTTTCCCCTTTATTATTTTCATTATATTAGGAACAACTGGAAAAGAAAATAAGGGACTCAGCAATTTAAGGATATAACTGGTATGGTAGTTAAGAAATGCTGGGTTTATTTGCAGATATTATTTTATACCTGACAGAACCAGAAAAAGACAAAACAGTGTGGTGGAGCATTTTGAGAGAGTTTCATATCTTTTCGGGATACAAAATTAATGAAGCGAAGACAAAGGCTATAGCAGTAAATGATGTGCCCACACATGAACTGGTTCAGGAATACCCATGTTTATGGGGACATGATAAAATTAAATATTTAGGAGTATGGATTAAAAATGATTCTAGTGTGGCAGCTTAGGATATGTGGGAAGAAACTAAACAAAAGATAATACAAAAACTGAGAAAATGGACGCTTTTTATATGGATATAGATAGTAAGATACAAGCAGTTAAAATGTTTTTAGCCCATTTTTAGTCTTATACACAGGTCAGGCATAATTTTATCAACCAGAGGAGAAGTTCTGGGTATCAATAAAGAGCTGAAGGACTTTATCTGGGGGGAAGATAGCAAGAGTCAAGTGGGATAAGATGATTATTCCAGTACAACAGGGCAGATTGAGATTAGCCAATTTGAAGGGGTATTTCAGAGCTACACAGTTAAGACTCCTATACATAGCACAAGCAGAAAACTGTACTTCAAAGTGGAAAGGGATGATGATGAAAACGTGGGGTGGGGGTCAAGAAACAAGGAGAGACTGGGATTTTGGATGCAGGCCTTTAAGGAAAATAACAATAATCATATAGAATATTATATCCATAAAGTAGGAGAAAGTATTCTCAGAACTAAACCAACTGGAATGGAGAAAGATTCTGCTAATAGAGATCACTGCAATTGGTGATGCAGACAGTAGGCAAAAGAGGGCTGGAATTTATTGGAGAACTGTCAAAGGAACCAAGGTATTGGGAGCAAATAACTAGAGAGGGAAATATGATAGAATGGGAATACGCCAAGCATTTATTTGGACTGCAGGTTAGAGATTGCCTTCCCTATCAGGGATTGATATCAGAGTATAGGCAAAGAGAAAGAAATAGGGGGGTTCTGAATGAAAGACCAGCACTGGTAGAGTTGTTAATAGAATCAAGAACAGAAGCTACCATCAAAAAAGGAATAATTAGTAGAGCATATAAAATATTGCATGATAACTATAAGAACCAATCAGAGGAGATTAGAAAGGATTGAGAAGAGAGACTGGATAAGGAATTCACAAAAAACAATGGGGCGATATATGTATGTCTCCCAAATATCCAACAAAATCTAGAAGATTTAGGATTTTTGCTTGGATATTTTTACATAGATATTTTATACCCCAAGTAGGACTCCAGAGAATTTTTCATCAGGCAGACAGCAAATGTTGGAGGTGTGAAGGGAAAGAAAGAGGTAGTTGGGAACATATTTTCTGTGAGTGCAGAAAGTTGGTGGACTTTAAGGATTTTCAAACAAAAAAGGGACCAGCACACTTCAGCAACAGGATTCAAATCCGAATAAATATTTATTTAAAGGTGGCTAAAAAGCAACCTTTCATTAAGATGCACAAACCGGTTTCGGCTAATATAGCCTTTCTCAATGTGACTTCTTCAATAACACAAAACAGTTGCTTACACAAACATCTTAACATCCTGGTCCTCTTCATATACCCTTATGTTAAAGTGGTATCAACCTAACAAAACTTGTTTAATGGGTACATATTCAGTGAAAAAGTAAGAACATATTCAGCAAAAATATACTTATATATACATATTTTAAACAGCATGCAACTGAGATCCTGAATATTTAAACTTAATTATTTATAAATATACATTATTCATATTTATGGAATAGTTGGCTAGTATAATATATAGCCAAAATTTATTAATTGTGTATTTCTTACAGGACTCAGAAGCAATATTAAAATGAATTTATATGATATAACTGGAATATGGTTGGAGGTTGGTAACATGAATGTTTATGATAGCCAATAATCAGTTTTTAATCTTGTGTGGCATACCACCTAGAGGCTAATACCAATATTAAAAATAATTATCTGGAAAATCCATCATGTACCTCATATTCATTTAGTCCTGGCTTAAAAAAAAAGCCCCAAGAGTGGTGATCCACTTATTCTCCATGTTATTAAGTTTCGTATGCCAACCCATCTTGAAATTTCTGTGAAGTTGGATTTTATCTATGATGATAAACCTAAACAACGCTCCTGTGTGATGTTGACTATGTTTGTATAAAGCATTAGTAATCCTTCTATTTCTTATGGAACTTAAATGTTCACTAATCCTAATTCTGATGGGTCTAGAGGTCTGCCCAACATAAAAGGCAGAACAAGTACATTGGGCCAAATAAATCACCCAATCAGAGCTGCAATTCCCGAAGATATTAATGTTAAAGACCTTTGGGGTATTTTTGCTGGTGAATTCTTTGCTTTTACAGATATATTGACATGCACTGCAATGTCCACATGGGTAACATCCCACTAAGGCATCACCAAAAAGTGTTGTTTGTAGTTTAGTGACTGGTGTAAACCTTTTATAATGTGTTAGCTGAGATTGAATAGTGCGTCCCCTTCGATAAGAAAAAGCGCAGGTATCAGGGAGAATGTCATTAAGGAATGGATTTGACTGTAGTATATCCCAATGTTTGTTGACAACTTGTCTAAACCAGGATGTATTATTACCATACGTGGTGACTAATCTAATAGGTTGCCTACCTTGCGTGGTATCATCCTGTAATCTATTATACTTTAGTAAATCCGATCTTCCCCTGGCTTGAATTTATTTGGCCGTATTGGTCAGATGATTAGGATTATAACCTCTATCCACAAATCTTGTTGTCAGTTCTTGTGTTTGTGTGAAATATTCTGCAGCCGTAGAGCAAATCCTTTTCAACCGCAAATATTGTGACTTTGGAATGTTGCTGATGATGTGGCGGGGGTGACAGCTGGTAGCATGAAGTAAGGTGTTATATTGTGGGAATTTCCTGTGTATTGATGTTGCTAAAGTGTGATCCGGTAATCTTTTAATGGCAACATCCAGAAAGACAATTTCATTGTACCCAGTATTGACAGTAAATTGTATGTCAAATGGATTATTGTTTAGATAATCAACAAATTTGGATAATTCCTCCAAATCTCCCCGCCACACCAACCAGCAGTCATCCAAATATCTGCACCATATGTCCATATAGTCCATATAAATATTCCGCTGGACATCATATATGAAGGTCTGTTCATAATACCCCATAAATAAATCTGCGTAAATAGGGGCAAAAGATGCCCCCATTGCTGTTCCTTTAATTTGCCAATACGGGTTGCCTTCAAAATAAAAGATGTTTTTTTGCAATACATATTCAGTTAACTTGATCAAAAAATTATTGAATCCAGTGGAATATAACTTGGATTGATTTAACCAATACGTAACTGCCAAAATGCCAGCTTTGTGTGGAATACTTGTGTATAGGGATGATACATCTAATGTACATAACAGCCAATCCTCTTCCAGTTACGAGGCTTCAATAATATTCAAAAATTGTGTTGCGTCTTGGATACGTGATCTGACCATGGGCAGTAATGGCTTTAAATATTCAGTCAGAAAGGCAGATAAAGGTTCAGTAAGGGATCCCCGACCTGAAACTATGGGTCTACCTGGTGGATTCATTAGATCTTTATGTATTTTGGGTATTAGATAAAGGTACTGTGGCATTGGTTCCGGCACCTTGAGTTGCCTGGCAACTTGTGGGGTGATAATATCCTCCTCAACAGCTAAATCTATAAATGAATCAATATCAGTTTTGAAATTAGGAGTGGGATCCACTACCATCTTTATATAAAACTGCGATTGGGATAACTGTTTAAGTGCCTCTGCCTTATATTTTGAGTAGTCCATGACAACAATACCCCCACCTTTATCTGCAGACGTGATCACTATATTTCTGTTGTGTTGCAATTGTGTAAGTGCTTCACGTTCATGTCGGTTAAGATTACTACGACAACACCCAAGATCCTTAGAAAAATGTAAATCCTTCATGACACAATCTTTGAATATAGAGACATATTTATCCATTGGTGGTACAAATTTATATTGTCCAAACCTGAAACCAATAGATCTTTGAGAATTAGACTCATCTGAAAAAAATAGCTTCAGGTTAAGTGTTCTACAAAAGTTGTTAATATCATCAGCTAATAAATGTTCAGGCACCGGTGATGTGGGTACAAAATTAAGGCCTTTATTTAATACCTTATATTGAGCATCCGTAAATACAAAAGAGGAGATGTTAAGTACATTGTTCACTGTGGTTTTATTTGTTTCAATAGTGTTTGGAGATTGGTTGTACCCAAGTCTTTGCCTGTGCTTCCTCCCTGCCCTGCGTTTGTTGGTCCTAAAGGGGTGAATTGCTTCCTTTTGGCTACTGGGGATGCCTGGTTGGAGGAAACATCACCTTCTGTCATAGATGAAAAATCATCATCAGAAGTGACAATGTGTGTGGTGTCATACTTTTTAAGGATAGGTCTAGGTCTTTTCTTACCCCTTGGTGGTTTATATGTCCCCTCACTAAACCTAACATTTTTTGGTGTTACAAAAGGTTTACCTTTTTCATAATCCCCTAAATCTCTGTTAAATTTATGTATTTTCCTTTTCTTAAGTTGTTCTTCTATATTTGTCAATTCCTTGACTAGTTGAGATAAATGACCCTGATAGTAATCTGTACTAGAAAATGCTTCAGCTTCCAAACAAGTGGTTTGTAGTTCTGTAGTCAGTATTTCAATGTTTCTTTCATAATATTTAGAAAGACTGTTGACAAAAAGCATAGATGCCTGATGTTGGGCAGTAGCCCAATCTTGTCTTAATTGGTTGTCAATATTAGCCACTAAAGGTTATTTATGGGGTATTATGAACAGACCTTCATATATGATGTCCAGCGGAATATTTATATGGACTATATGGACATATGGCACAGATATTTGGACGACTGCTGGTTGGTGTGGCGGGGAGGTTTGGAGGAATTATCCAAATTTGTTGATTATCTAAACAATAATCCATTTGACATACAATTTACTGTCAATACTGGGTACAATGAAATTGTCTTTCTGGATGTTGCCATTAAAAGATTACCGGATCACACTTTAGCAACATCAATACACAGGAAATTCCCACAATATAACACCTTACTTCATGCTACCAGCTCTCACCCCTGCCACATCATCAGCAACATTCCAAAGTCACAATATTTGTGGTTGAAAAGGATTTGCTCTACGGATGCTGAATATTTCACACAAACACAAGAACTGACAACAAGATTTGTGGATAGAGGTTATAATCCTAATCATCTGACCAATACGGCCAAACAAATTCAAGCCAGGGGAAGATTGGATTTACTAAAGTATAATAGATTACAGGATGATACCACGCAAGGTAGGCAACCTATTAGATTAGTCACCACGTATGGTAATAATACATCCTGGTTTAGACAAATTGTCAACAAACATTGGGATATACTACAGTATACTAAGAAAAGACCTAGACCTATCCTTAAAAAGTATGACACCACACACATTGTCACTTCTGATGATGATTTTTCATCTACGACAGAAGGTGATGTTTCCTCCAACCAGGCGTCCCCAGTAGCCAAAAGGAAGCAATTCACCCCTTTAGGACCAACAAACGCAGGGCAGGGAGGAAGCACAGGCAAAGACTTGGGTACAACCAATCTCCAAACACTATTGAAACAAATAACAACACAGTGAACAATGTACTTAACATCTCCTCTTTTGTACTTACGGATGCTCAATATAAGGTATTAAATAAAGGCCTTAATTTTGTACCCACATCACCGGTGCCTGAACATTTATTAGCTGATGATATTAACAACTTTTGTAGAACACTTAACCTGAAGCTATTTTTTTCAGATGAGTCTAATTCTCAAAGATCTATTGGTTTCAGGTTTGGACAATCTAAATTTGTACCACCAATGGATAAATATGTCTCTATATTCAAAGATTGTGTCATGAAGGATTTACATTTTTCTAAGGATCTTGGGTGTTGTCGTAGTAATCTTAACCGACATGAACGTGAAGTACTTACACAATTGCAACACAACAGAAATATAGTGATCACGTCTGCAGATAAAGGTGGGGGTATTGTTGTCATGGACTACTCAAAATATAAGGCAGAGGCACTTAAACAGTTATCCCAATCGCAGTTTTATATAAAGATGGTAGTGGATCCCACTCCTAATTTCAAAACTGATATTGATTCATTTATAGATTTAGCTGTTGAGGAGGATATTATCACCCCACAAGTTGCCAGGCAACTCAAGGTGCCGGAACCAATGTCACAGTACCTTTATCTAATACCCAAAATACATAAAGATCTAATGAATCCACCAGGTAGACCCATAGTTTCAGGTCGGGGATCCCTTACTAAACCTTTATCTGCCTTTCTGACTGAATATTTAAAGCCATTACTGCCCATGGTCAGATCACGTATCCAAGGCACAACACAATTTTTGAATATTATTGAAGACTTGCAACTGGAAGAGGATTGGCTGTTATGTACGTTAGATGTATCATCCCTGTACACAAGTATTCCACACAAAGCTGGCATTTTGGCAGTTACGTATTGGTTAAATCAATCCAAGTTATATTCCACTGGATTCAATAATTTTTTGATCAAGTTAACTGAATATGTATTGCAAAAAAACATCTTTTATTTTGAAGGCAACCCGTACTGGCAAATTAAAGGAACAGCAATGGGGGCATCTTTTGCCCCCATTTACGCAGATTTATTTATGGGGTATTATGAACAGACCTTCATATATGATGTCCAGCGGAATATTTATATGGACTATATGGACATATGGCGCAGATATTTGGACGACTGCTGGTTGGTGTGGCGGGGAGGTTTGGAGGAATTATCCAAATTTGTTGATTATCTAAACAATAATCCATTTGACATACAATTTACTGTCAATACTGGGTACAATGAAACTGTGTTTCTGGATGTTGCCATTAAAAGATTACCAGATCACACTTTAGCAACATCAATACACAGGAAATTCCCACAATATAACACCTTACTTTATGCTACCAGCTGTCACCCCCGCCACATCATCAGCAACATTCCAAAGTCACAATATTTGCGGTTGAAAAGGATTTGCTCTACGGATGCTGAATATTTCACACAAACACAAGAACTGACAACAAGATTTGTGGATAGAGGTTATAATCCTAATCATCTGACCAATACGGCCAAACAAATTCAAGCCAGGGGAAGATTGGATTTACTAAAGTATAATAGATTACAGGATGATACCACGCAAGGTAGGCAATCTATTAGATTAGTCACCACGTATGGTAATAATACATCCTGGTTTAGACAAATTGTCAACAAACTTTGGGATGTACTACAGTCAAATCCATTCCTTAATGACATTCTCCCTGATACCTGCGCTTTTTCTTATCGAAGGGGACGCACTATTCAGTCTCAGCTAACACATTATAAAAGGTTTACACCAGTCACTAAACTACAAACAACACTTTTTGGTGATGCCTTAGTGGGATATTACCCATGTGGACATTGCAGGGCATGTCAATATATCTATAAATGCAAAGAATTCACCAGCAAAAATACCCCGAATGTCTTTACCATTAATATCTTCGGGAATTGCAGCTCTGATTGGGTGATTTATTTGGCCCAATGTACTTGTTCTGCCTTTTATGTTGGGCAGACCTCTAGACCCATCAGAATTAGGATTAGTGAACATTTAAGTTCCATAAGAAATAGAAGGATTACTAATGCTTTATACAAACAGTCAATATCACACAGGAGCGTCGTTTAGGTTTATCATCATAGATAAAATCCAACTTCACAGAAATTTCAAGATGGGTTGGCATACGAAACTTAATAACATGGAGAATAAGTGGATCACCACTCTTGGGGCTTTTTTTAAGCCAGGACTAAATGAATATGAGGTACATGATGGATTTTCCAGATAATTATTTTTAACATTGGTATTAGCCTCTAGGTGGTATGCCACACAAGATTAAAAACTGATTATTGGCTATCATAAACATTCATGTTACCAACCTCCAACCATATTCCGGTTATACCATATAAATTCATTTTAATATTGCTTCTGAGTCCTGTAAGAAATACACAATTAATAAATTTTGGCTATATATTATACTAGCCAACTATTCCATAAATATGAATAATGTATATTTATAAATAATTAAGTTTAAATATTCAGGATCTCAGTTGCATGCTGTTTAAAATATGTATATATAAGTATATTTTTGCTGAATATGTTCTTACTTTTTCACTGAATATGTACCCATTAAACAAGTTTTGTTAGGTTGATACCACTTTAACATAAGGGTATATGAAGAGGACCAGGATGTTAAGGTGTTTGTGTAAGCAACTGTTTTGTGTTATTGAAGAAGTCACATTGAGAAAGGCTATATTAGCCGAAACCGGTTTGTGCATCTTAATGAAAGGTTGCTTTTTAGCCACCTTTAAATAAATATTTATTCGATTTGAATCCTGTTGCTGAAGTGTGCTGGTCCCTTTTTTGTTTGAATATACATGGTTTGGACCGAGCACCACTGTCTACCGTGAGTGCCTTGTTTCTCGGACTTTAAGGATTTCCTGTGGGATGGACTGTCTGAGATGCTGGGTGGGCCGATTGGTCTGATGAGGGATATGATTTTTCTAAGTTATGATACAGATTCAGAATTGCCTAGACATGGTAAGTCCTTGCTGTCTGTCTAATAATGGTGGCTGCCAAATAAGCAATTACCAGAAAATGGAAATGAAAATATAAAGCAACTATATTGGAAGTAGTGAATATAGTAACAGAGATAAAACATCTGGAATTGAGATCTTTAGAAAGGGGTAGGAACAATCTATAGATGAAAAAAATGAGAATTGTGGGAATAATACATACAAGGGAGGAATGAGGTTTGAACAGCGGCAGGACTTAAATGAGCTATTTAATGTTTGAGTGAGAACATTTGGGTAGATATAAGTGATGTATAATGTTTGCAACTAGGACTGTGTCAGTATGATTTGTCACAGGAAATGCTTGCAACTGGAATTGTTTCGGTGTGGTTTGTTTTCATTTATGTAAATGTATGATTGCCTATGAAGAAATGATGGTTTAATAAAAATGTTTCTTGTTTAAAAAAAAGACAGGAATTAAATAATTTATATAATGTTGTTTAAGTTATATGATATATAACAATATATTTGAAATATAATGTTTATGTTAATATAGTCTGATTACTTTATATGAATGTAAATTTGCCTGTGTCACAAGTGATAATTCAATAAAGGTGTTTGAAAAAAAAAAAAGAACCACCAACAACAGAAGTATTTTCTTACAGTCTGCTTCCTTCTGGGTCATCCCTGTTCTATTAATGATTTTATGAGTAAGTAAGTCAATGGAAGCATTAATTAGGAGGAAGTAGGACATATGAAGGATCAGAGGCAAGAAAAGAAGGGATTCAGAAATTCAAGGATATAGTCAGTATGGTAATCAGGAAAGGTTGGCTTTATTTGCAGAGCGTATTGTTTTGTAATCAATAAATCCAGAAAATGACACCTCAGTGCTGTGGGAGATTGATATCTTTTGAAGAGATAAAATTAATGAAGATAAAACAAAGGCTTTAGCTATTATGTACCCATACCCAAATTAGCTCAGCAATACCCATATTTACGGTGACACTATAAGATGAAGTATGTAGGAGTATGGATTTAAAAAGACTTCTGTTATGGTAGCTTAGGTTATGTGGGAAGAAAATAAAAGATAATACAAAAACCAAGAAAAACTGGAAGCTCTTGTTTATGGATTGGATAGTTGAGATACAAGCAGTGAAACTATCTTTAGGCTCTTTAATTTTATGTTGAAGTTTAGATATGTTTTTTTAAACTAGAAGAGAAGTTGTGGATGATAATGAGCTTGAGGGGAAGAGGGCAAGAGTTAAGTGGGCTAAGCTGATTCTTCCAATAGAACAAAGTGGTTTAGGATCACCTGATTTGAAGGGGTATTTTAGAGCTAAACACTTAAGGCTCATATACATAATGGAAGCAGAAGGTTATTCTTCAAGGTGGAGAGTGATGATAATGAAGCAGGGAGGGTGGTAGTTCAAGAAATAAGGAAAGAGTAGGTTTTTAATGCAGAGCCTTAGCAGAATAATTGCAACCATACATTGCATTATAGCTGTAAATCTATAGAAAGTATTCTAACACCTTAGCAAATATGGGACTAAGGCAGTAAATTTTGCCAATAGGGACGACTCAAGTAGCGGTACAGAAAATAGTCAAGAGAGGGCTGGTATCACTGGAGAAAACTGGAAATGGAATGAAGGTATTGGGAACAGATAACTAGAGAGCGTGAGATAATTGAGTGAAATGAGACCAAGAAGAAGTTTGGACTGCAGGTTAGAGACTGTATTTCGTGCTAAGGATTGATATCAGAATATAAGCAAAGAGAAAGGGATAGGGGAGACCTCAGTGAAGTCCTCCTCTGTTAGAGTTTTTAACCAAACCTAGAACAGAAGCTGCTGTTAAAGAATAATTAGTAGGGCATATAAAATATTGCATGATAACTATTAGAATCAGTCAGAGTAGATAAGAAATAATTGAGAAGAGAGCGTGGAAAAGCAATTTACAAAGGAAGAATGGGAGGACATGCATATGGCTCTGAAGTGTGCAACAAAGTCCTGAAAGTTTAGGATTTTGGCTTGGAAGTGTTTGTATATTTTTAATACCCCTAGCAGACTTCAAAGGCTTTTTCCCCAGGTAGTCTGCAAATGTTGGAGGTGTGATGGGGAAGAAAGTGGTAACTGGGAGCATGTTTTTGGGAGTGTAGTTCGCAGATTTCTAAAATTCCCTACAGAGTACGTTGACAGAAACAGTGGGGGAGCAAATTGCTATAAGAAAATGATTATTTCCATTTGGGACACTGATTGAATTGCTTAGGCATAGTAAGGCCTTATTAAGTTTAATTCTGTTGTTTACCAGAAAAGCAGTTGCTAGAAAATGGAATTCAGATCTAAACAAACTGTATTTGAGGTACTAAATATTGTAAAAGACAGAAAATAACTGGAATGGGATCTTTCAAAAAGGGAAGGAGCAATTACATAGAAATAAATGGAAGTTATGGGAACAGTACTTGCAGAATAATGCTTGTGATGAGGACTATTGTTTAAGGGAAGGTAGGAATTGAGCAAGTTATATTATGTTGGAATGAATGAAAGTTGTTATATAAAGAAAGAAAATATGTAATGTATAATACATGTAAATGAAAAAAAATTAGTATGGTTTGTTTCCTTTCCTATCAATTGATATGAATCTATATATTAAGCAGTAATTTAATTTATAAGTCCATCCATTCACAAGCCCTCTTTCTCATTTCCGCACATGACAATTAAGCAGTAGTTTAATAAACATGTTAATCTGTAGCAGATGTTCACCATTCTCACTTCTACAGTAGCCTTTTGGCTAAATGGGTTGTATACTTCCTAGGATACAGCAGTCAGCCAGCTTCACATAAATCTGTCTACCCTCCCCATCTGCACTGTGATTGCTGAATGGCTACCCCATTGGAGGGAAATCAGCTTCAGACTTAATTTCTGGCTGATAATTTCTGCGCAGAAGTGCTCTCCTTTAGGAACGTATTACACTTTTAAGAAAATATTGATATTTTACGATGAAAAGTATCAATCTGATGTTGTAAATCTTTATTCATTCCTTAGTGTTAGGACTTTGGTTCCATCCTCGGAACCGACACGGCCGCTACCAAGCTCACGCCAGCCAAAAACTCTCAGCCAAGACCTACCCACAATGCCCCTCTCATAGTCTCTTCAGATCTCATTTGCTGCATTCCTCGGCAGACGTGCCAAGCCTTCTCTCAAGCTAAGTGTAGTGTTTTTATCTGTATAATTACCTTCCTCTAGTCAGTTTTCCCTAATGATTATCTTTTCATCTTTAAATCTTTATAATTTATCTCTAAAACCTACCCTCTACCTTCAGTAGTTCTTTTCATACCATCGTTGGTACTGTCCCTCTCCTCTACCTTTGGTAGGCCCTTTCCTACCACTTTGTGGTATTTCTTAGTACCATTGTTGGTACTCCTCTTTTTTTCTATGTGTTAAAAAAAAAAAAAAAAAAAAAAAATCCCTCTTTTTCTGTAACCTTGCTGTTGTTGTTTTGGTTGGTTATATTGTAGTTTAGAACTATAGTGTAGTTTTCCATGATGTCTGATAAAGTGAAACTAGGCTTTAAACAGTGTGATAAGTGTGGGCGTAAGATGCCCAACTCAGACGGTCACGCCTGGTGTGTTTATTGTTTGGGTGTTGACTACATCAGTGTATCCTGTGATATTTGTTCCAGCTTCAGCAATCGTACATTGGCTGAGCATAAAAACGAGCTGATTCTGAAGGGTTTGATGAAAACACCCTTCTCGGAAGCTGTTTCTGGGATGGAGGTCTCACCACCTCCTAAGCATAAGGATGTAAAGAAACATAAAGAGAAACAGAGTCATTCAGTTCCAGCATCTCCATCCTCCTCAGAACTGAGTCGACACTGGGCTTCTCCCGCGCCTTTGGCACAAACTACTTCGGCGCCAGGCTCCATGTCTTCTCCCTCTGTGCCGCCCTTGATTCTGACTCCAACCACTGTACCAGCTTCGGCACCATCCACCTGGGTACCGACCCTGGTTTTGACACAAGCTCCGACTACTGTTCTTGCATCGGCACTATCCCAGGTCACGGTGCTGATATCTTATATAGCTCCACTGACACTGACACTGTCTGTTCCAAAGATTGAACACCATTCCAGAACCAGATATTCTCCCGCTTATGACCCCTTTTTGGGGCACCAGTTTAGTCCATTTCTTGACAGATATGAATCTCCTATGACAGCTTCCTTCTAATCCACCAGGAGTCTTTCAGAACAAGATGTAGTGCTGGTTGTGGACCAGCTTTTGGCAGCTAGAGGATTACCTACCCCTGCTAGGTCTTCCTTCCCTCTTGGAACGGAAGCTCTCACGGCATATTCACCTGTATATCCTCCTCCGGCCTCCTCCCACGTCCTGGAGACTTTGGTACTAATGGCCATCCCGGTGCATTCTGTCTCGGCTTCGACAGTGGAGGCTTCCCTGTCGGCACCGATTACTCTTGCTGCAACTGCTCCATTGGAAATGGTGCACTCTTGGAGCAGTGATTGGGCTGTCAGCACTGTGGCTCCTAGTTCGGCACCAATTTTTTCGGTGGCGCCATCTACAGCCATGCCTCACCCAGCAGCTACCGGCCATCTCGGAGTTCCTCACCTGGAACTGGGCACCCCAGGGCGGGGTGTGACCCTGGTTCTGAGGTTGTCCTTCTCGGTTCTGGGCTCCCATCCCTCCTTGGGTGGGCCTGCTTTCCAGGTGATGGAGAGGATCCTTCCCTCAACAGGCTCGCAAACGGCACCATTGGCATCAACACCTGAACCCCCCTCTAGCATGCAGGTGTCCCAACCCCCTACTCTGGGATCCTGAGCACGGGAGCCACAAGATCTTCCCTTGAAGGGAATCCTTTCTCTGGAGTCCTCCTCAGAAGATCCCACTGGGGAGCCACCCCAGAAGAAATTGTGCAAGAGGAAGCATCTTGATTCCCCTGAGGAATTCATCACCAAAGACACAGATTGCGATGAGGGAGAAGGGTCCTCACAGTCTCCCCCGGAAGACGTCTCATTTGGAGACATTCTCGAGATCCTCAAGCAGAGGGGAGACTGGAAGTCTTCGAACCCTTGTTCAGAGGAATTGGTGTTCTTGCAGGCCTTCAGTGCTCTGCCACCTACTTCCTGGGTGACCCTACCTGCGGATGAGTGTGTTAAACTTATTGTGCAGCGTGCCTGGAAGATCCCGGACAACATAGAACCTGTCCCCCAGAGGCCAGATAACATTTTATCCACCCCTGAAGACCAGCCCAATTGGTCCAAGCAGTTGGTAGTTGATTCCATGGTTGTGGTGGCGGCCTCTAAGAGGGAACTGGCAGAAGATAGTTTCACTGTTCATCCCCCGAACAGTGAGTCTCAGGCTGTGGACAGACTGGGGAAGTGGGCCTATGCTTCAGCGACCTTTGCCATTCGGTCACTGAATTATCTGGCACACTTTGCTCGCCTCCAAAGATACCTAATCTCAGAAATGTCTGCCTGTTTGGCAGGGTACTGCCTGAGGAGGTGTGTGATACTGTTGCCTTTCAGTTAGCTACCCTGGAATCCATCTCAAACTTCTCGATGCGCTTGATCTCTCACACCACCGAGGGGGCAACTTGAGCAGCCGCATCAGGCATCGTCATGAGATGGCATGCTTGGATGCATTTGTGTGAGTTTGCAGACCCCTTTAAATCTTCCTTTGTCGATGTGCCTGTTGACGATTCTTCCCTTTTTGGTCCCAAAGTAAGAGACACACTATCATGTAGTGAGAAGGACAGTAAGACCTTGTCTGCTGTGGGCATACGCCCCCCCCCAGAGATCCTACTCTTGGAACCAGAGGGGAGGAAAATTGTGGTTCAAGAAGTCTCAAGGATTTTTTCTTGACACTCGTGGTGAGCCATTCCCCTGGGGCAAACGGGGCAACTCATTTGGAAGACGCCCCTTTCGGGGCAGAGGGGATCTGCACAACCAGACTGCCAGAGATTCCTTCTCCAGCCGACTCTTCCAGCGCTCCTGAGCAACGGCCCGATTGCTTTCCTCTGGAAGCAGTCGGTGGTTGATTTTCCCTGCACCTACAGGCCTGGCAACTCATAACAACGGATGCATGGGTGCAGAGAGTAATATCCAGAGGCTATCATATCCCATTCGATCTTACTCCCAGACCCGTAAAACGAATCCCTGATGTCCCACCCAGTCAGAAGAGGCTGCAGCCTTAGAAATCGAAAAGCTGCTAAGAAAAAAAGTCATCTAGCCAGTCCCACCAGACCAGAGAGGATCTGGGTTTTACTCGAGGTTCTTTTTAGTACCAAAAATGATAGGGGACTGGAGACCAATCCAGGATTTCAGTTTACTAAACAAATTCATAAAACCTCAAAAATTCCAGATGGTCACGGTACAGTCCATCCTCCCCTTTCTGGGGAAGGACAACTGGATGTGCTCTCTAGACCTCCAGGATGCATATTACCATATAGAGATGGACAAACGCTCCCGGAGATTTCTCCGCTTCTGGCTAGGAACCAATCACTATCAGTTCAGGGTACTGCCCTTTGGTCTCTCGACAGCCCCCAGAGTGTTCACCAAATGTATGGCAGTCGTAGTAGCTCATCTCTGGTTACAAGGATTCCAGGTGTTTCCATATTTAGATGATTGGCTCCTTACCGCCACGACTAAGAATCTTCTCATTCTCAGTCTGTCTTACACTCAAGGCCTTGCTCTTCGCTTATGTATCACGATCAACATGGACAAATCACAAATGTCTCCAACAAGAGCATTGGAATTCATTGGAGCGATCTTAGACACAACGTCCTGTCAAGCAACCCTTTCTCCTCACAGGCTCTCAAAAATAAGAAGTCATATTCAAGCCCTCCTTCCACAGACATTTGTACCAGCACACCTTGTACTACAGCTATTGGGATTTATGGCAGCAACCATTACCTTAGTTCCATTGGCGATGTTACACATGAGACTAGTACAGTGGTTCCTTTCATCACAATGGTCAATCTTAACCCACCCTCTCAACCACATGATACGCCTTACAAACCTTTGCAAGAAAGAAATGCTTTGGTCAATGAAGCCAGAATCAAATCTTTGGTGTCGACCGTTCTGCCTTCCCCAGCCCAGGGCCATGGTGAACACGGACACTTCCCTGTTAGGGTGGGGCATTTCCAGGGAAAGACCGTTCAAGGCCTCTGGTCCCCCATGGAAGCCAGTTTGCACATAAATGTCTTGGAATTGAGGGCAGTTCTCTTAGCATTGCAAGTGTTCCACACATCCCTTCCTTCCGGGACCATTGCAATTCAATCGGGCAACATGTCAGTCGTCTGGTACATCAACAAACAAGGCAGAACCAGGTCTTACTCCCTGTTTTGGGAGTCCATGAGAATTTGGCAGTGGGTGATGGCTTCCAACCGCTTTTTCGTAGCAATGCACATTCCCGGGAGTTCCAATCTTATTGCGGACAATCTGAGCAAGAACATTCTGATGCCTCATGAGTGGTCCCTCAGTACTATGATAGTGGATCAGATCTTCCACCATTGGGGCAGGCCTTGCTGTGACCTGTTTGCTTCTCCCCTAAACAACTTTGTCCTGATCCCCCCCCCTCAGGGGGAGTCACAGAGGGATGCTCTGATGCACAATTGGCCCCTGAGTCTGTTGTATGCCTTTCCCCCATTTCCTCTCATCCCAAAATTCTTTCAAGAAGCCCAAATGTTAAGAAGCAGAGTGATCCTCATTGCCCCTTACTGCCCCCATCAAGTCTGGTTCCCTTTCCCTATGGCCTCATCTGATTCACAGCCTGTGGATCCTGGATCAATCCCAAGGTCTGCTGTCTTATGCTCAGGGACTGATTCACCCCAGTCTCCACAGCCTCAAGCTCACAGCTTGGTTTCTCCACTTTCGATGATTGCCAGGCTACCTGATATTTCATCTCCTGTTTGCGAGATTCTTCTGGCTTCACACAAACCTTCCACCAGGAAAATGTTTTCTAGTAAGTGGGCTAGGTTCTCTAGATGGGCCAAAGATCATAACATAGACCCCTTTTCCATACCTATTCAGAAGATCCTACAATACCTGACTACCATATTACACGCAGGACCTTCAGCATCAACAATTACTGTGCATTTGGCAACTATTGCAATTTTTCACAATGGAATTGACAATTCTTCTGTTATCATAGCCGGCGTTGGGCACCCACCAAACCCGCGGCCGCAGGGAGCCCCCGATTATCTCCCCACGTACAAGGGCCCCCTATGAAGCAGCCGCGGATTTCAAAATCACTTCCACTCCTTGCTTGGTGCCTCGCTCATTTCGGCAGCGCCGTCGCGCAATTCCGCTTTTTTTTCTTTCTTTTTTTTCCTGAAAGAACTTGCTTCCTTGATGGCTGCAGCCAATCAGGTCCCTTGCTTTACTTGTTAGCTGCTCTCAATCAGGTCCGCTGCCATGAAGCAAGGGACCTAATTGGCTGTAGAAATCAAGAAGCAAGTTCTAGCTTCCTGATTGGGTTTACCTTAATATGTGGTCTGTTGGGTCAGTTCTTTTGATTGTCGACGTTAGGCAAATATTTGAACTGCCCATATTTATAAAGAATATTGCTTCTGGAACAAATATTTAATTTTGTGAGTGCATGAAAAAGAAATAATTGTAAGACAGTGTCAAAACCATATTTTACCTTAAAAAACCCACTACTATGTTATAACCTGTATTTATGTAAACAGAGATACTGAGAGTTAGAAGAGCCATTAATGTAAAGCAGAGAAAAGCTGCCATGTTCATCACAACCTAGGACAAAGCCATTTACTGTAATGAAAATAAGCAATAATTTTTTTAAGTAATTTACAGATAAGAAGGGGGGAATCTAACACAGCCTTAGGAACCATTAAATCAATCATCTAGTTATTTAGGAAAGTTTCCAGAGTAAGTGACATAGACAGTTAGGATACAACTCTAAAAGGGTCATGCTCCTTTATAAATTGTGGATACAGGCCATTAATTTCCTACATACCATATAAGGCAGAATATATTAGAATTATTAGGATTTTAAACATTCTCTAATTCAACAACATTAATGGGGGCATTGAATGTTTACTAAGAAAAAGTATAAGAAAAAGTTTGTCTGGGAATAATAGCAGAATTCGAATATAACCAATTCATACTAAATTGTGTCAGTCATTACCCTCATATAGTAATGAAAGGTTTTATACTTTTTTCGGTGGTAGAACTTATTTGAATTAAAACAAAAATCTGAGGTTACAGGTGCAGTTATCTTGTTTATTCCTCATGTATGTTCACTGGATTATTTGACTCTGGTCACCTATTTTACACGTGTGTTCCACTTCCTGATGGCATTGTTAGTCACAACTGGCATTACGTCATTTAAATTATATGGAAAGTTTCTTTCTTTATTTCATTATATGTTAGATTTCTTTATAGGAGAAACACAGTATCTGCTGCTCTAAACTGAAGTGGAAGGGTGTGACCCCCAGCTGAAGTAATACGTTTGAAAGTTGTTGAAACAAATGAGCAGACTTATTTTGCGAGAAATCAAAATGTGTTCTTGTGTACTTATTGTAAAGGAAATACTTTTTGACTGACAATTTACATTATTTACTACATTGGCGAATTAGAAGTGGGCTAGAAATAGGCACATCCAAAAAAAGCAAGATCAGGCTGAAAATTACTTACTCAGACACATATATTTATGTTGAAAGTCATTAGCACCCTTCACTAGAAAAGATGAGATGGCTAGCAGTGACAGCAACTGGTGTAGGACATTTTGACCATGGACATTTTGACATTTGCATTAACATATTCCATATGTAGATCTGTATCACTTTAAGTACAGTTTGATACTACTGTTATGGCCAAGTTAACAAAGCTTTATAATAGTTTATAACACTCTTCAAGAATAGTGAAAAAATATGACAGTCATACACAGATGACCAGATAATAACCAGTCATTAAACAGAAGAAAATATTATTCGCATTACTGGTCTGTAACCTGCTACAATCATACAGAAGTCACATTAGGAGGAAAACAACAGAACACTGTTTGGAGAATAAAACCAGCTTTAATAACAAATAAATGCATAAAACTGAATAAAACTTCAGTTACTCTGAGTAAATCTTCAAATATGCTAGTTAAATATGGTAACTTCCTAAGTAAAATTCATTACTGATTTTATTGTTAACATGTTAAAAACCATTGTTAATTAAATTAATTATATTTAGATATTAAATAATATGTGAAATCATAACTCTGAACTGTACAGATGTTTGCAGACCATCCAGATTTTTGCCTCATATTTTAGGACTGTTCCTCATAAAAATTGTGGTTTTCTGGCAAATTATTGAGGACTGAAGTCACTAAATAATATTAAATAATGAAAGACATTTGAGTTTCAGACTTTATTTCCTTCAGAAAATGCATAATTATGCAAAACCTGTTATTCTATGAACTTTCTAAGTTTATAGGAGCAATATTTAAATTCTTTCCAAATTTTTGGGCCTTTGACCCCCATTCTTTCATATTTCTTGCACTGAGAGGTTGAGAGCTATGTGTTGAATACATTAACATTTACATATTAAAATATTAATTAATATATTAAACTCCTATATAAATTTCCTAATTAAAATACTAAGTATTAAAATGCTTTTATTAAATTTAATTGGGGTCAATCAGTCCGGGGTCAAAACATCCGAGGTCCAAATGTCCAATAAATTTTCTCATAGACCATAAATGTGAATTTCAATATGAATATCCGGTTGCATTGCAGTCAAACCGTCCAGGATCAAACTGTCCTGCTTCCACATCAACACCTACCTAATGAAAGTAGGACTCATCCAGTGCTGGTCTAAACAGATACAATAAAGAAAATTGAAAAGGGAATTTAGATAGATTCTATGTATCTGTACACAAAACTACTGCAAAAGACACACACACACACACATAAATATAGAAAAAGTACTATGCTTAGGTACTGTTAGAATAATAGAACTAAAAGGATAACATTACTTCTCATTTGGGACTAAATCTGAAGACCTCCATGCTGGTGTATCAGCCACTGAACTAACAAGAGCCTTTTGACAGACAGTTGTTGAGGTTTTCCTTAAGACCTTTATCCTATCTGTTAAGAAACTTCCAGCATGACAATTAATTTCAAACTACAGACACACACAAAAATACAGACAGACACATATATAGGAATGAGCATTTAGAATCATAGACATGAAGGATTATCCTTTCACTTTTGTGATGCTCTACGGGTCTATAAAGATAATGTTCATCTTTTTCATTGCAGACGTAAAGATCACTGGCCGGCAGCTGGTGGTGCCCTAACAGACATCTCTTCTTTTCTATTTGGGGCACTGCAGTAATTTTTAGGGCTCATTTGAAACACACTGAGTTAAATTCCTTTGACCTTCTTGCATCTTACTTACAGAATTTACTACCATGCTGGATTCTTTCCATGGACCTTTTTAAGATGTCTCATAAGACTATTTATTTCAAAAGGCATTTTCATGGTTATAACTTAATGCTAGGTTGTTGATTCTGATTTTCATTTATGTGTTAACTTTTTTGTTACATATTTTGAAGAAAATCAGTAAATCTGTTTTTTATGTTGTTTTAATTGTTGTGAGTCCTACCTCATGATCGAACCAGAAAACCTTTTGCTGGGGGGGGGGGGCACGACAAAATTAACTGCTGCACCACTGCGCAGTCCCAGTGTGTGTACCATTGTGAGTGGCCACCTTACTGTGGTACAGGGGCTTGTCATAATGTAACATTGGTACTAATGCCAGCCAGTGTGTACCTTGACATTTCAAGTCTTTTTAATGTTCTGAATGTAATAATACTACACAGTGCTTGTTAAATGGTGCTTCATGAGCTTGATAGGGAAGGAGGTGTGATGGCAATATGGTCACACTTTTTATATTCTCCTTGAAACTTGCTGGGGGCCCCCAAAGTAGTAGCACCGGCTCTGTCTGTTATGTCACATCGACTGTGCAAAACTTCATGAAAGGAGTATTACATGTTAAACCTACTGTCAAGCCTCCTGTAGAGTCTTGGGACTTGACATTGGAGCTTCAGTCATTAACAAGTCCTCCTTTCGAGCCTTCTAACTCATGTGATATGAAATTTTTTTCTTGGAAAACTCTACTTCTAGTAGCCCTTACCTCAGCGAGAAGAGTATCTGAGTTGCAGGCCTTGAGTGTCACGAGACCTTACTTGATTTTTCATAGGGAAAGAGTTTCCCTATGTACTGACCCCTCCTTTTTGCCCAAGGTCATTTCTGTTTTTTCCATTAATCAGTCTGTTGACCTACCGGTTTTCTTCCCTCATCATTCAAATAGAGGGGAATACCTTTTGCATACCCTCGATGTTCATAGGCAACTTCATTTCTATTTGGACAAAACTAAATCTTTCAGAAAAACGGATCAGTGGTTTGTGGCCTTTGCAGGACCCAGATTGGGTAGGCCTGTCTCTAAAATGACTATCTTCTTGGCTCAGAAACGCCATTACTTTCATCTACCATGAGAACAAAGTGCCTTTACCTTCCAGAATAAAGACTCACTCTACTAAATCGATGGCTACTTCAGTGGCCTTTCATTCCAAAGCCTCTATGGATGATATCTGCGCAGCAGCCACTTGGGCAAGACCTCATACCTTTATCAATCACTACAAATTAGATTTGGCCTCCAGGGAACGAACATCTTTTGGTTCTATGATGCTCAGGAATGTCCTTCCTTAGGGCCACCCAGGACTCAAGTAGCTGGGGACCCGGTCCTAACAGTAAGGAATGAGTAAAGATTTACAACATCAGATAAAGAAATTATGTCTTACCATAACGTTCCATCTGTGTTGTAGATCTTTATTCATTCATTACTTCCTGCCCTCCTTCCTCCTGCCTGGACTTCCGGTGGACTTTAGGATTTCCTTATTAGTGAAGGTATTTGCTCAGACAGAGCCTCCTACTGTTTCTTTTATTACTTCTTTACTATAATGTCAGGCAAACTCTATCTGAAGAGACTATGAGAGGGGCATTGTGGGTAGGTCTTAACTGAGAGTTTTTGGCTGGCGTGAGCTTGATAGCGGCCGTGTCAGTTTCGAGGATGGAACCGAAGTTCTAACAGTAATGAATGAATAAAGATCTACAACACAGATGAAACATTATGGTAAGACATAACTTCTTTTTTCCCCTTAGGAAACAACATATTATTTTTTCACAGTATTGGAAGTTTCTTGTCAGGGATCATTGTTTTGAGCTTAAGGCTTTTTTATATTTTGGAGTGATTTTTTTTTTTTGTTGTTGTTGTTGTAAATCTGTACTGTTGTGTAAATTTATGGACTGGAAAATGTTTTGAAGAACAGGAAAATTTGGGAATGTTTTTGATGCCTGTCTACATATCGTTATAACGTACCTATTTTTTCCTGACAAGGTGCATTGGGGTTAAGTGCTTCATTTCTGACAGGATTTTTTATATTCTACTTATGGACTCTTTGGAGAAGAATAAGTGTGCGTGTGTGTGTGTGTGTGTGTGTGTGTGTGTGTGTGTGTGTGTGTGTGTGTGTATTTTTTGTGAACTCTTGGCTGGCAACCTACCTTCCAGTTAACTTGTTCTAAAAGGTCTAACCAACATCAGATGTCATAGTCAGCTGCAGTATGGATACTTACTCTGGTCCTGCTGGTTCTTCTCTCACTGTTCCTAAAAAGATGAAACAATACAGTGTAGAGTCTTGCCACAACCTCCAACTCCATCAGTGCCTCAGTCATTAGTGAGTGAAACTGTAGTGACCAACCGTTGTGCCCCAGACCACTGACTTGCTTTTCCAGATTTTTCTGGTGTAGTCTTTTCATTCACCATGGATGAGATTTCATGTCCTCTTCAGCTGTTCCAGCCTCCTATTTGGACACGGAAGAACTATCTTCTTGGCTCCCTATTACGCTGTCACAGACGCAGGTTGTCGAATGTGTCTTTGTCGAACTGAAAAGAGCAAAAAGGCAAAATAGCAAAGCGACTTTTCAGCGAATTCTTTCCCTGGGAAAGAATTTGTTTGGCCGCTTTCGCTACTTTGCCTTTTTGGCACTGTAGTGAGATCTCAGAGTTGATATATTTAAGTAGGGGTGTGTGGGGGACACAGCCTTCCACGTTGGGGGCTGGGGGGGCAAAGGCCCCCACATTATCTAATGTTTTATAGCTTTTTTTTTTTTTTTTCTCGGAACAGCGATTTTTTTTTCCCCTTGGAAAAAAAATCACTGTTCTGAGGTTTCAACGTTGTAAGCTTGATTATGTGTCATTCGCTCTTCTGAGCGTGCGATATCATAATATAAACCCGTCTTGTTTGAGTATGGGAGATGCTTCTCATGATAGCTGGAGAAAGAGACCGCTTAACATGGATGAAGTGCCTTCTCCTGGTCTGTCTTCTTCCAGCTGTTGGCTGTAAAGGGAAAAAAATGATTAGACATTGTTCATCTTAAGACATGTTGTCTGTTCATAAAAATGATTTTCCTTACCTTAGCCTTGTAATTATTGCAGGCGGTTTATTCCTGGGGCCCAGAATAACTTACCATAGGCAGGCTTACGAAAGAAATTCCTGAGGAAATTTTGTCAGAGGGTTTTGGCCTAGATAGAGACAGGGTGTTTTTTGTTTTTGTTTTTTTTTTTTGGGGGGGGGGGGGCAAGTGGATGTTCCCCAGACCTGAGATGGTATATGTTACAAACGGATGTACATTATTCTGTGCCCATCTCTCTTATATTGCTAGATTTGAGAATATGTTTAGTGCTGCCTTTAATTATACTTATTCTCAAACTTTAAGCCCTAAAAAGGTAGGTAGACTTTAGAAAGTACCTCATGCTAACAAACTTTTGATTTGTTGTTGTCAGTCTCACCTTTATTCTCACTGGTGGGTCGGATCTGATGTGTTAGATCCGTCTCAGCCTTTCCGATAGCTCGAAGTCTTCAGCAAAGCTTGTGGGCCTCCTTCCCTACCCATAATGCAGTTTCCCAACTAGCTCAGATCTCGTATGCCGTGCTGCAAGAAGGTTCTTCAAGCAAGCTCGAGGCTAGGTTTATTACAATTTTTTTTTTTGTCTTTAACTGTGTTTTTCTTATATTTCTGTAGTTTACAGTTAGTGCTAATCTTTTGCTAGTGCTTTCCATTAGTAGTACCCTTTTTGTCTGCATTAGTGCAGTAGTGATGTTTCACTCCCTTTTTACCTGCAAGTCGTTCCCCTGTCCCTTCTGTTGGGATCTATTATAATTGTTTGGAGTTTTCCTTTATTGGGTTCCATTCATTTTAGTTAGAGAATGGTCAACCAGCCTTTGTTCAAAGTCCGTTTAAGTTACAGGACTTTTTATTAGCTTCAAGTCCATTTAAGTTAGAGGACTTTCCCTCCCCTTCCGAAGTCCATGTAAGTTAGAGGACCCCCCCACCTTTTTCTTGCTCTTGAAGTCTGTTTAAATTAGAGGATCCCCTTTTTCTAGTCTTGCTATTGTTGTTGTTTAGTTTGAATACTTTAAATAGTTTAAACAGTAAGTTTTTTGATATTGGATATTTGCTCTTTATAAAGTAGTGTTTTTTAATAGGCTGCCTTCTGTTATGTCGCAAAAGGCAGTTAAGCCTTTGGGCTTTAAAAAAATATAAGAAATGTAGCAAGAAGATGGCCGTCAGTGATTCACACACCAAAGTGTTTACTGTTCAGGGCCTCTATTTGCAAGAGTCGTGTGCTATTTGTCACCCCTTTAAGTCAAGGGCATTGTTAGAGCATAAAAATAAGTTGATACTGAAGATGAAACAATACAGTATAGAGTCTTACCACAACCTCAAACTCCGACAGTGCCTCAGCCATTAGTGAGTGAAACTGTAGTGACCAACCTTTGTGCCCCAGACCACTGACTTGCTTCTCCAGATTTCTCTGGTGTAGTCTTTCCATTCACCATGGATGAGATTTCATGTCCTCTTCAGCTGTTCCAGCCTCCTATTTAGACACAGAAGAACTGTCTTCTTGGCTCCCTATCACGTTGTCACAGACGCAGGTTGTCGAATGCGTCTTTGTCGAACTGAAAAGAGTGAAAAGGCAAAATAGCAAAGCGACTTTTCAGCGAATTCTTTCCCTGGGAAAGAATTTGTTTGGCCGCTTTCGCTACTTTGACTAAAACCCCCTTCTCTGAGGCTATCACGTCTGATCCGTCCTCTCCTAAATCTGATAAATCAGAGAGGTCAGGGAAACAGTCATCTCCCACTCCAAAAACCTCATCGGAGCTGAGAGCTAAACAACCAAAGTTGTCTGCTCCGACAATACCTATGGAGCAGACAACCACTACTGAGCCAGGGACTTCCTCGGATGACTTTAAACCTTCGAATCTGAAGTCCTTCACGTAGTCAGCTCTGAAGTCTCCAGTGACTTCTGAGTTTTATTTTCGGAGACAGTCTCCATCCTAGGAGCCAGTTTCATCTCAGCTTCCATTGTCCTTTCTTGCTAGATCCAGAGCCCCAGGACTATCCACAAGGTCTACCAGGAGCCTCTCAGATGAAGATGTGAATAGAGTGGTGCAGAGGCTCCTCAAGACACCTGCCTTGGCCAAGCTTCTTTTGGATCCAAACCCAAAGGAGTCAGATAAGACTCACATTAACCCAGTGGTGCCTACACCTCCTCTGAGCTGTCCCTCTCTGCCTCTGAGCTGGAAGACTCTGATATCCGTCTAGTGTCTGCATTGGATCCAAGACCACTTATTGGTTCTTCGGACCTGATGTCCGCCCCAAGTGTTTCTTCCCATCGGAGCAGGAAACCTCTGGGAGCCGATGTTCACCGTCCTGGTCCAAGGAGCAGATTCGGGCAACTTCGGTTCCAGTGCTGTCTCTTGGGGCCTTCGCTCGGGTGGGTTCAGCTCCTACCTCTTCCTTGGAGCTTCCATTGCCGGCTGTCAGAGCTCTCTCTGGTCAGACATCTTTGTTGTCAGGTCCAGGGAGTTCCTCGGAGCAGGGGCAGTCTCCTTTCGAGGTTATGAGGAGGGTAATGACTGCCCCTTACTCTCAGACACAGTCTTCATCGGAACTTCCTCCCCCTTCAGCACAGGTGTCTTTTCCTCTTCACCCTCCTCCACAGGACCCCAGGAATACAAGGTCTCAGGATGTTCTCCAGGGGACTCCCTCCACTTCTGAAACTTCTCCAGAATATCCCACTGAAGAAGTTCCTCGGAAGAGGACATGCAAGAGGGAGCATCTTGACTCACCGCAGGAGTCGGTCACTTTGGATACTGACCAAGATGAAGCAGTAGGGTCCCCACGATCGCCTCCTGAAGATGTCTCCTTTGGAGAAATTCTAGAAATCTTGAAACAGAGAGGCGATTGGCAGTCCTCATTCCTTTCTGCTGAGGAGTTGGTATACCTGAAGGCCTTTGGATCCCGCCCCTCAAAATCCTGAGTAATTCCACCGTTCAACAAGCTTGTACAGTTAATATCTCAAAAGGCTTGGGAGACCCTAGACTCCATAGAGCCCACTCCTAGGAGGCCAAATAAGTACATCACAGCCCCCAAGGATCAAGCTTTCCTCACAAAAGGTGTAGCAGTGGATGCCATGGTTGTGGTGGTGGCCACAAAGAAGGAACTTTTTCTAAACTAGTTCCACTATCCATCCTCCTAATAAGGATTCTAGGACTACGGATAGGTATGGGAAGCGCATCTTTTCTCCAGCAGCTTTCACACTGAGATCACTGAATTATCTTACTCACTTCACCAGATTACAGAGAGACCTGTTGAAAGAGTTATCGGACTCTCTTCAAGGAGCTGTAGCTGATGCAGCGGTGGATAATATCAACACGCAGCTGGCTACCCTCAATTCAGTTGTTAACTTGTCCATGAGACTCATTTCTTATACAGCATGGAGCAAGTAGGGCAGCAGGATCAGGCATCTCTATAAGGAGGCAGGCTTGGATGCACCTTCTTCCTTTGTTAATGCTCCCTTTGATGGCTCATCTCTTTTTGGGCCAAAAGTTAAAGAAACACTAGCTCAGTGTGAGCAAGAGAATAAGACTGTATCTGCCATTGGAGTATATTTTCCTACACCCACTAGAACATATCCAAGGGGTCAGAGGGGTAGTGAGAAAATGTGGTTCAGGAAATCTCAGCAGTCCTGCCAGGACACTCAGGGTGGTAGTTCCCCCAGAGGCAAAGGGGGAATAGATGACATCCTCATGGCGGGGGGGGGGGGGCTGCAGAATCAGGGCTCTAGGGAATCTTTCTGTAGTAGATCCTATCAGCGCTCCTGAAGGAGTGCACGACTGTTCACTTCTGGAGGCAGTCAGGGGTCAGTCATCTTTGCACCTTGAAACCTGGAAGATCATCACCAATGACAAATGGGTGTAAGACATAATATCAAGGGGTTATATAATTCCCTTTTCCTGCCCTGCTCCTGCAAACAAGTCAATTCCAGACGTATCACCCAGTCAATAGGAGCAAGCAACGTTAGAAGTTCAAAAGTTGCTAAAGAAAAGAGTCATCGAAGAAGTCCCTGCAGACCAGAGAGGATCCAGAACTTACTCATAATTCTTTTTAGTTCCAAAGAAAACAGAGGACTGGAGACCAATACTGCATCTCAGCAAACTGGACAAATTGGTGAAAAAAAGAAGTTCCAGATGGTACCACTGCAGTCTATAATTCCATTCCTGGGAAAAGACAACTGGATGTGCTGTACAGACCTTCAGAATGCGTAGTATCATATCAAGATGGAAAGGTGATCCAGAAGGCACCTGCACTTCCAGTTGGTAGTCGGTCATTTCTAATTTCGAGCTCTGCCCTTTGTTCTCACTACAGCCCTCCGAATGTTCACCCAATGCATGGCAGTAGTGGCAGCACACCTCAGATGCCAGGGATTCCAGGTGTTTCCATATTTGGACAACTGGCTCATAACCGCCCCAACCAGGCTTCTGCTGCTACAAGCCAGATATTATGTACTTCAGCTTTGCTCCATACTCAGAATTACCATAAATTATGGCAAATCCTCCTTAGAGCCATCTCAAAATTTAACCTTTATAGCTGCAGAAATAAGTACAATTAACATTGTACTGAGATTTCCACTAGAGAGAGTACTCTATTTGCCTGCATGTCAGGCAGCTTATCAGAAACAAGTGAGCCACAGCAAAGCAGTACTACAGACTTTCGGAAAGATGGCAGCATCTATTATACTCATCCCTCTAGCACGCCTACACATGAGGATTCTGCAATGGTTGCTTTCCATACAATGGTCGATTTTAGAACTTCCAATGTCTCTCAAAATTCTTATAACAAGGTATTGCAAGAAGGACCACAAAAAAATCACACAAGGTGATATAATATCCAAAATAAAAAATAAAAAAGTCACCACCACATCAAATTCCAAGCGAAATGTATGTTTATTAAAACACAATTCCCAACAAGACTTGGCGCTTTCGCCTGTTTCATACAAGCATCTTTGACTCTGATGATGCTTGTATTGAAACAGGTGAAAGTGCCAAGTCTTGTTGGGAATTGTGTTTTAATAAACATCCATTTAGTTTGGAATTTGACGTGGTGGTGACTCTTTTATTTCTTGCAAGAACGATTTGAGTGGTAGGTTCACTCTCCATCAGTGTCTCAGGGATGTCCCTTTCCGTCAACCCCAAGCTACGGTGACCATGGATGCTTCCCAGATGGGGGTGGGGCATTATCTGGGAAAGACCATCCAAGGAACCTGGCAAGAACACGAAGCTCACTTGCATATAAACATCTTAGAGATGAGAGCAGTGCTATTAGTTTTGCAGGCATTTCAAGACACTCTCCCTATAGGATCCATAGCAATTCAATCAGACAATATGTCGGTGGTCTGGTACATAAGGAGGGGGAACCAGATCTTATCCTCTTTGTCGAGAAGCTCTAAGGGTTTAGCAATGGGCAACATTCTCCACTCACTTTCTAATTGCAATGCATATCCCGGGGAGATTCAGCGTTTTTGCAGACAAGCTGAGCAGGGCCACATGAGTGAAGTAGTAGAGGAAGAAATTTTCCAGAAATGGGGACAGCATTGGTACGACCTTTTTGCATCATTCACTAACACCAAATGCAGCAACTACTTTGCCTTAATCCCTCTAGAGGGGGAGTCACTGAGGGATGCACTTGTTCACGATTGGCCTCCGGGACTCCTATATGCTTTCCCTTCAGTTCCTCTGATTCCCAAACTATTACAGAAAGCAAGTCTGTTGGAGACCACAATAATCCTCATTGCACCCTATTGGCCTCGTCAAATCTAGTTTCCCTTTCTACAGCCTCATCTTCAGGACAAACCATGGATTCTGAACCCAGTTCCAGATTTACTGATGCATCCATTGGGAATGACACATCTCAGCCTTCACAACCTCACGTTGACAGCTTGGCTCCTCCAGTTCCCTTGATTGCCAGGTTCCCCAGTCTGTCATCTCCGGTAAAGCATATTCTGCTGTCTTCCCATAAAACTTCTACATGTAAGATATACAAGAGTAAATGGAATAGATTTGTTATCTGGGCAACTGATAACCAGGTAGATCCCTTTTCTGCGACCATTCATTCTATATTGGAATTCCTAGCAAAACTATTTCATGAAGGTGAGGCTGCATCTACAATTAAAGTCCAATTAGCTGCAATTTCAGATTACCATGCAGGAGAAAATGGCTCTTCTCTTATGTCACAAAGACTCTGCAGAGCTTTTTTAAAGGGAACAGCAATGATCAGACCTCCATATAAGAATCCAACTACAACCTGGGATCTTAACTTCATTTTAACAAATATTCGCTCTCCATTTGAACCTTCAGCAACATGTGATTTAAAATTCTTATCTTGAAAAACACTTTTCTTGGTGGCTATCTCCTAAGCTAGAAGAGTATCAGAACTACAAGCTCTTTCGTCCAAACACCCATATTTAATTTTTCATAAGGATAGAGTGTTGTTACATACCAATCCTTCCTTTCTCCCCAAGGTCATGTTGGAAAGTAATCTAAACCAAACTATTGAGTTACTTGTTTTCTTTCCTAATGAGCAAAACCAAGGTGAATACTCTCTACATCTTTTGGACATCCATAGACAATTGCATTTCTACTTGCACAGGACTTCACAGTTTAGAAATCAGATCAACTTTTTGTATCTTACTCTGAGACCAGAAAAGGGTCATCAGTCTCAATAGTTACATTGTCTAGATGGCTCTCCCTTTCTATTCCTCAAAAAGCAAACCTCTTCCCTTTCCTGTCAAAGCACACTCCACTAGATCAGTTACAACTTCAGCAGCCTTTCAAGCAAGACTTTCATAGGACAGTATCTGTGCTGTAGCAACATGGGCTAAGCTGCATACCTGTATTACTCATTACAAAGTGGATTTGGCCTCCAGGAGTAGGGCTTCCTTGGGTTCTATGATTCTGAGGAATATTCTTCCATGAGCCACCCAGGAATTACATTGCGTGGGACGCGGTCCCACCAGTGAGAATAAAGGCGAGATTGACAACAACACATAAAGAAGTTATGTTCTTATTATAATTTTCCATGTGTGTTGTCCATCTCGACCTTTATTCTCACAACCCCCCCTCCAAACCACCTTCAAGAACTCCTGGAAGACTGAGTGGACATTGGTTTCTGTGATCTCCATATCCTCAGAGACACTGACTTTGTCCAGGAAATAGACCATAGTTGGTGTAAATATTATTTTACCTTCTTGGGGAACTGCATTATGGGTAAGGAAGGAGGCTCACAACCTTTGCTGAAGACTTCAAGCTATTGGAAAGGCCAAGACAAATCTGACCCATTGGATCCAGCCCACCAGTGAGAATAAAGGTCAAGATGGACAACACACATGGAACGTTAGGGTAAGAAAATAACTTCTTTTTTTTCTCGTTTTAAATCAAACCCAACTGCTATTTCTACCTTTTCATTATCTGGAAACAGACTGTTAGTCAATGTGTACCCATCACCTGTAGACAAAAGAAGCCAGGTATTTGACAAATTTGTTTAGAGAGTTTTCTCTTTTTTCCTTTTTAGCCTGCAGAATTTGTAACTACCAGGTTCATTTGTGGAAGTTTGTTCTGTATAGTGTGCAGTCATTTTGAGGGAATACAGTACTACACTTCCTTCAGAAGGTCGCTCCTTTCTGAATTCTATTCTTTCTCAAGTTACGTAAACATGCTTTGAAGAGGGTTTATGATTGTGCAGATAGTGTGTGTAGGGCCACTGGTATGGTTTTGAGGAGATATGCCTAGGTATGTAACCAAACTTTTGCTTATAAAGTAAAGTATAAAATCTTGAGTTCTTTAGATAAGGAGTTTTTGTTTGGCCTTTCTGCTAGTCAGGCCCTCAAGCAACTTGAAAGAGGGAAATTCATTTCAAGGAATGTCTAACATTTTTCAAGTTCCTCTTTACAAATCTCCCAAGCCCTCTACTCTTTTTAAGAAACAAAATAAGCATTATCTGCCGAACAGGGAGCAACAAATACATGACAGGAGTGGAACAACAAGAAACAGGGATTCTATCAAAAACAGGGAAAGTCTAATAATTCAGCATGACTATGACAGTATTCTGTCTCCTCTTCCCTCCCTGCTGTCCCTATCTCTCTAAATATGTTCCAGAAACTGGCTGTTTGAATTCCCCTTTGGCAACAGATTGTATCAGACACCTGTGTGGTTCAGGAAGGTTACATTTGGTACTGGATTCAGACACCACCTTTCAGGAGACTTCCTCAGCATCCACTGAACCAAACAGAGTTGTTTCCTTAGGTTCTTCAACACTTACTCACCCTATGAGTCACAGAACCAGTTCTTTTAGATCAAAGGGGCATACCTCTCAACCTCTTAGAGCAAGAAATGTGGACAAAGCCATTAATAAAAGTGTGACAAATGCCCAAAAATAGGGACACTTTTTAAATATCACTCTAACAGACTTAGAAAATTGATGGAATAACAGGTTTTACATTAGAATGAATTTTCTGAAGGATATGGAGTCTGAAACTCACATGTCTGTCATTATTTTTGAACTTCAGTCTTCAATGATTTGGTGATAATTTGCCAAAAAAAACTAAATTTTATGAAAAACAGACCAAAAATATGAGACAAACATCTGGACATTATGTGAAAATCTGTAGCCAAGAAACAAAGCTGCTTTTTTCGTCCTTGTCCCTCTATCCTGAAACATAAAATGAAAATGGAACCTCCCAGTTAACAAAAGTAAATACAAAAAATCCATAATTCTGTTAAAGCTCTATATTCTCAAAAAACAAATGTATGTATTCACTTTTGATAAAAGTATTTCCTTTCTGACAGCATGTAAAATTTAGATATTTTTCAGGATGCCAAGTAAACATCACTGACACTTTAGGTGTGCTTCCAGCATCCATGAGGTCTTGATCCTGACTGACTTCTAGAACTTGCAACTTCCCTGTCACTAGGCTTTAGCATATGCTTCATGCATGATTGATGGTGATCATCCAGATGGGACAGCAAGTGTAAGAAGAGAGTAGGATAAGGGAAAAAGAAATAAAAAATGAGATGGCGTATGAAAATGAATGGGCAGATTAATTGAGTCATAGTAGAAAGAGAATATATGTAGATTTGGAGTACTGAGGACAAATAAGAAGATCCCAAAACTACTGTAATAGAAAGTCATATTGACCCCATATGTTGGAAGGGACGATGGGCAAGGGAATAAGAAAGGTGGATGGGACTGAAGAAGAATGGTTACAAAAACTTCTGAAGGATGGACAAATTACAAAAGCAGGCTAATCACGTCATATTTTTGCAAGAAGGAGCCAGAAAATAAAAAAAAGAGAAGCCGGTCAAGTGTGCATTGCTGGCACCACTGCAGAAAAGGGATTCTGGGATATTAGCACATGAGGCCATAACAAATACTTTGGTGTGCATGGGTGCTGTTTGGTGGATAACAGTAAGCAGCTTTGTATTTGACTGTGCAAAGCAGTCACTGAGTTATTTGGACTGAAGGGAGCATTTTATTTTTTGTTCAGGAACAGAAGAGGTAGGATTTGACTGAAACATATTCAGTGTTATCAGAACTGAAGAGAATCTTATCTTGCTTATTATACAAGAGGATTTTTTTTGTTTGTTTTTTTGGAGTTAAAGGCAGGTTAGCTTACTGAAGTGAGGAATCAGACTTTTTCTAATAATGGATTAAGGGGGAGACAGTCCATAACCTTCAACATATCTTAAGTTTACATAACTAACCTTGAGATAACACCATAGAGAAGGTTAGTTAATGCTGATGGATGGGTGGAGGAAAATCACAGAAACACTTCTACCCTCCTCGCCTCTCTGGCAAAAAAAATTGCTGTACATAATTGTGGTGTACCGAATTTAGCCAAAAAGCCTATAGCATGATGATTAACTGAATGTCTCACAAAAGTAATGTCTGTAAAGGCAGTGGCTTGAACGCATTTTTAACCACATGCATATAGAAATAATAGAAGTGTGCAGCCATCGAAATGTGTCTGGTACTTCATTGAGCAGAGAGCAGCGTTATCAATATCATCTTGGGTAACAAAATATAAAAAATAAGCAAGTAAAAGCAGGGAGAACTGTAAATATAGAACATTTTCTAGAAAATAAATGAAAGTTATTGAAGAGGTTTTCTAGTTCAGTTTTCAGCTGGGGTGCCTTCTGTGCAGAGTCTGCATGTCCTGTCTGTGATCGCATGAGTTTCCTTTGGGTACTCTTGTTTCTTCTCTCATTTCAAAGACATAAGTAGGTGGATTGGGCACTTTAAATTGGCCATAGGTGACATGGCAGGACTAGCCACCTGGCGGAGTGAACCTTGGCTCTAGATGATTGTCACTGTTGAAGTGACTCCTCACCCCAAATACAAAAATGGGGAAAAAGGGTTGTGGATGGATGGATTGAGGGGACAAGCATGTTACAGAAGTTTTCTCTGGCAGGGCCACTTGACATGGAGGAGTATTGGAAGAGTCAGGTGGTTGATTTTCTGCTTCTTCATTCCAATGGAATGATATAGGACCAAGTTTGATTCCACCTAGGCTTGTGAGTAATATAGAGTGGCATTCGGTGGTTATATCTTCTGGGGCAGACTTTTGCATATTAAGGTACAGAAAGGTACTGTTAATGTATCTTTCTCACTGCGCATTCATTTTAGGCTATGAGAGATCAAGTAGTAAACATCATATTCTCATTACTGTAGGAGCAATGAATGATGCAGTCTGTCCTCATTACTTGCTGGTGTCATATAAAGGTATCATTTCTGTTGGGGTTAGGGCAAGGAGCTTATTGAAGGGATTCACAGTAATAGCTTTCTTCTGTAATGTTTGAATAGTTAAATGAGCACAGAATTATAGAAAATTAAGGTGATAAATATGAATTTTAAGAGACTTTTTTAAAGAAAAAGTCATTGGGGTTAGCCTGGTTCAGTGGCATAGAGGGATAAAGTCTTGACTGCAGACCAGCTGGCCTGAGTTTGAGTGACTAATTGTTTGGTTGCTTGATGGAGAAGGTTTGGGAAGATGGGTGTACCCAGGGTGAGAAGAGAGGGAGAGTTATTGGCATAATTCATCTTTCCCGCATCTTTGGGAAGTCCGGTATCATGAAGGAGAGTCTTGATGGAGGGGCTGGCCCAGGATGTGTTGTGAACATGCTTCCCAAGCTAATGATGGTTCCTTGCATGCAACGTTTGAGGACTGCTCATGCGTAGGTTGCAAGACATAGGAGGTCCATATGTCCATGTCAGCACTGAGGGGAGGGGAGGTGACAGGATGCTGGTGAGTGTGTGCACTGTGTTGTCTGCCCGGATGACATCCCAGCTGGATGTCTCATCTTAGAGGATCTGAAAGGATCCTCCATGTTTGTCCCCACCTCTGGAGAATGAATGGGCTTATGTACTCTAGGGGAGGAGTGATAGTTTGTATGACAGAAGGGAAAATAAGATGCATGAGAAATGTCACAGGAATTCAACCAGTTGTCTTTGAAATGCTAGCAAGTAAAACCCACAAATGCAGATGAGAGCCTAATTAATAACTAACTTACTATCCCTAAGCCTTCATCTATAAAAAATACTGCTGAATTTATCTTACTGTGAAAGCTCACTCACCCCACAAACTAATGCAGCTAACTTCACAGTATATGAACATTTAACTAGACCAAATTAAAAAATTCAAACCTTGAACCTGAACACAGTTGCTTGTGAAAGCCTGTCCTTCATAGCAGTATTGTTGCTGCTTATTCTTTATATGGAGGAGGAAGAAAAAAGAAACTGATATCCAGTAAAACAAAGCTTTTGTAGTTTAGTGCTTCTGCATTATATCCCACTTTTTTGAATACTTACTGGACATCACTAGCCAGTGTATGAAAATCAAAACAAATATGCTGATGATTGGCACAGTCTGTCATAGACTGCTGATAAAATAATTAGCATTTGTTCATAAGACCACATGTACCATTTTTCATTTGTTCAAGCTGAGAGCTGGTTATGGCCATGAGAAAAGATAGCCACAGTTTAGCTGCTTATCTGTCTCTGCAATGCAGACATTTTCCCCAACAGTATTAGCCATCAGTATTCTGGTAGACATTCACACAGCTGCAGTATCTGACCTTTCAGATCGTATGTTTAGTGTTTCACAGATCAGGCTTCACCCCACCCAAATGTTACTTAAATATGGTTGATATTTAGTTTGCAAGTTCTGCGGGGAAAATCCATTGATGTGTAGATGTTAACATTTTTCTTGGGGGGAGCTAGAATCAGGCTGTATTGTCATCACACTATATGTCAGCTGGTACTGAAATACTGACAGCAGTGGGATTATATTTGTCAAAAAGCTGACTAGAAAGAAGAGGGGGCCTTAAATTAGGCAAGTTAGTAGCAAAGGATAAAAGAAAATGTGAATTTGAACTGATTAATGTATTTAGTTTGTAAAAGTAGAAACAATTTTGTGACTGAGCCTGAAATATTCATTTATTGTGTTTTGTTAAGAGGATATGTTTGTAGTTTAGCAGGCTCTGTATCCATTAATTTTTTTAAATTTATTCTTTTATTGACCATGTAAGTCCAACTAGGCTAGTAGCCTCCCGACATGGTGTTTATACTACTAGAGGAAATTTGTCCAGGACATCGGGAACTTCCCCTGCCCTTTTCAGTAGGTGCAGTGGATCTTTTACATCCACCTAAGCTTCCACCAACTCTAGCAGATGAAGCCTCGCTTTAACATTTTATCCAAAGGAAGTATAAACATTTTTCAGTGATCTGGAGCGATATTTGTTTTCTGCAGCTTTCAGATCTTAAACCATTTGTAAAGTAACTTAATGTTGCTTACTATTGGATAAAGTAGCCAGCAAAGACTGCTAGAGGGATGTCTGTCACCAACTGATACACCAGAATGAAGCTAAGTGATCTGTATTATCTAAAGCTTAAAGGAGAGCTGTAAAAACAAGACAATTTCTGATGGTCAGCTTTGAACTAACACAAAAATATATAATTTTGTAGTTATCTAGAGGAATTCTATTCCTATTTTCTGTAAATTAATCTTGTCATATTTTTATTGCTAAATTACTGGTCAAAGATGCATCAGGGTCACACTATGCAAAATGTGTATTTTCTGTAAGAACAAGCAGTATTGCTGATGGAATTTTCTCCTTGTGAATCTTTCAACCCTCCAACTCTTCTTACTCACAAGCTAGAAAAAGATAATTCTGTGATGCCTTCTTATATTGTTGTAGAAAGATGAACTAACAGGTTCAGCTTTTTTTCCCCCAGAACCTGAGCTCCTATGAGAATAGACATTATAACAGCAAGATAGCAACTCTATACAGAGTGAGTTTAAACATATTATTTCATGTATTTTATATTTGGTTTTTAAAAGGAGGTAAACATACTAGTTGTTATGGTATCATTTTTAATTTGTAACCCTTACAACTGTGAGTGCTGCATTTTTCAGTTCTGTCTTGTCCTGTCCATGCAGTACAGTGATGCAGCACGTGGCTTTGCTGTCTCACAGCTCTTGCCTCTTGGGATGCCTTCTGTATAGAGCATGCATGCCCTTCCTGTGGCAAACTTGTGTTTTTTTTTTCCCCTGAATTCTCCTGCTTCCTTCCACCCCAAAGGCATGCTGAAAGGTGAGTTGTCAGTCTGCTAAACTGTGTGTGTTTGTCTGTGTCTTGTTTACACACCTACACATTATGCAATGGACTGACATTGTGTCCACCATTAGTTCTGTTTGCCTTACACTTTTTGAATGCCAGGATAGACTCTTCCTGTCCCTGATCTTAAATTGGATAAAGTATGTATCAAAGGATGAACAAGTGAACAATTTTTAAAAGGTGTATGAGCATGGGTTGGCAGAAAATTTGAACCCAACAATATTTTACCTCTTTTCAACCTGTTTTTTGGCAGTGGTTACCAGCTGTTTGTTATTGCTGCTCTTTATTCTGTTTATCTCTAACTTTTGGCTGTAGTTTGTAAACCTACTATTGTTTAATCGCATGCACACACACACACACACACACACACACACACACACACACACACACACACACACACACACACACACACACGTGTGTATGTGTGTGTGTGTATATATATATATATATATATATATATATATATATATATTCATATGGATTTATTAGATAAAACAACAGTACTGCACAGAATATTTCTAATGGTGTTGTATGTCTTAATAGCCATCATAGGTGGGAACTAAGACTGCTGTTTAGGCTGGGCCTGTCTGTTTGAACTTTTAAGTTATTTCTTGTAATATTAACCAATACTTTTGTTATATTGTTCATGCCCAGATAACTTCCAACTATTAAATTGTCTTGGGAGAAGGACAATTTGAATTTAGTTTCTAAACAGTTTTATCCATTTTGTATTTTGAATGACTGAAGTTTTAATGACCCACCACCCCAATATTTTAATAACCTCCAACTCCCCTGTCCCAACATTTTTAGTTATTCCCACCACAGCATGCTTGTTATATTTACTGTACTCTTGATTTCTGATGTTCTGTTGCCTGTTATTCTCTTTTTATGGCAGTTAATGATAAATTGTACAGAATGGCAGTTAATCATAATTGTATTAATATATGGGATATTTTATAAAGAATGACGACTAGTAAAATACTTAGTAAATTTTCATATTCAGCAAAGCTGTTCTTAATTTTATAATTACAACTCTCTAAAATGCGTAAGCATTTTTGGAGATGAGTGGGGTGAAAGGATGCACTAGTACAAACCAGTGATCTGATGTTGTTAATCTTCATTCATTCCTTACTGATGGGTATTGGTTCCATCCTTGGAACTGAGTCGGCCATTATAACAAGCTCGCGCAAGCCAAAAAACTCTCGAGCTAAGCTTACCCATAGTGCCCCCTCTCTATCACCTCAGATCTCGTTTGCCACATATAATATCAAGACATGTCAGGCCAGCCCTCAAGCTAAGTGCTTAAAATTTATACTTCTTTTGAAATAATTTTTCTCCACTTTTGTGAATTTCTATTTTATTAGTAGTCATTAAGAGTTTGCTACCCATTGCATCTTGTTTGAGTGCTTCTTTCTGATTCTTTACCAAGTTTTTGGTATTCTTCGTACCATTGTGGGTACAGGCCTTCCTTACCTCCATGGTAATTTTTAATACCATTGCATTCCAGCTCTCTCTTTTTCTCTTTTTACCCATTGGGTAGTTCTTATTTACCATTGTTGGTAACAAAAAAAATAAAAAATCAGTCCTTTTGTGTGCATGTGCGCGTTCTGTGTGTGTGTGTGGGGGGGTGATTGTTTTCGTATATTGTTATTTGATTAGGTTTTTCCTTATTATTGACAATGGCTGATAAAAAGAGGACAACAGGCTTTAAGAAATGTGATCAGTGTAACAGGAAATTGCTGAATTTTGACAGACATTTGTCTTGTTTTATTGTCTCTGGGTACCGTATCTAAAAGTTCAACCCCCATGTGACTTATGCAAGAGCTTTAGCAGCCGTACCGTGACAGAAAGGAAAAATAAACTGATAATCAAAGATCTCCTAAAAACTCCTTTCTTGGAGGCTATATCTGAGGCAGAGGGCTCAACCCCTCCTAAAAAGGAACATAAAAAGAGGAGTCAATCCGTACCTTCCTCTCCACATGCCAGTGACTCTAAATCTGCTAAATCTCCCACGGAACCGAAGGCAAAAGTTCCTAAATTGACTCCTACAATCTCAGCACCAGGGCCTCAAACCCCTTCTATGGTACCATCCTCTACACCAAGGCATCAAACATCTACTACGGTACCATCTTCGGCACCAGAGCCTTAAACCCCTACTATGATGCCGCTCGTGATTACGGAACCACCCAAAATTTCTACTCCTGCCACAGTACCGATGCCCCTCTCAGCACCAAAAATAGTCTCCCCAATTCAGATCACTACCCCCCCCCCCATAACTTGCTGGTTCTTTGACCACAGTGCCAAAGGGAGAAATATTTCCCCAGACCTGATAGTCCCCATCAGCAGATCCCTCTTTTGGACAACAGTGCAGTCCTTTCCTAGAACACCGTGAGTCTCTGTCGAGGATGTCACCCCGTTCCTCCAAGAGTCTTTCGGAATTCGATGTAGTGAGACTAGTGGATCAGCTCCTGGTGGCCAGAGGAATTCCAACTCCTTTTAAATTCTCCCTTCCACCCAGAGCCAATGAATTTTCTCCACAGACTCTGACATTCGGAGCCCTCAGTGCCGACGCCTATTCCTGTACCAGCTTCTTCAGTTCCAATGGTAGAACTTACCATGGCTCTGGAGTCAACCCTATGGTCCTCCACTCACTCAGAGCCAAACCATCCTCAGAATTGGACTGGTCTGTCGGCACCGTGATCTCTAGTAAGATGCCTATTTTTTCTATGGTGCTGTCTGCTATGTTTCTGGTTGTCTTGGCAGCACCAAGTCCTTTCGTGGCTCCTTCCCTGGGGGTGGGCTCATCAGTGCAGGGTATGACCCCAGTCCCGAGGTTGTCTTTCTCAGTTCTGGGCTTCCATCCCTCTTCGGCCGGGCCTGCTTTCCAGGTGATGGAGAAGGCACTTGCCTTTGCATGCTCACAGCTGGTTCCTTTGGAGTCGGAGTGTTATTTATGTGTATATATATATATATATATATATATATATATATATATATATATATATATACATTCTCTGAACTGCAGCTGACACAGTTCTACTTCGGGACATCGAGCATGGGAATCTCAAGATACACTTCCATAAGATACCCACTTTTCGGAGTCCTCTTTAGATGCCCCCGCTGAGGAGGTACCCTGTAAGAGATAGTGCAAGAGGAAGCATGTGGATTCCCCCGAAGAATCCCTTACCGAAGATACAGACTACGATGAAGGGGAAGGGTCCCCACAGTCGCCCCCTAAGGATGTCTCCTTCTTAGACATCTTGGAAATTTTAAAGCAGCGGGCAGACTGGAAGCCCACCAATCCTTCCTCTGAGGAGTCCATATTCTTGCAGGCTTTCCATGCTCGACCCTCTACTTCCTGGGTGACCCCCACCTGCAGATGACCTAGTTTAGCTCATCGTGCAGCATGCTTGGAGAAATTCTGACACCATTGAACCTATCCCCTGGGACCAGACAAAATTCTTTGTCTGCCAGAGAGCAGCCCACACTGGTTTAAAGGCTTACTAAGAGATGCTATGGTGGTGGTGGCACCACTAGGAAAGAGCTCGCTGAGGAGAGCCCTACTGTCCATCCTCCAAATAGGGAGTCTCGGGCAATGGACAGGTTAGGGAAGCGGGTGTAGTCTTCATCGATCTTTGCCATTCAGTCCTTGAATTACTTAGCACATTTTACCCATCTCCAGAGAGACCTAATCTCGGAACTCCCTAGCAGGAGCAGTTTCTGATGAGGTCCACAACAAAGTTGTCTCACAGCTTGCCACTTTGGAATCAATATTTAATTTGTCCATGTGGGTGATTTCTCATACTACTGGAGGGGCGGCTAGAGCAGTGGGTGCAGGAATTGTCATGAGACTTCACGCGTAGATGCACCTGTGTGATTTTGCAGACCCCTTTAAGTCTTCCTTTCTCAATGCTCCCATGGAAGCCTCTTCTGTTTTTGGTCCAAAGGTAAAAGACATGTTAGCCAGGTGTGAAAAGGACGGAAAGACCTGTCTGCTGTGGGCGTGCATTTTTCCACCCCCCCCTCCCAATGATCCTACTCTAAGAATCAGAGGAGTGGAAAGATGTGGTACAAGAAATCCCAGGCTCTCTTCTGCGACACACATGTCCAGTTTGCCTCCCAGGGAAGAGGGGGAGATTCATCTGGAAGATGCCCCTCCAGAGGCTGAGGGGGTAATCAGGGATCCAGAGATTCTTTCTCTGGACAGCCCTATCACCGCTCCTGAGGAGCGGCCCAACTGCTTACCTCTGGAAGCAGTTGGGAGACGGTTTTCTCTGCACCACTTGCCTGGCAATCCATAACCACAGATTCTTGGGTGCAGATGACAATTACCAAAGGTTATCACATTCCTCTCAATCTTTACCCAAGGCCGCTAAGGCATATTCCTGACATCCCACCCAGTCAACAGGAAGCAGCAGCTCAAGAAATTCAAAAGCTGCTTCTAAAAAGAGTCATCCAAACAGTCCCACCAGACCAGATAGAATCCAGATTTTACTCAAGGTTCTTTTAGTGCCAAAAAAGACAGGGGACTGGAGGCCAAACTTGGAACTCAGCATCCTAAACAGATTTGTCAGACAGACAAAATTCTGGATGGTTATGCTTCAGTCTAGCATCCCATTTCTGGAGTAAGACAATTGGATGTGCTAGATAGATCTTCAGGATGCGTATTACCACATAAAAATGGACAAACGCTCCAGGAGATTTCTCCGCTTCCGGCTGCGAGCCAACCAGTACCAATTCTGAGCGCTACCCTTTGGTCTCTGTACAGCCCCCAGAGTGTTCAGCAAATACATGGCAGTCGTAACAGCTCACTTGAGACTGCAAGGATTCTGGGTGTTTTCGTATTTAGACGATTGGCTCCTTACCCCCCTACCAAGCATCTACTGGTTACAGCCTTGCGTTACACCCTAAAGCTAGCGAAATCCTTAGGGATCTAAATGCAAGTGGACTGTTACTCAAAATCTGGAATTCATAGGGGCAACTTTCGACACTCAGTCTTGCCTAGTCTCCCTTCCACTTCACAGGTTAGAAAGACTAAGGTCTCATCTCCCGGTGATATTCTGTCAGAACAAGATTTCAGCTCGGGCAGTACTTCAGCTACTAGGATCAATGGCAGCATTGATTACTATAGTTCCCCTAGCAAGACTACACACGAGGCTCCTACAGTGGCTTTTACTTACACAGTGGTCTCCTTTGACTCATCCTATGTCCTTTCAGATCCGCATAACAAATCAATGCAAACAAGACTTATTGTGATGGATGAAGCCAGGAAAAGACCTATGGAGTTGTCCTTTCTCCCCCTCTCAGCCCAAGGCCATAGTGACCACAGATGCTTCCCTGATGGGGGGGGATGGCACTTCCAGGAAAAGACAGTCCAAGTCACTTGCCCCCCCCCCCCCCCCCCCCATGGAGGCCAACCTGCATATCAATGCTCTAGAATGGAGGGCAGTGCTTCTAGTGCTGCAAGCATTCCAATCTGTCCCCGTTAGGGACAGTTGCTATCCAGTCGGACATGTCCGTAGTCTGGTATATTAACAAACAAGGGGGAACCAAGTCTTACCCGTTTTGTCGGGAAGCCATGAGAATTTGGCAATGGGCGATATCTTCCAACTGCTTTATGATAGCAATACACATTCCCAGGGATTCCAATGTGATTGCAGACAAACTGAGCAGATGCATTCTCCTGCCTTACGAGTGGTCCCTTAACCCTGTCATAATGGCGAAGATCTTCAGTCTCTTTGTTTTAAAATTAGCAAATCAGATTTAAAGTATGTTAGTATTTTTTGCTTTTAATAAAGATATAAAATAAAGAAATATTTTATAAAGAAGGAAATGTTTTGTTTTTGCTGTGAAAAAAATCAGTGAAGTCAGTGGAAAAAGTGGAAAATACAGACTGAACTGAAGAATGCAAAAAAAAAAGCCACTCTTGCAGTTGTCATTCCAGGAGAATTGTAATACAAAGCCCACAACAAAGCCAGCATCTGTGATGGAGCCTTAAAAGGTAATTGTGTAGGTGTTTGTTTTAGTCCTAGTAGAAGGGTTCAGAAGGTGTGATTGCAGAAACTCCAAAAGGATTTCCTGGACCTTTACCTTTGAAGGAGGGAATGTTGGTGGTACAGAAATAGTGGCCACCATTTTACAACTTGCTTTCCATCTAATTTTCAATTTTATTAAGAATTCATTTGAGGAGTGTTTTAAAATTATTTTGGATTTGACTAGTGCACAGAAAATTGTTTTGGTATGTCTCAGGCATAGAAAATAGAGCAATCGCCATCAGGGAGTGTAAACCAAATAAAATGTCACCATCTTTAATATATTTAGACTGAGAAATTTTACTTGGACCAGATAAATGTGCCATTTGAGTTGAGCTCGGACCAATGTGACACTCTTTCTCAGTCCTCAGGTTCCTGTAATAAAACTGTTAGTTATGTGTGAGTGTGTGCGTCTCCTTCTTCAGATACACATAACCCGGGGTTGATGCAGATGAAGCATTCAGAATGGTCTGCCCACCCCCCCACCCCTTTATTCTCTTCATTTAATGATGTTATTCCTTCAGCTCCATAGAAGGCAGTTAGGCTGTAAAGGGCACCTGATGATAATCCTTACCTTAAAAATAATATGAAATTATAAGCAGTCACTGCAGCTGCACTGTGGTCAACAGTACAGAAAAAAAAGTGCTTTTATTCCATGTTATTTCAGTACAGCTTCCAGAATTCTGAACTAATTAGAAGAAAGTTTCTAACCAAGTTTGTCCATCAGAGCTTTTTATTACTTGTCTCGCATGCTAATATGCCTGAACAACATTTTAAATCAAGTACTGGAGATTATTAATAATTTCTGGGGGAGTGGATGGAGGATACATTTGGAAAAATTCCTATCTATTTCCGACTGTGCAGATGTGCCAATAATAAAATATGTATATGAAACTTTAGCCTGTATGACACCATCTTGTGTAGGAGCTCTAAGGAGCTATAACTGACTAGCAACCCAGCGGTGTGAACATTGGTTGTAGGTGATGATCACTATTGATGTGACACCTCGACCCCATTTATAAAATGGGAAAGAGGGATGGGTTAACGCTAATGCCTGACACAGAAGGTTGTTAAAGTACAGTGGTTAGATCCACCTGAAATATCTAATGTATTATTCAGTAAATCTGCAAATGATATAGACTTAAGAAAAGAACAACTGCAGTAAATTTCATATCCCCACCCCATGGTACTACAGAAACATTTTAGAAGTGAGAGACCATTTTACATTTAAAAATGCCATTACAAAAACATACAAGAGACAGCTAGTCACATCCCTACTTTTTTTTTTTTTTTATCTTGCAAAGCCAAATTCCAGTAGTGGACTCTCTAGTGACTTCAGATTCTGTCCATCCTCCATTTATTCCCTTATCCATATCCCATTTTTTAATGGCAACTGAAAAATATTTTTCATTCTAAATGGGTTTCTCAAACTATTTTATAAAGCTGTTCAGTTAAGTTTCAAGAGTGATCTAATTTTCCTCTTAAACATCAGAGAACCCACCTTACCAAGTGCAGATCTCAGTATGGTCAATGAAAAATTATTATAGGGAAAGGAAATGCATATGATCCCAGACCACTGAGAAATGCAGGTTTTTATTCTAGATACTTTTTGACCCCGGGGAAAGATGGATCTGGTGCAAATCTCCAGGAGTTATCAGATCTCAATGAATTAGTTGTCAAAAGTCAGAATGGTAATCTTAAACATTGTACTACTATTTGTGGAACAACATCCCTTTATTTAGGGAAAGCCTAGAGAAGAAGGAAGTATGCATGCTCATCTCATAAGCTGCTTCTCGCGGGAAACCTACTGGACTATGTACACATTGATTTACAAAGTCCATTGAAGATGTAGGAGAAACAGACAAATGTAGGTTTTGTAAAACAGAATTGGAACAGTCACACCTTTTGTTCCTGGTTGTGATATACTAATGGCAGAAGGACTGTATACTAAAAGCCATAATAATGTGGCAAGACTGTTGCATTGGGGATTGTGCAAGCATAATATTGAAGTAGCTGAAAAACACTGGCCACAAAGCATTATAGAAATTGTTTATATCACATCAAAAAGTAGATACAAGAAAACCAGATATAGTAGTCTGTGAAAAGAAGACAGAAGTAACATTGATCATCGAAACTGCTGCACCCAGTGACTACAGTGTCTTATGTACAGAGAGACACAGTTATAAAATACCAGGATTTGCAGGCAGAAACGAGAGCAATGTGGAAGAAGGGATACTCGGACACTTCCAGTAGTAGTAGGAGTAACTGGTTCTATAAAAAATAATTTACATACATGCAACTTTGTATGAATTGCAGAAGTAGTCATTACTGGGCACGTTGCAGGTGCTGCGAAGAGCACTTTTAGCTAACTTCAAAGATTGAAGCAGTACTAATTTCATGAACTTTAATCATACTTTGACTTAGGAATAGGGTTCATTCCCATCGTGGTATTAAAAACCCAAAAGATTTGGAGAAATTAAAAACAGAAACCTTTGAATTTCCAAATAGCACATTTTCATTGCCATTTTGCCACTTTTCTTTTCCAAAGCTGCATTTACCACTTTCCTGTTTTTCTGAAATTTCAGTGAACACTTAAGATATTTCACTCTGGTATTTACATGCCTAAGAAGCAACATATTATTAATTTCATGGAGATGTGGTCACAAGAACCTTTAGAACTGACACCACAGGGATTAGGTTTGGCACATTGAATGTTTCCTCAGCTTCTAAGCTTTCATTCTACCCATAATACACTATTTCCTCCTACCTCTCAATTTTTCTCGTACTATGAAAGCTTGTAAGCAGATCTGTTATTTGCATAGGCTGCCTGTTTCAAGATTAAGCTTCAAGGTAAACTTTATTTTTCTATTTGGGTGTTTCTTCCACTTTATTTCTTCCCTTTAGCTCTGAACTCCTTGATATGATAGAGTTATGCCACATGCATTAGGACTCCTGTGCAAACAGAACTTTCCCAAAATGCTTGTACCCCCCTCCTCCAATCTTATATCACTTGAGTCACACTGTCCAGCTACTTACCGCACTTCTAAGTCAGTCAACAGCCTCAGGCTACCTCATCATGTTTTTTGGAATCTTCAGTAGGGAAATTGGTGTTGTGTACAAGTGCAGTTTTGTTTCTTCTATTTCAGTTTGTTTTTTTTATGACAACTAAAACTCCCTGTGAAACTCCCTATAAATCCTCAGTTAGAAAGTATTTCTATTGACTTTCTCACCATGAGGCCTAAACTCATTCATCTTGAGATGCCTAAACCCCCTGTTCAAGCAGCATGCTTCAGTCCAATTATTACCTCATTGAAATGGCACACTTGATGCTTGGTTTATTTAGGAGCAGCCCATAATACTTAGTTTGTTGAAGTTAACCAGAAGTTTTGACTGAAGTATTGTCAAAGGCTTCTGATACATTTACTACCTTGTGTTTTTATCTGCTACCCACTTAGAAAAAAAATCTAGCAAACCATGAAGTTCTTCTTTCTCTTTACATTGTCAGAACAGCCTCCAATCTGTGTTTCTGAAAAGATTTGTAATTTCTGCCCTTCTTAAAATCAAGAGGTTTAAATTTACCCTTTATAAAAAGGTTATTTCTGCTGTTAGTGCTACGTTAGTATTACAACTGCTACTCTTTGTGCAATATCAGAGCCTATAGATACAAGTTCAGTTCCTTCTGGTCCTAAGACTGTGTTGAAGGAGATGACTTCAGACACTACAGAATCTACCAAAATTCCTGCTATACTGGTTATGGATTCTTTTAGTCCAGAGATCAGTGTATTAATTTCCAACCCGTAAACCCCAGACAGAACACACACTGGTTCATTTGTTCACCAGTGCTGCCTGGTATTGATTATTCTTTTTTTTTGGGGGGGGGGGTCATTTTTGCTTCCATGCGTAATGACTATCAGGTTTCCCCTGCTGTACATCAGCCTGTTTGCCCCCCTTGTGTTGAGAGTCATCTCCAGAACCATGAAGATGAGAGCTGTATGGAAGTATTCTCATGTAAGTAGTCATGGGAAATTTTCTTTTAAAGAAGGGAAAGGTAGTAGATTGGAAGGAGGTCAAGTGGAAGTTTGAACTGCAGGGTAGTGACTGCCTTCCCTTCCAGGGACTGATAATAGAGTACTGGCAAAGAGAAAGAGCTAAGGGAGTGCTAAGCAAAAGGCCAGCTCTGGTAGAGTTTTAAGGGTCTATATTAGAACACTGAACATTTAAAATTGAGTGCGGGTTAGGTTAGTTAGGGTTAGGGTGCGGGTTAGGTATGTGTGCGATTGTGTGGATATGAGGGTTAGGGCGGGTTAGGTGAGTGAGGGTTAGGACGCGGGTTAGGTATGTGTGTGATTGTGTGGACGTGAGGGTTAGGGCGGGGTAGGTAAGTTAGGGTTAGGGCACGGGTGAGGTGAGTGTGTGATAGTGACGGACCTCAGGGTTAGGGTTTGGGTTAAGGTAAGTGAATAGTTAGTGGTGTGTGTATAGTTTAGTTTAGGGTTAGAGGTAAGAGTTTAGGTGTATGTGTGTGGATTGCTGTTTGTTTGGTGTGCTTGTGTTGTGTGTATGTGTTTTGGAACAGCAAATCTTTTTCCTAGGAAAAAATTTGCTGTTCTGAATGTTCGATGTTTAGTATTTTCGACTGGTAGGGTTCGATATTAGAACACTCGACATTTTGAATGATCAGTGTTCTGATATAGACCCGAGTTTTAAGTCCAGAAATTTATTTTTCTTGGATGTGTTTTCATAGCTACTTAAAGAAAATCACTGTCACCTACTTGAGGTATAAAAAATACCCATGCAAACGCTTCCAAGGAAAAATCCTAAACATGATGGATTTTGTCGCATACTTGAGATCCCTACATCTGTTCTCCCATTGTTACTTTGTATAATGACTTTCCATTCTCTCTCTCTCTCCACTCATTTGTAACCACCTCTGATTAATTCTTATAGTTTTCATGCAATATTTTATATGCCCTAATAATTATCCCTTTTTCAACAGCAACTTCTGTTCTAAACTTGACTAAAAACTCTACTAGAGCTGGTCTTTCACGTAACACTTCCCTTTCCCTTTCCCTGTACTTTTATCATTCAGTGATGGTGAAGGCAGTCTGTAACTTGGAGTCCAAACTTATGCTAGGGCTTATCCTTTTCCTCTCTAGTTATTTGCTTGCAGTACCTAGGCTCCTTTGCTAATTTTCTACAGTAAATGGCAGCTTCTTGCTTTTTTTTTATATTCTTACTTCCAGTCATCCCTACTGGTAACATTTTCTTTCTACATTTGCATGTTGGCTTAATTCTTAGAATACATGCTGCTACTCTAAGTATAATAATTTGTTTTTCTCACTTCAATTTCTCCAAGTCTTTTGGGTTGCTTATACCATGACAGGAATGGACCTGTCAGGGTATGATTGTAGTTTATGAAGTTAATGGTTTTTTTTTGGCCTTTGATGTTCACTAAAAGTGCTATTCTCAGCCTTCACAATGTGCACAGAATTGCCTCCTTCAGTAGTTTATAAAGGAGTACATGTGTTGATAGTATATCAAAGTTGTTGTTTTTCTTTCGGCTTTTCCCGGGTAGGGGTCGCCACAGCGGAATTCCGGTCCGCTAATGATTGGCAGTAGATTCTTTTACAGGTGCCAAGGTTCCAGCTCATTGCCCAACCTTCAGTGAAGGCACACCCATTCTATGCATGTCTTTCGAATGCCACTCGACCGCGGGGAGAACATGCAGACTCCACACAGAAGGCGCTCCAGCCGAGAATCGAATGGGAGTATATCAAAGTATGACTGTAAATTTGTTTTTATTAGACGCTTTTCTTGTACTACAATTGGAACTGTTTGAGTGTCTTTCTTCCACATTACTCTCATTTCTATCTGCAAATCCTGTTGTCTTATGGTTTTTGTCTCTGTGCATAAAACACTGTGATCATTAGGTGTAGCAGTTTTGATGATCAGTTCTACTTTTGTCTTTTTTCATGGACTACAATATCTGGTTTTCTCACATCTGTTTTCTGAACTGTTGGTAATGCATGACCCCATATGATATACAATTCACCATTCTCTATAATGCTTTTTGGTTCATGTTTCCAGTGCTTCTCAGGTACTTCTGTATAGTAGTGCTTGTGCAATCCCCACTGCAACAGTCTTGCAGCATTATAGTGCCTTTCAATATATTGTCATTCTGCCATGAGTGTATCATACCCAGCAACAAGATTGCAACTGTTTCCAGTTCTTTTTTTACATAACCTGCATTTGCCCATTTCTCTCACTTTTTCAATGAATTTTGTAAAGCAAAGCATATGTAGTCCACTATCCTGAGCTGCCGTTATTAATGTTTCATCTTTTGGTTTCAGTTCATCTCTGCTTAACCATTCTTGTGTTAAATCTTGGTCAACATGAACTTTATGTTCCAAGAGATATCTGTACTTGCCACTATATTTATAGATTTTCCCAAATTTTTCCCTCTCTTTATATTCTTTTTGTTTTTTTTAGCGCATTAATTTGTCACCTGATTTGTCGTCTTCTAGTTTGATTTCCATTCCCACCTGACATTGAAATGCTTCTGATAAACTAAGCAAAGATGTCATCTTAGATCACTTCTCCTCATGTTTAAAACTTTCACTGTATTTGGATTGGATGAGGTCAGCAGAAATGTATGCAGTCCCACGACTGCAGATCTGTGAATACAATAATTATCGAGGAGCCCAATATCTCCTTCAGAGTGAGGAATATATAATATTGGTTTACACTGATTTTTCTATTATTTGATAAGCATGAAGCATTTTTCTTGTTTTCATGTCCAGTCTATCAAGTATTTTTGGGGCATGTTAATCACCCCAAACCTTTAAGTTGAAACAGGAAGAACAAATTGATTTATTGCTTGGACTTGATTCCTAGATGTCAAGGCAGTTTTCAGTATCAGTTTAAGTCTTCTGAAGTATTCCTTACTGAGTTTTATTTGCATTTGATATGTTTTATTGTTCATCCTTTTCTATTCCTAAATACTTCCTCCTGCTCAAGTTCCTTTGTATCACATTCCTGTCCAGTTTGATATTTTCTTGTTGTTGCACTTTCCCTGTTTTAAATGTTGCCTTTGTACATTTATCAAGACCAAATCTCATTCTTGTATCATCTGAGAAAGTTTTAAGTATTTGTAGTTGTGCTTTCAGCTCATCATCTGATTAACTATGCAGTTTTAAGTCATCCAGAAAGTTTTTGGAAGGAAATTGTAACCGTAGTCTAATCTGTTAAGTAAACAGCTTAATGGTTTTAGTGCAAGACTAAAAAAGCAGTGCTGACAAAGAGTCACTCTGGAATATTCCCCTTTGAATGTTTATCCCTGGGATAATTATTTACACTTTGTCATGACTCAACTGCAAAGTGGTTTACTGCTGTTTCATGATCACTGTAATTGATCTTGTACGTCTGTAAGCATTCCTTTATCCACGAATGTAGGATGCTGTCAAATGCTTTTTTTTTTGTAATCTATGTCATGCCTAAATTCATCTCCTTTTACAGTCCCCTACTATGGCTTTATTTAGCATCAAATGATCCTTTGTTCCATATGACTATCTTTTGTTACCCTTTTGTTCTATTGCTATAATTGAGTCTTTTTCTAAATGACTGAACTCTGCCTGCATCAATTCCAATATATATATATATATATATATATATATATATATATATATATATATATATATATATATATATAGTCTGTATATTGTTGGAAGGCAAGTTATTGATCGGTAGTTCTTAAGATGACTTGCAGGCTCTCACACTTAAGGACTAAAAGTATCATACTTCCTGTTGACCCTGTTGGTGTCTGTCTGAGATGTGCATATAAGTAATTTTTGCTCAAGGCTGAATCTTTGTGTAAGATATTAATGCTTTTAGCCAGAAAGTACTTTGTGTGGCCCTGGGGTTCTCCATTTAGTTTGTCTCATTTTCTCTGGCCATTATTTCATCCCATTTCATATCTTGTACATCACAGCTCCTTACTGTTTCTTTTATTTCTTCTATCCATTCAACCTCTTATGTTTAACAGGGTATTCATAAGCATTTATCCAAAATGTGCCAATTTCTTCTTTTTTGTGGTGTTTCTGTACCCTTTGTTTTGTTTCCCAATTCTGTATAAAATCTTTTCTGGTCCTCAATGAATCGCTTATTTAGTATTTTTCCTTTATATGTATCTGCATACCTTCTAAGTTTTTTGCATTTGCTAATATTTTTAGTTTATTATTGGCAATAGTATATGATAAATCTTGGTCTGTTGTAATACAGTAAGTTGCTTCTACAACATCTATCATTCTAAGTTATTTTTTTTATTATTTCTATTTGGTTTTAAAACAATAAATAAATCAATCATAAAATAAATAACTTTTTACATAGGTCCACAGCTGATCAACATATCAAAGTTTTAAATATTAACCCCAATTAATATTTTTCAGGCAAGTCTTTATGTTTAAGCCATGATTTATATGAATATTGAATATCAAAAGTTCTAATCTTTATAGTATGCAATTCACTACTGCAAATGATTGTTGCTATACTAATAAATTCTGCACTAGAGGGGGGTAACTTTACTTTTCTAATTTTTAGTAATTACTTTTCTGGCTATAGCAGGAATAGACCAAAGAAGATGCACTTGGATTTTTGGAATTATTTCAGGAATCGGAACATTAAATAAAACTAAAGATTTAGAAATATTACATCTCTCTGACTATAGAGCTTGAATGGAATTATTATTTCTTATCAAAATGGATAGAGGACTTCACAGTCACATACCATATACCATAAGTGTCCAATTAGCTATTATTTCAGAATTACATCTCCAGAATTTAATTCTCTTTGATGTGCACATAATTGTAATTTTGTTAGTGAGAAAAGCTCTGAGTAAGAATTTCGATGTGAACATTTTCCATTATAATGAAGATGTAGTTTTATCTCTAGATTTTAATATTATTTTCTTGTATTCTTTAGAGAAGTCTTTATTATTAATTTTTGAGGAGTAGTTCCAATAGGAATTGTCTAAATATGTGAAATCCAACTAAAAAAACTTTATAAATTTGTGACAAATATGATTTATTTTTTCATTACATTATTATTGATACTAAGAATTCCAATAATTTGGGGAATGATTTCTTATCCAGATTAAATATCTTAATAATCTGTTCACAAAGTCTCTAAATATTTGTAAAAATTAACCAATTCTCAGAATTGTATTTGGACCTTAAATTTTCAACATAGCATGTGTATGTATATATATATATATATATATATATATATATATATTATAGTATTTAAGACACAATGCCAATAAATTGTTACTTTGCTTCAATACTAGCATTTTGTGAAGCTGAGTTTCTAAGCAGTCATTTATATATGCAGTTGGAAACATAGAAAATATTAAGTCTTTAACACAATGGTTAGAATATGTGAACTTTTGGAAAGACGAAATGATGTTATTTAAATAGGGAATTTGAGAAGAGGGTGTAATTCCATTTAGACAAAAAATATTTTAATAACCGGATAAAACTATTAGGAACTATTTGCTTATGACTGACTGTGATATATTTATTGTGTACTAATATTTCTTGATGTTTTTATTTCCATTTTGAATCGTAAGATGAATTTATCCACCAATACTATAACTTTTGCAATTCTTGAAGTAGTATACAGTTGAATATCAGGAGTCCTATTCCACCATTATTCCATTACCAACCTTTTCTATGCCAATCAAAGGAAACTCTTGGTTTATTAAGATGTCAAAAACTTTAAGTGGAATATTTTTTATTTTTATTTTTTTTAGAATATTATTTATTTTCTTCATCAATTGTTTGGTGGAGATAGTGCTAAAGATTGTAAGACACACAATATTTTAGGGAGAATTACCATCTTAATAAACATAAATCATTCTTCCATGGTAAAGAAGAATTTGTTCCAATTTATGACTAAACTTAAAATGTTTGTTTGCATCATTTCTTTGCTATTAGACATAGTGGTTATACCAAGGTATTTCATTTGATTGCTGTTCCATTTGAAGTTAGAATATTTTTTATTTGAATTTTTTTTGTTTTTTTAATTAATAATGTACTTGTTTTATTATGATTAGGTTTGAGATTTCTTCAAACTGATTCATAGAACTAATTATATGTTGTAATAATTCTGTATGTTTTGTATTGTTAATAAAATATCATTAGCAAAGAGTTGAATCTTTTTTTCAAAATGTTCTTTTATTTTGATGCCATTAATGTTCTTATTGGATCTAATACTATTAGCAGAGGGTTCTGTAGCTATTACAAAAAGTAGAGGTGATAATGTACAACCTTGTTTATTGCCTTTTTGTAATTGAAAGGAATTGGAAAGAAAATAACCTATTTAACATAAGTACAAGAGTTATTGTATAACTTAAAAATTCTAAGAACAAAACTGCAGCTACGAACCAAAAATGAATCACAAAAACACCTTCAATGGCTGAAGAAATGTCAGACTGGCACAAAATAATAGTTCAAAGGCTTTAATTGCATGAATACCCACGAAAATACTGAATCAAGCGCTTTCACCTGGCTAATACCAGGCTTTATCAAGATATCAAAAAGTTAAAACAACCACCCTTGTATATCATTAGATACAGTCACATGATAGTTAATTATAAATAATTACTCTCATTAAAAACTTCTTAAAAAGACATTGCATAATAAATAAATAACTTAGTAAGTGTCATTAGTTACACATACCTTATAAAATGTTTAACTAAAAAAGTGAATGTAACCACAAGTTAACTTAAAATGTATTAAAATAAAAATAAAAAATGTCAACATTTTCATAGTTTTGCTCTTCTCATCCTAAGAATACTTTTAATACTAACATTGTCATTAAGACCAGGAGGTTTTGAGGCATTTAACTTTAATTGCCAAAGCAGTTCTCTATATTTGAGAAATGTTTCCCAATCACCTCCTCTTTGGTCTTGTACAACTTGTTCCAAGACCAAAAACTTTAACTGCATATTAGAGCACTGGATGGAATGCTTATAAAAGGCATTAGTGTCTTTCTTTTTAGTTACCTCATGTAGGTGTTCGTAGATTCTACGTCTTGGAGGTCTTTCAGTCTTCCCTACATAAAAACTATAACATTGTGTACAGACCCCTAAATATACTACTCCTCTAGTTCCACAGTTAAAATAACCACTTGGATAATACCTAAAATTTCTTGAAGGAATATGTAAACTGCTATCATTTAAAACAAAGGGACACTGACTGCAGGCTCCGCATTTAAATGTACCCAACCTTAAAGTGGATGCCTGATTTCTAACACAACTTTTACCTTCATATAAACCTTTTAAGTTTGTGTCCCTTCTTTTCACAAAACTAGGCTCTGGAGGTATCACATTGCGCATATCTTCCTCAAGGGTCAACACTGGCCAGTATTTTAACATAGTTGATTCTAAATATTCAGCATCCTTAGTGAATGTATAAATAAATGTACTGTTAAGGTCAGATTTGCCTTCCTGTACTGTTTTCTCAACTGTCTGCTGTCCAACACCCAGTAATGGGTAATATTTAAATTCCCTATTGGTAATTACTTCTAAAGCCAGTTTATTGATCAATTTTGTTGGATAACCTCTCTCTGTAAAAAAACTTTTTAATGTGTCAACCTCTGTGCTGGACATTCTAGATGCCCAAATGAATTGTCCTTTTATTATTCCTTTTTTCTGATGGAAAGGATGGCCACTTTCAAAATGCAAGTAGGAGTTTGAGAAAGTGGCCTTCCTATAGATTTCAGATTGAAAAAAATCATTAGCATAATCTTTGTGGAGCGTTACATCAAGGTAATTCAGCTTGTCATTGCTGACATTATATGTGAAAGAAAGAAAATGTGTAGACATGTTAATATACGTCATAAATTCTTCAAATTTATTTAAACTGCCATCCCACAAAATACAAATGTCATCCAAAAAACATTTATAATGGATAATGTATTTAGCCCAATTAGTTGTAAAAATAAATCTGTTCTCCCAATAATGTAAAACAATATTTGCATAAGCTGAGGTGCAAGGAGTACCCATCGCCACCCCCTTTTTTTGTTTGAATATTTCTCCATTAAAGTAGATAAAATTGTTCTAAAGAACAATTTCCATAAATTCCACTAATAACATCACTGTGTTAGCTCCCAAACCAGATTATGTGGCCAATATCTCATTAAACCATTCTAAACCAGTGTGATGTGGGATGCTCGGAAATAACTCCACAATATCAATGGTTACCATCAGACAAGTGGGTTTGTAGAGACCCCTTTCAATGCCTTTAAGAAATTCCCAGGAGTCTCTACAAACATGCTCTAAGGAAGTTACAGTGGAAGCCGATCTGCAGGAGCAGCCTGGTAAAGCACACACTAACCAAAGCAATGGATTTACAAGGCAAACGAAGAATTTCAACTTCAACTCGTGGACTGAGAAGCAGTTTGTTTTTAAGCAAGGTACTTTTTTAACTTCCTTAGCTCAAAATGACAATGTGGAACGAGACTTTAAAGAGCTAAGTGATAAACTGTACACGTTTAAGACTATGCAGCTAGAAATTGAATACTTAAAAGAATGCACACGTGTACAACGTGTCCCAAAAGGCTTGAGCTGTTTTAAATTTCCAAACAGCGCATTGCCAGGAACTGCTTTATACTCGAGTTTGGTGAAACTTTTTGATAAAACTGGCTTGGAGGTCCTTGACCTCATGATTAAAGATTACGAAGCTAAAGCTGGTGATTTACTTATTAAAGTTAATGGTTTAAATGATTCTATGGTTAAAAAGAAAAACTTTTTGAGTGTAAAAAAAGAATATGATAGGATTTTTAATGAGGTTGACTAGCATTGTATAAAGGTTATTAATCGCAAAATAAGAAAGTTAGAGCGTGATATGGCTGAATACAGGGATGGTCTGGCCTATCCGATACCTGGTAAGGGTAGGATGAACACAGGTTATATTGCAGATATGTCTGATAAACCTGTATTTATTGATAATGAAGTTAACCCTGTTATGGATCCACCTAGAAGAAGTGAACGTTTAGCTCAAAAAGAGAACAGAAACATACACCAGGGTTTTCATGTTCCCCAGGGCAGACCGAGGGGGAGGAGTACAACACACTACCAACAAGGTTGGAGCAGGCCACGCAGATAAATGACACTGGTTCTGAAAACAATATTGAACTCTTTAATTCCACAGGGCAGTTTGAGGGGGACGAGTACAATGCACTGCTCACAATGTTGGAACAGACCACACTTTTAAATGATACTGTTTCTGAAGCTGGTGTGGCATCTTATGATTCATTGTTAGACACAACAGAATGTAACTACAAAACAATAACTAAAAATAATTTTACTATTTACAATTTTACTGACATTGATGTGAATACTGATTTTTTTGAGTTATTTACTAAAGGTTTCCAGTTTGTTTCTTTGCGTTCATTAAATTTATCGAACACAATAATAGATTTGAAGCTTTTTGTGAGGCGTTTAAACCTCACACTACAATTTAAAGGGCAAGAATTGGCAAATGAACAATTATAAACCCCCCCATTCACCCCACTTTAAAAATTTTTGAGGAAATGGTGGAGGCAGATATAAGAAAACAATTTTCATTTAATACATTTCTTCCACCTGCGAATTTGGATTTTAAAATGCATCAGGTAATAGATTTTTTAAAGAATAAAGGGGTTAGAGTCATGAAACCGGACAAGGGTGGGGGGGGGTAGTGTTAATGTACAATTGGGTTTATGAAACTTACATTTACAACATGTTACAGGACTCCCAGCAATATGAGGTATTTTCTAGAAACAAACTAAATATATCTTACTCTAAAATTAAGTTTTTACTATTTGATCATTTAATGCAAGGTGCAATTAACGAAAAGTTATACAACTACTTATATGTGGACAAACCCAACATCCCAGTAATATTTGGAATACCTAAAGTTCACAAAGGATTAGACCCTTTGAAGTTTAGGCCAATAGTTTCTGGTTCTGGTAGTATTACAGAACCGTTGGGAAAATTTATTGACCAAACTGTAAAAAAGTTTGTAACTTCCTTAGAGCATGTTTGTAGAGACTCCTGGGAATTTCTTAAAGGCATTGAAAGAGTCTCTACAAACCCACTTGTCTGATGGTAACCATTGATATTGTGGAGTTATTTCCGAGCATCCCACATCACACTGGTTTAGAATGGTTTAATGAGATATTGGCCACACAATCTGGTTTGGGAGCTAACACAGTGATGTTATTAGTGGAATTTATGGAAATTGTTCTTCAGAACAATTTTATCTACTTTAATGGAGAAATATTCAAACAAAAAAAGGGGGTGGCGATGGGTACTCCTTACGCCTCAGCTTATGCAAATATTGTTTTACATTATTGGGAGAACAGATTTATTTTTACAACTAATTGGGCTAAATACATTATCCATTATAAACGTTTTTTGGACGACATTTGTATTTTGTGGGATGGCAGTTTAAATAAATTTGAAGAATTTATGACGTATATTAACATGTCTACACATTTTCTTTCTTTCACATATAATGTCAGCAATGACAAGTTGAATTACCTTGATGTAACGCTCCACAAAGATTATGTTAATGATTTTTTTCAATCTGAAATCTATAGGAAGGCCACTTTCTCAAACTCCTACTTGCATTTTGAAAGTGGCCATCCTTTCCATCAGAAAGAAGGAATAATAAAAGGACAATTCATTCAGGCATCTAGAATGTCCAGCACAGATGAATTGTTCCTTAAAGAGGTTGACACATTAAAAAGTTTTTTTACAGAGAGAGGTTATCCAACAAAATTGATCAATAAATTGGCTTTAGAAGTAATTACCAATAGGGAATTTAAATATTACCCATTACTGGGTGTTGGACAGCAGACAGTTGAGAAAACAGTACAGGAAGGCAAATTTGACCTTAACAGTACATTTATTTATACATTCACTAAGGATGCTGAATATTTAGAATCAACTGTGTTAAAATACTGGCCAGTGTTGACCCTTGAGGAAGATATGCGGAATGTGATACCTCCAGAGCCTAGTTTTGTGAAAAGAAGGGACACAAACTTAAAAGGTTTATATGAAGGTAAAAGTCATGTTAGAAATCAGGCATCCATTTTAAGGTTGGGTACATTTAAATGCGGAGCCTGCAGTCAGTGTCCCTTTGTTTTAAATGATAGTAGTTTACATATTCCTTCAAGAAATTTTAGGTATTATCCAAGTGGTTATTTTAACTGTGGAACTAGAGGAGTAGTATATTTAGGGGTCTGTACACAATGTTATAGTTTTTATGTAGGGAAGACTGAAAGACCTCTAAGACGTAGAATCTACGAACACCTATATGAGGTAACTAAAAAGAAAGACACTAATGCCTTTTACAAGCATTCCATCTAGTGCTCTAATATGCAGTTAAAGTTTTTGGTCTTGGAACAAGTTGTACAAGACCAAAGAGGAGGTGATTGGGAAACATTTCTCGAATATAGAGAACTGCTTTGGCAATTAAAGTTAAATGCCTCAAAACCTCCTGGTCTTAATGACACTGTTAGTATTAAAAGTATTCTTAGGATGAGAAGAGCAAAACTATGAAAATGTTGACATTTTTTATTTTTATTTTAATACATTTTAAGTTAACTTGTGGTTACATTCACTTTTTAGTTAAACATTTTATAAGGTATGTGTAACTAATGACACTTACTAAGTTATTTATTTATTATGCAATGTCTTTTTAAGAAGTTTTTAATGAGAGTAATTATTTATAATTAACTATCATGTGACTGTATCTAATGATATATAAGGGTGGTTGTTTTAACTTTTTGATATCTTGATAAAGCCTGGTATTAGCCAGGTGAAAGCGCTTGATTCAGTATTTTCGTGGGTATTCATGCAATTACAGCCTTTGAACTATTATTTTGTACCAGTCTGACGTTTCTTCAGCCATTGAAGGTGTTTTTATAACTTAGAAATTAACGCATTTACCTCAGGTGAGAAATTACACACTGTTTTAAACACATGTGACCAATTAACTGAGTCAAAAGCCTTATCTAAATCAAGACTGACAATAGAACTTATTTGCATAGTCTGTTAATGTATGCATTCTTATTATATTATCCTGTACTTATCTATTTAAAATAAACCCAATTTAGTCATTGTTAATTAGTTTAGGTATAAGTAGATTAATTCTGTTAAAATGGACATGAACATCTAATAGCCCACATTTAAAAGTGAAATGGGTCTGTATGATGAGCACTTTGTAGGATTCTTATCTTGTTTTAAAATGGATGATATAAGGGAATATTTCCATGATGGGGGAATTCAGTTGTTTTTATTTCTCTGTAGACCTTATCTAGTATTCTAACTGCACCATCCAGTAGTATTTTATATAGTTCTGGTATAAGACCATCTAAGCCTGGTGCCTTATTATTTTTTAACTTTTCTATTTGATCTTTTATTTCTGTTTCATTTGTTCACTTATTTTATTATTTGTATTTATTTACATTTTCCCTTAGAAAAGTTTCAACTACATCATCATTGCCTAGGTTATTTGTATTATTATTTATATTTTTCATAAAATATTTTAAAGCCCTCAGGAATAGCATTAATATCTCTTCTTCTTTCTTTTTTATTATTTATATGCATTATAATTTCTTTGTTATGAATCAGTTTATTCATTTTATTTGATCTAAGAGCAAGTTTATACAAGCTTAAATATGCCTGAAGTTTAAGTTTTTCGAAGTTTATTGAAACATTATGATTTAGAATTTCAGCCCATTTTACATTTCATTTTAAGTTCAGACAGATAACGTCATTTGAGTTTAGATTTAACTTTAGTGTATAATGTGAAGTTGTTAAATCTCGTTGTTCATTCTTTACTGATGGGTTTGGAGCCGATCCCTCGGCTCAGATACAGCCAATTGCAAAACTCAAGGTCTTCAAATAGCTTGAGGCCAAATCCCTATCCCATGATGCACCTGTAATTACCTCAGATCTAGTTTGCCGCTGCAACAGATCAGAGGTTCTGATTTAGCTTGGGCCAATTAAGCTGTTTTTTCATTACTTTATTAACAAATTTTGCTAGTTAGAATAGTTAGATAGTTTAGGATTGTTGATAAAGCTCTTACAGCTTTTCAGTGTGTTTTCCCTTCCCATTAATGTGCTTTAATAAATTTTTAGTTGGCCTCTTTTAGGCCTAGTTTAATAGTTGTTTCTCTACTTGGTGTGGTCTGTCTAGCCTTCTGCATTTTTATAGATAAGGCTTAGTACTTTATTACTGTGAAGTTTACAGTAAACCTTACATAATTTACATAAGGTTGTTGTTTCTTAGCAGCTGTCTCCTTCTTTTTGCGTAGCCTGCTTGGAATTTATACGTGTATTACTGTGTGTATGTGTGATTTAGCCGGCTTTTGTTTAAGGCTTGTGTGGAAATTTACTATTGTGCATTTAGCCTGCCTTTATTTCAGGCTTCTCTGAATAATTATTGTTGTAGTTTTTTGTGGCAACAGTAATTTTCCTAACATTACTATGGCTGACCAAGATAAGCAACCTAAGTCTGGCTTCAAAAAGTGCCCAAAGTGTGGACAAAAGATGTCTGTTACAGACAGTCATGGTAATTGTGTTTACTGTCTAGGGGCTCTGCATGTGCAAGACAGTTGTTCCATTTGTCATTCCTTCTCCTCAAGGGTCCTGCAGGAAAGGAAGAGGAAACTAATCTATAGAGGCTTGTTGAAGCCTTCGTTTCAGGAAGCTTTGAAAGACCAAAATGGATCCAGCAAGTCCTCAAAGTCTTCCAAGACATCGGACTCGAAGAAATCAAAAAAGTCTTCGACTTCGGCTCCACTGCCATCAGAGCCAACAGTCTTTACCTTTTGGAGCTGGTCCCCAGTCTTGGAACCGGTGTCTGAAGCACTGAAGAGTCCACTTCTCCAGTCGGTACCACCTTTGGTATGCTCCTCTTTATCATCTATCAGCCTGTCGGATCTGGATGTGGATCGTGTGGTACAGAAGCTGTTATTGGCACTGGTATTAGCAAAAATGTTATCGGCTTTGACCCAAATGGCTTCGGAGCTGAAGACCCTTGCACCGACTCTAACTATTCCTCCTCCAAGCCATGCTGGTCCTTTGGAGCCAGAGGAGGCAGACCTGATGTTAGTGGAACCGTCGGAGCCTATCCCTGCTCCAGTGCCTTTGGCTCTGTGTACTCTGACGTCCTCGGTGCCGATCGAGAACTCTAGGAGCCAACACTCTTTTGTCGGGTCCGGGGAGGACAGTCAGACCGACTTGGCCTCTCAGGGCCTCAGCTTGTATGAACTTGGCTCCTACCTCGGGCTCGGAGCCCACTGTCCCAGTGCCGGGGGTGTCGACGGTTTCTTCAGATCTGTTGGCTCCCTTGCATCATAGCAGAGGTGCCGTCGATTCCATGAGGAAGAGTCATGTCTCCTAGGATATCCTCGACCTCGGGTCTGCCTTCCTCCTCCCTCAGAGTGCCTGTGTCTACTTCTGCCTCACACGTCCTGACCAAGTGTATAGACCAGGGGTGGCTCGTGCTATAAGACTGCAGCCCCCCACCTGTAGAAAGAAAAAACAGAAAAGAATAAAAATTAAAAAGAGTCTATAGAAGGAAAAAAGAAAAATAATCATGAGTCCCAGAACTCTACGCATGCGTGCTTGGAGTTCCTGGTACTCAAAACTCCAGACTGCTGTGTTAGGCTATCCGGATAGGGATCTCCACCCTGCCAGCCCACAAGTCTGTGCGGTGATGACTGCACAGACCAGAAGGACACTGGACTACATCGCCCACAGGCTCCAGCCTACTCTTGTGACATCTTGTGGGGAAACAGCTTGCAGGAATGGATTTTGATCTGTTGCTAGCTATGGAGGACAAATGGAGTTGCTTTTGATCTATGGAGGATGTACAGAAAGGTAGGATGCTACAGACAAAGAGGGGTGTGTGTGATCTATGGAGGACGTACAGAGAGGTAGGGTGCTACAGATGAAGAGGTGTGTGTGTGTCTGTGAAATACCCCAGTTGCTACATTCTGGTGGCTTGAGAGAACACATGGTGGTGGGTAGAGAATACTCAGGCTTGAACCCTGTACCTTGGGTGCAGGTAGTAAGGGCCTGAATTCCCTACCCACCACCATTTGTAAAAAAATGTGCAGATTTGTGCATCATATTTGTTCTGTTCCTCATAAAATCTGTGGTTTCTGTATGTTTGTTGCTCCTGGCAAAGTCAGTAGTGCAGTGGTGCACTGGTAGCATTGTTGCCTGCCAGCTACAGGTTCTCTGGTTTGATTATTGGCTGGGGTGCTTTTTGTGTGGAGTCTGCATGTCTTCCCATCTTACAAAGACATGTGTCTGGAGTGTTTCTCCCTGCTCTGCTGAAAATTGGGTTTTGTTCCAAGTCAGACTTTCCTGGTTAACAAATGTTAAATAAAAATAACAGGCATTTGAATTTCAGACTTCATATTCTTCAAAAAGTACATGACCTTTTATTCTAGCAATTTTCTAAGTTTATAACATGGATATTTGACATTTGTCCTTAATTTTGGGACTGCATTCCCCCATTATTGGCTTCTTCCAGGTTTTTTATGCTAGGGTTGAGAGCTATGATGAGAACTGAATTCACTGTATATGCTTGGGGGCTGTATTCCCCCATTACTGGCTTTGTCCATGTGTTTTTTGCTAAGAGGTTGAGAGATATAGTGAGCACTGAATTCACTGAATATGTGTGGGGGCTGTATTCCCCCATTATTGGCTTTGTTCAGGTGTTTTGTGCTAAGAGGTTGACAGCTATGGTGAGAACTGTATTCACTAAATGGTAGTCATTTAAGTTTCAGTCTTCCTCTATTTCACAAAACAGCTGATTTGGCATAGTGGTATGTTGGTCTGACTGTTTTGCATAGGGTTCCCATGGGTTCAAGACTTGGCAGTGAAATGCATGGTGGCAACACAGCATTTTATTGTAGCAACTTTCCAACATTATACAAGCAATGTTTAAAATGTGTCCCTGGTTTTTGGGCCCCCCCCCCCCAAAATAAATTTTGGCTTTTTCCAGATTTCTTGTGCTGCAAAGTTCAGAGATACAGCAGAGTTTCGAGTAGATTTTATAAGGAGCTGAGAGCTGCAGGGGAACAAATGTTTAGTACTGCTTATGGTGAGTCTACTTGCATTGTTAATAGCACAACAGGTAATGTACTTGCTTTTGATGCAGAAGGCTGTGGGTTTTACTCCCACAGTAGGTAGATGCATTACTGATACTGTACTGTGTTGTAAATGGTGTGGATGCTGCAGTCCTTTTTGACAAATATACCTAGTAACTATGAACCTATTATCAGTTTGCCATCTATTCCCTACTGCAATATTACTAGCTTATCATTTTTTTAATGCAACATGGGCAATTTATTCCTCAAGGGCAACAGCCACTTTATTTGTAGATGAAGCAATGACATATAAAGTTGTTTGCTAGCAGCAACCTCTTCATTAGTTACAGATTTCTTTAATGTGGAATTTAGATGACTTTTACTTCTTCAGAGATTGTGCATATTTACTGATACTTGTGGACTGTAGAAGTTTGAGTAGACTTTTATGATGGAAATGTAAGCTTGAGTAGACTTTTATGATGGAAATGTTCTGAATTGGGCAGTTTTGTCATTATTGGTGCATGTATTTTGTTTCATTGTTTACTGGAAAAATGTTCAAAACAATAAATTTAAAATGCCCTCTAACAACTGTACTGTATTGTACAAGGAATATAATTTAATACAATCAGGAAGGTGTATCAAAGAGCATGTGTATTATGTTATGTAGTCCAATCTCGCCTACATTCTTACTCGTGGGTAAGGTGCCGACTCAGCCAATTTTTTTACTAGCTTGAAGTCTCTCATTGGCTGGGCCAAGCAGGTATCCCATGCTGCACTGCTGCATAACCCCAGATCTCGTTTGCCACTCGTGAAGCTAGGAAGTGGTCTCGCTTGGCTGTGGCTAAGTATCTCTACTTTTTCAATTTCTCTCAAGAAATTTGCTGATTTCAACCCAAAAGCTATTTTAATATCTATTTTGCATTTTGTGGATTATATTTTTTGTGTGTTTCTTGTCTGTAATTGGTATCCCTATTTTCCGGTGGGCTAGGCCCATTTGAGTTAGAGGACCTAGTTCTCCTTTTCTGTGTGTTGTAGTTACTTAAGTTGTTTGTTGCTAAACTAGCCAGCTCTTCGTCAGTTCTTGTTGTGGTTTGTGTGTGTGTGTTTTGAGAACTGTTTCACTTAGAGTTTCTTGGTTGTGGTAGTGATTACTGTTTTCCCACCTGCTGTGTTTTGTTCCATTCGGATCGTTCAAGATGTCTAAAGAGTAGAAGGAACATAAACCTTCCGGTTTCAAAAAATGTGCCAAGTGTGGTTACAAGATGTCCATCACAGATGGACATTCTGTATGTGTTTATTGCTTAGGTGCAATTCATCTACAAGAGTCTTGCAGCTTCTGTCACGCCTTCAGTCCGAGGGTGCTTCAGGAGAGAAAAAATAAATTGATATTGAAGGGTCTCTTGAAATCTTAATTTGAGGAGTCTTTGGACTCGGCCTCTGGTTCCCAGGCCAAGCCTAAGGCTTCGAAAGTGAAGAAAAGATCTCCGGCTCCGTCTGTTTCTTCGGAGCCTCCGTAGAAACTTTCAAAACTTGACTCTGCCTCCTCGGTTCATGTGTCCTTGGGGCCGCAGGAGGTATCTGTGGTGCTGAAATCGGCTTCGGCTCCTAATTTACTGGAACCAATTTGGAGCCAATCTCTCAGTGTTAGGCATGGTTCTCCTGACAGGAGATCCCATTCTCCATCCCTGTCCTCCAGATCCTCCAGAATTTCTGATTTGGATGTTGATAGGGTGGTGCAGAGGCTCCTGCAGTCGCCAGTGTTGGCTAAATTATTTTCGGCTCTGACCCATTTGGCACCGGATCCTGTTCCGTTGGTTGTGTCGATGGTTCTTCCTCCGAGTGCTTCCTTGTCTTCGGAGCTGGAGTGCTCCGTTCTGAGTGATGTTCTTGCGCCGGTGCTGATACCCCTTAAGAGTTTATCTGTGCCGACGTCGGCTCCGACCCTGTTGGCTCCTTCCACAGGTTTCAGCACTCGGGTTTCCTCAGTCAGGCCCGAGAGGGATGTTTCGGGACACCCATCGGTTCCGAGCCTTCCTCTCAGCGCATCGGTTTGGGGGGCCCCGACTCCGATCATGGCCTTGGAGGCCTGTCGGTCCTCAGATTCGGGGGGACTGGCCTTCGAGGCCATGTGGAGCGCATTGGCCAAGTCGTCAGTTACATCACCCGGATCGGTCATTCCGTCCCCTTCTACCCTGGCTAGAGCCTCTGACGCCCCCCTGTCCGTAGATGGCAGAGCCCAAAGTTCTGGGGATACCCCCATGAGTGGTCCCCAACTTTCTGAGGGGTCCTCAGAGGCTGAGGCCCCCAGAAAAAAGATGTGCAAGAGGAAGCACATAGACTCCCAGGACGAGTCTTTCACTTCTGATACCGACATCGAGGAGTCGTTGGGGTGCCCCAAGTCATCCTCTAATGACTGGCCCTCCAAAACCCCCTCCGAGGAGAAGTCTGTATTCCTCAAGGCCTTTGGAGCTCAACCCTCTGCCTCCTGGGTGTCTCCACCCTTCGAACTGTTGGATTTAATCTGTCAAAGGGTGTGGGAGAATCCTGATACGGTGGAACCTATACCCAGAAGGCCCAATAAGTTCCTTTCTGCTCCCCCCGGGAAAGATTTTCTGTCCAAAGGGGTTTCTGTAGATGCCATGGTGGTGGCGGCTGCCACACAGAAGGAAGTAGCCGAGACTTCTTCCTCTGTCCATCCTCCTAACAAGGAGTCTAGGACTATGGACAGGTACGGGAAGCATACCCATTCGTCAGCGACCTTCACCTTACGGTCACTGAACTACCTTTGCCATTTCACTCTGCTCCAGAGAGATCTCCTCAAGGAGTTAGGAGATACTGTAGTGGGTAACGTTCCTGAGGCGTTGGTGCCCATGGTTAACGCCCAGGTGTCTACCCTAAATTCTATTGTCAACTCGTCCATGAGGCTCATATCGTATGCAGCTGAAGGGGCGAGTAGGGCAGCCAGTTCAGGAGTATCCCTCAGGAGGCAAGCCTGGTTGCGCCTGTGTCATTTCGCGGAGGCCTTTAAGTCTTCCTTCACAGACGATCCTTTTGATGGGTCCTTACTCTTTGGGACCAAAGTGAAAGACACCCTCACCAGATGCGAGAAAGAGGGAAAGACCCTGTCTGCCATAGGGGTCCGTTTTTTCCCTCCCCTCTAGGCCTTACCCCAAGGCTCAGAGAGGTGGGAAGATGTGGTTCAAGAAATCACAGAAGTTTTTCCCTGCCGCACAAGGTGATTCCCCCTCCAGAGGCAGAGGTGGTGGAGGTTATTCAGGAAGACGCCACCCTAGAGGCAGAGGAGGCCCCCGCAACTCGGGAGACCGTGATTCCTTTCGTGGTTCTTCCTACCATTGTTCCTGATGTGTTGCCCAACTGTGCTTCTCCGGAGCCAGTCGGGGGACGCATATCGTTACACCCGGAAGCCTGGGAAAGCATCACCCAGGATCGATGGGTGTTACGAATAGTTTCCGGAGGTTATGCCATACCCCTTTATCAGACCCTCCTCCATTCAGAAGAATCACGGACGTTCCACCCAGTCAAAGGGATCATGCAGCCTTAGAGGTTTCAAAGCTGCTAAAGAAAGGAGTTATCCAACCTGTCCCCTCAGACCAAATCAGATTAGGGACTTACTCAAGACTCTTTTTGGTGCCGAAAAAAACAGGGGACCTGAGACCCATTTTAGATCTCAGCCGATTAAACCACTATGTTCAAAAGTCCAAGTTCCGAATGGTCACCCTTCAGTCCATTTTTCCATTGCTGGAAAAAGAAGTATGGATATGCTCCATCGACCTCAAGGATGCTTACTATCATATCAAAATGGACAGGGCATCCAGGAGTCACCTACGCTTCCGGCTGGGAGCCAGCCATTTTCAATTTCGTGCCCTGCCCTTTGGTCTCACCACAGCCCCCAGGGTGTTCGCCAAGTGTTTGGCGGTGGTGACAGCTCACCTGAGATGTCAAGGAGTCCAAGTGTTTCCTTATCTGGACAACTGGCTCCTCACCGCTCCCACCAGGCATCTACTTATCCAAGCCAGGGACGCCACCATTACCTTCTGTCAGCGACTTGGAATAATGCTGAACTGGGAAAAGTCTGCCTTGCTGCCCTCACAGTGTGTCACGTTTATAGGCGCAGAGCTAGACACTGTCCAAATGCGGGTTTTCTTGCCGCACCAAAGGATCACAATATTACAAAATCAAGTTTGCGAACTATTACCCCTCAGGAAAGTACAAGCGAGATGGGTTCTTCAGCTTTTGGGCACCATGGCAGCGACCATTATGCTAGTGCCTCTAGCCAGATTACATATGAGGCTTCTTCAATGGCTTCTGTTTGCCCAGTGGTCCTTTCAGACACTCCCCCTTTCTCATCTGATCCTGCTCACAGTCCGACGCAAACAGGATCTCCGTTGGTGGCTATGCTCCACCAATCTGGACATGGGGAAACAGTTTGTTCCTCCGTCACCTGTCACCACCGTGACCACGGACCCCTCCCAGATGGGGTGGGGGGGCATTATCTTGGCAGGATGGTCCAAGGCACGTGGCAAGATCATGAGGTACATCTGCACATCAGTGTCCTAGAGATGAGAGCTGTGCTTCTGGCGTTGCGGGCACTTCAAAGCTTTCTCCCTCTTGGGACGATCACGATACATTCGGACAACATGTCCATGGCATGGTACCTGAGCAAGCAGGGAGAAACCAGGTGTTACCTCCTGTGCAGAGAGGCCATGCGAGTGTGGCAGTGGGCAGTATCTTCTCAACGGTTTCTAGTGGCAATGCACATTCCGGGGAAGGTCAATGTGATAGCAGACAGGCTGAGCAGAGCTATTCTCATGCCTTATGAGTGGTCCCCTGAACCCTCTGGTTGCGGAACAGATATTCTACAGGTGGGGTCAGCCTTGCTGCGACCTTTTCGCCAATCCCCTTAATGCCAAATGCAGCAATTACTTCACTCTGATCCCCCCACAGGGGGAATCAACCAGGGATGCTCTAGTCCACGATTGGCCCTCCGGTCTGCTCTATGCTTTCCCTCCGTTTCCTCTGTTGCCAAGAGTGATTCAGAAATCCCTATCCTTGGGAAGCAAGATGATTCTAATTGCCCCACACTGGCCTCGCCAAGTCTGGTTCTCCTTCCTCCATCGGTTCTCCTTCCTCCATCCATTCGTGGTGGGTACTCCTTGGATTCTGGACCCAGTACCAGACCTACTGACACACATGTCGGGACAGTTCTACCCTTCCCTGTGGACCCTCAGGTTGACAGCCTGGCTACTCCACTTCCGTCGCTAGTCAGACTTCATCATTTTTCAGCTGAGGTAGTACGCATTTTATCGTCCTCTCATAAGTCTTCGACTAGGAAGATTTATTCCAGCAAATGGAAGAGATTCTCTATTTGGGCTCATGTTCAAGGAATTGACCCCTACACAGCCCCAATTCCTGCGGTTTTGGAGTTCTTGTCCATGTTCTTTCAGCAGGGTTCTGCGCCTGCCACTATTGAAGTCCAGTTGGTGGCTATTTCTAGCATTCATACCTCCTATGAGCCTTCCCTTATGGCTCACAAACTCAGTAAAGCCTTTTTAAAGGGCACCTTATTACTCCGGCCTCCTATTTCTGAACCTATTGTGCCTTGGGATTTAAACCTGGTTTTGCAAGCCCTTATCTCCCCTCCTTTCAAACCGGCTGCTACCTGCGAGTTAAAGTTTTTGTCTTGGAAAATGGCTTTCCTAATAGCCATTACATCAGCCAGACGAGTGTCGGAGATTCAAGCCCTCTTCATTAAACCCCCGTATTTAATTTTTCATAAGGATAGAGTCTCTCCGACCTAACCCGTCCTTTCTCCCTAAAATCACATCTACTTTTAATCTCAGCCAGTGTATTGAGCTCCCAGTGTTCTTCCCTCAATTTTCGAATAAGGCAGAGTTTAGATTTCATCAACTGGATGTGCACAGACAATTGCGATTCTACCTACACAGGACCAAACATCTACAAAAGTCGGACCAATTGTTTGTTTCCTTTTCAGACAATAGAGCAGGATCCTCTATTTCCAAGGTTACCATTTCCAGATGGATTGCTAATCGTATTTCTTTTATTTAGTCTTCAGCAAGAAAAACTCTACCGTTTCCCATCAAGGCTCACTCTACTAGGGCTGTTTCTGCATCTATAGCATACCATGCCAGACTATCTTTGGACGATATTTGTGCTGCGGCCACATGGGCTTCCCCCCATACCTTTGCTACTCATTACAAACTGGATGTGGTCTCTAGGGGTTGGGCTTCCTTTGGTTCCACAGTCCTCAGGAGTATCTTCCTTTGAGCCTCCCAGGATAGAGGTGCTGGGGACGCTGTCCCGTGAGTTAGAATGTAGGCGAGATTGGACTACATAACATCAAGAAGTTATGTACTCACCATAATGTTCGATGTGTGTAGTCCATCTCAGCTCACATTCTTACGTACCTCTCACCTGCCCCCTTCCTGGAGGATCTGGAGGTTAGGTTTGGTACTGGAGTACCCTTCAATAGTAGTTTGTTTTCTCTTTCCTCCTTGGTAGTTCTACATTGTAGTGTTTGTTGTTGTGCATGGGGTATGTTTGTGGTTTCGCAGCAAACTAGATCTGGGGTTATGGAGCAGCGCAGCATGGGATACCTGCATGGCCCAGCCAATGAGGGACTTCGAGCTAGTAAAAAAATTGGCTGAGTCGGAGCCGATATTCGGCTCTGAACCTGTGAGTAAGAATGTGAGGCAAGATGGACTGCATACATCGAATGTTATGGTGAGTACATAACTTCTTGTTTCGTGTTCAGTGGGCCTATAGTTAATCTTTATCTGCCATTGGCAAAATGTATTTTCTTTGACTGTGGGTTTCAATGCTGTTTCAATGACTGTGAGTTTCAAGGGCAGAGAAGTTTTAATGCTAAGTCTATTTTCATTGTGAGACTGCATTGCTTTATTTAGCAGATATCTATTAAGGTTTGTGCTGTAAAATGCAAAATAAAACTTACAAAGGAAATCCAAATCATTGCAGAAGTAAAGCAGTATGCACATTACAATGTTTATGGTAAATGGGGCAAAATAACCAAGGAATGGGACATTGGAATGGCTGTAGGGGGGAGGCTCCATTTCACCATGATTTTGTGAGGGGGGGAGGGCAGCAAACTCAGACAACCCCGGCTGAACTATACCTGTCAACTGTCCAGATTTTTGCAGAATGAATAGATTTTTGCTTCTTATTTTCGGTTTGTTCCTCATAAAATTTGTGGTTTTCTGGCAAATCATTTAAAAATGAAGTCACTAAATAATGACAGACACTGAGTTTCAGATGTTATAACCTTCCGGAAAATGCATGCTAAAACAAGACCTGTTATTCTATCACCTGTCTTAAGAGCAATTTTTAGTACTGTTTGTATGGTTCCCCCAATATGTTTATTTGGCCTTGCCCAGATTTCCTGCATTAAGAGGTTGAGAGGTACGTGCAAATAAATCGCTTTATAGAATTAGGAATATCCAAACCTCTCAACTGTCCCCAATTTTGGCTCAAAATGTTGCTCTCCCCCTAATAACCCCTCTGCAAAATGGCAATTTTGGAAGAAAACGTGGAGGGTTTACAATTATACATAACTGTAATGATCAGAGTTATAGATTACTTTTATTTCAGAAATGTATGTAGATGCTCTTATTTTGTCAGCTGCTCAAATTAACAGTACTAATATTAAAAAGGTGTCCCTTCTTTGACAGGTTCCTGTCTGTATTGTGTGGCAATTTTATATTTTTGCATCACATTTTTGGTCTGTTTTTCATAAAATTGTGGTTTTCTGACAATTTAGTGGCAAATCATTAAAAATTGAAGTTAGAAAATAATGGCAGACAATTGAGTTTCAGATTTCATACCCTTCAGAAATTTCACACTAATGCAAGACCTACTACTATTCTATTATCGTTCTAAGTTTATAATAGCAATATTTAAAAATTGTCCTTATTTTTGGGCCTGTGTCCCACTTCTGTGTATGGCTTTGTCCAGATTTCTTGCTCTGAGGTTGAGAGGTATGAGTGTCAGAGCCATCACCATCAGCCAGAGACATTTCAAATTGTGACATACTTGTTGCACCCCACTCCCCCATGTAGTGACTCTGGATGTGTCCAAGCAAGGCAAGGAGCAGTTATGCAGTGTAAGTGTGCAGAGTATTCCCCCATCCAAGGTAGACACAAGTACGACAGTGGCTTTTCATCTGTCCTTGATTTTGCAGAATGTTCTGGTTTTCTGTCATATTTTTATACTGTTGATTTATGCTTCTTATTATTCAGAAAATGCATGCACTGTGGTGGTGGTGGTGCTGCGGTAGCGTTGTCGCCTCACAGTAAGACGTGGCCCTGTTCGATTCTCAGCTAGAACGTCTTCTGTGTGGAGACATGCGTGAATGGGCTTACCTTCGTTGAAGGTTGTGCGTCAGGGCCGGCAACTCAGCATGTAAAAATCTACTGCCAGTCATTAGCGGACCGGAGTTCTGCTGTTGCGACCCCTAACCGGGAAAAGTCGAAAGACACAACAACAACATTATTCAGAAAATGCATGCTGTCGCAGTGCCCTGTTGCTTTGTATTTAAGTAGCAATGCTTTAATGAACATCTGGTAAGCTTGTCTGAGATTGTAAGATGCAAGTAACCTTTAATAAGCATACTGTTAAATAATTACCAACACTGAAAGCCTTTTTGTTGTTGCCATGCAGAGAATATTTACATAACTAGATAATGTACAAGTCTTAGGTATTGAAATGCATATGACAGTATTTGTAATAAAGGACAGGTTTACAGTATTTTCAGAAGCTCATTACATTTGTTGGAGATTTGCAGTAATCTTTGCAGGCTTTACCCATAAACTAAACAAAATGCCAATCTATCATGTGTGGTCCATAACCTGTGCAGTAATCCTTTAAGTAATTTATCTTGAGCTTGTTTCTTGTTTGCTATTCATGTTTTACTTTGATCATGTTTTCCCCATGAAACAAGTAGAGAGTTGTTGTCAGTCAGCAGGTATTTTTTGGATAAGAAAAATGTTTACAAGTGGGGTTATCACAGAGATTTCTACTTTCAGCATGTTACTTGGTACTTGTATAAAGCTGAATATAAGTTATAATTAAAGAGAAGCTTGTTTTTTTTTATACTTGATTTTTCACTAGTATTCCAGTAATCTATTTCAAAAGTAATTTATTTTTTCATGCCTCACAACCTTTTTGTTTCCATCTAGATATTAAGTAAGCTGTCATGTAGCCAATGCATTGAAATATTTTTTTCTTCTACACTTCATTTTGTCTTGATTGGACTCTCGTAATGACGGTTTGGCACCCAGGGCAGCTTATTTAATTAAAGTTCCAGTTGTGTTTTTGAGCATAGCTCCACCCCTTTCTAGTTGGCCACACCTCTTCCCATTGGCCCCACCTATTCAGCTGTCTCCTGCAGCCCCCCCTTTAATTTGAAGTCACCAACCGCCACTGGTATAGACCCAGAGCCTCAGAAAGCCCCATTGGGTGGCCCCAGCTCTTCTGAGACCAGATCAAGAAGCTCCCACTGATGAGGTTCCCAGGAAATGATTGTGTAAGAGGAAGCACCTAGACTCCCCGCAGGAGTTTCTAACATCGGATACTGACTTAGATGAGTTAGAAGGGTCCCCACTGTCCCTCTCTGAGGATATCTCCTTCGTTGAGATACTTGAGGCAGAAGGGGGACTGGCAGTCCAAAAGCCCTACTGAGGCTGAGTCAGTTCTCCTGAAGGCTTTCAGGTCTCAGCCCTTCATCTCTTCGGTGTCTCCGCCCTTCGATGAGCTGATGCTGCTGGTCTCACGAAGGGCGTGGGAGTCTCCGGATACTATGGAGCCTATCCCTAGAAGGCTTAATAAATTCATTTTTGCACCCCTTGACAAAACATTTTTAACAAAAGGCGTTCTGGTTGGTGCCATGGTGGTGGTGGCAGCCACCAAAAAGGAAATGTCTGAGACTTCCTTGTCTATCCATCCTCCTAACAGAGACTCCAGAATTATGGATAGATATGGGAAGCGCATGTTTAGTTCAGCAACCTTTACTCTCCATTCGCTGAACTATTTAACCCATTTTACTAGGTTACAAAGAGATCTCCTTAAGGAGTTAGGAGATACTCCTCAGGGTACAGTAGCTGCAGGAGCGTCCGACAAAGTTGCTGTGCAGCTTGCTACCCTAAATTCTGTTGTCAACTCATCCATGCGTCTCATCTCTTATGCAGCTGATGGAACGAGTAGGGCAGTGGGTTGTTCTTAGGAGACATTCCTGGATGCGCTTGTGTTCCTTTGCGGAACCCTTGAAGTCATCCTTCATGAACACCCCCTTTGATGGCTCGGCCCTTTTCGGGCCTAAAGTGAAGGAAACCTTAACCATGTGTGAACTGGGCAGAAGGACTCTGCCGTCGGGGTCTGTTTTTCCACCCCTACCTGACCTTACCCTAAAAGTCAAAGGGAAGGAAAAATTTGGTTCCAAAAAGCCAAAGGAGCCTTTCAGGACACACATGATGAACTGCCCCCTCCATGGGCAGAGGAGGTGGCAATAATGGAAGATGCTTTCCACGCGGCAGAGGGGGTTTGCAACACCAGGGTGACAGAGATCACTTTTCTCGGAAGCCCTTCCAGCGCTCCTGAGAGGAGGCCTGACTGTCCTCTGGAGGCAGTCGGGGGTCGCTTATTTTTGTACCCAGATGCCTGGCTCAAAATAACAAAAGACAGCTGGGTTGTTGTTGTGTCTTTTGGCTTATCCCAGTTAGGGTCACCACAGCAGAACACCAGTTCGCTAATGTTTGGTAGTGGATTTTTATATGCCGAGTTACCAGCCGTGATGCACAACCTTCAACGAAGGCACGCCCATTCATGTATGCCTCCACACAGAAGATGCTCTAGCTGAGAATCGAACGGGACAGCATCTTGCTGTGAGGCGACAACGCTACCGCAGCACCACTACCGCGGATAACAAAAGACAGCTGGGTACAAAGTATAATTTCCAGAGGGTACTTCATTCCATTCGCCACAACCCCCCGAATCATAAGAAAAATCATGGACGTCCCACCCAGTTACAGGGATCAGTCAACAATAGAGGTCCAAACGTTGATAAGGAAAACAAGTCATCCAGCCAGTCCCAGCAGACCAGACAGGATCCGGAACTTACTCAAGATTCTTTTTGATTCCAAAGAAGACTGGGGACTGGAGACCCATATTGGACCTCAGCAAACTGAACCAATACGCAAAGAAAGAGAAGTTTTGGATGGTCACACACCAGTCTATACTTCCCTTCTTAGGGAAAGACAATTGGATGTGCTCAATAGATCTCAAGGATGTGTACTACCACATAAAAATGGCCAGACCATCCAGGGATCACCTGCACTTCCGGCTGGGAGCCAAACATTACCAGTTTCGAGCCCTGCCCTTTGGTCTCACTACAGCCCCTAGAGTGTTCACCAAATGCATGGCAGTGGTCACTGCTCACCTGAGGCATCTAGGAATCCAGATGTTTCCGTACCTATACGATTGGCTCTTTACTGCCACCACCAGGCATCAACTCATTCAGGCCACGGAGTCCACTCTGTCACTCTACAATCATCTGGGCATTACAATCAACTCAAAAAAATCTGCCTTGTCGCCATCACAGTATATCGTTTTTATCGGGGCAGAGTTGGATACCACCACCCCCACCACCACACTAAGGCTTCCAATAGAAAGAGTCTCTCTTCTTTGTGAACACGTCAGCATCCTGATTTCAAAAGACAGATCACCAGCATCTGAAGTTCTGAAATTATTAGGCATGATGGCAGCAGCAATTCTAGCCATACCACTAGCTCATATGCACATGTCGATAGTACAATGGCTGTTGTTCACTCAATGGTCTTACAAAGAGCTCTCCATGACCCACACTATAATGATCACAAATTCTTGCAAAAAAGACCTTCAGTGGTGGTTGACCTCACTTCATGTCATGATAGGATGCCCATTTGTGCAACCCCCTCCAGCGTCCACAGTGACCACGGACGCTTCCCTGATAGGGTGGGGGGGGGCATTTTCAGGGAAGGACTGCCCAAGGCACATGGATCGATCAAAAGACACATCTGCATATCAATGTCCTGGAGATGAGATCAGTACTTTTGGCATTGCAGGACTTTCAGGACTCTCTTCCTCTGGGTACGATTGTGATTCAGACAGACAACATGTCGGTGGTCTGGTATTTGAACAAACAAGCAGGAACCAGGTCTTACCCTCTTTGCCGTGAGGCTGTCAGAGTTTGGCAGTGGACTGTTTCCACCCAGCGCTTTCTGTTGGCAATGCACATCCCGGGGAGATCCAACATGATAGCAGACAAACTGAGCAGGGCAATCTTGTTGCCCCACGAGTGGTCCCTCAAGAAAGAAATAAACAGGATATTTCACAGATTGGGCCAACCTTGCTGCAACCTTTTTGCCAGTCATATGAACACGAAATACAGAAGCTACTTTGCCCTGATTCCCCCTCTGTGAGAAGCCCCAAAGGACGCACTCGTTCGCAATTGGCCTCCAGGTCTCCTCTGTGCATTTTCACCAATCCCGTTGATACCCAAGGTTCTACAGAAAGCAAACACCCTGGGAAGGACCATCATTCTAATAGCCCCTCATTGGCCTTGTCAGATTTGGTTCCCCTTCCTTCGACTTCATCTTTTGGAGGACCCTTGTATTCTGGACCCAGTTCCAGACCTTCTGACTCACCGTCGGGAGATCTTCACCCCTCTCTGCAGTCCCTGAAGCTAACAGCTTGGCTGCTCCAGTACCCATCATAGCCAGGTTCCATAACCTTTCCAATGAGACAAAACAGATCCTTTTGTCTTCTCATAAATCTTCTACTAGGAAGCTATATCTTAGCAAATGGAAAAAAAAATTCTATATGGGCCAATAAAAATAATATTGATCCTTACCTAGCCCCTATGGCCTGCATCTTAGAGTTCTTGACTACGATTTTTAACAAAGGAGCTGCAGCACCAACAGTTCAGGTTCATTTGGCTGCTATTTCTAATTTTCATCTTGGATTTGAAGGATTGAATATTATGTCTCACAAGTTATCCATAGCCTTTCTCAAAGGGACTTTTCATATTAGACCACCTGTGAAATCTCCCTGTTCTCCATGGAATCTAAATTTTATGCTTTCCCACATAATTCTTCCGCCATTTGACCCAGCTTCATCTTGTGATCTTAAATTTTTGTCTTGGAAGACCATTTTTCTGGTAGCTATTTCTTCTGCCGGCAGAGTGTCAGAGCTTCAGGCTTTATCCATCAAGCCTCCCTATTTGATTTTCCATGCTGACAGAGTATCACTTAGAACAAATCCCTCATTCTTGCCCAAAGTTTGCACTGAAACCAATCTCAACCAAGCTATTGATTTGCCAGTCTTCTTCCCCAACCATTCTAACAAATTAGAGTATATGCTGCACAAATTTGATGTTCATAGACAGCTCAGATTTTATTTGGATAGAACAAAAGATTTCAAAAAATCAGACCAGCTTTTTGTTTCATTTTCAGACTCCAGGAAGGGGAGACCAGTGGCTAAAACAACTCTTTCTAAATGGTTATCGGAGTGTATCACCTTTGCCTATTCAGCTGACAATATGTATTTGCAACATAACATTAAAGCTCACTCAACCAGAGCAGTTTCTACATAATCTGCCTTTTCTGCCAGACTTCCCATTGATAACACTTGTGCAGCAGCCACTTGGACAAAACCTTATACCTTTATCACTCATTGCAAAGTTGACAAGGCCTCCAGGGGCAGGGCCTCCTTTGAATCCACGGTCCTGAGAAATATACTCCCATGAGCCACCTGAGATTGATGGTGCTTGGGACTCTACCCATCAGTAAAGAATGAACGGTGAGATTGAACAAATTCACTTAAAGAAGTTATGTACTTACCATAACATTCCATGTGAGTTGTTCATCTCGCCTTCCTTCTTAGGTCCCTCTCTCCTACCCCCTCCTGGGCTGATAGATGACCAAGATGCTGGATCCATCCTGATTCCTCAATACTTCTATTCCTTTCTCTTGGGAGTGAAAGAATGACATATGGTATTGTTATACACAGCAAACATGATCTGAGGTACTTCCAGGTGCATCACGGGATAGGAAATTGGCCTCGACCTATTTGAAGACATCGAACTTTGCAATTGGCCATATTGGAGCAGAGAGATCAGTTCCGAACCCATCAGTAAAGAATGAAGGCGAGATGAACAACTCACATGGAACGTTATGGTAAGTACATAACTTCTTTTTTGGTCTGTAGTGTGTTCAATTCTTTGTCCCATCCTCTTGTTTTACTAATATACCAGCTTGTAATGCTTCTATTTAAGTAAACATTTAGTGAATTCCACAAGACAATGTCAGATACTTCAACATTCATGTTTATTTGTAGGAAATTTTTGATCTCTTTAACATACCACTCCTTGAATCCTTTTATTTTAATAATGTGTGCTGGTAATCTCCTGTGATGTATTAAATTATCAGTTTGTAAAATAATATTAAAGATTATAGCATTATGGCCCGATAATGGACATGAAACTATTGAAATTTCTCTGATGTAACAGATTGTTTGAGACAAAAAATTTATTAATAGTTGTTTGTGTTCCAGTTGGTATGGTAGTCAAGAAAAGATGGCTCTCTTAGCAGAAATTATTTTACAAAAAACAGAAAGAGAGATTACAGTGTTGTGGAACATTTTGAGACCGTTTCAAAATTTTTCAGGATACAAAATTAATGAAGCTAAAACAAAGGCAATAGCAATAAATTATGTACCCACACACAAATTGGTTCAGCATTTAGGAGTATGGATTAAAAATGATTCTGGTGTGACAGCTAAGGACATGTGGGAAGAGACTAAAAATATATTACAAAAACTGAGAAAATGGAAGCTTGGATATATGGATAGTGAGATACAGGCAGTTAAAATGGTTTTAGTCCCATTAGTCTTATACACAGGTCAGGTATATTTTTATCTACTAGAGGAGAAGTTGTGGATAGCAATTAATAAAGAGCTGAAGGACTTTATTTGGGAGGGGAAGACAGCAAGAGTCAAGTGGGATAAGCTAATTCTTCCAGTAGAACAGGTGGCTTGGGATTACCCAATTTGAATGGGGTATTTCAGAGCTACACAGTTAAGGCTCCTATATGCAGCATAAGCAGAAAACTATAATTCAAAGTGGAAACAGATGATGAAACATGGGGGTAGCTCAAAAAGCAAGGAGAGACTGATATTTTGGATACAGGCCTTTAAGGAGGGAGAGTATTATATTCATAAAGTAGCAGAAAGTGTTCTAAGAACTAAGCCAACACGGGAATGGAGAAAGGAGATTCTGCCGACATGGATGACTGCAATTAGGGATATTGACGAGAGGCAAGAGGGGGCTGGAAATTTATTGGAGAAAATTGGCAAAGGACCCAAGGTATTGGGAGCAAATAACTAGAGAGGGAAAGATGATAGAAAGGAAGATGACAAGAATTTATTTGGACTGCAGGTTAGAGATTGCCTTCCCTATCAAAGATTGATAAGAATATAGGCAAAGAGAAAGTAATAGGGTGGTCCTAAACGAAAGATCAGCACTGGTAGAATCTAGAACAGAAGCTTCCATTAAAACAGAACTAATTAGTAGAGCATATTAATATTGCACAAGTATAAGAATCAGAGGGGGTTAGAAAAGATTGGGAAGAGAGATTGGACAAGCAGTTTATTTATTGGCATTTGTTTACCAGGATAGTCCACTGGGCTGCTGAGAGCCCATTTTCAGTGGAGGCCCAGGGAGAAAAGCTCCAAAGATAACACATTTAACAGTGAAAAAAATATATACAATTCACAGAAAAATATTCATGAGTAGATGTTAGCAATTAGTGAAAGCAGAGAATGAAATTTTGTAGAGGACAGTAAATGCAATCTTAAAATAATAGCAAAGACAGTCTAAGACAGGTATATTATGTAAAAGATTCTAAGTGCAGGTAAATTATGACTGACAAAGTATTGATAGTGCCATAAGAAATGAGAATATTTGTAAGAAAAAAAATGGCCGTCATGTTATGGAAGGAGGAGGCTTGGTTCAAGTACAGACCCAGTTAGTAAAGAGGTATTCTCGCAAAGACGCTTTGAATGAACCATGACTTTGAATTATTCTGATTGATAATGGTACAGCATTCACAAAGAAACAATGGGACGTCTCTCATTTATGTAACAAAATCTAGAAGCTTTAGGGGTTTTGTGTGGAAATGTTTACTTAGATAATTTTATTCCCCAAGTAGACTCCGGAGAGTTCTTCTCCAGGTGGATGGCAGATGTTGGAAGTGTGATGGGAAAGAAAGGGGTAATTGGGAATGTGTTTTCTGGGAGTACGGTGAGTTTGGGGGGCTTTAAGTATGCTCTGTGGGATGCACTGTCGAAGATGCTGGGTGGACAGATTGGTGTGACAAGGGAGATGATTTTTCTTAGCTATGATACAGAATCGGAATTGCCTAGACATGGTAATGCCTTGCTTTCTCTAATTGTGGTGGCTACCAAAAAGACAATTACTAGAAAATGGAAATCAGAATCTCAACCGATTATATTCGAAGTAGCGAATATAGTAACAGAGATAAAACAACTGAAACTGAGATCTTTAGAAAAAGGTAGGAGCAAACTACATAGGAAAAATGGGAATTGTGGGAACAATGCATATAGGGGAGGAATGAGATTTAAAAGAAGGCAGGACTTGAGCTATGTAATGTTTAACTGAAATGATTGGGTAGATTATAAGTGATGTATAATGTTTGTCTGTCATGGTTTGTGATATAAAATGCTTGCAACTAGGATTGAGTTGGTGTGGTTTGTTTTAATTTATATAGATGCATGATTGTTTATATCGTAAGTGATGGTTTAATAAAGATGTTTCTTTAAAAAGGGGGCAAGAATTGAATCATTTATGTAATGTTGCTTAGGTTATATGATATATAGCAATATATATGAAGCATAATATTTGTTAATTTTAACATGTTAATATAATTTGATTATTTGTATATAAATGTAAATGTGTGCATGTCACAAGTGATGATTCAGTAAAGGTTTAAAAAAAATTGTTCCATATCTATATGAATAATGGGTAAATTGAGGTGAGTTTGTTTTCCTTACCTCATATATATCCTTTAAATTAATTTTATTTACAAAATTTGTGAAGTGTTTGGCTGAAGATATGATTTTTCAGCTTTCTGTCTGCAGTGTAATATTTGATAAAATACAGTTAAAATCAACAGCCATTATGACTTCATCTTTCATGTAACAGGCTATATTGTCTAGAGTCCAATAAGAGTTCATCAATTTGTATAGTTTTCTGTTCCACTCGGTTATAACAATACTTAACATACCATTTTTATCAGCAATAAGTATCTTAATTTAGGCATTACTGGTGAGTTCTTCCATAAATTGAAGGTGCTTCTCCTTTTAGCTCAAAAGCCAGAACCTGCTAGAACCAAATAATTATTTAATGAAAATGTATTTACATCTTTATTAAGTAAATGTATTACCTGTAGAAATACTATTTTGAGCTTTATGTAATTACAAGTATTTGAACAGACTCCCCCTCTTCACCGGATTATTCAGTTCATTAATATTAATAGGCATGCATTTAAAACTGGATATTTATATAAAAGAAAAAACAAGTATAATGAAATTACATTTATGTACAGAACTTATTATGTACTTTATATATACCAATATGAAATCTTCAGATAATGGACAAAAAGTTTGAAACAAAAAAATTACCTAATGACATAACCTAAAACATTCTATCATGGAATAACATATTACGAGTTTGTTGAAAAAGACGAATAAGTTACTTCTCAAACTCTCCATTATACTAACACTGCTTAGCTCATATTAATGTGTCTCATATTTTTACTTTGGATCATTTTAAGCCTATCAGTGAGTTATTATGAATAAGAAAAGTTAAACAAGTGTTCAAAATCTTTATTATAAGTTGACAAAACTGAATATCTCGATAAACATATTTACTTGTACCTCACATTATCTTCCTGGTCTACTACAGTGAGGAAGTCAGTTGTTGTTTTCATATTTATTAATATATAGGTCAGATGATTTATACTTTTCTATTGCATTTACTATGTGAAAAGTTGTTCATAGGATCATAAGTTCATAAATTAGTACTAGGCTAACTGCCCTTGTGGACCATTCCAAGGCCTGCCGATTACCCCATGTGAGAATCAAATCCTGCACCTAGTGCCTATAAGGTAAACACCTTACCCACTATGCCAACCTCCCACCCTTGTAGACATGTTTATATTTATTTTATTTTTTATTTTATTTTACATTTGCTTACCGGGATAGTCCGACTTGATACATGTCCATTTTCAGCGGAGGCCCAGGGAGAAAAGCTCCACAAAGACAAACTTACATAGATTACACAGAATTTAGCAAACAGTTATAAAAACAAAGTGATTATATACAATGGCTTTGTAGTGTTCCCTAGTAGGGACTTACAATTCTCATGGACAGACACAATTAAAAGCAAGAGCCATCAGATTGGTACAAGAGCTTGGCGATGTAGTTACAAGTTATGATAATTGCAGAACATGCTTTCAGTTTATAACTTAATTAGGGTTGATACATGGGCATAGCCAATTCACTTTGAGATACTGTTTGAGTTTTTTTTTGAAGAGACTTTTGGAGGATTGTAGGGTTATATAGTTTGGCAACGAATTCCAGGTTTTGCCAATGAAGTTGGCAAACCGGGATTCACCAGCAGAGTTATTAGCTTTGAGGGTTTGGACCAGTAGTTTATCGGCTGACTGTAGGGATCTCAGGTTACTATATGGCTTAATAATATTTTTAAGTGAGGGGGAATCCTCAGGATGGTACAAAATTTTGTGCGCTATTAAGAGTTGATTGAATTGAATTAAGCTGGGCAGTTCTAGCCACTCTAGTTGTTTAAGGTTCTGGTAGTGGTGGGTTCTATAGGTGGAGCAAGTGACGAATCTGGCAGTATGATTGTAGCTATGGGACAGCTTACCTAGTTCGGATTTGTTGAGGTTTGAGAATATAGGCGAGGCATATAAAAGAGTAGAGAGTAGGTGTGATCGGGCGATTGCAGTCCTAGCCAGTGGGGTTAAAAATGTCTTGTTTCTATACAGTGATCCAAGCTTCTTATTGATGGTCTGTATGGTTTTGTTGACCTCTAGGTCAAATTTGAGGTTATTGTCTATGATAACCCCTAGTGGTTTGGTGTGATGATCTGGGGAAATAGTGGTACCATTGTTAGATGTGACAGAGAATGAAAGTGTGATAGATCTATTACTTGGGGAGAAGAGTAGAAGTTTAGTTTTATTGTGGTTCAGAAGTAGGCGGATGGTGAGCCAGTTCTCGATAGTGTTAAATGTATTTTGGGTTAAGGTTTGCAGTTCGGATGGGGAGGTGGCTGAGCAGATCAGAGTGGAATCATCTGCATATTGACTGCAGGTAGCTTTAGGGATAGCGGTGTGAAGGTTGTTGATAAAAATAGAGAAGAGCAGTGGACCTAGTATGGACCCTTGAGGGATACCGAGTGTGAGAGGTAGCTGGCTGGTGAGTTTGCCCTGCCATAGTACCGCCTGTTGTCTGCCAGTCAGGTAGGACTGGAACCACTGGATAGCAGGCTTGTTGAGGGAAATAGATTTTAGTGAAAGAATGAGAAGTTCATGGTTGACCATATCAAAGGCTTTTGATAGGTCAAGAAAGAGGGCGGAGGTTAGCCTATTGTCATTCCTGTTTTGGTTTATGGCAGTAGTAAAGGAAAGGAGGGCTGAGGTGGTGCTGTGGTATGGCCTGAAACCCTGCTGGGAGTTGGATAGTAAGTTATTATGTGTAAGGAATTGCATTAGTTGCTTGTGTACACATTTCTCCATTATTTTGTCTAGTGGGGAAAGAATGGTAATGGGTCTATAGTTTGATATGTCTGAGGAGCTACCACCTTTATGGAGTGCGATGACGTGAGATATTTTCCAGAGGGAGGGTATAGCATTTTCTGATAAGGTTCTGTTGATGAGGATAGATATGGGATATGCAATGGCATCTGCAGCTATTTGTAGGTAGTCTGCAGGGAGGAGGTCAGCAGCGAGGGTGGTAAGTTTTAGTTTTTTGAGAAGTGTTTTGACTCCGAGAGTTACCTTGGGCTTTTGATTTGTATGATTGTCTGTAAGCAATGTTTTTGGATGTACTTTAATTTGTTTTTATTTTTACACCAATTTTCAGGCTAATTTTAATAGGATCCTAGGGGTAAACTAGCACATTTAGTCAATATGGAGGGAGACAAATTACTGTGGGGACAGCCTAGAAGCAAAACGTTAGCAAATTAAAAAGTAAATGCTATATTATTTAACTATACACATATTTGCTTATTCTGGTCCTTTCTAATTCTGTTTGTATACTATCTTCTTCTTCTTTCAGCTTTTTCCCAGTCAGGGGTCGCCACAGCGGATCACCTGTCCGCTCATGATTGGTAGTGAAGTTTTACAGTGTCTAGTTGCCAGCCCGGTGCCTAGCCTTCCATGGAAGGCGCACACACTCATGCCTAGGGCCAATTTAGAGTATCCAATCCACCTACTTTGGGATGTGGGAGGAAACCGGAGCACTCGGAGGAAACCCACATGACCACGAGGAGGACATGCAGACTCCGCACAGAAGGCACCCCAGTCAAGGATCGAACCGGAGAACCTCTTGCTGTGAGGCAGCAACACTAACCACTGCTACTATCTTCTACTGTTACTGTATTCCTAGTTTTTGTATTTTAGCTGTAATCCTAGTGTTGACTATCATATAACAGAACCTTTATATTTACCCTTATTTGAAATGCTTTAATCTAGTACTAATGTTAGAATCAGTCTGAATTTTTTCCTTAAATGTTAAACTTTTAGACATGAAAAAGTAACTTGGATTGGACAGTTCTTAGAACTTTAGAACTCCTGCAGCGTTACAAAAGTGCTCATGACTGTAATTAAGCTACTTCAAGCTGGTCCTCATAACAAGGGCTTGCAAATAAACAGTTTATTAGCTACAATTCACACAAAAAGATTCACAAGTGCATCTAATCCCTGAGACCCATCCAAACCACTAAAAAAATAGCAGTATTTTAACCCCTATAAAGCTATCATATTTAAAGAAACAACATTTAATGATTCGGTAAGTACTATTTGTATAAGATGTTTAGTATAAAGTAGATTTAAAGGAGACATAGCATATACATTTGTATTGAGTGACAGTTATGTGTGATCCTTGTTTAACTTGTAAAAGTGTGAATGTTATTCTAATTATTTAATAATGTTCCAATAATACATTTTATATATGTAAGAAATTATATTTTTTATGCTTTGTATATAACATAGCATAACTTTCCTTTGTGTTATTGCATGTCAAGTATACTTTCAGTAGCAAGCATTCAGAACAATGTAATAACTAACAGTGGTTTAGAATGCAATTCACTTTGACGTCTTGGCATATGAGTCAGAATATTATGGTTATTTACTTTTAGACAGGAAAAGTAACCTGGGCAGTTCTTAGAATTTTCAGAACTCCCACAGCATCACAAAAGGCTCATGATTTTCTAAGTTATTTCAAGCTGATTTTCATGATGAGGGCTTGAAAATGAGTAGTCCATCAGTTACAGTTCACATAAAAATGTTCACAAGTGAATCCAAGCCACCTCTATATTATACAGCAATCCCTCAAAACCCCTCCTTACCACTAAAAAAATATATATTTTAAAATATTTTAATCACTAAAAATTTATTATATTTAAAGAAATAACATTTAATGATTCATTAAGCACTGTTTGTATGAGATGTTTAATATAAAGCAGACTGTCATTTTTTAAAGGAGACATAGCATATAAACGTGCATTAAAAGAATGACAGTTATGTGTGATCCAGGTTTAATTTGTAAAAATGTGAATGTTACTCTAATTATTTGATATTATTCCAATGATAACTTTTATATATATAAAAAGCTATGCTTTTTATACATGTGTATAACATAGCATGTCTTTCTTGGGTGCTAGCATATGTTAATTATACTATCTGTAGCACACTACTGGACCATTTTATGAACCCAGAATGCAACTTCTTTAGTATCATTTGTTGCATCTTGCATTATATTTAATAGTACATTACTATGCCAAAGTATCATAAAGTCTGCTACCTAAGTTTCATCATAATAATAATTAACTAAGTGAATAGTTTAACCTTTTAAACTCTAAATGAAAATAAGTGATTTTTATTTCATATATAGCTAAAAGAGTCAAACTCTAATATTTTGAAAAGGGAACTAATAACCTTTTGAAGTAGGGGAAAGAAAGAAATGTACCTTGTAGAAAGTAATATTCAGCACATGTTCATAAGTATTCAAGCATTTCTTTAAATTAATAAGAATTCATAGGAATTCATAAGAAATACATTGATTTTCATTTGCCTTCTGTTTTTTACTGTTTTTGTCTTTTATTAACCATCTCTTGTTGCATTTCTCTTCATAGAAGTTGCTAGAGTCCAGTTCATTTCTTCTGTTTTTCCTACTATTTTATTTTTTTGTATAAAGTCCATTGCATCTTCTGGGGTGTTAAAAATCATTTTTTTCTTCTGGAAGATGAATCTTTATTTTTGCAGGAAACAAGATTTGCGCTTTTAGTATTGTTTTTCTTTAAGCTTTTAACAAGTTGTACACATGCTTTTATCTTTAACATCACTAATGTTGAATAGTCATTAGCAAATCTTATAGTATCTTTCTTTATTTTTAACTGGATAATCCATGCAGGTTTTAACTCATTATATCTGAATGACGCCTCAAGGTACACCTGTAGTTCTTTTGTCTAGTATAGAAATAAACTCTTTATAATCATGGTTTGACATTGAAATTGGTGTATTTGAAGCTGGGTCTGAAAGGTCATACAGCCACTACATGTTTTTTCCAAGAGGCTGTTACCTGTTATCCCCCCCCCCCCCCATTTTTTTAAATATCGCTGACCAACACCTTCCAGATATTTCACTTTCTTCCTTCCCATCTGTTCCTGGAGACTTCCCAGTTGATTATACATCATTGTTTTTATCTCATGTCTTCCTTTCTTTGCTATTAACCATTGAGCTTCATTCTCCTCTAACCTTGGCATAATTAAGTATTCCATAAATGTTTCCATGTGTGCCTTGTCATGGTTTCCAGATTCCTGTGCTTTATACAGCCATCATCTTCATCAATGCCTTTTTTCCAATTTTTTTCTACATGGGCTCAGGGTCTTGGGTCAGCTGTTGCCATCTGTCTAGATTCAGTGCCACTCTCCTACCTTCTGCGACAGTCATGCCTGACTGTCACAGCTCTTCTCTCACACAGTCCATCCATCTATTTGCTGCATGCCCTCATTTCCTCTTCTTTTCTTCCTGGGTGTCCTAAACCATTTTCACCAGATTGTCTTCTGCTTTTTCGCATAAGCACCCAAACCACAGTAATCTGTTCTCTTTGATTTTCTCTGCTATTGGTGCAATTTTGACCTCTGCTCTGATGTCCTCATTTCCTCATCTGTACCACAGTGTGCATCCTACCACCTATCTCCGTGAACTTCATACCCATCACCTCTGGCCTTCTCAACCACTCTGCCTTTACTACCAGTTTTCTGTACCATACAGTAGTACTGGTCGCACCACTGTTTGGACATCTTAGTTTTCAGCTTCTTTGGCATTCTTCTGTCATACAGTACCTTTGACCCTCTGTGCCAGTTTGCTGCAGGCTCTCTGATTTTAACTTTGACCTTCTCATTCAGACTTCCCATCTCTGCCACCACCCTTCCCAAATACTTGAAGCTCTTAACCTGTTTCACTATTTTCCTTCTGTCTCAGTTCTCAGCTTCTTCTGATTTCCCCCATTTGCTACCTTTAGAAATGTCTTGTCTGTACTAAGTTTCATCCCATGTGCCTTTAGTTCTCCATTCCATTCCCCTATCCTGTTTGTTAATGTAGTTTATCACTCGTATGAACAGCATTGGCCTCAGAGATTAACCCTGATGTATGCCCACTCCCACTGGGAACTCCTGTGTGACAGTGAACACTGTTCAGACTTGAGTCATTGGGTTCTTGTACATAGCCTGCACTAATTCAATCAATGTTTCTTGGACTTCAAACTAGAGCAGGACTGCCCAAATTAGCTTTCTTTTGACCTTGTGATATGCTTTGTCCAAGTTTTGGAATGCCCAGCTGTATTCTTTCCACATCTCTAACCTCTTCTCAATAATCTGTTTCATTGCAAATAGTGGGTCAGTTGTGCTGCATCCTTATCCGAATACAAAGTGCTCGGCTCCCATCTTACTTTCTACTTCTCTGTGTATTCGTTTATCAATTACACTGTAATGCAGTAGAATAGGAGTTTGATACCTCTTTACTGCCCACAATGGCAGGGAGATTAGGGTTATCTGATTTGAAGGGGTATTTCAATGCTATACAGTTAAGGTTCCTATACACAGCACAAGCAGAAAACAATAATTCAAAGTGGAAAGGGTTGATGATGAACCAGAGGGGAAGCTCAAGAAACAAGAAGAGACTAGGATTTTGGATGCAAGCCTTTAAGGAGAATAACACTAATCGTACAGAATGTTGTATCTATAAAGTAGCAGAAAACACAGGAACGGAGAAAGGAAATTCTGACGACAGGGATGACTGCAACTAGGGGTACAGACAATAGGCAAGAAGGGATGGAATTTATTGAAGAAAACTGGCAAAGGAACCAAGGTACCGGGAGCAAATAACTAGAGAGGGAAAGGTAATAGAATTGGAAGAGGCCAAGAATCTTTTTGGACTCCAGATTAGAGATTCCCTTCCCTATCGAGGATTGATGTTAAAGTATTGGCAAAGAGAAAGAAATAGGGGGGGTCCTAAACAAAAGACCAGCACTGGTAGAGTTTTCAGTAGAATCTAGAACAGAAGCTGCCATTAAAAAAGGAATAGTTAGTAGAGCATGGATGTCCCCTTTGTTCTTGTACACTGGAACTAGTATGCTTATTCTCCAGTTAACAGGGATACATCTCTCTCTTTCTCTCTATACTGCTCTGATGGGCCTATATTGAATCAGCGAAAGCTTAAAAAAGCGAACGCTGATTCATTGACCCTAGTTAACCAAAAGCTGACAATCCCGAACACTCAGAACAGGGATTTTTTTTCCCAGGGAAAAAAAATCACTGTTCCACAAAAAAACAAACAAAAAAAAAACAGTATTTAAAGCCCCCCACACCCCCTACTTAAATATACCAACTCCGAGATTGCACCACAATGGAGGAAACTGCAAATTCCCTAAACCGGACCAGCAATTTTTTTCCCTGGGAAAAAAATCGCTGTTCCGGGTGTTCGGGATTGTCAGCTTCGGTTAAATAGGGTTGATGAATCAGCATTTGCTTTTTTAAGCATTCGCTGATTCAATATAGACCCGCTCTGATTACGCTCCGGAGCCATTTCTCTTCTATCTCCCTTAACATCTTGATCATATCTGCTGTGACCTCATCTGAACCTACTGCCTTCCCTGACTTTATTTTCCTTAGTGCTGTTATTACTTCTTCTAGGATAGACTCCTCTTCCTTCATCATAAGCTGTGTCTGGGGCAGTACAGCTTCTGTGGTGTTTTCTTCATTCAAAAGCTGTTGAAAGTACTCATTCAGTCTGCCTTTAATTTCCTGTGGACTGGTGAACAGGTCATTGCTGGCATCTCTTATGAAGAGTTTCTATCTGTATCTTTCTGTCTTTGCCTTGCAACCTGATAGTTTCTTTGTGCCAGCTACCAAGTCATTTTCCCATAAGCTGGTAGAATGCCTCTGATGCCTTGTTCGTTGCTATGCAACTCCTCTCTCAGCCTCTTTGCTAACCAACCAGCAGTACTCCTTCATAGCCTAGCCCATCTTTTTTTCTATCTCCCACTTTTTCCTAAACTCCTTTCTTTTGATGACTTCCTGGACTTCTGCAGTCCACCACCAGCTTTCCTTATTTAGTTTACCTTCATAAATGGCTCAGCCACATACCTGTTCTGTATTCCTCACACATACAGTTTTTGAGGTTTTGCTATTCTTCTTCTATTCCACCTATTTCCTCTTCTTCCTGAGGTGCTAGATCCCTGAGTAATTCCATGAACTCTTGTGCTTTTTCTGCAGTCAACTTCCTGGTGTTCAGCCTAGGCTGTCTATCTTAGAGCCTCTCTGACTACTGCTAGAAGCTGATTGAGGCAATCAGTGGTTTATGCTGTGGGCCGACAGTTTCAATGAGGATGACTTTGCAATCGCTAATCGCTTTATACAGATTATCATAACATTTCTGAAACATGTCTAATATCTCTTTAGGATCTCTGTTTATTTTTCTTGTTAAAACTTTTTCAAGTTTGGCGACAGCCCTTTCTACTTTCTGTTGGCTGTGTCATTGTGCTAAAAGACTTTGTGCTCTGGAGTTTTTATCATAAAGTAGTTGCTTAGCAGCATCCTTTCAGAACTCATGTGTAGTATTCAAATGTTAACTTATTTTCCCTGTAGCATTCTGTAGTTGCTGCCCTTTGTGAAATTTCCCTCATTCTGCAGTGCTTTAGATATCCCTTCTACATAATTTCTTTTTTTAACCACCTTTATTGAATTATCACTTGTGACATGGGCAAATTTACATTTATATAAAAGTAATCAAACTGTATTAATAAGATCACATTTACAAATATTATACGTGACATATATTGAAGCCGCAGTGGTGCAGCAGTTAGCGTTGTCGCCTCACAGCAGTACGTTCTCCTGTTCGATTCTTGGCTGGAGTGCCTTCTGTGCGGAGTTTGAATGTTCTCCCTGCTGTCGAGTGAATTTAAAGACATGCAGGTAGGTGCGTGCGTGTGTGGGTTGCCTTCCTTGAAGTTGGGCACCAGGCTGGCAACTCAACACCGTAAAAACTCACTGCCAATCATTAGCGGACCAGAGTTCCGCTGTGGTGACCCCTAACTGGGAACATCCGAAAAACAGTTTTATATGTGACATATATTGCTATACATCATATAACCTAAGCAACATTACATAAATTATTCAATTCCTGCCTGCTTTTTTTTAAACAAGAAACATCTTTATTAAACCATCACTTACAATTTAGGCAGTCATACATTTATATAAATGAAAACAAACCACACTGAAACAATCATAGCTGCAAGCATTTTACATCACAAACCATACTGACACACTCCTAGTTGCAAACATTATACATCACTTCTAATCTACTCAATCATTTCCAGTTATAAATTACATAGCTCATTTAAGTCCTGCCTTCTTTTAAACCTTATTCCTACCTTAAATGTATTATTCCCTGAATTCCCATTTTTCCTACCCTTTTCTAAAGATATCAATTCCAGTTATTTTACCTTTGTTACTATATTCACTACTTCTAGTATAGTTGGTTTAGATTTTGATTTCCATTTTCTAGTAATTGATTTTCTGCCAGCCACCACAGTTAGGCACAACACGGCCTTAACATGTTTAGGCAGTTCCGATTCTGTATCATAACTCAGAAAAATCATGTCCATTGTCACACCAATCTGTCCACCCAGCATCTCCAACAGTGCATTCTGCAAGGAATCGTTAAAGTCTGCCAACTCACAGCACTCCCAGAAAATATGTTTCCAGTTACCTCTTTCTTCCCCATCATACCTCCAACATTTGCTGTCTACATGAGGAAAAATCCTGTGGAGTGTACTTGGGTATAAAAATATCTATGTAAACATTTCCGAGCAAACATCCTAAATTTTCTAGATTGTGTTGCATATTTGGGAGACATACATATATCCTTCCATTGATTCTTTGTGAATTGCTTATCCAGTCTCCCTTCCCAATCCTTTCTAACCTCCTCTGATTGATTCTTGCAGTCATCATGCAATATTTTATATGCTCTACTAACTATTCCTTTTTTAACAGCAGCTTCTGTTCTAGATTCTACTGAAAACTCTACCAGTGCTGGTCTTTTGTTTAGGACCCCCCTATTTCTTTCTCTTTGCCAAAACTTTAACATCAATCCTCGATAGGGAAGGGAATCTCTAATCTGGAGTCCAAAAAGATTCTCGGCCTCTTCCAATTCTATTACCTTTCCCTCTCTAGTTATTTGCTCCCAGTACCTTGGTTCCTTTGCCAGTTTTCTTCAATAAATTCCATCCCCTCTTGCCTATTGTCTATACCCCTAGTTGCAGTCATCCCTGTTGTCAGAATTTCCTTTCTCCATTCCTGTGTTTTCTACTACTTTATAGCTACAACATTCTGTATGATTATTGTTATTCTCCTTAAAGGCTTGCATCCAAAATCCCAGTCTCTTCTTGTTTCTTGACCTTTCCCTCTGGTTCATTATCAACCCTTTCCACTTTGAATTATAGTTTTCTGCTTGTGCTGTGTATAGGAACCTTAACTGTATAGCTCTGAAATACCCCTTCAAATTGGGTAACCCTAATCTCCCCACCATTCTACTGGAATAATCAGCTTACTCACTTGACTCTTGCCATCTTCCCCTCTCAGATAAAGTCCTTCAGCTCTTTATTAATTGCTATCCACAACTTCTCCTCTGGTTGATAAAAGTATGCCTGACCTGTGTATAAGATTAATGGGACTAAAATATTTTAACTGCTTGTATCTTCAATATCCATATCCATATAACAAAGCTTCCATTATCTCAGTTTTTCTATTAATCTTTTTTTAGTTTCTTCCCACATATCCTTAACTGCCACACCAGAATCATTTTTAATCCATACTCCTAATATTAAATTTTATTGTGCAGCCCTTCTAAATAACTTCTGTTACTTCTCCCCTTATTTCTACTATGTTTTTAGACTCCATTTTCATTTTAGCCCACGTATTAGCTATCCCTTCTGATAAAAAAAAATTTCAAATCATTTCCACTATCCATTCCTTAAATTCCTCTCTTTTCAACATGCCAGTGACTCATCATCCTTCATTACTCTGTATCTTTGTTTTTATTGGTGCATGATCTGAAATAGTTATTGCATATATGAAAAAGCTTTCTGTTAAATACACATGCTGCTGTGAAATATAATTTCTATTCAGTTTAGCCCAATTACTGTACTTGGTGTAATTTTGGTCGTATCCAGACCAGTTGTGCTTTTTTTCAGTAATCATCTTAAATTTTCAGGTATGTCATAGGCAATTTTACATTTATATAAATGAAAAACAGACAATATTGACACCACTTTAGTTGCAAACATTATACATCATAGACACCACTGAAACAACTATACTTGCAAACATTATACGTCACTTATAATCTAATCCAGTCATTGTCAGTTAAGCATTATATGGCTCATTCAAATCCTGCTTCTTAATCTCATTCCTTCTCTGCATATATTATTCCCACAATTCCCATTTTTTTCTGTGTGGTTTGCTCCGTCGTTTTTCAAAAGATACTATTTTCAATTGTTTTATCTCTGTTACTCTCTTCACTACTTCGAGTAAAGTTGGTCTAAACTTTGTTTTCCATTTTCTAGTAATTGCTTTTTTGGCATCCACCATAATTAGACTTGGCAAGGCTTTCCTATATCTAGGAAATTCCAATTCTGTGTCATAGCTCAAAAACAAATCATTCATCCATCCATTCATCCTCAACCCCTTTTCCCATTTTGCACATGGGATCGGGGTGTCACTTTCACAGTGACAATCCTCTTGAGCCAAGGTTTACACCACCTGGTGGCTACCCTTGCCACGGTAGTTCATTTGCACCACTCACTCGCACACACACCCTCACCTACGGCCAGTTTAGTGTCCAGTCCACCTACTGCATGTCTTTGGAATGTGGAAGGAAACCAGAGTACCTGGAGGAACTCCACATGACCACAGAGATGACATGCAGTCTCTGCACAGAAGGCACCCCAGCCGAGAATCGAACCAGTGAACCTCATGCTGTGAGGCAACAACACTAACCACTTCACCAACCACGGTGGCCACCCAAAAAAAAATCATCTTCCCAGTCAGTCCAGTCCACTCATCCAGCATCTCTGACAGAGCAGTTCACAGGGAATCCCTAAAACCTGCCCCATTACACTTCCAAAAAATATTTTCCCAGCCACCTCTTTCTTGCCTGTCACACCTCCAACATTTGCCATCCACCTGAGGAAAAATTATTTGGAGTCTATTTGGGGTATAAAAATAGGTATGTAAACACTTCAGGCAAAGATCCTAAATATTCTAGACTTTGTTGCATATTTGGTAGGTATACATATATCCCCTCATTGTCTCTTTGTGAATTGCTTATCCATTCTTTCTTCCCAATCATTTATAAGCTCCTCTGATTGATTTTTATAATTATCATGCAATATTTTATATGTTCTACTAAATATTCCTTTTTTAATGGCAGCTTCTGTTCTAGATTCTATTAAAAACTGTACCAGTGTTGTTCTTTCATTTAGGCCAACCCTATTTCTTTCTCTTTGCTTTTACTCTGATATCAATCCTTGATAGGGAAGGCAATATCTAACCTGCAGTCCAAATAAATTCTGGCCTCTTCCCATTCTGTTACTTTTCCCTTTCTAGTTATTTGCTCCCAATACCTTGGTTCCTTTGCCAGTTTTCTCCAATAAATTCCAGTCTCCTCTTGCCTGTTATCTGTATCCCTAACCAGAGTCATCCCTATCGGCCAAATCTCTATTCTCCAGTCTTGTGCTGGTTTAGTTCTTAGAATAATCCTTGCTTTTATGAATATAATACTCTGTAGGAATTTTGTTGTTCTCCTTAAGAGTCTGATCCAAAATCCCAATCTCTTTTTATTTCTTGAGCTTCACTCCTGTATCATCATCTTTCCTTTCCACTTTGAATTATAGTTTTCTGTTTGTGCTGTGTACAAGAGCATTAACTGTGTTGCTCTAAAATACCCCCTCAAATTGGGCAATCCTAGTCCACCTTGTTCTTTTTGAAGAATCAGCTTATCCCACCTTATTCCTTGCTGTCTTGCTTTCCCAGATACAGTCATTCAACTCTTTTTTAATTGCTATCCACAGCTTCTCCTCTGGTTGATAAAAATATGCCTGACCTGTGTATAAGACTAAAGGGACTAAAACATTTTAATTGCTTCTATCTTAGTATCCATATCCGTATAACAGAGCTTCCAGTTTCTCAACTTTTGTATTATCTTCTGTTTAGTCTCTTCTCTCATATCCGTAGCTGCCACAACAGAGTCATTTCTAATCCATACTCCTAAATACTTCATTTTATCATATCCCCATAAATATAGATATTGTTGGACCAATTCATGTGTGGGTACATAATTTACTGCTATTGGCTTTGTTTTAGCTTCATTAATTTTGTATCCCGAGAAGATTTGAAACTGTCTTAAAATGTTCCACAACACTGTAATGTCCCTTTCTGTTTTTTTTCATATATATATATATATATATATATATATATATATATATAAAATATCATCTGTAAATAGAGCCAGCTTTTCCTGACTACCATACCAATTATATCCTTGAATTTCAGAGTCCTTATTTTCTTTGCCAGTGGTTCTAAATATAATGCAAACAACAAAGGGGACAGTGGACAACCCTGCCTGGTTCCTGTAGTCAAGCAGAAGTTATCAGAGAGGACACCACCCTTTAATTTTCACCTCCAATCCATATATATATATATATATATATATATATATATATATTGCTAATCAACCTTATAAATTGTATCAGGAAAAGCAAATGCTTCCATTATCCTTCCCTCTGGATCATCAGTGTTCTGTTAACATTGTCAAATGTTTGCTTCGCCTCCACAAAACCACACTGATCCATATATATCAATTTTGGTATCACTTTTGCCATTCTTTTAGCCATTATAGACATAAACACTTTTAATCGTGGTTTAGTATTGAAATGGGCATGTATGAAGCTTGATCCAATGGATCTTTACCCTCTTTAGGTATTACAGTTACCACTGCCTTTTTCCAGGATGCTGGTACTTCTCCTCTTAAAATACTGTTAAACAAAACATTCCAGATCTTTATCAGTTTTTTCCCTCCTAGCTTCCAAACTTCCACAGGAATACCATCTATTCCTGGGGACTTTCCTGTAGATTGGTTGTACATAGCCATTTTTATCTCATCTCTTCCTATCCTAAGTGTTACTAATTGAGCCTCATCTACCTCTAACCTTGGCATATTTAATTCTTCCATAAACATTTCCATTTGTACTTTTTCTTGATTTCCATATTTCTCTGGTTTATACAAACTTTTATAACATTTTCTAAATGTTTCTAATACTTCTACAGAATCTCTCGTTATCTTCCTTGTTGTAGGCTTCCTAAGTTTGGTGACAGCCCTTTTCACTTTCTGTTGCCTGAGTCGTTGTGCTAACAGTTTTTGTGCTTTAGAATTATTATCAAAAAACAGTTGCTTAACAGCAGTCTTTTTAAACTTGTGCATATTATGAGGTAATCCCTTATTTTCTGTTTGGCATTCTGCAGTTGCTCCTTTTCTTATTCTGAGAGATTCCCCATTTTGCAATACTTTAACATTTGTCAGTCCCTCTAAATAATTCTTGTTACTTCATAGCCATATCTCTCTTTCCTTTATTTTCACCCTAGTTTTAAACTCCACTTTAATTTCATCATCAGAATAAATTTTTATCTTCTCTAGTAGCTCTTGAATTAATTCCAAAACCCATTCTGTAAATTCCTCTCTTTTCAGCCAATAGGTGGGAAAGTGCCAGTGTCTCATTTTTATTTAATTACCTTGCATTTTTATTTTAGTTGTTATTGGCAAATGATCTGAAATAGTTACTGGGTGCATTTCAAGACCTTCAATTAAATGCACATGTTCATGTGAGATATAAATTCTATCTACCCTAGCCCACTTTTTGTATCTTAGAGAATAATATGTAAATTCACTCCAAACTCCAAGTACTAAATTCACATCTTCCATGTCAAACATTTCATTAAAATTCTTCAAAGATCTGCCATTATTATCTTTTTTTCCTGTTCTATCACTGTTGGAGCTCTCTTGCAATTAATAAAAGTACTCCTCTTTTTCTTTGCCCCAGATATTCCACTAAATAACCATCCTGAAAACCTTTCTTTATCAAACTCACATGTTCAGTTCTTTCCAGGTGTATCTCCTGTGACATGGCTATTTGCACTTTGCATTTTTTAATGTAGTTCACTACTGTTCTTTTTTATATTTATCTGTAAGACCATTCAGATTAAAAGACATTACAGAAAGTATCATCTTCTTATATAGTTATTTTTACCACCTTTTATGTATAACTGCTTTTTTGTTAAATGTCTAGTTCCAACTTTTATGTTACATGCATATACTGTTCGGCAGGTTGTTCTTTTATACAATTCTTTCTTGTCATATCCATTTGAGCCTATGCCACATCTTGTATAACTTTTTATTTTTGAAAGCCCTCAAATAGGACAAACAACCCCCAAAAACCTATTAACTTAATAATAATATACAAAACTATGTACATCTTCAAATGTTGAAGTTTTTGCTTCGTACTAAGAACAAACGTTCCAAGCTGAAGCCACACAGGCTAGAGTCAACCAAAAAAAAGTTAGTCATGCTAAGACACAGGGTACAGCCTGCACTATTAGTAAGTGGCATTTGATTTTGTCTATCTTTATAGCTCTCCCAGCTGAGAAAACACTTGAATGCTTTCAGTAAACACTTTCTCCAAGCCATTTCTCTTTATCAAATTGTCTTCTAGTGACAGGCAAACCGGACACAAAACTGCTAAGGGTACTTTGTTTACCAGAAAAAAGCCTTAAAATATTCAATATTCTCTTTCATTTATATGCTTTGTTATAAACTTGTTGCTGGATAACGTGTAGGGTCTTAACCCAGTCATCTATACAAGCATGGGAAAATGCACACTGATTTTTCTTTTGTCATACTCTCTTAACCAGACCTTTCCTCTGTCCCTCACTTCTCCTCTCTCCCCCTTTTTTACGTTGCAGTGCCTACATTTCTGAAAACTGAACAAAGAAAAAGAAAGAAGGGAGAAAAAAAACAAAACAAAACAAAAACACCTCTTTATTATTAGTATCCCATTTGCATTAAAAAATAGAACTTTACTTCATGTCTAATTGGTTTTGTTGTATCTTTAAAGCCCTCCCAGCTGGGAAAACCCCCTGACTGCTTTCAGAGAACATTATGTCCTAGCCAGTTTCTCTCTTTTTTCCCTCAGCCAATCCCCTTCCACCAGACTGTCTCCAGTTCGTCTTTATCATATTGTCTCCATGAAGATATGAGATCCAGGCAGCCAGTTTCTCATTCTCAGATTGTTTCCACCGAAATAGGATGACCAGCTACAGAATTGCTACTAAGTATACATGCATTTGCTAGGAAAAAAACTCATAACATTCAGTATTCGTTTTCATTTACTTGCTACCTCTTAAAACTAATCAATCTAAGATCCTAAATACTGTCACTTCCCCATGCAAGAATGAAAAAAACACATTAATTTTAACTTTGTCATACCTTTTTAACCATTTTTTGACACTGCATTTCCTATATTTCTCAAAACTGTACAAGAAGAAAGAGGGGAGAAAAAGAAACACAACAGCACCTATTTACAGTCCCCATTACACTAACAATAGCCTGGAAAGAAAAACATACACCAAAAATACAGTACTATCAAGAAAAGAACATGTTGTCTTTACTTACAGTTAGCTTTCTTCCCCTCCTCAAAGCATTTTTCCAAACATTAATGACATGAAGTAGGGCATATACTTTAGAGTCCAGGGTTGGGAGGGTGGCCTAATGGTTAAGGTGTTGTTACACAAACACAACAAGGTGCAGGAGTCTGAGTGGATAAGGATAACTGGTTAAGCTTAAAAATGGCTCACAAGGGCAGTTAGCTTAGTACTAAACTATGAAGCTAACTAAACAACTCCAACAAAGTCTAAGAAAGTCTAGTATTTCCAGATATTTTTTGTTCTGTCATAGTTTACAAATATAATTATTGCATTGTAATCCCACATTGAGTTACTGGTTTTATTACTGGTCTTCTCCATCTCCCAAAGCTTGTCTCTGCTTCATTTCTAACATACTTTTGATTCTTCTACTCAGCTCTTGTGCTCCCTTCCTTCCCTCCAACATTCTCAGTTGAAATACTGGAAAAGGTTCACCGGTACAGTGTCGCTGTGGTCTTTCTTACCCGAAGAAACAAGAAGCAGAATCTCCTTCTGTTTCACAGCTAACTTTTTGTTGGGCAAACTTTCGTATTTCCTCCTTAACATGCACTTCATCAAAAAATGATTTTGTCCCTCCAGGGAAGAATACTTTAAAGACAGCTGGATACAGCAGTTTGAATCTCACACCTATGTCTCGACACTCCCTGAATAGTGGAATGAATGGAGTGCAGTCATCATTCTCCACAAACACTCTGCTGTCTCCCACTTTAAGTATTTTGTCTTTCTGCCACAGTTTTGTCATAATCAACTCCTACTGGTAGGATTGCATTTTTACTATTAAAGGTCTAGGTTTCTTTCTTATAGCTAGGTTTGGAGCATACACATGATGTGCCCTTTCAACTAACAGATCCTGCTGTGGATTACCAGTCCAGTTGCTTATTTGTGCTTTCATAAAATTAATGCAGTCTGTTCCTTCCAGCTTCTCTAGTATAGCTGAAAGTCTCATGTTTTCCCTACGGCCTCTGTCCTCTAATTCTATTATGTTTTTAAACATCTCTTCTTGAGCAGTCTCATATTCAGCCATCCTTTTCTTCATTTCTACCTCTGAGTTTTGCAGCTCTGTTGTCTCATCTGAATATCTGTTTAAAGTTTATTCTATTTTCCAGCCTGTTGTTGTTTGTGTTGATATACTCCATGAGTGTTTTGTTTAGTTTAACCAGGTCTGTATGCAGTTGTCTTTTATCTTCCTGTAGGTTACTGGAAGTCCATGTCTGAAGGTTGCATTGCTTTTTGCTGAACAGCTGCAGAACGTTACCCAGTCAGTGTTTCTTCCTCACTATTTGTAGCTGATTTTTTCCAAGTGTTCTGTATTTTTTTATTCCTGGCATCCAGGCAGTGTACATACTAGCCAGTTACTGAACTTTACCTATAAACACAAGTCTACTGGGCCTTCTCTGCTGAGTTTCTGTTTTCACACTGTGAGAGCTAGAAACAAGCTGTTGCTCAGTGTGCAACCATCTTGGAAGTCACCAGATGTGGTGATGTCAATCCCGCCTTTATTCTCACTGATGGGGTCGGATCCGATCCATTGGATCTGTCTTGGCCTTTTACAAAAGCTTGAGGCCTTCAGCAAAGCTTGTGGGCATTCTGCCTTACTTATAAAGCAATTCCCAAACTCCCTTAGATCTCATTTGCCACTCAGCGAAGGACATGGTTCTCCAGCAAGCTGTGGGCTAAGTTTCTTTTTTTTCATTTTCTATAATATTTTTACAAAATTGAAATCCTCTTTATAAGCTTATTGTTAGTTTTTTGGATAGTCTTTCCTTTATTATTTAGTAAATTCCTTACCCGTTTTTCTGCCTTTTTAAGAGTGAGTGTTATCCAATTCTTCCTTTCTCTACTAATGTCCATTTGTTAGAGGACGTTTGTTTCCTCCTTAGGTGTTGTCCGATTCTATCCTACTCATTGTCCATTTAAGTTAGAAGGTGATTTCTTATTAAAGAAATAAAAATGGACTTATTTCTTACTTTCCAAACATTGATTAGTGTCCGTTTAAGTTAGAAGATGTTCCCGTGTATTTATTTTTGTGTGTGTGTGTGTGTGTGTGTGTGTGTGTGTGTGTGTGTGTGTGTGTGTGTGTGTGTGTGTGTGGGTGTGTGCACGAGCGCGCGCTATTTTTTGATATAACTTACCTTTCTGTTTTTCCTCTATATCCATTATGTCTCAAAAGCATGAAGGGAAACCTCTTGGTTTCAAAAAATGTGAATAGTGTGGAAAGTAGATGCCCCTTAGTGATTCACACACTTTATTTGTATATTGCTTTGGGCCTCTATATCTTTAAGACTCATGCTCTATTTGCCACAGATTCAATCAGAGGGCTCTTATGGAGCATAAGAATAAACTCGCATTAAAGGGACTGCTTAAGACTCCTTTTTTGAGGCGATTTCACCAGAGTCCGCAACCTCTTCAAAGTCTGACAAGTTGCAAAAACATACTTCTTCGGCTCTGAAGTCTTCTTCAGAGACGAAACAACAAGCTCCTGGACTCTCTGCTCCAACAAAACTTTCGGCGCAGACTGTCATTCCTCGATCCAAGAGTTTGTTGGAGCAGGTTGAACCCTTGGCTCCGACCTCTTCAGCTCCCACAGAATTTAAATATTGGATCCATTCTCTGTCTTTGGAACCAATACCTTCTCGGCTCCCATCTCCATTCTTGTCTAAATCAGTGTCTCCAACCCTATCTACTTGGTCTACCAGAAGTTTGTCTGATGATGATGTGGATAGGGTAGTGGAGAAGCTTCTAAATACACCGGCCTTGGCCAAGTTATTACTGAATAATGCGGCCAAAGGAACCTGAACCGGCAAAGTCCTCCTCAACGGCGCCTGCTCCTTCTCTGATCTATCCCCTGATTTTGGAGCCAGAAGATTCAGATGTCTATCTGATGTCTGTCTTGGATCCTAGACCTGTCGGTTCCTCGGACCCAATGTCTGCCCTGAGTGTTTCTGCTCAGTCAGAGCAGGAGACCTGTAGGAGTCGACACACCCCAGTCGGAGCCACAGAGCTGGTTCTGATCTCTCCGGATCCAACCCTGCCTTTGGGGGCTTTGGTGCGGGTGAGTTCATATCCTTCCTCTGCCTCGGAGCTTCTGTCTCCTACACCGGAGAGTCCTTCATCACTGACAATCCTTTTATCGGCTCTGGGGTGTTCTTCGGAGCAGGAACAGCATATCTTTGAGGTTATGAGGAGGTTAATGACTGCATCCCGGTCTTGGACACAGTCTATCCTGGATCTTCCTTCCAGTTCTGGGCTGGTGACTTTTCCTTCTCATGTACCCTCGCCACAGGACTACAGAGACCCCAGGCCTCAGGACGTTCAGCAAGGGACACCCTCTTCTGAAACTTTCCCAGACTACCCCACTGAGGAAGTCCCTTGGAAGAGGACTTGCAAGAGGAAGCGTATTGACTCCCCAGAGGAGTCAGTCACATCAGATACTGACCTCGATGATGCAGAAGGGTCCCCGTAGACACCTCCTGAAGATGCCTCCTTTGGAGACATCTTGGAAATATTAAAGCAGAGAGGTGAATGACAGTCAACATCCCCTTCAGCTGAGGAGTTCTTATACCTGAAGGCTGGTGGGTCTCACCCTTCCACCTCTTGGATCACCCCTCCTTCTGATGAGCTTATTGATTTAATCTCTCAGAAGGCTTGGGAGACCCCAGATTCCATAGACCCGACTCCTGAGAGGCCAGATAAATACATTACTGCCCCTAAGGACAAACTTTTCCTAAATAAAGGTGTAGGAGTTGATGCCATGGTCGTGGCGGCGGCCACTAAAAGGGAACTATCAGAGACCAATTCCTCTGTCCATCGTCTGAGTAAAGATTCCAGGACCATGGATAGGTATGGGAGGTGCGATTCTTTCATCAGCAACCTTTGCCTTATGGTCGCTGAACTACTTGACCCATTTTACTAGGTTACAGAGGAACCTGTTGAAAGAACTGTCAGACTCCCTCCAAAGAGCTCAGCTCGCCACTGTCAATTCAGTTATGAACTCATCCATGAGACTCCTATCGCATGCAGCAGATGGAACGAGTAGGGCAGCAGGTTCAAGTATCTCTGTTAGGAGACAGGTCTGGATGTGCCTTTATGATTTTGCAGAGCCCTTCAAGTTCTCCTTTATCAATGCCCCTTTTGATGGCTCCTTTCGTTTTGGGCCCAAAGTAAAAGAAACGCTGACCAGGTGTAAACAGGAAGGCAAGACCTTGTCTGCCATTGGAGTACGTTTGTCCACACCTACTAGACCAGTTCCCAAAGGTAAGAGAGGTAGTGGAAAGATGTGGTTAAGAAAATTGCAAAGGTCTTTCTAAGACACACAGTGTCAGTTTCCCCAGAGGGGGGAGGGGGGAACAGTAATGGAAGATGCCGCCCTTGTGGCAGGGGAGGCCCACAGAACCAGAGAATCTTTCTTTGGTAGACCCTTTCAGCGCTCCTGAAGGGGTGCCAGATTGCTCCCCTGTGGAGGCAGTCAGGGGACAATTTTCTCTGCACCTTTATACTTGGCAAAAGATAGCCAGCAATAGATGGGTGCAGGGTATAATATCCAGGGGTTATATTATTCCCTTCTTCTTCCCCACTCCTGTAAACAAATCAGTTCCAGACATTCTACCCAGTCAAAAAGAACAAGCAACCTTAGAAATTCAAAAGTTGCTAAGAAAAAGAGGCATCCAAGAAGTCCCCGCAGACCAGAGAGGATTCAAAACTTACTCAAGGTTCTTTTTAGCTGCAAAGAAACCAGAGGACTGGAAACCCATTTTGGACCTCAGCATTCTGATCAAATCTGGGAAAAAGACCAAGATGGTGACACTGCAGATGATATTTCCATTCTTGGAAAAAAAACAATTGCATGTGCTGTATAGACCTTCAGGATGCGTTCTACCATATACAAATGGGAAGGCAATCCAGAAGGCACTTGCATGTTTGGCTAGGAGACCGTCACATCCAGTTTCAAGCTCTGCCCTTTGGTCTCACTGCAGCCCCCAGAGTGTTCACCAAATGTATGGCAGTAGTGGTGGCTCAGCTAAGACAACAAGGATACCGGGTGTTTCCATATCTGGACGACTGGCTCATAACTGCTCCAACCAGGCATCTTCTGCTACAAGCCAGGGACTATGCTCTACAACTCTGTTCCTCCCTAGGAATTACAATAAATTATGAATAATCTGCTCTAGACTCATATCAGAGATTGCTCCTCATAGGAGCAGAAATAAACACTACAATAATGATAGCAAAATTTCCTCGGGACAGAGTAGATGACCTTCGGCATTATGTAAGATGGTTGATCAGAAAGAAACGAGCTTCTGCCAAAGTAGTTCTCCAGGTACTGGGAAAATTACTGCTTCAGTTGTTCTCATTCCCCCTAGCTCTTCTCCACATGATAATTCTTCAATGGTTGCTTTCAATGCAATGGTCAATTTTAGAACTTCCAATGACACACAAGGTCATGATAACCAATTCATGCAAAAAGGATCTCCATTAGTGGATTCACTGTCCTCAGCTATCTCAACACCGTCACTTTATTTCCCCTTAACCCCAAGCCACGGTGACCAGGGATGCTTCCCAGGTAGGGTGGGGGGACATTATATGGGGAAGACAGTTCAAGACATCTGGCATCAACATGAGGCTCATTTGCATATGAACGTCCTGGAGATGAGGGCATTGCTTTTGGTGTTGCAAGCATTTCAAGACTCTCTCCCTCTGGGAACAATAGCAATCCAATCAAACAACATGTATGTGGTCTGATACATAAACAAATTGGGGAGCCAGATCTTACCCCCTTTGTCAAGAAGCTCTGAGGGTCTGGCGATGGGCAACAGCTTCCAACCACTTTCTGATAGCAATGCATATTCCAGGGAAATCCAGCGTAATTGCAGACAAATTGAGCAGAGCCATATTATGACCTCATGAGTGGTCTCTCAATCAGAAAGTTGCGGAAGAGATCTTCCTGAAACAGGGCCAGCCTTGCTGTGACCTCTTTGCTTCACACACCAAAATCAAATGCAGCAAATACTTTGCCCTGAACTCCCCTCCGGGGGAGTCACCAAGGGATGCATTCATTCACGATTGGTCCCCGGGACTTCTTTATGCCTTTTTGCAAATTACTCTAATCCCCAAATTTCTGCAGAAAGCACGTTTGTTGAAGACGACAATAATCCTAATTGCCCCTTATTGGCCTCTACAGATTTGGTTCTTCTTCCTCCAGCCTCATGTTCAGAACAAACTATGGATTCCGGATTCTGTTCCAGACCTTGTAACTCACCCGTCAGGGATGGTTCATCCCAATCTGAACAATCTCAAACTAACAGCTTGGCTGCTCCAGTTCCCCTGATTGCCAGGTTTCCTTTTCTTTCATCTCCAGTCAAACACATTTTGTTATCTTCCCATAAGTCATCTACATGTAAACTGTACAAAGGTAAATGGAACAGATTTGGTTCACTGGCCAACAATAATCAAATAGATCATTTTAATGCACCCTTACATTCCATTGTATAATTTTTGGACAAGCTTTTCAATGAATGTGTGCTGCAGCTGCTATTAGAATTTAGTTGGCAGCAATTTCAAACTTTCATATAGGAGAAAATGGTTGTGGTATCATGTCAAACAGACTTTGTAACACATTCTTGAAGGGAACTACAATGCTAGACCCCCATATAAAAACCCTTCCCCACCTTGGGATCTGCATTTTGTATCGTCAGACATCATCTGTCATCCCTTTGATTCGTCTGCTACCTGTCACTTGAAGTATCTTTCTTGGAAAACGCTCCTCTTAGTGGCCATTACCTCAGCAAGGAGAGTTTCAGAATTACAAGCCACCTTAAGTGGTATTTCATAAGGACAGAGTTTCTTTATGCACCAACCCCTCATTTCTGCCCAAAGTTGTGTCTGAAAGTATCCTCAGTCAGTCTACTGTTAACTGGTATTCTTCCCAAATTTCCAACATAAAGGGGAATATTCATTACATCTACTGGACGTTCATAGACAATTACGTTTCTACCTACACAGAACTGCAGAAATCAGACAATCAGATCAGCTATTTGTCTCTTACTCTGACGTTAGGAAAGGCCTACCAGTTTCAAACATTACCTTACCCAAATGGCTTTCAAAATTTATTTCCTTCATTTATAGTTCTAAGAACAAAACTCTTGCTACCCCTGTTAAAGCTGATTCCACTAGAGCGGTAGCTACTTCTGCAGCCTTTCAGGCTAGGCTGTCTTTTGATGATATCTGTGCTGCAGCAACATGGGAAAAACCTCATATCTTTATTACTCATTACAAAGTAAATTTGGCCTCCAGGAGTAGAGTATCTTTTGATTCTATGATTCTGAGGAATAGTCTCCCATGGGTCACACAAGAATCAGGTAGTTTGGGATGTGGTCCCATCAGTGAGAATAAAGGTGAGATTGACAGCATCACATAAAGAAGTTATGTACTTACCATAACTTTCCATGTGTGTTGTCCATCTCGACCTTTATTCTCACATCCCACCCTCCATACCCCCTACCTATGCTCCTTTGAGACCGAGTAGCACTAATTGGATATTGGAGGACTCTATAGCCACAGAAACAATCCTTTTCTGTTAATCTATGAAAAGCTTTACCTCTAATATGAGTTATCAAGGGCAAACAAGATGTGAGGGAGTTAAGGAATTGCATTATGGGTAAGGTAGAATGCCCACGAGCTTTGCTGAAGGCCTTGAGCTTTTTGTAAAAGGCCGAGACGGAGCCAATGGATTGGATCCAACCCCATCAGTGAGAATAAAGGTAGAGATGAACAACCATATGGAATGTTATGGTAAGTACATAACTTCTTTTTATTGTACCATGAAGAATAATATGTAAATGATTTCTCAGTTCCTACTACTGAATTCACAGCTTTCATACCAAATATTCTCACGTAATTCTTCAGAAATCTACTCTGTATTGATATATTTCCCCATCTTTGCCCCTGTGACACATCTTCTGTATTAAAAACAAGGTTCCAGTCCCTACCACTAAATAATAATCTTTTCTGAAAGCTATTATTTCTCACAAAATTCTCTTAAGCTCCATAATAGTAGCTTAGTTTTAGGTAAAATGCAAGTATATTCCAGCATATGTCTCATCCCTTGCCAATAACGTCATACTACCTCATATCTACCCTTACTGTCTTTTTGTCTATTCTACCACTATTGGAGTCCCTCTAGCATTCATTGTTACTCTCTTCTTCCTTTGTCCCTGAAATTCTGCTAAATGCCCACACTGAAATCCTTTTTTGTCAAATTTACATGCTTATTTCTATCCCAATATGTCTCCTGCAACATCACTGTTTGTACCTTACATTTCTTATTATAATCCAGTAATCTTTGCTTTTATGTCTATACCCATAAGGCCATTTATATTCCATGAAGTTATGGACAGAGTAGCCATTATGACAGAAAGCTATTACGCTCACCTATTGTATATGTCAGTTCTGCATATGTATTTCCAGCTTTTAGCTTACATGCACACACTAAAGTCTGGAAATCTGATCTGTTATTTGTTTGATTCTTCTCCTCTCCATTTGAACCTGTCACATTTTTCAAGAGTTTTTGCTTTGTTTTCTATTTAAATATTTTCATTGAGGTAGATTTTCAAACCTCCATCACCTTTTAACTTAAAACAAACACATAAAACTATGCATATTTTCAAAACAATTTTCATTGTACTTTTCGGACGGCACAGTGGTGCAGCAGTAGAGTTGTTGCCTCACGGAAAGAGTTTCTCCGGTTCGATTCTCGGCTGGGGTGCCTTCTGTGTGGAGTCTGCATGTCCTCCCTGCGTTCGTTTGGGTTTCCTCCAGGTGCTCCAGTTTCCTCCCACTCTTCAAAGACATGCGTCTGGAGCGTTTCTCCCCGGGCCTCCGCTAAAAATTTGCTTTGTTCCAAGTAAATAAATAAAAACTGAACTGTACCTCTTCAGATTGAAGCAACTTGCCAACTGTACCAATTGGCATTAACTGTTCTAAACTTAAGGTCACTGTCAACTAAAGCGTGTGTTCCTAGTCACACTAATTGCTCTCTTTTCTTTTTTTTTCTTATCTCTCTCTAGCCATCTCCCAGAAATGAAAAACAGCTTGCATGCTTTGAGTAAACATCACCTTTTAGCTATAAGAAAATGTACACAGTCTTTCTTTAAATAAACTAAATTGTGCACTGTGATATTACATGCATTAATGAATTAAGGCTGCTGAGTAGGCGGCTAGTTGTACAGCATATGCACTTCCAGGTTTCAAACTTCCTTTATTTTTTCATTGAACTACTTGCCAATGTACCTTTTAAATGTTAATTGCATTGTATCTTGTACAGTTCACTCAATAGTGTCCAGACCTGTCATGATTAATTGCTTTCTGCAGACTGCTAGTCTCCAAGTAAAAGCAGTTAGCAGTGAAAAAAAATCAAACAACTTTGCAGATTCATGAAAGAATCTTTTAAATTTCACTCAGATCACCCTGTTCAGAGCTATCATGATTATTTATTTATTTATTTATTGACATATGATTACTGGGGAAAGTCTGATTGGGTAGGAGCTCATTTTCAGCAGAAGCCTGGGGAGAAAAGCTCCAAAGCATTACAAAATATATATAGAACAGTAATGTTACAGTCTGTAAAAATAATACAAAAAATTGCATTTTAGATAATTATATCAAATTAAACATATGAAAATGTTGGTTAAGAATAGATACAAGTTATATGATGATTTAATAGAGAAATTAAAGGTAAGTCAGTATAATACTAACAGAAACTGCAATACGAAGTGAGAGAAAAGCAGGCTTATGGTATATTTGGGGAGAACGCCAGAGAGGAGAAAATGATAAAAGTAAGGAAGTGAATGAAGGGAGAGTAAGGAGATATAAGATATGAATATGTATTTGTTCACATTTAGGGATATAGCAGATTACGGTTAAGTACTTACAACTGTATACTTCTTAGCTTCCACTGAAAGCCTTTGCCAGTTTGAGAAATAGCTGATGGTGGTGGGAGGATGACATAATGGTTAAGGTGTTTACCTTAAAGACACAAGGTGCAGGGTTTGATTCTCACATGGGGTAACTGGCTAGGCTTCAAAAGGCCCAAAAGGGCAGTTAGCCTAGTACTAATCTATGAACCTATGAACCTATGATGACTTTGCAAATGGAAAAAAAAAACTTGTTTTCCATGCCTGTCATCATTTTAGTATACTTTTTCATGTCTTATTTTCTTAAAAAAAATGGCATTTGTTTGTAGGTTAAACCAAAGATTGTAATGTAGATAGCCACCTCTGTTAAAACAGGGGAACTTATCTTAATTTTTGATTTAATATGATCAGTAAATTTTTACATCCCCTACATCAGCAGTCTAAAATCACAACACTGTACTAACTTTTAACTTGCTTCTATCCAGACTTTCTTACGTTGTTATAGCTTAAAGCCTAGATATCTTACAACTAAGAAAAAGTACTTTCTTGCTTGATAAGACCCCCAACTTTACATGTAAAAGCACATCTGACTACACACTGTACAAAACTGCTTTATAGTATAACACAATTTGCTTTACCATTAAAATCTGGAAAGTCAAAATAATTTTCAAAGTGTCGAAAGTAAATGTTGAATTCAAAATTTCAAAGTGTTACAGTTGTCAAGCGCTTATTTTCCAGTAGGTTTTAGATCATAAATATTGATATACGAGTAGTTCGAAGTGTTGACATGGTCTTTGTAGTCAGTACAAGTATTTACAGTATGGCAGGGGGCAAGCCCCCCTGCTCCCCCCCCCATATGGAGGGCTGCACTCCCAACCCCCTGCAAATTATATATCCCAACTCCGAGATCTCACTATGGTGAGGAAAAAGGTACATTTCCTGAACCCCACTGTAGTGCGATCTGTTATCAGAACATCAGTTGCACATTAGCGAATGTACACTACCATTCACTACTGTGCATTTGAACATTTGCAGAACGACATTACAGAAACTTGAAAAGACGCATTTGTCCATTCCAGTTTCACGTAAGTGTTGTTCCACATTTTAGTAGTAAACCTGTCATTTTCATTGGGAAATGTTAAAAACAAATAAAAAGATCAAAAATATTTTTACTTAGTTACTTCTTTAGTGTCTTTATAAACAGTAATGAGACAAAGTGGAGGATATGCTTCATGGTTCACCTAGTAGTTTAATGTAGCCAAAACAATTACTGTCTTTCTCCGCCATTAATTCTTGCAAAGCCACATTTCACATCTGTTCTTGTATCTAATGAGATTGGTGCTTTGTAGTCTTTAATTTATTTTCTAAGTTCATGATCATCTCCATCTCGTAACATCAGTGTATGTTTCAAGTCCAAGGTATTCCTGACTCTTCATAGATTCATAGATATATACTAGACTAGCAACCTCTAGTACCCTTATTAGCCTAGCCGTGTGACCCAAATGTGACTAACTTTGATTTATGGTGAGAACAACTGGAAAACCACCACCATGAACCAGGAATCAATCATAAAGGAACTTTATTGGAAATAAGCGTTTTCGCATATCACATACGCTTCTTCAGATTTGATAAATTACAGGTTCAAAACCCTTCTTTATATAGCATTTCATTAAAATTAATTGAATACGTAATTGAATGATTGATCAATTAAAATCTATCTAAAAACAAAACGAGAATCACCAGTCGCTCAGTAATCCAGCCTTTCTTTTAAGCATTCATTATATGTTGTGTACATCTAAATAAACATTATAATACAACATTTAATCTATGATGTATGGAATGCTTCTCATAAAAATCATGTATAAAATGATAGTAATAATATGTTAAAATGTAAAATGGCTAAGCTGAATATATTTTTACAAAATCCTGGAAATGCTAGAATATTTAGGTATTGATTAATTCTATATTAATTCTATATTAATTCACATATAAGAAATATATATAAATCTTGCTAAAAACAACAAAATTCGACAGAATACCTATGGTCTTTTTCTGAAATGTACATTATCAGGAACAAGAAACAAGAAAAGTATAATATAGCTAACAATTCCTCTGTATGATACAAAAACATGTTGCTTTAACAATCTAGAGGCAAGAGTGTGTGGTAAAAATAAAATAAAATATAAAATATGTATATAAAAACTTTGATTTATGCAAGGGGTGATTCACTGAATGCCTCTTGTCCATCAGAGACATAGGCCTCAGACCAGGGGTGAATTTCTGATTACATATCAGTTGCTGCAAGCTGAGTTTAAACAGAGATTGGGAGGAACTCTACTTCACATGGTTGGGGAGCCTGTTCCAGAGAATGGGAATTCTAAGAGAATCTTATCTGTCTCTCCAGCATATCCTATTTCTGTCACAAGCAAAATTTAGTTTTTTTTTTTTTAATTTTGTAGTTCTGATGCTGTTTGTTTTGTGGATGTACAAATGTTTCATCAAATCAATGATGCCTTGTATGCTAGGCAAAGATCACCTCTCAGAAGTCTGTATGACACTGAGTAAAGAGACAGGGCTTTGAGGCAGTCAGCTTAGGAAATGATGTTTACTTCCTGTAGTCTTTTTGTAAGGAACCTTTGTGGATGTTCCAGTTTCTGTTCATGTCTTGTCAGGAACATACTGAAGGGGGCATTACAGGTTCATAGGTTGGTAGTAGGCTATCGGCCCAAGGGCCTACACAAGTCTAGCCATAACAATTCCCTGGATATTTCTTCCCGCAGTATTTACTTCCCTGGACCCCTGTCTAGCAGGGCAACTGACGTGATCCCCGGGGTGGATTTCCTATCTCCCATCCAATCGTCAAGGTTCCTTTTGAAGAGCGCCAAGGAGGTGCTCTGCTTGACATGTATGGGCAGTCTGTTCCAGAGTATGGGGAGTCTCTGGGTTAGGAACCTATCCCTCCAGCAAGTTTTGTTCATTGTGATGACAAGGTTTAGACCCCTGGAGCGTGTGGCTCTGAGGGATTGGGATTTCTTTAAGTGGAGCATGTTCAACAGTTCAGGGTTTGACATCGCCTTGTATGTTAAGCAGAGATCGCCTCTGAGTAGACGATATGCCACATAGTATAGGTGGAGTTTTTTTAGACAGTCAGTATAGGGCATCTGCTTTAGGCTTGTGATTCTTTTAGTGAGGTATTTCTGCGGCCTTTCCAGCTGTTGCAGATGTCTTGTGAGGTACATACCAAATGGGGCGTTGTACACAATAATGGGTCTAATGAGGGATGAGTACAGTGGGACAATGACTTCCTTTTTTCTGTATGAAAAGCCCTTAGTGATGAGGTGTGCCACATAGAAAGATTTCATGACTGTTGTGGCGATGTGGTTATTGAAGGTGAGACCACTGTCCACCTGTGTCCCTAAGTCTCTCATCACACTTTCAGTGTTTACTGTATTGCCACCTATGTGGTAATTCATGGGTACATGGTTTTTCCCGAAGGGGATAACTATACATTTCTTGGCATTAAGCTTGAACTCATGGCTCTGGCACCAAGCATCCGTTTCTGTAAGGCCCTTTTGTAGAATAGTCTTTACAATCCAGCAGCTTGCAGGTACGGCAGGTGCAACGGCAAAATGTAGATACAAACAATAAAAAGAGCCAGCACCAGACCAAACACATTAGCAAATCCTTTATTTGAGAGAGAGAGAGTTCTCAGACCAGTTTCGGCACTAAGCCTTCATCAGTGACAATGCAAATAACAGTAAACACTGTTTAAATACTAGTATGTGCTCATTTCCTGTGAAATCATATTCAAAAATTTTTTTAAAGCTGTATTACAATTTATCATTAAGACCTGGTGTAAAAAGTGCACCTAGCTTAACAATCCATCTGGTTTCTTTGTAATTTAGTAGATAGTGCCAACCACTCTTACATTTCCTATCACACTGTACCTTATCTGTTATAGTAAATCTGAATCTGGCAGTGGAGTGTATCTGGCAGTGCCTATACAAGGCACTTGTAATATGTTTATTACGGATATCACTCGTGTTCGGATATTCTCAAACGTAAGGGTCTGGAAGTTTGTCCCACATAAAATGATGGACAAGTACAACTAGCCAAATAAGTGACCCAATCCGATCCACAATTGGCATAGAAGTTGATGTCATATACTTGACCCGTGTTTTGACTTGAAAACTGTTTAGTTTCACAGATATATTGACATGACGAGCAATGCCACAAGGGAAAGATCCCACTAGTTTCTCCTCTGTGATGGTTAATTGACCCATATGTCTCTTATTCATTCCGTGACGTTTATAGCATGAAAAGTAAGAACCCATTGTCTTACCCCTACGGAAAGAGAACTGACAATGTTCCGACAATATCTGACCCAATTCCTCATTAGCTAACAATATGTTCCAATGTTTACTGACCACATTCCTTAACAAATTAACATTACGGCCATAAGTGGTCGGTAATCTCAATGTATTGGATTACTTACACTTATCCTTCTCCTTGTATGTTAATAATTCAGACCTGGCCTAGAAGCCCACTCCCTGGCTGTCACAACGTCCCCCATCTTGTAACCTCTGTTCAGAAATCTGCAAGTGAGATCATCCCTGGAGCTGTTGAAATCTTCCGCCTTTGAACAAATCCTTTTAATTCTTAAGAATTGGGATTTAGGGATATTTCTGTGTGTGTGGGGTGCAGACTGGAAGCATACAACAAATTATTTTATTGGGGGCACTGTCTATATATTTTTTTTCAGAGGCCAGGGGACAAGCCATCTTACACCCTCACACACGCCCTGCTATTTATATATTCCAATTCCGAGACTGCACAAGAGCATTGAAATGTAAAATTCACAGTTCCCGCTGTTCCATTACCTCCCCCAAAGTAATTCCAAAACAAGCAATCATATGATTATTCATTCACTTCTGCCAGCATTAAAGATGTTGATATTATTAACGTTTGACTATATGTAGTGATATCATATAATATATTCATACAGCCACAACCCCTTTTTCCCATTTTTGCATATGGGGTCGGGGTGTCACTTCAACAGTGACAATCATCTAGAGCCAAGGTTTTTACACCACGGGTGGTGAGCCCTGCCGCAAAAGTTTTTCTACACTAACATCTATGGCCAATTTAGAGTATCCAGTCCACCTACTGCATGTCTTTGGAATGTGAGAGAAATCAGAGTACCAAGACAAAACCCATTTGAACACAGGGAGGACATGAAGACCACATACAGAAGGCAGCCCATATGAGAATCAAACCAGGGAAACACTTGCTGTGAGGCAACTGCACTATCCTCTGTGCCACTGTGCCATATGTATATATTGCTATATGTATATATGTATATCTGTGTGTGTAATGTGTATATAATGTGGGTATATAGTTTTATATATCTGTGTCTACATCTATATATAGGATGCCTTTTATCTGGTTGACAGTCACATGGTCAATTTTCAGTTGATTCTACATTACATCAAAGTTATTTGGTTGATGTGTGCAGAATCAAGTGTAAATGGATTATCTGTATGTGTGTTTATGCATGTGTGTACATGTGTGCTTGTGTATGAATGTCTGTGAATGCATGTGTGTGTATGTGTGTGTGCGTAAATGTATGCACTTGAGTGTGCGTGTCTGGTATTGGTGGGGATTTGGGTGTTGATTGAGTTGCTGGGTGTTAGTCATAGTTTATACACACACACACACACACACACACACACACACACACACACACACACACACACACACACGTGTACATCTTGTATGTATCTATGGTGGCAGAACACACACACACACACACACACACACATATATGGGTTCACTACATAATCTCGAAATTTTGAAATATCAAATATCAAAATCTCGAGACTATCTAGTCAAAACCCCTAAATGCCGAAAGACCAGAAGTGCGAAATTCAAAATCCCGAACATACAACACACATACATCACACACATACACATACACACAACTTCCCCTCACAATCAAACGTATCAGGTTCCCTCACAACCTTAAAATCTAAATAGTTGATTTCCTTATGACTATAAGAAAGTGAGAATTCAATACCCCATTTGTTGTTGTTCAAATAATGCTCAAACTCCCTTAGATTCTCAATATCCGCACGCCACACCATCTAACAGTTATACAGGAATCTCCTCCATATATCAATCTCTGGCAAGTAAATGTTATGGGCTTCATTATAGATCAGTTCTTCCTCTATAAACCCCATAAAAAGATCTGCATAAATGGGTGCAAATGAAGCCCCCATGGCTGTTCCCTGGATTTGCCAATAACAGTTTCCTTGGAAATAGATTGCATTCTTGGTTAGGATGTGCTCAGCCATACAAATGAAAAGTGTGTTGAACCCTGGTGTATATAAACCAACTCTATTTAACCAATAATCCAATGCTTGCAATCCTGCTCAGTGTGGTATACTGGTATACAAAGATTTCACATTAAGAGTGCACATAAGCCAATTGGATTCAAGTTGAGAATCCAATACAATTGGTAGGAACTGTGTAGTGTCCTTAATTCTGTCCCGAATGGACGGTAATAAGGGCTGTAAATATTAGGTCAGATATGCCGACAAAGGTTCTATCAAAGATCCAATACCACAGACTATGGGTCTACCTGGGGGTTGGTCTAAACTCTTGTGGATTTTCGGCAAGAAGTATAGATATTGTTTGCCTGGGTCCTTCACAGTAAGATGTGAACAAATAGTCTTATTGTTAATGCCTTCCTCCATTGCTTTCTGTAAAAACGTATCAATTTCTGTCTTGAAACTGGGAGTGGGGTCATGGACATGCGCCTGTAGTACTGAGAGTTAGACAACTGTCTATTTCTCTCCGCCCAATAGTAATTGGAATCCATAAGCACCACTGCCCCTCCCTTATCCACAGGAAGAATGACAATATCAGAATGGGCACACAGCTGTCTAAGGGCCATTTGTTCACCTGATGAAAGATTATGTCTAAACATTTGTGCTGAACATAGTATGTTAAGTTGTCTATCTCGACCTTCGTTCTTGCTGGTTGGGCTCCGACTCGGCCATCTTCTATAGCTCAAAAGCTGTTTAGTGGCTCGAGGCTACCCCTTATCCCATGATGCCAAGTGATAGCTACCCAGATCTTGTTTGCTGCTTCAGCTGCGAGGTGTCGTTTTTCTGGCTCAGGCTCGTATAAAGTTTTTTGAATAACTTTATTACTCTAGATTTCTATATTTTCAGTGTTTTATTGTTAACGATTAGTCTTGTTTTTTGTGATAGCTAGTGTGTAGTTGTAGTATCCCTTCTTTTCTATGAGAACTCGTTTAATTTAGAGAGTTCTCCCCCACCCCTCCCCTATCCTCTTCTTGTCAGGTTAGCCATTTAGGTTAGTGGCTTTCGTTCTACCTTTCTTTCATAGGCTAGCCATTTAGGTTAGAGGCGTTCCTATTTAAAAAAAAAAAAAAAAACTTTAGCTGTAGTCCTATAGTACAGTGTGTTTTTTTGTGTAGACTGTATTTTGCTTTTGGTAGCTGTTGCTGTATTTGTTGTTTCCTTCTTTCAGGATGTCAAAGGAATCCAAAGTGTCTGGATTCAAGAAGTGTGACTCATGCTGTCAGAAAATGTCTCTGACAGATGGGCACCCTTCTTGCGTCTATTGTTTAGGCGCTGTGCACCTGCAGGACTCTTGTTCTATCTGCCATGCCTTTAGTCCAAGAGTCCTGCAGGAGCGTAAGAATAAGCTTATTCTTAGGGGTCTTTTAAAACCCCAGGATTCACTGGCTAAGAGCTCTCAGCCTGTGAAATCCTCTAAATCTACCAAGCCGTCGGCTCCAAGGTCAGAGCCGTCCTCGGTTCAGACTCAACCTTCTACTTCGGTTCCGGCTGGCACTGATAAGACTATCTCCCCTGTCGGCTCCATCAGAAACTTCAGAGCCTTCACGGAGCCACAAGAGGCTGAGGTCCCCTTCACTGGAATCGGTATATTTGGCTCCTCGGTCTCCGTTGCTTCAGAGCGAGCGCAGTCACTGATCCTCTCACTCCTCTCGATCCTCTAGGCTGTCAGATCACAATGTGGAGAGAGTGGCCAGTAGGTTGCTAAAGTCACAGGCACTTGCCAAGATGATGTCAAGCCCTCCTCAACAGGTGTCGGCTCCATCCATTTCTTTCGATGTTCCTCCTCCGACTCCAATGAGTTCGGAGCTGGAGTTCGTTGGGGTTCGAGCAATGGAACCGTCGGCTCCGATAACTCTATCTCCTTCGGTTCCAACGTCGGCTCCGATCCCCTCGGTGGTGCCTCCGTCGAGGGATCTGAGCACCCGGGGTTCCCTCGTTGGCTCCGAGGGGGCAAGTGGCATCGGACCCTTGTCCGACCCCGTTCTCCCTCTCGGAGCTTCGGTGCAGGTGAGCTTGGCTCCTACATTGGCCTCGGAGCCGTCTCCCTCAGTGCGGTGAAAGATTCCGATTTCCTCAGAACCGGAGCTTTCTCTGCATCATGGCAGGGATGCCTTCGATGTCATGAGGAGTGTGCTGGCCACTGAGTCAGCTCCACTATCGGCCCCACTGGCTCTGTCCTCTGTAATGCCTCTGCCAACCTCTGCTCCTCCTCCAGACCCCAAGCGTAGGGAACTGGCGCTCCAGGGCACCCCATTGGGTGTTTCCTCTTCTTCTGAGGCCTCCCCCTGATCATTCAGAGGAGTTCCCTCGTAAGAAGAAGTGCAAGAGGAAGCACATTGGCTCCCCTGAGTCTGTCACTTCTGATACAGACTTAGATGATTTGGAAGGGTTCCCGAGATCCCCCTCTGAAGATGTTTCCTTCTCGGACATCCTAGAAATGCTTAAGCAGAGGGGGAACTGGAATCCTTTAGCCCCTACCGAGGATGAGTCTGTATTTCTGGATGCGTTCAGTTCCTGACCTTCCACCTCCTGGGTTTCTCCGCCTTTTGATCCACTTATGTCAGTGGTGGCTCGAAAGGCTTGGTCAGCTCCGGATACAGTGGAACCAACTCTGAGGAGACCTGGCAAATTCATCACAGCACCCCAGGATAAGCAGTTCCTTACCAAAGGTGTTCCTGTTGATGCCATGGTGGTAGCAGCAGCCACCAAAAAAGAGTTAGCGGAGACCTCTTCATCTGTCCATCCTCCTAACAAGGAGTCTAGGACGATGGACAGATACGGGAAGCGAATGTTAGCTTCAGCGACCTTTTCTATGAGGTCACTGAACTACTTATGTCATTTTACCTGGTTTTAGAGGGATCTCCTTGAAGAGCTCAGAGATACCCTTCAAGATCCATCAGCTGAGGGGGCTAAAGCTAAAGTAGCTTCCCAGCTGGCGGCGCTTAGTTCTGTAGTTAACTCCTCCATGAGGCTCATTTCCTACGCAGCCAATGGTGCGAGTAGAGCCGCAGGTACGGGTGTGGCCCTTAGGAGGCATGCATGGATGCGGCTGTGCAATTTTGTGGAACCCTTGCGATCGTCATTTACCAACACCCCCTTTGGTTCCTTTCTCTTTGGACCACAGGTGGAAGACACTTTGACTAGATGTAAGCAAGAAGGCAAAACTCTCTCTGCCGTGGGAGTCTGTTTTTCCACTCCTTCTAGACCGTACCCTAAAGGTCAGAAGAGTGGCAAAATGTGGTTCTGAAAATCCCAGGGAGCCTTGCCTGACACATGTAGAGATTTTTCCTCCAGGGACAGATGGGGAAACAATAACAACAGATGCCGCCCTCGTGGCAGAGGGGGTCCGCAGAACCAGGGCAACAGAGAATCTTTCTCTGATAAGTCTTTCAGCATCCCTGAAGGGTTGCCCGGCTGCTCACCTCTGAAGGCAGTCGGGCGAAGACTTTCACTGTACCCAAAAGCCTGGCAAAATTTAACACAAGACAGATGGGTACGGTCCATTATATCTGGAGGTTACAAAATTCCTTTCTGTCAACCCCCCCTTACCGTCAAGGAAATCCCCTCCAGATGTTCCACCCAATCTGAAGGATCAAGCAGTAATAGAAGATCTGAAGTAGGATTGTTCATTTGTCAGCAACCTGTGGGTTACGGATCCGATATCGGATCCGAGCCAGCAACTTGTTTCAAGCTAATGGATCCGAGCTCCTAGCTCCTCCCTTCACCCATAATCCCCTGCTAACCCTCCATGACCTCAGATCTAGTTTGCCGCGCTTGTGATGGCTGGATCCTTTTCTTGAGCTCTGCAGATAAGTGGGAAAAAGTTAACTTTTTTCTAGCATTTTTCGTCAGGAATTTCTTTTTTAGTTTAAATTAATACTTGTAAAGTGTGTCTTAGTTAGGTTCCCTATTTTTTAATTAATACCCTCCCTTCGCTGGTCGCTAGTGTGTGAGTGTTTGTTGAGTGTCTTTTGGGGCCTGTGTGTGTGTGTGTGTAGTTGTTTTTTCTTTTCCTTTTTAGTTAAAAAAAAAAAAAAAAAAAAGGAATGGCTGAGGCTCCAAAAGCCATATTTTCTAAATGTACCGAGTGTGGCCATTAGCTCTCCCCGGCTGATGGCCACACTCGGTGCGTTCGGTGCCTTGGGGTTGAACAACTCACCTCGGGCTGTACTATCTGTGCAGCGTTCAACCCCAGGGCACTGAAAGAACAGAGGTCGAAGCTGGTCCTGGCGGGACTTCTACCCCCGGATTCAGCTTCGGCCTACGCTACCTCTGCTACTTCCGTGGCTCCATCACAGCCTGTGGTGGTTGCCACTCCTGCCCCCCTGCCTCCGAATGGGACTCAAACTCCCGCTAAAGTGTCGGAGGACAGGGAGGCCAGGAGGGAGAAACGGAGGGAGAAGCACCACAGGCGGCGGGCCGAGACCTCCGTTTCGGCCCCGCCAGCTAAGCAGGCTTCTCCCTCCATTGCTTCTAGGTCTCCTCCTCCTCGGCTCCGATCCCCTTCTTTCTCCCCGGGGCCCGAGGAGGAGGAGACCCGATCTCCGTCGAGGTCATCGATGCGGCATTCCAGGCCTGCCTCGGTGATCTCTTCGAGATCCACTTTCAGCTTATCAGATGCAGACTTGGACCGGATGATGCAAAGGTTCATCCAGGCCCAGCTGCAGATGGGAGTGCTCTTGCCCCCCCCCCTCAGGGGGGGAGATCGACACCTCTTTTCCACCCAATTGCTCCTTCTCTGACCCGCTACCCGGGTTTGGAGCGCTCGGAGCCGAGCAGCCTTGGAGCCGGGGGTGGGTTGGCGCCGACAGTACTTGGTACTTCGGATCTGACCCTACCCTCGAGTCTGTCGGATCCGACCTCTCGGAGCCGTGGTCCGAGCTTTGGATCCGGGGGATTCAGTGTGCCTTCGGCTCCATCCAGGTCGGAGCACACTAGTCCCTCGGATCCGACGGTCTCGGCGCCGGCTCCGATCCCTTCATCGGATCCGAGTGGGAGCCAACTTTCAGATCCATTGGAGAGTGGCTCTCCCTCGGCATTTGATGTTGTGGAGAGGGCTCTGTTGAGAGCATCTGGACCCCCGGTCCTTGCATCGACTCCTCCCTGCACTCCCTCTCTGCTGGGCCAGGCTTCCATCACCCAGCCAAAGGGACAGCCTGCTTCGATATCACAGATAGTTCCATTGGAACAAGATGTTGCTGGCAAGGCCTCCTCGGACAGTCCCCCCGAGGAAGCTCCCCGCAAGCATAAGTGCAAAAGGAGGCATGTGGACTCCCCTGAGTCCTTAACCGAGGACACGGACTTGGAGGAAGGGGAAGGCTCCCCAAGATCACCCCCTGAGGATGTCTCCTTTGGAGACATCATGGAGATGCTGAGAATCAGAGGTGGGTGGTCTGCCCCCAAGTCTTCCTCTGATGAATCCGTGTTTCTGGAGGCATTCGAGGCAGGCCCGTGTACCTCCTGGCTGTCCCCTCCAGCCGATCCCCTGGTGGACCTTATTACCACCAGGGCATGGAAGGATCCAGACACCGTGGAGCTAATACCGAAGCAACCGGATAGGATTCTTAGCCCCCCTCAGACTGGTCACATTGGAGTAAGGGCCCCGCTGTAGATGCCATCTTGACGGCGGTAGCCACAAAGAGGGAATTGGCTCAGGAGAGTCCCTCAGTCCATCCACCGAGCAAAGAGTCCTGTTTGATGGATCGCTTAGGGAAGCGAGTCTTTAGTTCAGCGACCTTCTCAGTAAGGTCTCTGAACTATATGGCACATGTCATCAGGATGCAGCGGGATCTTATCAAAGAATATGCTGCATCCCCCCTGAGTCCATGTCGGAGGAGGATAAACAATTGTACTCCACCCGAATGGCTACTCTGAGATCTATTTCAAACACCTCTATGTGGCTGTTGTCCCACGCCACAGAGGGAGCCGCTAGGGCCAGCGGAGCAGGCCTAGTCATGAGACGTCAGGCTTGGCTCCGTCATTGCGACTTTACAGAGCCCTTTAAAGCATCCTTCGCGAACGCCCCCTTTGATGGTTCTGCCCTTTTTGGCAAAACAGTTTGCGAGATGCTTGTCCAGAGTGAGAAGGACGGGAAGATGTTGTCTGCCGTCGGAGTCCACTTCTCTGCTCCCCAGCGGTCCTTTTCAGGGAACCAAATGGTCAGAAGAAGATGTGGTTCCGGAAATCACAACATTCCCAACCAGCTCCGGACAACCAGTCCTACCGTGGCAGAGGTGGACAGGGAGGACGTCGCCCCAGGGGAAGAGGGGCTCTGAGAAATTTCGGGTCCAGAGAACCTTTCTCTGAGCGGCCCGCGCAGCAGCCCTGAGGGGTTGCCCGGCTGCTCCACTCTGGAGGCAGTCGGGGGGCGTTTTTCGAAACATCTAGCGGCATGGGAGTCCATCACAACAGACCGCTGGGTGCTTCACATCATATCCAGAGGGTACAAAATACCAATTCTCCATGTCCCCCAATCCAAGAACCTCCCCGATGTACCACCCGATCACAGGGAGGCCGCAGCCGCAGAAATACAGCAGCTGCTAAGAAGAAGAGCAATCCAGCCCGTCCCCCAAGACCAGCTTGGATTAGGGTTCTACTCCAGGTTCTTTTTGGTGCCAGAAAAGACGGGGGATCTGATACCCATCCTAGACCTTTCCCGCTTGAACCTGTCAGTAACCAAGGAAAAATTCAGAATGGTCACTCTTCAATCTATCCTCCCCCTTTTGAGGGAGAACGATTGGATGTGCTCTATAGACCTCAAGGATGCGTATTACCACATTTTAATGGACAAACGATCCAGGAGGTTCCTTCGCTTCCGGCTGGGAGCCAGTCACTACCAGTTCAGGGTCCTTCCCTTTGGCCTCACCACAGCCCCCAGGGTGTTCACCAAAGTGTTAGCAATGATTGCGGCCCACCTGAGACTCCAGGGAATTCAGGTCTTCCCGTACCTGGACGACTGTCTCCTGACCGCACCAACAAGGCATCTACTTTGCTCGGCCAGAGACTTCTTTCTCCATCTAGCCCCACAACTAGGCATTACTATCAATGTCTGCAAATCTCTACTGGCTCCAACACAGATCATAGAATTCATAAGTGCCAGAATAAACACCAGAGATTTGCGAGCCTTCCTAACTGCCGAGAGAATCAGAAATCTACATCTTCATGGGCGGGCTATCCTTCATTCAGAGGCTTCACTAGCGGAATTGATCCTGAGGGCACTAGGCTCCATGGCAGCAGCGATTACACTCCTTCCATGCGCCTGTTTGAACATGTGAGTCTTGCAATGGACTCTGTTAGTGCAATGGTCCTTCCTATCCCCTCCTCTCCACCATCCCATTGCTATCAGCAAGGCTTGCAGAAGGGCGCTACTATGGTGGCTCCAAGCATCGAACTTCCATATGGGCCGTCCCTTCTGCACCTCTCCCCCTATCATCACTGTGACCACGGACGCTTCCCGCCTCGGGTGGGGGGGCATTACTCAGGCAGGACAGTCCAAGGCACGTGGAACGATACAGAGACCTCCCTGCATATCAACGTTCTGGAGATGAGAGCGGTGCTGTTGGCGTTGCAAGCACTTCAGAGCTTCCTCCCCGCAGGAACGATTGCAATTCACCCTGACAACATGTCAGTGGTCTGGTATATCAAGAAACAGGGGGGAACCAGATCTTATCCTCTTTGCCGCAAAGCCATGAGAGTGTGGGAATGGGCGATCTCCACCAACCGCTTTCTGATTGCAACGCACATTCCGGGGAGGACCAACATCCTAGCGGACAAGCTCAGCCGCACCCTTCTTACCCCTTACGAGTGGTCTCTCAATACTCTAGTAGCGAAGCAGATATTCGCAACATGGGGGCAACCCTGCTGCGATCTTTTTGCATCTCCATCAAACGCCAAATTCGACAATTTCTTTGCTCTAATCCCACCACCAGGGGAATCTCCAAGAGACGCTCTGGTGCATGCTTGGCCACCTGGTCTACTCTATGCCTGTCCTCCTCTTCCAATGATGATACAGCTCTTACAGAAAGCCTCGCGGTTGGGGAGCAAGATGATTCTCATTGCCCCATTCTGGCCTCAACAAATTTGGTTCCCTTACCTGTGGTCTCACCTTGTGAATCACCCTTGGATTCTAGATCCCATTCTGGATCTCATCTCCCATCCATTGGACTTGCCAACTCCAAACCTGGACAATCTGAAATGACAGCTTGGTTGCTCCAGTTCCACTGCTAGTTAGGACTCCCGGTATCTCTTCACCAGTCAAAGCCATCCTCGTGGCAGCACATAAGCCCTCCACCAGGAAAGTGTATCACAGCAAATGGAAATGTTTTTCCATCTGGGCGGAGCGCCACGATCTAGATCCCTTTACGGCTCCTCTTCCATCCATTTTAGACTTCCTAACTGAACTCTTTCAAGAAGGCGCTAGTTGTTCAACTGTCAAAGTGCAATTGGCAGCCATTTCTCATTATCATGTGGGACATGATACAGGACCCTTGATGTCAGCCAAATTGTGTAAAACCTTTCTCAAGGGTACCTTTTTACTTAGAACTCCTGTAAAAGAAACCGTAGCCCCATGGGATCTTACTTTAGTTCTTCAAGCCTTGACTGCTCCACCCTTTGAACCCGCTGCTTCAGTGGATCTCAAATTCTTGTCATGGAAAACAGCATTCCTTGTAGCCATTACTTCAGCGAAAAGAGTTTCGTAACTTCAGGCTCTTTCTGTAAAGCCTCCATACCTGATTTTTCACCCTGATAGAGTGTACCTCAGGATCAATCCCTCCTTTCTTCCCAAGATAGCATCAGAAACCAATCCATAAATTTACCGGTTTTCTTCCCTAAATATCAAAATAAGGGTGAATACAAGCTGCACTCATTGGATGTTCATAGGCAGCTTCGTTTTTATACTCATAGGATGGCTGGCCATAGACAATCCGACCAGCTGTTCATTTCCTTTGCCAAATTTAACTTGGGGAAAGCTATCTCTAAAGTATCTTTATCTCACTGGATTTCCCAATGTATCCTACTAGCTCATCAAGCCTCGGGTAGACCCGCACCAGAAGGAGTTCATGCTCATTCCACTCGCTCCATTTCTACTTCTGCGGCTTTCAAGTCTAGAGTTCCTTTGGATGATATTTGTTCTGCAGCCACTTGGGCTTCATCTCATACCTTTATCAACCACTACAAGCTAGACCTGCTTTCTAGAGGGAGAGCATCCTTTGGCTCTGCGGTGCTTCGTAATATCCTTCCATGATGGCCACCCAGGGTGCAGGTAGCTGGGGACTCTGTCCCACAGGTTGCTGACAAATGAACAATCCTACTTCAGATTTAGAAGTTATGTACTCACCATAATGTTCCATCTGCGTAGGTAGTTCATTTGTCTGCAACCATCCCCCCTCCTTCCCCCCTGACCTTCTTTGGATCTATTAGTTTTTAGATATCCTTTGTTGGATATCTATGGAGAGGCAAACTCGATCTGAGGTCATGGAGGGTTAGCAGGGGATTATGCGTGAAGAGAGGAGCTAGGAGCTCGGATCCATTAGCTTGAAACAAGTTGCCGGCTCGGATCCGATATCGGATCCGTAACCCACAGGTTGCAGACAAATGAACTACCTACTCAGATGGAACGTTATGGTGAGTACATAACTTCTAATTTCAAAACTCCTAGAAAAAAAGAGTCATCCAGGAAGTCCCGGCAGACCAGCATGGATCCGGAACTTACTCAAGGTTCTTTTTGGTACCAAAACAGACAGGGGACTAGAGACCAATTCTGGATCTCAGCAGACTAAACAGGTCTGTACAATGGACAAAGTTTTGTATGGTCATGCTACAGTCCATTCTACCCTTTCTGGGTCAGGACAATTGGATGTGCTCGATAGATCTTCAGGACGCATACTACCACAGGAGATTTCTTCGCTTCCGGCTGGGTGCCAATTATTACCAGTTCAGAGCTCTGCCCTTTGGTCTCACCACAGCCCCCAGGGTGTACACCAAATGTATGGCAGTGGTCACGGCTCACCTGAGATGTCGAGGATTCCAGGTGTTTCCATATCTAGACGACTGGCTCCTCACTGCTGCTACCAGGCATCAACTTCTACAAGCCAGGGACTACACAATCACAATCTGCTCCCAGCTAGGCATTAAAATAAACTTCGAAAAATCTGCCTTGTTGCCCTGTCAATCTATCACCTACATAGGAGCAGACTTAGACACAAGAAACATGTCCGCAAGGCTACTACTAGAAAGGGTGTCTACAGTTCATCAACAAGTACAAATTCTAATGCAGAGCAAAAGAATCCAGGTCAGGTTCGTCCTTCAAACTCTGGGTTCCATGGCAGCAGCCATTCTTCTAATCCCACTGGCCCGCTTTCACATGAGGATCCTCCAGTGGCTTCTGTTCACACAGTGGTCTTTCCAACAGCTGCCCATGTCTCACATGATCATGATTACAGAAGCATGCAAAAAGCACCTTTCCTGGTGAATGGTCTCCCCACTAGTGACTCAGGGCAGACCCTTCACTCAGCCCCCTCTGGTAGCCACAGTGACCACAGACACCTCCCTGATCGGGTGGGGGGGCGGCATTATCAGGGCAGGACAGTCCAAAGGACTTGGCAGCCCCACGAGTACCATCTGCATATAAACGTCCTAGAAATGAGAGACGTGCTCCTAGCGTTGCAAGCCCTCCAGGACTCTCTTCCTTCTGGGACCATTGCAATTCAAACAGACAACATGTCAGTGTTGTGGTACATCAACAAGCAGGGCGGAACCAGGTCCTACCCCCTGTGTCGAGAAGCACTCAGACTGTGGCAGTGAGCGATTTCCTCACAACGTTTTCTGATTGCGACACACATCCCTGGGAGGTCCAACGTCATAGCGGACAGGCTCAGCAGAGCTATCCTCATGCCTCATGAGTGGTCTCTGAATCAGGAAGTTGCAGATCTTATCTTCCGCAAATGGGGACAGCCTTGCTGCGATCTTTTTGCCACCCCCTTCAACAGCAAATGCAACAATTACTTCTCCCTTCTTCCGCTTCCAGGTCACACACCCAGAGACGCTCTAGTCCACAATTGGCCTCAGGGACTTCTTTATGCCTTTCCTCCTTTTCCCCTGATACCAAAACTCATACAGAAAGCAATATCGTTGGGTTGCAAAATGATCCTCATTGCCCCCTACTGGCCTCGACAGATATGATTCCTGTTCCTGCACCACTACCTTCTCGATCAGCCCTGGACTCTGGACCCGTTTCCAGATCTACTGATTCATCAATCAGGTGGGTTGCATCAATCCCTCCAAACTTTCCAGCTCACAGCTTGGTTGCTCCACTTCCAGCCTTAGCCAGGCTTCCCAGCATTTCTGTGGCTGTACGTGAGATTATTGTCTCCTCTCACAAGTCCACAACCAGAAAAACTTATGCTAGCAAATGGAAACGTTTTTCTTGTTGGGCAGAGGCTAGGAACGTAGATCCCTATTCAGCCCCAGTCCATGAAATTCTGGAATTCCTAGCACAACTTTTTCATTCCGGATCTGCTTCGGCTACAATCAGGGTTCAATTAGCGGCCATTTCTAACTTTCATGTTGGTTTGTCAAATTCAAACATTATGTCTCATAAGGTCTGTAAAGCTTTCTTGAGAGGGACCAGTGAGAGATCCCCCTCCTCTTTGGGACCTTAATTTGGTACTAACTTCCTTAACTCTGCCCCCTTTTTAACCAGCAGCGTCCTGCTCCATTAAGTTTCTATTTTGGAAGACACTCTTTCTGGTAGCTATTACTTCAGCCAGACGCATCTCTGAACTTCAGGCACTATGTGTTCGTCCTCCATACTTGGTTTTTCATAAGGACAGGGTTGCTCTGAGGACTAATCCTTTGTTTCTTCTGAAAGTCTGCTCAGAAATTAATTTAAACCAATCTATAGACCTTCCTGTGTTTTTCCCTAACCACAACAAGGCAGAGTACAAATTACACCAATTGGACGTTCATAGACAATTGCATTTTTACCTGCATAGGACTAAGGAAATAAGAAAGTCGGACCAACTGTTCCTTTCCTATGCTCTAGGCAAACAAGGTTTCCAAGGTGACCTTATCCAGGTGGTTGTCTCACACTATTATTTTCATCTATCAATTAAGGAACAAAGAGTTACCTATCAAACCAAAAGGTCATTCTACTAGGGCCTTGGCCACCACTGTAGCCTTCTAATCTAGGTTGCCCATGGATTCTATTTGTGCAGCTGCTACATGGGCAAATCCTCATACCTTTATTTCTCATTACAAGCTAGATATGGTCTCCAGGAGCAGAGTTGACTTTGGTTCCACCATTCTGAAGAGTCTGTTCCAATGAGCCACCCAGGATTGTTGGTGCTAGGGGCACTGTCCCAACCAGCAAGAATGAAGGCGAGATAGGCAACTTAACATAAAGAAGTTATGTACCTACCATAAAGTTCCATGTTAGTTGTTTTCATCTCGCCTTCTTTCTTGCGTCCCACCCTCTGTCCCCCTGTCCTATTGGACCGAGAGGAGTTCTGGTTTCACTGGTTGAGTGTTCTCTGGTTTGTTTCCTCTACTGACTTAGAGAGTATAACAGGTATACACAACCTATTTGTTTGGACAGGTTTATTCTCTGGCTATGTCTGGAGTTAGCTATTTCAAACGAGATCTGGTAGCTATCGCTAGGCATCATGGGATAAGGGGTAGCCTGGAGCCAGTAAACTGCTCTCGAGCTATAGAAGATGGCCGAGCCTCGGCTCCGATCCCAACCAGCAAGAAAGAAGGCTAGATGAAGACAACTAACATGGAACGTTATGGTAGGTACATAACTTCTTTTTATAATGTAAATCTTTGAGAACAGCCTGCTGAAAGATCCCTACATTTTTGTTCATAGGTGGTGTAAAACTTGACTTGTGAAATCTGAATTCTGTAGATCTTGAAGAATCTAACCCAGAACCAAAAAACAGCTTAAAATTAACATTTCTACAAAAGGCCAATACATCCATAACAAACACATTTTCATCCACACAGAAACCTGGTACATAACTAAGTCCTTTATTAAGGAGCTGTTTTTGCTCCACTGTCAAAACATGAGTAGAGATGTTATGAACAATATTCATTATTTACTTGACTAGTGAATGTAGTAGATTTTCTAATGTGTCTGTTCTGATGCTTCCGCCCACCCCTGTGTTTCCTACTTCTAAAGGGAGTTCCTGCCCCCGCTGTTTCTTTGCCTCTGGTGACTCGCTCACTTGAATGCTCTCATTGTCTGTAGTGGAGGACTCATCCCCAGATGTATTATTACTGGAAAAAGATTTTTTTCAAAATGGATCGAGGTATTTATTTACGTTTATAAGTATTTGGTGCATTAGTCTCTGAAAATTTGACATTTTTTCTAAATTCGAATGGTTTCCCTCTCTCATAATCCTCCAAATCCCTTGCAAATTTTCTTAATTTTTTTCTCCTTAACTTGATTTTCAAAAGACAAAAGGTCCTTAGAAAGTCTCCCCAGACAACTGATGTATTGCGACTGCCCCTCATATTTTTTAACTTCCTCACTCACTCGCTTAACATCTTCAATGTTTTCCTCTATGATACATTCATAATATGAGGTTAATACATTAACAGAAGCCAAGGAGGCATTCTGTTGGGCCTTGCACCAATCCTGAATTAACAGATCATCTATCTTACCCACCAGACATTGAATTTTCACTCTTAATCTTCTAGGAATGATATTCTGACTTTGGTAGGCCCGAAAAAGTTTAAGATGCCATATATTTGTACGTACATTCTTCATAGATTTTCCCAGCTTAAAGAACAGTGTGTTACAGCCGTCAACTAGATCAGTATTACCTTCAGCCATAGTTCCATCATGGCACCCTTTAAGGCCAAAGACCTGAATGTCATTTTTATCTGCACATAAACTGTGTAAAATGGTATTTAGATCCATGACCATAAGCTGCTATGGTTATTCAAACCAAGTCTTGTTCAACCTGGTCAAAAAAACTTCTTAAGCCTACACAATTATTGCTGTGCAAGGCCCACAAAATAAAAATACAGGTAGACAGCCACAAACACCAGCCAGCTGAGAGATTCCACCAGACCCAATGGCCTTGAAAAAAATATTTTTTTCAATAAATGACCCCAATATAAATCGGGAATAGGATACTATAATGAAGTATATATATGGGAAACACATATGCAAACCTATCTAATGTTTGATGCCCAAACACCTCTGAACTCTGTCATTCAGAAAAGGACCCCAATTCCACACAGACAATGCTGAATGTGAATGGGTATTCCAAAATGATTTATGTTTACAAACTAAACTAAAATGAATCCTGAAGACAATGGTTCCAGTCACAACCTCCACTCAGTAATATCATGTTACATGTTATTCCCCAAAAAATAATTATTATAGACCCAAATTCCTGTTGAATACAAGCAAAATGGATCTTAATGCCTATCAATAGACATATATTCAAAAAAATACTTTTTTTTTCTTGCTGTGTTACATGAAACCAATGCTTCCTATGATCCTATCAATCCAATTTTTATATGTGATTACATTCCCTCATTCAGTATGTCAATGAGTGTATCAAAAAAGTGAAATCTACACTAATAAACTACCAGTAGGACATTCAATATGAGCTGCCATGCCAAATGGTATCAAAACATTTGCTCTGTCTCCCACAAACAATTCCAACTTGAACTATTAGTCCCAACCATTACATCCAATTGTTAAACCTAATTATCTGTATCATAATGATGCATGTTTTGTGCCCTATACTTGATAAAAAATAAGAAAATTATCAGCATATATTCAATACTTGCACATACCAGATGTCCAAATACATCTCATAATCTGTGAAAATATTTTAAATCACAAAAATCATGTGCTGACTGTTAATATAGAGCTGGCAATTATAGTACAAAAAACAAATCAAACCCAAGTATTGCTCGTAAAAAAAATATAGTCTTAGGTTGACAAATGCAATGTCCATAATCAGCCAAGCTTCACCATCTCGTCTGATGAATAAAGCCCAATGTTTCCTTATATGTAGATGTTAATGTCACCAAAAAGCACAAAAATGCATACCGAAACCTTTAGATTTAAAAAACGAAAATAAATGGTTTGTTACATAAATTCCGTTCCACCATAACCCAGTGTAATTACACTCGGTCCATGTACCAGGCCTCAATCCTGTTAGAAGTTCAGCAAACAATGTTCCATGAGCTACGGTAATGCTGTATATTTAACCCAAACAGAAGACCCCAATCATTAATGCACTTCCACTTGAAAAACTTGACTCAAATGTCAAAATAAGCCCCAATCATGTACAAAAATGATTCCATAAACCCTATTGTTACTGTGTCCTAAATCCGAACACAGTGTCCCTATGGCCAATGTACTTCCACTGAAAAAAACATAAGCCATGTACAGAGTAAAATGTTAATGTTCAACAATTATTAAATGTCAAAAAGAAGAAATGCTTTCCGTCTCAATGTTGATAATCTCTCAATGTTGGTGTAATGCTGTCTTCATGTAGATATTACAGTTATTAAATTTTCGAAAAAGAAAAAAAAAAGTTTTTCGTCTCTTGACTTTCAGTAAAAGCCACCTTTGTGTAGATGTCACCCCCTTGCAGCAAAATACAGTCTTACCATTTGTTCTTTTGAATATAATGTAAGAAATTCCCAATACATGTCCAGGGCCCGACCAAATGCTCGGTTCAATAATTTCCACCTTCTTATAGATGTTACCCCCTCGCAACTAAATGCAGGCTTGCCGTTCGTTCTTATGACGAAAATACAAAAAAGTCTCAGTACATGTGTCCAGGGCCCAACCAAATACTCAATTCAATAAACACCACCTTCTTATAGATGTTACCCCCTCATAACATAAACGTAGGCTTACTGTTCGTTCTTTTGATTAGAATACAAAAAAAGTCCCAGTACATGTCCAGGGCCCAACCGAGTGATCCCTCTTTAATTGATAGTTAAAGCCCAAATGAACGTGAATGTCACAGTTTGAAACACAAAAGTATAAAAGGTATGAGACCTTTTTTAAAAAACCACTGAAAAACAATGAAACTCTATTTCTTGCACTATTTTCTTTTCTTACAATATATGGACCATAAATGATCCGTATGTGGAATACATTCCTCTAAATCCAGAAATGGCTACAAAAAAGTGTCTGAGCCAACAGCAAGCCAAAACATCTAACAGTCTTTACAATCCAGCAGCTTGCAGGTACGGCAAAATGTAGATACAAACAACAAAAGGAGCCAGCACCAGACCAGACACATTAGCAAATCCTTTATTTGAGAGAGAGAGAGTTCTCAGACCAGTTTCGGCACTAAGCCTTCATCAGTGACAATGCAAATAACAGTAAACACTGTCTAAACAGTAGTATGTGCTCATTTCCTGTGACATCACATTCAAAAAAATTTTTAAAGCTGTATTACAATTTATCATTAAGATCTGATGTAAAAACTGCACCTAGCTTAACAATCCATCTGGTTTCTTTGTAATTTAGTAGAAAGTGCCAACCACTCTTACATTTCCTATCACCCTGTACCTTATCTATTATAGTAAATCTGAGGTATTTCTGCGGCCTTTCCAGCTGTTGCAGATGTCTTGTGAGGTACATACCAAATGGGGCATTGTACTCTACAATGGGTCTAATGGGGGATGAGTACAGTGGGACAATGACCTCCTTTTTTCTGGATGAAAAGCCCTTAGTGATGAGGTGTGCCATATAGAAGGATTTCCTGACTGTTGTGGCGATGTGGTTATCGAAGGTGAGACCACTGTCCACCTGTGTCCCTAAGTCAGTCATCACACTTTCGGTGTTTAATGTATTACCACCTATGTGGTAATTCATGGGTACATGGTTTTTCCCAAAGGGGATAACTATACATTTCTTGGCATTAAGCTTGAGCCCATGGCTCTGACAACAAGCATCTGTTTCTGTAAGGCCCTTTTGTAGAATATCCACATCATTTGGGGATTCAATAATGGCTCCCAGTTTGCAGTCATCTGCGAACTTTGTTAGCCGGAGACCCTTAGTATTGGCCTGTACTTCAGAGAAGTAGATGCCAAACAAGAACAGTCCCAGGACTGAACCCTGAGGTACTCCACTTGTCACTTGTCTGGAGCTAGATTTGGAGTCGGCTACTTTTACAGTATGGGTTCTGTCAGTAAGCCAGTTGGCAACCCATCGAGTGACATAGGGATTTATACCCAGCTTAGTAAGTTTATCTATGATTCCAGAGTGGGGGGTGGTGTCGAAGGCCTTGGCAAGGTCCAGATAGGCTGTATGGACCGCCTTACTCTCGTCCACAGCTCTGGAGACTGATTCAAAGAAGTCAGTCAGGTTCAGGAGACAAGATCGGTCCTTCATGAAACCAGACTGGGTGGGATCCAGTGTTTGAAGGTTGCCAATGTCTTTGTTTATAAGTTCCATGATAATGCGTTCCATGCCTTTGCAGATCAAGCTCATCAGACTGATGGGATGGTAGTTCCCGGAATCCAAGGTGGATTCCCCCTTGTGGAGTGGGATAACTGTAGCTGTGCGCCACTCAGTGGGCACGAGGCCTGAGGTGAGGCTATGATTAAACATGACACTTAGGTGAGGTGCCAGTTCATTTTGTAATTCATGTAGTACACAGCCCGGGATGTCATCTGGTCCCATGAATTCTGTATTCTTAGCTTTGGAGAGTGCGGTTTCTACCTGTGTGGCCATGATTACCGGAATTTGGCAATCTTTTGGTATTGAGATGGCCCATTTAGGGGTGAGAGGGGGGTGAAGTTTGCATTAAATCAGTCTGCCAGGATATTGGCAATATCCTTGGGATCAGTATATTTAATGCCATTCTGTTGTAGCTTAGAGCATATCCGAGCATTGCCATTTAGATTCTTGACATAACTATAGAATGCCTTGTGGTTGTCTTTGGAATTTTTGGCAATTTTATTTTCGTAACTAGCTTTGGAGGATTTTATGAGGGATCTCAGCTTTTTACTGAGGCTGGTAAGGGAGTTTTTTGCATCCTGGGATTTTCCTCTTTTCTGAAACAGTTTCTTTCTTCTGTTGTATAGTTTGTTTATGGCAGGGGGACCACCAGATTGGCTTTCTTTTTTTTGGAGGAGAACGTCTTGGTTCTATTTGGGATGGCACGATTCATGCATGAGTGGATGTGCTCGTACAGTGCCTTAGTGTAAGATTCAGCAGTTGAACTTTCATATCCCGTCTGCAAGGGTGTCATGAAGTTTGTCACTTTTGACTTGAGTAGCATGAAGTTGATTTTGGAGAAGTTTTTTATGGAGGTTTCCTTACTGGGGGGTGGGGGTGGGATGTGGATGTCAAGGGTGATTTGGTTATGGTCAGACCTAACCAATGAGGGTGTGACCACTGGTGTGGAGCACCTATCTCTCATGTTGGTAATAACCAGGTCTAGGATATTGGAGCCCCGGGTGGGACAATGGATTAGTTGATCCAGGGCACTGGAATTTATGAATTCCAAGAACCGTTGGGAAAAGGTGTTGGTACCCGAGTAGTTATCCCAGTTAATGGCAGGGTAGTTGAAATCACCCAATATTAGGGTGCTTGGTTGTATCTTAATATTGTCCAGTATGTTTAGAAAGGTGTAGTGAGAATCTTGGGGCATGGTGGGGGATCTGTAGCAAATTACAATTTGGATTGCAGTCTTACCTAGTGTTAGTAGCACTGGAGAATTTCAGATGCATTGTGCTGGGCAACTAGCCTGGAGGTGTGAATATCCTTGGTGAATATGGACACTCCTCCACCGTTAGTGTTTCAGTCTTGGTTTGCTGGCCGAAAAGGGTGGTAAGAGTTGTAGCCTGGTATTGCAGGGGTGCTCTCTGGAGCCTTGAACCAGGTCTCAATTACTGCACAGATATCGATATTCTCCAATTTTAGGAATGCCTCGAGAGAGTGCATTTTGAGGTTTAGACTTCTAGCATTGAGTAGCATTACCTTCAGATTTTGCATGCTTGTATCTGTTTGTTTGGTGGTTTTGTCCTTTGAACCTTGCCTAGAAAAGGCTCTATGATGGGTCTGATGAAGGCCGACTACAGTGGTATGATGACCTCTCTAGACATAGATGCCATGCCTTTGCGTATAAGTTGAGCCTCATAGAAGTTGCTCCTGTGGCTTTTTCCATCACCCAAGCGTGTTCCTTTGGAGCAAATGAAGATGTTTAACTAGCAAAGTCTCTCTGTGGTATTTGTTGTTGCCACAGTAATGAGAAAGCAAAGTTCTCTTGCTTACTGGCTTATTATTTGTTGGCTAAACCTTTTTATTTCCTCTTTAGCCTGTTCTGCATCCAAAAACTGTTTTTGATCCCACAAGAAAATAATATTATGAAGGTCATCTGTATACAATAGGTTGAATCTCACATCTGCTTGTTTATATTCCTTGATTGTTGAGATGAACTTGCATTTCTTCTGTCTGATCTGTACTGAATAATCATTTTCCATGAACATTCTGCTGTTACCAGTTTTTAATATTTTTTTCTTTCTGTCACAGTTTTGTTAGGAACACCTTTGTGATTGCATCTTTACTAATATAGGTCTTGCCTTCTTTCTCATGGCCTTATATGGAACTTACACTTGATGTGTCCTCTCAGATAACATGGTCTGCCGTGGAACACCAGTGCAGTGAAATTTTCTGCTATACCAGAGAAACTGGAAGGTTTTTCTCAATGTGTACTGCCTTTTAAAACTATATATTTTATGTCAATTTCTTCATCTCGTCCTCACAGATGTATTACAGATCCGATCCTTGGATCTGACTTGGCCGTTACTAAGCTTGTGGCAACCTAAGAAGCTCTTGGACACTCCCCTTACCCACAACGTATCTCTCCCTGTACTCTCAGATCTCTTTTGCCACTTCATGAAAGACGTGGTTCTTCCTTAGAGCTCTTGGATCATCAGGTTGTATTTATTTAATTATTGTCTTTTTCTCTGCTATTTCTCAACCTTTAGTGCCTTATTGTTGAGCTCGTTCTCCCCGTGTTAGAAAATTTCCTTTTTTCATTTGGTAACCGCTTTTTATTAGGCTGCTTATCTTTCTCTCTCACCCCTCCCCCTATAACCATCATTTTTTCTTGTCAGTACATTTTTTTTTCCTCTCCTTTACCATTTTTGGTAGTCTTAACTACTGTTGTTAGTAGTTTCTCCCTTACCTTTTTAGGTAATCTTAGCTACTCTTGCTAGTAGTTTTCTCCTTCCTCTAGCTTTTTCTTTCAAAAAAATAAAACAAAAAGCACTTTCTTCTAACTTGATCCTTCTTTATCTTCTTGTCACATCGGAAAAACATAAGCCTGCTGGCTTCAAAAAATGCTCCAGATGTAGGCATAAAATCCCACTCAGTGATTCACGTGACCTATGGGTGTATTATTTAGGTCCTCTTCATCTGCAGGAGAACTGCTCTATTTGTCATTCTTTCAACCACCGTGCATTGGTTGAAAGAAGAAACAAACTAATTTTGAAGGGAATGATTCCCTCTTCTTTTGAAGAGGCCATTTCTGCTTCTCCAGTTAAGCTGGCTTCTAAGTCAAGGTCGGCTCATTCCAGCCCTGCTTCTTCCCTGTCAGTCAGATCTGATGATAAGGGAAGGAAAAGGCCTCCTCCTGGTCAGTCGGAGTCATCGGAGCTGAAGACAAAGATTCCTAGACATGCCGATAAAGACTGGTTGAGGCCATTGGCACCGACTACTGATAGATCGGATCTGGCATCTTCAGCTCTGGAGTCATCTGATAAAGATGGACTGGATCCATTGGTATCTGATCCAAAAAAGAGTGCTTTTAAGCCTGTGATGTCTCTTCCTGGGACCAGGTATTCTCCAAGCTATAACACTGTACCTTTCAGAGTACCACCCACCTTTTTATCCAGACCAAGATCCCACTCTGGCTCTTCTTCTCATTTTACTAGGAGCCTTACTGAGGATGATGTGGAGTGCTTGGTGCAGAAGGTTTTCTGGGTGCAGGGTATAACTAAATCCCCTCATTCCTGACCCAGTTGGCTCCTGGACTTTTTAAGTATGCTACTCCCCCTCTCCATCCTCCTCTGACTTTGGAGCAAGGATCCGAGCCCTCAGATCTGATGTGCCCTATGCCCTTTAGGCCGGATCCAAGAACATCTTCTTTGGATCCAGCCTTGGCTCTGAGTTCTTTCATTTTCTCAGAACTGGAAAGCTCCTGGAGCTGTAGTGACCCTCGCAGTCCTTGAGAGCATTCAACTCCCAGGTTGTCTCAGCAGTTGGTGCTTCTTGGGGCCCTTGCTCAGGTGATCTCAGCTCCTGCTTCTGCCCGGGGTGAGCTGTCTTCAGCACTAGAAAAGGCTACGTCTCGCAAGCATGTCTTGTGTCCAGAGTCTTCTTTCACCCAGGAGCAGTCAGCCTTTGGGGTCTTGGAGAGGGCGATAGCTGCCACCACAACTAAAAGGGTACCACCCCCTTTGGATTCTCAATCCTGTCTGGATACCCTGCATACCTCTTCCGACGACACTCCACTGGGACAGCAGGACCTCAAGCCCCAGGATACCCAGTGGGGTCCCCCTGTCTCTGACACCTCCCCACAGTTTCCCACTGAGGAATTTACTCACAAGAGACTTTGTAAGAGGCAACACATGGATTTCACTGAGGAATCTGCCACTGAAGATACCAACCTCGATGAAGCAGAAGGGTCCCCACAGTCACCTCCTGAGGACGTTTCCTTTGGAGAGATTCTAGAAATGCTGAAACAGAAAGGTGCCTGGTAGTTCAATAATTCTTCTGCTGAGGAGTCGCTGTACCTGGCGGCTTTTGGTTCTCACCCATTTTCCTCCTGGGTTACTCCACCCACCAATGAGCTCATAGATTTGATCTCTTGGCAGGTGTGGGAGACCCCAGATTCCATAGAGCCTATTCCCCGGAAATCAAACAAAATAATTACAGGTCCATCAGATAAAGCCTTCTGGACTAAAGGTGTTGCAGTAGATGACATGGTCATGGCAGCAGTGACCAAAAATGAACTCATAGGATCATAGGAAGTTACTAGACTATTGGGCCTGAGGCCCTTACAAGCCTAGCCAAGAATTTAGCCCATGTTCCAACAAGTCAGCACCCTATGCCACTGTCCAGAAGGGACATAAGTGGAATCCCAGGGGTGTATTTTCTGTTCCCCATGCAGTTATCCAGGTTGCACTTAAAAAGGTTTAATGAGGTACTCTGCTTTATTTGGACAGGGAGTCTATTCCACAAAACGAGGAGTCTGAGGGACACAAATCTGTCCCGCCAACAAGTCCTGTTGATATCACAGACCAGGTTGAGGTCTTGCGTGCAGGTCGAGTGGAGCTTGACTTGTGGATATGCATCAATCCCATCAGGGTGGGGTCTGCCATTGCTTTGTTTGCCAGACAGAGGTCATCTCTGAGTAGTCTGTAGGAGACTGAATAGAGGGATAGAGCTTTTAGCCTATCTGTGTAGGGTAGATGTGTGAGGCCCTGGATTCTTCGGGTGAGGAATCTCTGTGGTCTCTCCAGCTGCTGCATGTGCTTTGCGAGGTACATGCCGAAAGGGGCATCGTATGCAATAATCTGTCTTATAAGGGAAGAATACAGGGATGTTATGACCACCTTGTCCCTGGATGAGATACCCTAGGTGGGCCATGTAGAAAGCTTTCCATACAATGGAGGCAATGGGTCTATATTATATCATCGAATGCTTAAAAAAGTGAACACTGATTGATCAACCTAATTTAAGTGAAAGCTTACAATCTCGAACTGTCAGATCACCATTTTTTTTCCCAGGGAAAAAAATCGCTGATCCAAAACACATACACACAACGCAAGCACACCAAACAAACAGAAATCTACACACATACACCTAAAATCTGATACCTAACCCTACAATAAACTATGCACACACCACTAACTACCCACTTACCTTAACCCAAACCCTAACCCTAAGGTCCGTCACTGTCACACACTCACTTCACCTGCTCCCTAACCATCATCATCATCCCCCTTTTTCCCATTTACATGGGGTCGGGGTATCGTATTAACTGTCGCCAACTCTCTCGATTCAGTGCCACTCTCCTGCCTTCTTCAACACTCAAGCCTGACTGTTGCAGATCTTCTTTCACACAATCCATCCACCTCTTTGCTGGACACCCTTGCTTCCTCTTACCTTCTTCCTGTCTGTCCCATATCTCCTTCACCAGATTGTCTTCTGCTTTTCTGTACATGTGCCCATACCATCGTAATCTGTTCTCTTTGATCTTTTCTGCAATTGTAGCTACTTTGGCTTATGCTGTTATGTAACCAAACAGCAAAAGTAAACGAACCACAGTAAAAAGACGTAATCTGGCACAATGAAGGTTGTCCAAATATCTCCAAGGAACATGCGAAATCCAGCCAAAGTAATAAATCTATGTATATTTGCTCAGTAACAAAAACAAGAGTAAAACACAAATTCAATTGTCCATTTAGCGCTTTCGTCTCCTGCCACCGGAGACTTCATTAGAATAACAATTCCCACCATCAATGTTTCTTATATAACATTTCCATTGTAATTCATTCGTTTGAATTGACAAATGAAAGCACTTCTTGACTTAATTAACTGTTTGCTTTTAAAGCTACAGGTTAAATAATCTATTTATAAAACCTACTGGCGTACAGCAATACTAACAAAACTACCTAATACAGAAAAATACTAATATAAGAAAAAACGAACTTCCATATACAAAAAGTGCAAGTGCATCTTCACACCAAGGAAACCAGGTACTAGAATCATCCAATATTGTGATAATAAAATAAATTCATAATATAAAAAAGCAAATTCATCACATGAAATACAAATGTATATAAATTTGTGTTGTTTATTTATTACATTGATATATATTGTTGTGTAATATAACAATGCATAATACTATATAAAAAATGTATATTAATAAATATAAATATATTAAAAATATAAATACAAATACTTTAATATATATATCGTATATGTATTAAAAATGTGCTAGAAAATGTATAGGCTTTGAAAAAATATATATGTATATATACAAAAGCCTAAATTTCCATACTTTGTTCTAAAAAGTGTACGCTATAATTACGTGTAAAAGTTGCATATTAAAATGTATATAAAATATATTTATGTATTAACAAACAACATGCTAAATGTTAACTAAAAGTTCATAAAGATATATATAAATAAATAAATAACTTTAACAAATGACTTTAAAAAATGACTTTGAAAAAATGACTTGGATACAACAACTTAAAAAATTGTATGTATTAATTAATAATATGTATTTATTAATAAAATGCATGAACTGTTGACCAAAATATTACCCCTTAATTGTTTTTGGGTCCATTGCTAAAATCTTGAGAGCTGGCGTAATAGATATATGGTTGTTGAGACCTTTACCACAACTTGAATCTAATCTCAGCTGCCATATCATCTCTCTATATTCAATTTTAGTTTCCCAATCATCACCCCTCTCTGGGTATTCTACCTCTTCCAGCATCCAAAACCTAAAATCAGCCTTGGAACAATTGAGTGCATGTCTGTAAAGGGCATTGTTTTCATTATGTCTGTTTATGTCTCTAACATGTTCGTAAATTCTATTTTTTAGACGCCTCTCCGTCTTACCCACATAGTAACTATCACATGCCTTACATATCACCAAATAGACAATACCCTTGGAATAACAGCTACTATATTTTTTTGTTGAAATTATTAATTTTATGCTGGGTAATTTTATTTCCTTACTCTCCAAAATATAGGGACACTGCCCACACCTACCACATTTGTATGTTCCATGTTTCTTTTTAGTTCCATTTTCCAATGCTTTCTTTCTTTCCATAATATTTTTTATATTTGGATTCCTTCTAAAACTAAATCTTAAGTCATTTTTAAAAACCTCCGTTTTAGATGCTATACCTCTAAACATATCCCATACTTCATATATACTTCTTTTCAGCCATCTGATCCCATAAAAATGTGTGGTTGTGAGGTATGGTGTTACTTCAAGTTCACCCCTTGTCCCTGTATTCGTATTCTCATCATGTTGTTTAGTACTAGAAACTTGTTCATCATCATTTTTTGTGTCTTGTTTCAGGAGCGGTATGTAACTAGTCCCCCTTCCCAATACCACATACTTTTTAACTGATGTGATTAATTCAATAGGATATCCCCTTTCTTTAAATAAACTACCCACATGATCAATTTCCTTCAAAAATTCATTATTGTCCGAAATCATCCTTGCCATTCTTATCATCTGCCCTTTACAATATTCCTCTTAAGATGATAAGAATGGTCACTTTCATAATGTAGATAGGTATTAGAAAAATTCTCTTTCCTGAATATATTAGATTTATATGATTTGTTCTTTCGGTCTTTTGAAAGCTCCACATCTAAAAAATGTGCCACATCAGTCTCTATTGAGTGAGTAAATTTCAGGAACGCTGTTGTATTATTAATATACTGTATAAATTCTTCAATATTTTCATTTGTTCCATTCCACAGGATAAATATGTCGTCCAAAAACCTGAAATATTGTACTATATGTTGGTAAAATTCAGATTTGAACACAAATTCCCTTTCCCAATATAACATAATCACATTAGCGTAGCTTGGGGCACAAGCGGACCCCATAGCCACTCCTTCCTTCTGATGATAATAATCCCCCTCAAAGTAAATGAAATTATATTTTAATACCAGTTCCATATTCTCTAGTACATTTCTAAAATCTGCTGGTGTCAACCAGTCCATTTCAGCCAAAATCTTTTCAAAACACTCTAACCCTGTATTTTGTGGTATTACCGTAAAAAGCTCCTTAACGTCTATAGTAATAAATAGCATGTTGTCTGTGTATTCACTTTCCCCTATTTTCTTTAAAAAGTCCCAAGAATCCTTTAAAATATGATTCCATCTATAATAAAACTTTTTAATCATTGCATCCACATAAATTGCCATTGGTTGTGTTTTGGAACCCTGTGAGGCTACTATAGGCCTCAAAGGAGGGTCGGACACAGATTTGTGCACCTTGGGAATCCCAAAGATACCTGGGATAACTGGTTTCGGTACTTTTAAATATTTGTAAAGTGCTAGGTCTATAGCACCAGATAATAAATTATCTTCCAAAATAAGATCAATTTTCCTATAAAATATGTTAATCTCATTTTTGGTAACCAAAGTGTAATTGTCATCCTTATCCAAAATCTCCTTCATTTTTCTTATATAATCCCATGTGTCCATTAAAACCACTCCCCCTCCTTTGTCCGGTTTCATTACTTGTAACCTCCTGTTACTACTCAAATCAAATAGTAATTTCTCTTCTGTGTATGTTAAATTATTTATCTTATTGTTGTTCATTTTGTATTCATTCCTAATTTTGTTAATAACACAACGCTCAAAATTTAAAATCTCGTACTGCAATGGTGGATTGAAAATACTGTGCCTAACAAACAAGTTATTAATGTTGTTGTTACTGTTTTCCATCTTGGCATCATTCTAAATATGCCTAAAATTCAACGTCCGTGTAAACAATTTAATGTCAAGCACAAGTTCTTCCACCCTAGGTTTTCTTGCTGGGACAAAAGAAAATCCTTTAACAAATAAATCAAAATAACTTACATCAACAACAATATCTGTGCAATTAAATATATTAAAATTATTGTGAGTGTACATAACCTGCTTGTCATGTGCCTCATTGTCATTAATAATGTTACTGTTATCCAGTTGCACAATGTCATAGTCCACATTTAATGAAAATCCTGTCCAATACTCTCTCTGCCCATGTTCACTTGATCCCCCTTAGCCACTCGTGCATAAGAGGCCTGTTGGTTTTTGTTATGCTATTTTTATTTTGCTCTTATGTCCTCATTTCTTCGCCTCTCCCGCAGTGTGCGTTCCTACCACCTTTCTCAGCTGTTCTGCTTTTACTGCCCAGGTTTCTGTACCATACAGTAGTACTGGTTGCACCACTGTCTTGTACACCTTACTTTTCAGCTTCTTTGGCATTCTTCTGTCATAGACTACACCTGATACTCTATGCCAGTTGGCTGCAGCCCCTCTGATTCTAGCTTTGACCTCTTCATTCAGACTACCCTTCTCCTCAACCACCCCTCCCAGATACTTGAAGCTGTTTACCTGTTCCACTATCTTCCCATCTATCTCTATTCTCAGCTTCTTCTGATTTCCCCAATCTGCTGCCATTACCACTGTCTTATCTGTGCTTAGTTTCATCCCATGTGCCTTCAGATTTGCATTCCATTCTCCTATCCTTTGCTGAAGTTCTAGCTCAGAGTCTGCCTGTACTGCCACATCGTCTGCATACAGCAGCTTTGTTGCTCTGACCCCACCAACCTGTTTGCTGATGTAGTCCATTACCAGCATGAACAGCAGTGGGCTCAGAACTGAACCCTGGTGTACACCCACTCCCACTGGGAACCCCTCAGTGAGGCCAAACACTGTTTGTACTTGAGTCACTGGGTCCTTGTGCATAGCCTGTACTAATTCTACCAATGTTTCTGGGACTTCAAACCACCGCAGTACTGCCCAGATCAGCTTTCTTGGGATCTTGTCATATGCTTTCTCCAAGTCTCGGAAAGCCCAGTTTGACTCTCTCCTCTTCTCTAGTTTCTTCTCAAGTATCTGTCTCAATGCAAACATCGGGTCAGTTGTGCTGCATCCTGATCTGAATCTGAACTGTTCATCTCCCATCTTACATTCTACTATTCTGCATATCTGTTTATCAATCACCCTCTCCAGAACTTTCATGCAATGTGGTAGGAGTTTGATGCCTCTGTACTGTCCACAGTTGTGGATGTCCCCTTTGTTCTTGTACACTGGCACGAGTATGCTTATTCTCCAGTCATCTGGGATACACCTTTCTCTCCACACTGCAATTAGTACCCTCAGGAGCCATTTCTCCCCTAGCTCACCCAGCATCTTTATCATATCTGCTGTGACCTCACCTGAGCCTGCTGCTTTCCCTGACTTCATTTTCCTTAGTGCTGCTCTTACTTCTTCTAAGCTGGGCTCCTCTTCTACTCTCATTGTAGGCTGTACGCTCCCTAACCCTAACTCACTTAAATCTGCCCTAACCCTCATGTCCACTCAATCGCACACACACCTAACCCGAGCCCTAACCCTAACTCACCTAAATCACCCTAACACTCACATCCACACATTCGCACACTTACCTGAATCCGACCGGTAACTTTCCACCATAACACTGAAAATACCGAAGCAACAGAAACGGACAACCGAATTCTTTCCCTAGGAAAAAATTTGAGTTTCTGCTGCTTCGATATTTTGCAGTTTCGCGAAAATAAGTTCGATCAACCAGCTTTCGCTTTTTTAAGCATTCGAGGATATAATATAGACCTGGGGCAATATGGTGGTCAAAAGTCAGTTTACTATTAACCTGGTTTCCCAAGTCTCTCACGACTGACTTTGTGCTTAGTGCCTTATTATCAATGTGATAATTTGTGGGGGCATCATTCTCCCCAAAAGAGATGATGATGCATTTTTTGGCATTCAGTTTGAGGCCATGTTTCTGGCACGTATCATTTGTTTGGGTGAGACCTTCTTGGAGGATATCCACATCACTAGGGGAATTGATGACAGCACCCAGCTTGCAGTCATCTGCAAACTTGGTCAGCCATAGCCCACTAGATTTGGCCTGCACCTCTGAGAAGTATATCCCAAACAGCAGAGGTCCCAAGACTGATCCCTGGGATATACCGCTTCTTACGGGTCTACTACTTGAGGTGGCTTTCCCTATTTTGACTAGGTGGGTTCTGTCAGTAAGCCAGTTTGCTACCCATCTGGTAACATATGGATTGATGCCTAGTTGAGAGAGTTTATCTATTATACCTGAGTGTAGAATAGTATCAAAGGCCTTGGCCAGGTCAAGGTAGGTGGTGTGCACCATCTTCCCCTCGTCTATGGCCTTCATGACTGTCTCAAAGAAGTCGACCAGATTTAACAGACATGACCTCCCCTTGACAAAAAACAAACTGTGTCGGATCAAATGTCTGAAGGTTGCCAATGAAGTCTATGATAATCCGTTCCATGGCCTTGCAGATCTGGCTAGTTAGGCTGATGGGTCTATAATTTACTGTATTGGTGGACTTTGTGCAAAGGGATGACAGTAGCTGTCCTCCCTTTGGCTGGGACGAGTGGAGAACTGTCTGTGGGGAGTTCTACTATCCATCCTCCTGATATAGATTCCAGGACGATGGATACGTGTGGGAAGTGTGTAGTTTCCTTCAGCGGCATTTGCCTTGCAATCGCTGAACTATCTTTCCCATTTTACAGTGTTACAAAGGGATTTGATTAAGGAGCTCACAGATACCCTGGAAGGAGCAGTAGCTGAGGGGGTTCAACAAAAGGGGTCTTCACAGCTAGCGCCCTATATTTTATAGCTAAATCTTCCATGAGGCTTATTGCTCACACTGCCAAAGGAACAAGTAGGCATGCCTGTATGCACGTATGTGACTTTGCGGAGACCTTTAAATCTTCCTTTGTCAAAGCCCCATTTGATGGTTCTTCTCTTTTGGACGAAAGTTAGATGTTATGTGATCCTATCTCGCCTACATTCTGTACTGATGGGCTCGGAGCCGATCCCTCAGCTCCGACTCGGCACGCTATGCTATAGAGCGAGGCCTCTTATTGGCTGAGCTATTTCTTATCCCAGGATGCACCACCACTAATCCCCCAGATCTCGTTTGCCGCTTACAAGCTTAGACGTGGTCTCAACTTGGCTGGGCTAAGTACTAATTTATTTAGGCTTTTCCTGTCAGGAATTTGCTTGCTTTGAACCCAAAAGATGTTTTAACAGCTATTGTTGTGATTTGAGTGTGTATTGAACAGTTTTGTTTAGGAATTTGTGTTTTCGTCAGGGAAGGTTTCCCGTTTTAGCTAGAGGGGCCTTCCCCTGTTGCCTTTGCTATCGTAGCGTTTTATTTGTGGGTCAAGTACCCGTTTAAGTTAGAGGGGCTTGACTCTCTCTATTTCTGTGTGGAATTTTTTCTTGTACATCTGTATTGTATAAAAAAAAAAAAAAAAAAAAACTTTATATTTTCTGTTCTGAACTTTAAGATGTTATGTGATCCTATCTCGCCTACATTCTGACTGATGGGTTCGGAGCCGATCCCTCGGCTCCGACTCGGCACGCTTATGCCAAAGAGCGAAGTCTCTAATTGGCTGAGCTTACTATATCCCAGGATGCACCACTACCAGTCCCCCAGATCTCGTTTGCCGCTAACCTGCGAAGACGTGGTCTCGAGCTGGCTGGGCTGAGTAGTTATTTAACTAACTTTTCTGTCAGTTTTTTTGCTGTTTTTGCCTCAAAAGCTGTTTTAACGGCTATTCTTCTCATTGTTGTGTGATTGGTTGAATTGTTGAAGACCTTTGTTGTGTGATTGGGTTGAGTTTGGTAGGCCCCTTCATCTAGGGCCTTCCGGTCGATCAACCCTCCTATAACTACCTATAGAGCAAAAGGCTTTAAATATCTTTGTAGCTCTGTTTGTTCTTTCAAGGTTTTGAAAATTACCTGTCATTGGCGCTTTTTAGCCATAACTGTTAGCCATATACTTAAAGGGTTTAGTCAGTAAGTCAGTAAATTGTGTTTTCCTGTCAGATTACTGAAATTCTCTTCATAATGTCTCAGAACCCTAGGCCTTCGGGCTTTAAAAAATGTACGAAATGTAGTTTCAAAATGTCCATCACGGACGATCACTCGCTCTGTGTGTATTGCTTAGGTGCAAAACATTTACAGGAATCATGTAGCGTATGTCACGCTTTTTCCTCAAGGGTCCTCCAGGAGAGGAAAAATAAATTAATTCTTAAGGGGTTAATTAAACCTTCTTTTGAAGAAGCCTTGGCATCCTCTCCTTCTCCGGCCAAGAAGAGGCGCCGGTTCCGACCAGTCCGTCGGATCCGGCCGCTAAGAGACATAGGCAGGCCTCTCCTTCGGCTCCAAGGACTTCGGAGCCGAGGTCGGAACGGTCTGCCTCGATGCCACCAGTATCGACTCCTCTGGCTTCGGCCGATGGCTGGGGCATCGAGGCGGGTCACCTTCGGCTCCACTGGTCTCAGAGCCGACAAGGGAATCGCTCAGACACTTCCTCCTCGGCGAAGTCCACCTCGGCACCGATGGAATCTGGTGTGTGTATTCCCTCGGCGCCGATACTCATCGAGTCACCTTGGAGCCGGTCCTAGCCCTTTGGGGCCCGTTGGAGAGGCCGTCTCGAACCCGTTCTGTTTCCTCGGTCTTGAGGATGTCAGATTCTGATATAGACAGGGTGCTCCAAAGACTGTTCCAGTCCCCAGTCTTCCAAAAATTTGTTTGGTTCCGACCCAGTTGGCTTCGGAGCTGATGACCTTGGCCCACCCCATTGCCATTCCTCCTCCGACTGCTTTGGCTCCGTCGGAGCAGGTGCTGTTGGAGCCGGTGGAGATCTTAGGGTCGGCTCCGACCCTTACTCCAACCCGGCCTCGGGTCGAGTTTGGTACGCGGACTTCTTCAGCTGGACCTGGGGTGATGTTTGGGACCTATGCTTGGGTTCGAGTCTCCCCCTCGGTGCTTGACTGCGGGACTTCCGTCGGCTATCACGGCTCCGGGGACCGGACACTCCCAGGATTCTGGGGGTCCGGCTTTCAGAGCCATGAGGAGTGCCTTGGCCAAGTCCTCTTCGGCCATCTCTCCGGCTTTACGGCACCTTCCCTGGGCGTGGAGACTGGGTCTTTGGCAGTTCCCTGTCCGTAGTCAGCGGAGCCCCGGGCCTGAGGTTACCCCAGTGGGGTTCCCCTCCTCCTGAGGGTTCTTCGGAGTTGTCTTCGGAGGAACCCCAAGGAAGAGATCGTGCAAGAGGAAGCACGTGGACTCCCCCGAGTCTATTACATCAGACACTGATCTTGATGATGCAGAGGGGTCCCCGAAGTCGTCCTCGGATGATGTCTCATTTGCAGACATCTTAGAGATCCTTAAACAACGAGGTGGCTGGATATCCAAACCCCCCTCTGCTGATGAGTCAGTGCTCCTCAAGGCCTTTGGGGCTCAGCCCTCCGCCTCCTGGGTGTCTCCGCCCGACGAGCTTCTGGATTTAGTTTGTCGGGCGTGGGAACATCCAGATACCGTGGAACCAGTCCCTTCTCGTCCAAATAAATTTTTGTCTGCTCCCCGAGAAGGAGTTCCTCACTAAAGGCGTGGCTGTAGATGCCATGGTGGTGGCATCTGCTACACAACAGGACGGGGCAGCGGCTTCAACGGGCCCATCCATCCTCATAATAAGGAGTCTAGGAGTATGGACAGGTAGGGGAAGCGGACCCTGACTTGAGGGGCCTTTACTTTAAGGTCTCTGGAATTATTTGGCACATTTACCAGGCTTCAGAGGATCTGGTCAAGGAGTTGTCAGATTCCCTCTCGGGTAACCTACCTGGAGCAGCTAGCCCAGTCGGTTAGCTCTCAGTTGGCTATCCTTATGTCAATTTCTAACTTCGTCCATGAGGCTCATTTCCTATGCGGCCGAAGGCGGGTAGAGCGGCAGGCACAGGCGTGGCTCTCGGAGACAAGCCTGGCTCTGCTTGTGTCAGGTTGCGGAGGCCTTCAAGTCTTCCTTCGCCGACGCTCCCTTTGATGGGTCCTCCTTGTTTGGACCCAAGGTTAAAGACACCCTTACCCGCTGTGAGCAAGAGGGAAAAACTTTATCTGCCGTTGGAGCCGTTATTCCACCCCTTTCGGCCTTACCCCAAGGCTAAAGGAGGGGGAAAATGTGGTTCCAAATCTCGTAAGTTTTCTCCCAACAGCAGGAAGATTCCCTTCCAGAGGCAGAGGGACGGGAAATTTTTCAGGAGATGCCGTCCCAGAGGCGGCAGAGGGCCCGCAATTCTGGAGACCCGAGTCCTTTCGTGGCTCTTCAGCCTCCCACACGTCATGAGGGATTGCCCGGCTGTGCTGCCCGGAGCCAGTCGGGTGTCGCTTTGCCAAGCACCTAAAAGCCTGGGAGTCAATCACTCAGGACAGATGGGTGCCGGATCATTGCCGGAGGTTACACCATCCCATCTCACATACTGCGCCCCCACCGTCCAAAAGAATCCCGGACCCACCACCCAGTCAAAGGGAAATGGCAGCCGTGAGAAGCTTTAAAGCTGCTAGAAAAAGGAGTCATCCAACCGGTCCCCACAGACCAGATCGGATCAGAAAATTACTCCAGGTTCTTTTTAGTGCCAAAAAAGACAGGGGACCTGAGACCAATATTGGATCTCAGCAGACTGAACCAATCCGTCCACGAAATCCAAGTTCCGAATGGTCACGTTACAATCCATTCTCCCATTGTTGGAGAAGGATGTTTGGATGTGCTCCATAGAACTCAAGGACGCCTATTATCACATACCGATACATCAGGCGTCCAGGAGGTATCTGCGCTTCAGCCTGGGAGTCAGTCATTACCAATTTTGCCTGCCCTTTGGTCTCACCACAGCCCCAGGGTGTTCACCAAGTGTTTGGCAGTAGTGACGCTCACCTGAGAAGTCTTGGATTCCAAGTGTTTCCCTATCTGGATGACTGGCTCCTGACTGCCACCACCAGGCATCTACTAATGGACAACCTCAAAGCCACCATCTCCCTGGGTATTACCCTGGGGATTACATTCAATTGGTCAAAGTCTGTCTTGCTGCCCTCTCAACACATAAAGTTCATAGGAGCAGAGATAGACTCAAGATTGATGCGCGTCTTTCTTCCTGCCGAAAGGATCCAAACTTTACAGGGCCAAGTTCAAGCTCTGATCTCGAGATCCAAAGCCCCAGCCAGGATGGTTCTACAAGTTTTAGGCTCAATGTCTGCCACGGTTCTTTTAGTTCCTCTGGCGAGATTGCACATGAGAATTCTTCAGTGGCTATTGTCAACTCAGTGGTCCTTTCAGGATCTTCCTCTCAATCATCACATCATGATCACGGAAATATGCAAAACGGACCTTCGCTGGTGGCTTCAGACATCCAATTTGGATCAAGAAAAACCTTTTGTTCTCCCCCCTCCAGTGGTTACCCTGACGACAGATGCCTCCCAGATAGGGTGGGGGGCATTGTCTGGGCAGGCTAGTTCAGGCCCCTGTTCCACTATCTTCCCATCTATCTCTATTCTCAGCTTCTTCTGATTTCCCCAATCTGCTGCCATTACCACTGTCTTATCTGTGCTTAGTTTCATCCCATGTGCCTTCAGATTTGCATTCCATTCTCCTATCCTTTGCTGAAGTTCTAGCTCAGAGTCTGCCTGTACTGCCACATCGTCTGCATACAGCAGCTTTGTTGCTCTGACCCCACCAACCTGTTTGCTGATGTAGTCCATTACCAGCATGAACAGCAGTGGGCTCAGAACTGAACCCTGGTGTACACCCACTCCCACTGGGAACCCTCAGTGAGGCCAAACACTGTTTGTACTTGAGTCACTGGGTCCTTGTGCATAGCCTGTACTAATTCTACCAATGTTTCTGGGACTTCAAACCACCGCAGTACTGCCCATATCATCTTTCTGGGGATCTTGTCATATGCTTTCTCCAAGTCTCGAAAGCCCAGTTTGACTCTATCCTCTTCTCTAGTTTCTTCTCAAGTATCTGTCTCAATGCAAACATCGGGTCAGTTGTGCTGCATCCTGATCTAAATCTGAACTGTTCATCTCCCATCTTACATTCTACTATTCTGCGTATCTGTTTATCAATCACCCTCTCCAGAACTTTCATGCAATGTGGTAGGAGTTTGATGCCTCTGTACTGACCACAGTTGTGGATGTCCCCTTTGTTCTTGTACAATGGCAGTATGCTTATTCTCCAGTCATCTGGGATACACCTTTCTCTCCACACTGCAATTAGTACCCTCAGGAGCCATTTCTCCCTAGCTCACCCAGCATCTTTATCATATCTGCTGTGACCTCACCTGAGCCTGCTGCTTTCCTGACTTCATTTTCCTTAGTGCTGCTCTTACTTCTTCTAAGCTGGGCTCCTCTTCTACTCTCATTGTAGGCTGTACGCTCCTAACCCTAACTCACTTAAATCTGCCTAACCCTCATGTCCACTCAATCGCACACACACCTAACCCGAGCCTAACCCTAACTCACCTAAATCACCCCTAACACTCACATCCACACATTCGCACACTTACCTGAATCCGACCGTAACTTTCCACCATAACACTGAAAATACCAAGCAACAGAACGGACAACCGAATTCTTTCCCTAGGAAAAATTTGAGTTTCTGCTGCTCGATATTTTGCAGTTTCAATGAAAATAAGTTGATCAACCAGCTTTCGCTTTTTAAGCATTCGAGGATATAATATAGACCTGGGCAATATGGTGGTCAAAGTCAGTTTACTATTAACCTGGTTTCCCAAGTCTCTCACGACTGACTTTGTGCTTAGTGCCTTATTATCAATGTGATAATTTGTGGGGCATCATTCTCCCCAAAAGAGATGATGATGCATTTTTTGGCATTCAGTTTGAGGCCATGTTTCTGGCACGTATCATTTGTTTGGGTGAGACCTTCTTGGAGGATATCCACATCACTAGGGAATTGATGACAGCACCAGCTTGCAGTCATCTGCAAACTTGGTCAGCCATAGCCCACTAGATTTGGCCTGCACCTCTGAGAAGTATATCCCAAACAGCAGAGGTCCCAAGACTGATCCCTGGGATATACCGCTTCTTACGGGTCTACTACTTGAGGTGGCTTTCCCTATTTTGACTAGGTGGGTTCTGTCAGTAAGCCAGTTTGCTACCCATCTGGTAACATATGGATTGATGCCTAGTCGAGAGAGTTTATCTATTATACCTGAGTGTAGAATAGTATCAAAGGCCTTGGCCAGGTCAAGGTAGGTGGTGTGCACCATCTTCCCCTCGTCTATGGCCTTCATGACTGTCTCAAAGAAGTCGACCAGATTTAACAGACATGACCTCCCCTTGACAAAAAACAAACTGTGTCGGATCAAATGTCTGAAGGTTGACAATGAAGTCTATGATAATCCGTTCCATGGCCTTGCATATCTGGCTAGTTAGGCTGATGGGTCTATAATTTACTGTATTGGTGGACTTTGTGCAAAGGGATGACAGTAGCTGTCCTCCCTTTGGCTGGGACGAGTGGAGAACTGTCTGTGGGGAGTTCTACTATCCATCCTCCTGATATAGATTCCAGGACGATGGATACGTGTGGGAAGTGTTTTTTTTCCTTCAGCGACATTTGCCTTGCAATCGCTGAACTATCTTTCCCATTTTACAGTGTTACAAAGGGATTTGATTAAGGAGCTCACAGATACCCTGGAAGGAGCAGTAGCTGAGGGGGTTCAACAAAAGGGGTCTTCACAGCTAGCGGCCCTATATTTTATAGCTAAATCTTCCATGAGGCTTATTGCTCACACTGCCAAAGGAACAAGTAGGCATGCCTGTATGCACGTATGTGACTTTGCGGAGACCTTTAAATCTTCCTTTGTCAAAGCCCCATTTGATGGTTCTTCTCTTTTTGGACCGAAAGTTAGATGTTATGTGATCCTATCTCGCCTACATTCTGTACTGATGGGCTCGGAGCCGATCCCTCAGCTCCGACTCGGCACGCTATGCTATAGAGCGAGGCCTCTTATTGGCTGAGCTATTTCTTATCCCAGGATGCACCACCACTAATCCCCCAGATCTCGTTTGCCGCTTACAAGCTTAGACGTGGTCTCAACTTGGCTGGGCTAAGTACTAATTTATTTAGGCTTTTCCTGTCAGGAATTTGCTTGCTTTGAACCCAAAAGATGTTTTAACAGCTATTGTTGTGATTTGAGTGTGTATTGAACAGTTTTGTTTAGGAATTTGTGTTTTCGTCAGGGAAGGTTTCCCGTTTTAGCTAGAGGGGCCTTCCCCTGTTGCCTTTGCTATCGTAGCATTTTATTTGTGGGTCAAGTACCCGTTTAAGTTAGAGGGGCTTGACTCTCTCTATTTCTGTGTGGAATTTTTTCTTGTACATCTGTATTGTATAAAAAAAAAAAAAAAAAAAAAACTTTATATTTTCTGTTCTGAACTTTAAGTTTTGGTGTTTCTCTTTAGACAGGTGTGCTTTTTTCTAATTTAGTCATGTCCAAAGAGCATAAACCCTCCGGGTTTAAAAAATGCACGAGGTGTGGTTTTAAGATGTCCATAACGGACGACCACTCCTCGTGCGTTTACTGTTTAGGCGCCAAGCACCTACAAGAATCATGTAGCGTGTGTCACGCCTTCTCATCAAGGGTCCTCCAGGAGAGGAAAAACAAATTAATCCTTAAGGGATTAATCAAGCCATCCTTCGAGGAGGCTTTATCTTCGTCTCCCTCTCCTTCAAAAAAGAAGAAAGCGTCGGCTCCGACCAGTCTGTCGGAACCGACTGCCAAAAAACCTAGGCAGACTTCTCCATCGGCTCCACGGACTTCGGAGCCGAGGGCGGAACGGTCTGCCTCGATGTCTCCAGCCTCGACCCCTCTGGTTTCGGAGCCGAGGACTGGGGCATCAAGAGGCGGGTCACCTTCATCGGCTCCACTGATATTGGAGCCGATGAGGGTTACCGGCTCAGACTCTTCCCCTTCGGAGCCGAAGTCCTTATCGGCACCGAGGGAAATTGCCTTGAGATCTCTCTAGGAGCCGATAGTGGTAGAATCCATTCGGAGCCGGTCCCCTAGCCCTTTGGAGCCGATGGAGAAATCGGTTCAGGCCCGATCGGTATCCTCCAGATCATCCAAGATGTCTGATTCGGACATCGACAGGGTGCTCCTAAGACTTTTCCAGTCTCCGGTGTTCCAAAAGCTAGTTTCGGCTCCAGCCCATTCGGCTTCGGAGCCGATGGTCCATCTTCCTTCTATGGTTCCTCCTCCAACAGCCTCGGCACCGTTGGAGCCGGTGCTGGTGGAACCGGTGGAGGTTTTAGGGTCGGGCCCGACCCTTACTCCAACTCCGGCTCTTGGGTCGGAGTTCAGTACACGGACTTCTTCCGTCGGCCCCGGGGGGGGATGCTTCGGGATTGATGTTTTCGGTCCCCAAGTCTCCCTCTTGGTGCGTCGGCGGTGGGAGTGCCGTCTACTGTCGTGGCCACGGAGGTGGGACCCTCCCAGGATTCTGGTGGTCCCGCCTTCAGGGCTATGAGGAGTGCGTTAGCCAAATCTTCTTTGGCTACCTCCACGGTCTCCCCAGCTCCTTCCCTGCATACCGAGACTGGGTCTTTGGCAGTCCCCCTGTCCTTAGACAGCGGAGCCCCGGGGCCTGGGGTTACCCCCACTGGGGTTTCCCTTCCTCCTGGAGGTCCTTCTGAATCCTCTTCGGAAGAACCCCACAGGAAAAGATCGTGCAAGAGGAAGCACGTTGACTCCCCTGATGAGTCTCTTACATCAGACACTGATCTCGATGATGCAGAGGGGTCCCTAAGTCGTCCTCAGATGATGTCTCCTTTGCAGACATCCTGGAAGCCCTTAAACAACGAGGCGGCTGGCAGTCCAAACCCCCTTCTGCTGATGAGTCGGTGTTCCTTAAGGCCTTCGTGGCTCAGCCCTCCGCCTCCTGGGTGTCTCCGCCCTTCGACGAGCTCTTGGATTTGATCTGTCGAAGGGCGTGGGAACACCCAGACTCTGTGGAACCGGTGCCTGCTCGTCCTAACAAATTTCTCTCTGTGCCCCCGGATAGAGAGTTCCTAACTAAAGGTGTGGCTGTAGATGCTTTGGTGGTGGCATCTGCTACCCAGCAAGATGTAGCAGAGGCTTCTACGTCCGTCCATCCTCCTAATAAGGAGTCTAGGAGCATGGATCGGTACGGAAAGTGCACCCTCAGTTCAGCGGCCTTTACACTGAGGTCCTTGAACTACCTTACGCACTTTACCAGATTTCAGAGGGATCTGATTAAGGAGCTATCCGATACCCTCTTGGGTAACCTGCCTGAGGAGCTGGCCCAGACGGTTGGCTCTCAGCTGGCTACAATGTCGTCCATTTCGAACTCGTCCATGAGGCTCATCTCTTATGCAGCCGAAGGGGCGAGTAGAGCGGCGGGTACAGGCATTGCTCTACGGAGACAAGCCTGGCTCCGCCTGTGTCATTTTGCGGAGGCCTTTAAGTCTTCATTTGCCGACGCCCCCTTTGATGGGTCCTCCCTGTTTGGACCCAAGGTAAAGGACACACTAACCCGCTGTGAACAGGAGGGTAAGACTCTGACTGCCGTAGGGGCATGATTTTCCACTCCCTTTCGGCCTTATCCCAAGGCTAAAAGAGGAGGGAAAATGTGGTTCCGTAGATCTCAGAAGCCTTACCCCTCTCAGCAGGAGGATTCCCTTTCCAGAGGCAGAGGAGGGGGAAATTCTTCAGGAAGACGCCGTCCCAGAGGCGGCAGAGGCCCTCACAACACTGGAGACCGCGAGTCCTTTCGTGGCTCTTCAGCCTTTCATAGTCCCTGAGGGATTGCCCAGCTGTGCTGCTCCAGAGCCAGTCGGGGGTCGTTTCTCGAAGCACCTAAAGGCCTGGGAAGGTATCACCCAGGACCGATGGGTGCTTCGGATTATCGCCAGAGGTTACTCCATCCCATTCTCTCACCACCCCCCTCAGTCCAAAAAAATCCCGGACCCGCCACCCAGTCAATGGGATACCGCAGCCTCAGAAGTTTCAAAGCTGCTGCAAAAAGGAGTCATCCAACCGGTCCCCGCAGACCAGATCGGATTAGGGACTTACTCAAAATTCTTTTGGTGCCAAAAGACCGGGGACTTGAGGCCCATTTTGGACCTCAGCATCCTAAACCGTTCAGTCAGAAAGTCCAAGTTCCGAATGGTCACCCTACAAACCATTCTCCCATTGCTGGAGAAAGGTGTTTGGATGTGCTCCATAGATCTCAAGGACGCGTATTATCATATCATGGTACATCAAGCATCCAGGAGACATCTGCGCTTCAGCCTAGGAGGCAGTCATTTTCAGTTCCGCGTGCTGCCCTTTGGTCTCACCACAGCCCCCAGGGTGTTCACCAAGTGTTTGGCAGTCGTGACTGCTCACCTGAGAAGTCTAGGATTCCAGGTGTTTCCGTATCTAGACGACTGGCTCCTAACTGCCACCTCCAAGCATCTACTTCTGCGGAGCCTACAAGCCACTATATCTCTGGGCAATTCCCTTGGAATCACCTTCAATTGGCCAAAGTCTGTGTTGCTGCCATCTCAACGAATAAGATTCATAGGGGTAGAGATAGACTCAAACCAAATGCGGGTCTATCTACCTACAGACAGAATAGAAACCATACAGACTCAAGTTCGAGCCTTACTTCCCAGGTCCAAAGCACCAGCCAGAATGGTCCTGCAGCTATTAGGATCCATGTCCGCCACGGTTCTTCTAGTCCCCTTGGCAAGGTTGCACATGAGAATTCTCCAGTGGCTTCTTTCAGCTCAGTGGTCCTTTCAGGAACTCCCCCTCAGTCACCTTGTATGGATCATGGAATCTTGCAGACGGGAACTTCGCTGGTGGCTAGTGCCCTCCAACTTGGATCAGGGACGACCCTTTGTTCTACCTCCTCCGGTGGCCACTTTGTCCACGGACGCCTCCCAGATGGGGTGGGGGGGGCATTCCCTGGGCAGGTCAGTCCAAGGCAAATGGCATCCGGGAGAGACTTTGCTTCATATCAACATCTTAGAAATGAGGGCAGTACTTCTGTCCCTTCAAGCCCTTCATGATTATCTCCCTCAGGGCGTAATTGCTGTTCACTCAGACAACATGTCAGTTGTTTGGTATCTGAACAAACAGGGAGGGACCAGATCCTATCCTCTTTGCAGAGAAGCCATGAGAGTTTGGGAATGGGCAGTCTCGACCAAACGCTTCCTAGTGGCTACTCACATACCGGGCAAGTCCAATGTGATAGCCGACAGATTGAGCAGAACCATCCTCTCTCCTCACGAATGGTCTCTGAATATAACAGTTGCAAGTCAGATTTTCAGCGAATGGGGAGTTCCGTGTTGCGACCTCTTCGCGACTCCTCTGAATCAAGTGCAAAGAATTCTTCTCCTAACCCGGCTCCGGGGAAGAGCCCCATGGACGCATTAGTCCATCCTTGGCCCACCGGCTTGCTTTATGCCTTCCCGCCAGTTCCTCTCCTTCCCAGAGTGATTCAAAAGGCATCTCTCTTGGGGAGCAATATGATCTTAATTGCTCCTTACTGGCCTCGTCAAGTGTGGTTTCCCTATCTTCGGAAACATGCCCTGGGAGGTCCATGGTTCCTGGATCAGATCCCAGACCTACTGGTTCATCAGTCGGGACTATTCCACCAGTCCCTTCACACCTTAAAATTGACGGCCTGGCTCCTCCTCTTCCGACGATAGTCAGGAGTCATACATTGGATCCAGATGTTGTTCACATATTATCTTCGGCCCATAAGTCTGCTACGAAGAAACTGTATTCTAGCAAATGGAAAAGATTTGCTATTTGGGCTCAACTCAGGGGCCTGGACCCCATTTCTATTCCCGTGGCAGAAGTACTAAAATTTCTGACTTCTCTTTTCAATCAAGGCTCTTCAGTTTCTACCATCAAGGTACAATTGGCAGCGATTTCTAATTTTCACGAATCCATGGACCCACCTTTAATGAGCAACAGATTGTGTAAGACCTTCTTGAAAGGAGTTGCTCTATTAAGACCTCCGATTTCTCATCCTGCACCTCCATGGGATCTCGATATAGTGTTATGTGCCTTGACTTCTTTCCCCTTTGAACCGGCAGCTACATGTGATCTAAAGTTTCTATCATGGAAGACAGCCTTTCTGGTGGCGATTACTTCTGCCAGAAGAGTTTCAGAGCTTCAGGCTTTGTCAGTAAAACCCCCGTACTTGGTTTTTCACAAAGACAGAGTATCCCTCAGGCCAAATCCTTCCTTTGTCCCTAAAGTCTGTTCTAGTTTCTGCTTACAACAATCGTTAGAGCTTCCATTTTTTTTCCCAAAATACTCTAACAAAGCGGAGTTCATATTCCACACATTAGATGTCCACAGACAGTTACGTTTTTATTAGACAGGACCAAACAAACAAGGAAAACAGATCAGTTGTTTGTATCCTTTGCAGACAATAAATTGGGCAAAGCTGTCACAAAGGTCACTATTGCCAAATGGATCAGGGACTGTATTACTCAAGCTTATTTTTATTCTAACAAAGAGCTTACCGCCTCTGTCAAAGCTCATTCTACAAGGGCTATGGCTACTTCGATAGCATTTCATTCTAAGCTTGCTATTAGTGACATTTGTGCTGCGGCTACATGGTCTTCCCTGCACACCTTTATTTCACACTACAAATTAGATGTGGCATCTAGAGGACGAGCTTCATTTGGTTCCACAGTGCTCAGGAGTGTTTTCCAATGAGCCACCCGGGATTTAGGTGCTAGGGACGCTGTCCCATCAGTACAGAATGTAGGCGAGATAGGAACACATAACATCTTTTAGTTATGTACTCACCATAACTTTAGATGTTTGGGATCCATCTCCCCTACATTCCTAATAACCCACCCTCCTTCCCCCTTCCTTGGAGATCAGAGGATATCAGAAGGTCCGAATCCTGTTGTTTCATCTTGAAACATCTAACAATGTTATATAATCAAGTTGTGCATGTGTGCATGAATGCGGACAAACAAGATCTGGGGGATTAGTGGTGGTGCTTCCTGGGATAAAGATAGCTCAGCCAATAAGAGGCCTCGCTCTATAGCATAAGCGTGCCGAGTCGGAGCCGAGGGATCGGCTCCGAACCCATCAGTACAGAATGTAGGCGAGATGGATCCCAAACATCTAAAGTTATGGTGAGTACATAACTAAAAGTTCCAGTTTCTGCCTACAACAATCGTTAGAACTTCCAGTCTTTTTTCCAAAATATTCTAACAAAGCGGAATTCATATTCCACACATTAGATGTCCACAGGCAGTTGCGTTTTTATTTAGACAGGACCAAACAAACAAGGAAAACAGATCAGTTGTTTGTATCCTTTGCAGACAATAAATTGGGAAAAGCTGTCACAAAGGTCACTATTGCCAAATGGATCAGGGACTGTATTACTCAAGCTTATTCTTATTCTAACAAAGAGCTTACCACCTCTGTCAAAGCTCATTCTACAAGGGCTATGGCTACTTGATAGCATTTCATTCTAAGCTTGCCATTAGTGACATTTGTGCTGGCTTCATGGTCTTCCCGCACACTTTCATTTCCCAATACAAATTGGATGTGGCATTTAGAGGATGAGCTTCATTTGGTTCCACAGTGCTCAGGAGTGTTTTCCAATGAGCCACCCAGGATTTAGGTGCTAGGGACGCTGTCCCATCAGTACAGAATGTAGGTGAGATAGGATCACATAACATCTTTTAGTTATGTACTTACCATAACTTTAGATGTTTGGGATCCATCTCCCTACATTCTAATAACCACCCTCCTTCCCCTTCCTTGGAGATCAGAGGATATCAGAAGGTCGAATCCTGTTGTTTCATCTTGAAACATCTAACAATGTTATATAAACAAGTTGTGCATGTGTGCATGAATGCGGACAAACAAGATCTGGGGGATTAGTGGTGGTGCATCCTGGGATAAGAAATAGCTCAGCCAATAAGAGGCCTCGCTCTATAGCATAGCGTGCCAAGTCGGAGCCGAGGGATCGGCTCCGAGCCCATCAGTACAGAATGTAGGCGAGATGGATCCCAAACATCTAAAGTTATGGTAAGTACATAACTAAAAGTTACCCTTTCCAGGTGTGAAAAGGAAGGTAAAACTCTGTCTGCCATGGGCATATGTTTTCCGCCCTACAAAGACCTTACTCTAAAGGTCAGAGAGGAAGTGGGAATATGTGGTTCAAAAAATCTCAGAGTTCATACCAGGGCACGCATGGAGATTTTTCCACCAGGGGCAGAGAGGGAAATGATAATAATGGAAGATGCTGCCCTTGCAGCAGAGGAGGCTCGCAGAAGCAGGGCTCCCGGGAGCCCTTTTTTGGGAGGCTGTCCCAGAGCTCCTGAAAGGAGGCCCGATTGCCCACCTCTAGAGGCAGTTGTGGGTCGACTATCCCTGCACTGGAGAGCCTGGCAAAGCCATAACTTCCAATGTGTGTGTGGCAGAGAATTATATCCAGAGGCTACCACATTCCCTTCAGTCATCCCCCTTCCCTTATCAACAAAATCCAATACGTCCTACCCAGTCAAAAGGAGCAAGCAGTTATTCAGGTTCAAAAACTGCTAGAAAAGAGTCATCCAAGAGGTCCCCCCAGACCAGAGGGGATTTGGAACTTACTCAGTGTTCTTTTTGGTTCCAAAGAAGACAAGGGATTGGAGACCGATTCTGGATCTCAACGAGCTAAACAAGTCAGTTCGCAACAAGTTCTGAATGGTCACAGTTCAGTCCATTCTTCTATTTTTGGAAAAGGATTACTGGATGTGCTCGATGAATCTTCAGGACGTGAACTAACATATAAAGATGGACAGGCATGCCAGAAGTTATCTACACTTCCGGTTGGGAGCCAGTAATTTCCAATCCAGAGCCCTACCCATTGGTCTCACCACAGCCCCCAGGGTTTTCACCAAATATATGGTAGCGGTTGCGACTCACTTGAGATGACAAGGATTCCGGGTGTTTCCCTGTTTGGATGACTGGTTCATCTCTGCCCCAACCAGGCATCTACTGTTAAACACATGGGACTCTGTTCTTCAGCTTTGTGCACAACTGAGTATCACAATAAACTACCAAAAATCTCATCTAGAACCAATACAGACCTTGGAGTTTATTGGAGTGGTATTGGACACTACTCAGATGATTGCCAAACTTCCAGCGTCAGGAGTATTGATGATCAGATGACAAACAAACAGGTTGCTTCAGAATCTAAAGGTGGCCGCAAGTCATGTTCTTCAAGTGTTAGGGTCAATGGCTGTGGCTATAATACTAGTCTCATTAGCCAAATTCCACATGAGAGTTCTTCAGTGGCTTCTGGCTGTCCAATGGTCGATTATTCATCAGTCCATGTCCCACCAGATTCTGATAACCAATGCATGCAAGAGACTCCTCTTATGGTGGATGCACACCAATTGTTACAAGGCCAACTGTTTGTTCCCCCGCAACGTAGGCCACAGTGGCCATGGATGCCTTCCAGATAGGATGGGAAGAGCATTATCTGGGGAGGATGTTCCAAAGAACCTGGTCTGCATACGAGGTAAACTTGCACATCAGTGTCCTGGTCCTGGAGATGAGAGCTATGCTCCTTGAGTTGCAAGTATTTCAGGTTTCTCTTCCTTTGGGAACAGTTGCAGTTCAATCGGACAACATGCCAGTAGTCTGGTACATAAAAAAGCAAGGGGGAACCAGGTCTTATCCTCTGTGTCGAGAGGCTGTCAGAGTATGGCAGTGGGCGAACTCCTCCAACCATTTTCTCATAGCAGCGCACATTCCAGGGAAATCCAGTATGATAGCAGACAAATTGAGCAGGTGCACTCTCATGGCTTATGCGTAGTCCCTCAATCCATAGGTAGCAGAGGACATTTTCTGCAGATGGGGTCAGCCTTTCTGCGACCTTTTTGCTTCTCCCCTAAACAACAAATGCAGCAACTACTTTGCTCTGATTTCCCCCACAGGGGAGTCCCCGAGTGATTGGCCCCCCTGTCTACTTTATGCCTTTCCCCCATTTCCTCTAATCTCCATGTTCATTCAGAAAGCAAGCAGGTTGAAGAGAACAGTAATCCTTATTGCCCCATTTTGGCCTCGTCAAATTTGGTTTCCCTTTCTCTGGCTTCATCTTCAGAAGAAGCCCCAGATTCTGGAAAGCTTTCCAGAGCTGCTGTCACACCCAACAGGAATGATTCATCCCAACCTCCACAATCTCAAGCTGACTGCTTGGTTTCTCTAGTTTCATTAATTGCCAGACAACCTGTGCTCTCCTTGCCAGTCAGACATATTCTATTGTCTTTTCATAAATTATCTACCCAAAAGAGGTACAAAAATAAATGGAAGAGATTTGTAATTTGGGCTCAGCAGTGTAATGTAGATCATATTACAGCCCCTGTTCACTTTATGTTGGATTTTCTGGCTCACCTTTTTAATGGCGGAGCATCTGCCTCCACAGTCAAAGTTCATTTAGTGGCTATTTCAGTTTTCCATGTTGGAGAGGATAATTTGCCCTTTAATTTCCCCACTAACTTTACAAAGCCTTCTTAAAAAGGACTTTGTTGTTAAAACCACCTCACAGGGATCCTTCTCCCCCATGGAACCTCAATTTAGTTTTATTGTGCAATCAACTTTTGAACCCGCAGCCACCTGTGATATTAAGTTTCTTTCCTGGAAAACTGCCTTTCTAGTAGCAATCACATCGGCAAGGAAAATTTCAGACATCCAAACCTTATGCTCACATTCTCCTTATCTAGTTTTTCACAAAGACATGGTCTCACTGCAGACCAACCCCTCTTTTCTCCCCAAAGTTGTTTCTCAAACTAATGTCAACCAAACTATTCACTTGCCTGTCTTCTTTCCTAACATTAGCAACAAGGGTGATTATGTTCTACACCTGTTAGATGTACAAAGACAGCTGTGATTCTACCTATGCAGAACCAAAGAGTTTTACAAGACAAACCAGTTATTTATTACTTTTGCTGGCCCTAAGAAGGGCTCATTAGTCTCCAAGGTTACCTTATTGAGATGGCTTTCCGATTATATTTCATTCCTTTATACCGCAAAAGGCATTAATCTTCCCAGGCCCATTCAAGCTGACTGCACTAGGGCTATGGCCTCACCGGCTGTTTTTCAAACTAACGCTTCCATGGATGACATTTGTGCAGCAGCTACATGGTCTAACCATCATACCTTTATCTGCCACTATAAGTTGGACTTGGTCTCCCAGGGAAGGGCCTCCTTTGGTTTGATTGTTCTGAGGAACATTCTCCTTTGAGCCGCCCAGGATATAAGAAGCTGGAGACTCTGTCCCATCTGTGAGGATGAGATGAAAAAATTGTCAATATCAGATTGTTCCATCTGTATTGTCAATTTTTTTCATCTCTCCTCACATTCCCTCCCTTCAACGCCTGGCCCTAGTTGAATAAGAAGTTTTTACAATCAGGACAGGTATTTTGATCATTGTTTCGGCAGAAATGGCCTCTTCAATCATTTGTCATTCTTTACTGTTTATTCCTGGGTTTATTGCCAGTGTGTGTGTGTTATGACAAACAAGATCTGAGAGTACAGGGAGAAATGCATTGTGAGTAGGGGAGCGTCTAAGAGCTTCTTTGGTTGCCACGAGCTTAGTAATGGCTGAGTCAGATCTGAGGATCAGATCCGTAACCCATCTGTGAGGAGAGATGAAAAAATTGACAGTACAGATGGACCATTTATGGTAAGTACATAACTTTTTTTTTTTTTTTGAAATGGCTCTTCTATGCTAAGTCACCCTCTTCTTTATTTTACCCACTGGTTTTACAGTTCATATGAGTAGCTAATCAAAGCTTATTTTTCCAGCCTTTTGTTATTTGACTTATTTGGACCCCAGAGTGTTTTAAAATTACAATACTGTCTCTGTCACATTTCCTGCCAGCACCAACAAGCATTAGGCATTCTCTGGTTCATTATTCCATGCTTTTTAAGCCTCTCAGTGATTTTTCTTCCGAAGGGTTACTCACCTCACAGACCCAACCATTGTTGGATACCTGCAGACTTCTCCACAAAGATTTCTCTTTTAGTCAGTCAGGTTTTGTACTCCACCTACTCAGAGCCTTTACCCTAAAGCCTGTGAAACATTCTTCAAAACCTGAAAAGTATAGAATATCCTTTTGATTCCCCAATAAAGAGTGGTAGTTTCTTTGGGATGGGGAGGGGCTGTATGACCTAAACTACTTGATTTTGGTTAACAACTTGGTTTATTAATGGCACTTGCAGGTTGGATGGGCCTGCCCATCCTATGCGAAGGGTGTGTTGGAGCAGGGATGCAAACTGACACAATCTCTTAGAGAAGGGACAGCTTTGTACAGAACATCCCCGGAGTGGGCTTTCAGCTCACCAAGCCACTGCTTTCAATTAGCCTTCATTAATAAATATACAAAATTATTCACTTGCAAGGAGGAAGACACATAGTGGGTCCCTGTGATGATTCAGGTATGTTGCCCCCTCCCCCATCCAGATGGTGGGTTTAGGACTTTACAAAAATGCCTTCAGTTGTCAGGATAGTGGTGAGGGCAACTTTCATGACCACTTGTATGATAGCTTCACTTGATGGCTCCCAACCCATATGGTACTGGGCTATAGTCCCTTTTATGTAAGAATTTTAAGAGCTGAATCTGATTGAAGATGGCTTGATGGTAAGCAGGCATAGAGCAAAAATTACTTAGGGGAAAAAAAGATTCCCTAGTCAAAGTCCTCGATGCAGAAGAAGAGGTCATTTCTCTTCTTCAACCTTCTGAAGATCCCATGGCTATTTGTACAGAGGAATAAAGCCCTGAGTACATCCCAGTCTACCCAAGATAGAATAGCGGCTCAGGAAACTGGAAGTGCTGGCTGGGGTTGATGAGAGATGTGCAGTCTACATCAGCACGCTTGTCTCGGAGGAAAGACTGTGGTGTTTCCTCCCCCTCTTAATTTTCTGGTGCTCCAGGGAAGTGGCACAAGGCAGTTTCCTTGAGAATAGGCTGCAGAGTTAGGAGAGACATGAGTTTTCGCATCAAAGGCAGTAACAGTAGCCCTTTCAGAGTTGTGTCAAGGAGTGGACATGATTCTGCATTGGGGGTATGGGTGGTCCGTACATAAGTGAAAACCCATGTCACCACCAGGAGGTAGGGGTTAGGGCTGCATAACTAAATAGTCACTAACGGCTGTCAGAATGATGGCTCTGTGATCAGCTGTCAACACACTGGAAATGAGTAGACCATGAACGACTTTTGACCAGTGAATAACAGTTGGGCCAGAGAATCGCAGAGAGGTAATTTTTTGAAATCTGACAGGCATAGGGATGCCAAAAAAGGGAACTTGGCCATCAAATTCCCATTCATTCTATGCAGAGGAGGTGATAGAAGACTTTTATAGATTCAGCCTGCAGTCCACCAGGTGGATAGCTAGAAGGATGCTGTCAAAGTTGCATGGAAAAACACAGGCGTGGCTGTCCCTATTCCAAATAAATCAGACCATGCCTTCCCCCTGATGTGTTCAGATTAGGCAGAGACTCCAAAACCAGATACCCTTGTCCCTGCAGCAGGCTCTTGAAAGGTTCCAGCCCCTCAGAGTTTAGTCATCCGTCCACCAGACAAGGTCCATAGCTGCAGACATGTTTGATAATTGCTTATTTTTGCCATCCCATTTCTCATTTTGGATAATGAACTACCATATTTGCATGGCATGTTTTCAAGGGACCTGGGTAATAAAATGAACCATGTGTTGGAGTGGTTTTTGAACGGGCCTTTAAAGGAAAATTTTAGGATCCAGACCAGTACTTTATGGTTCATGTTGTATAACTCAGTAGGATTTGCTGGTAGTGTAGTGTGATTAAATATTCTACCAGCACTCATAGTTGTGAATTACAAACTTTGCTGAGTATACCAGTGAAGCATTTCTGGAATTTCCTTCTTGTTATGGGGAATCATATAAAGAAATGCTTTTGAGCAACCAACCAAATTGTAATGAATCAAAAGTAAATGATTTTAGCTTCATTTTGATAAGCTTAAATAAGCAGGTTGATATTGTACTTATTACACAGTATGTAAGGCAACTTGTTTCTCAGAGTGTGAGAACTAACATTTGTCCTGTCTGCAGGTCTAATTTTCAAGGTGCAGTAAAGTTACTGATAAGCATTTGACCTTGCTAGACTGTTCATGCAGCTACGAATATTGTAGGCAGTGAATAATGCAGTCTGGATTTTCAAGCCCTCAGCTATACTTTCCTTATAATTGCTTCAGAGAATCTAAAGTAGCCGTACAAGGCAGCCAAGATTCCAGCCTGAACAAGTGAATATCATGACAGGTCCATGCCAACCACCTTTTTTCAACTAAGTGATTAACTGAAAATTGCAGTCCTGCCAGCAAAAAAATATGTACTAATTTGTATTGTAAGTAAAGGCTCCATAAGGAGCTGTTATTTAAAGAGGGATCTGAAGTAGGAGAATTCATTTGTCAGCAACCTGTGGGTATGGATCCGATATCGGATCCGAACCGGCATGGTTTATCCAGCTATGGATCCGAGCTCCTAGCTCCTCCCCTCACCCATAATGCCCTGCTCTCCCTACATGACCTCAGATCTAGTTTGCCGCGCATGGTGAAGGCTGGGTCGTCAGAGCTCCGAAAGCTAAGTTGTAGTATTTTTGATAAAAGGGTTTTAAAATTGTTAAAACTTTAATTTTGTGTGAAAGTTATAGGTTTCCCTTCTGTTTATATTTTTTTGGGTTAATTTAGTATAGTTTTTACCCTTCCCTCGCTGGTTCGTAGTTGGAGTGTGTGTGTGTTTTTTTTTTGGGGCCTTGTGTGAGTGTTTTTAGTTTATTTTATTGTCACTATTATTTTATTAAAAAAAAAAAAAATAGTGATGTCTGAGGCCCCAAAGGCTGTTTTTTCAAAATGCTCCGAGTGTGGCCATATGCTTTCCCCTGCTGATGGCCACACTCTGTGCGTTCGATGCCTTGGGGTTGAACACCTCACTTCAGGGTGTTCAATCTGTGCAGGGTTCAACCCCAGGGCATTGAAGGAGCGGAGGTCGAAGCTGGTCTTGGCGGGACTCTTGCCCCCAGACTCGGCTTCGGCCCCCGCCCCCTTGGTGGTCACTGTTTCGGCAGTCCCTGCCTTGCCTGCTCCCCCTCCTCCACCCGGGATTCAAACTCCCGCCAAAGGGTCGGAGGAGAGGGAAGCCAGGAAAAAGGACCGGAGAGAGAAGCACCACAAGCGGCGGGCCGAGACCTCCATTTCGGCCCCGCCGGCTAAGCGGGCTTCTCCTCTGGCCCCTCTGGCTGCTGGCTCTCCCCCTCCTCGGCTCCAGTCCCCATGCTTTTCACTGGAGCCTGAGGATGAGGAGACCCGACCTCCTTTGAGGCTATCGAGGCGGCACTCAAGGCCTACCTCGGTAGCCTCGTCGAGGTCTACTTACAGCCTCTCCGATGCTGATCTGGACCGGATGATGCGAAGGTTCATCCAGGCCCAGATGCAGATGGGCGTGTTCCTGCCTCCCCCCCCCCTCTGGGGGGGAGCTCGACCCCCTTTTTTAAGCCCATTGCTCCTTCTCCGACCCGCTACCCGGGTTCGGAGCGTCCGGACCCGGGCAGCCTCGGAGCCGCTGGTGGGTCGACGCTGACAGTACTGGGTACTTCGGATCTGACCCTGCCCTCGAGTCTGTCGGATCCGACCTCTTGGAGCCTTGGCCCGAGCTTCGGATCCGAGGGACTCAGTATGCCTTTGGCGCCGTCCTTGTCAGAGCACACTGGCCCCTCGGATCCGAGGGGCTCGGCGCCGGCTCCGATCCGCTCATCGGATCCGAGGGGGAGCCGACTTTCGGATCCTGTTGTCGAGGCTGGCTCCCCCTCGGCTTTTGATGTAGTGGAGAGGGCTCTGTTGAGGGCATCCAGACCCCGGCCCTTGCCCGGCTCCATCCGCACTCCATCTGCTCTGGGCCAGGCTTCCATCACCCGGCCACTGGGACAGCCCGCTTCACTGCCCCAAGCAGTTCCTGTGGTTCTGGACATTGCTGGTGAGGGCTCCTCGGACAGCCCCCCCGAGGAAGCACCTCGCAAGCATTCGTGTAAGAGGAGGCACATAGACTCCCCCGAGTCTTTGACCGAAGACACTGACTTGGAGGAAGGGGAAGGCTTCCCAAGCTCACCCCCTGAGGATGTCTCCTTTGGAGACATCATGGAAATGTTACGGATTAGAGGTGGGTGGTCTGCCCCAAAGTCTTCCTTGGACGAGTCAGTGTTCTTGGAGGCATTTGAAGCGGGCCCGTCTACCTCTTGGGTGTCCCCTACTGCCGACCCCCTGGTGGACCTTATTACCACCACGGCGTGGAAGGAACCGGACACCGTGGAGCCAATCCCTAAGAGGCCCGACAGGATCCTTAGCCCCCCCTGCTGACCGTGCCCACTGGAGCAAGGGACCCCTGGTAGATGCCATGTTGTCGGCAGCAGCCACTAAGAGGGAACTCGCCCAGGAGAGTCCCTCAGTCCATCCCCCGAGCAAGGAGTCTCGGATAATGGACCATTTGGGGAAGCAAATCTTTAGTTCAGCGACCTTCTCAGTGAGGGCGCTCAACTATTTGGCACACGTCATTAGGATGCAGAGCGATCTTATCAAGGAATACGTTGCATCCCCCCCAGAGCCCATATCGGAGGAGGACAAACTTGTGCACTCCACCCGTATGGCCACTCTCCATTCTGTGACTAACACCTCTATGCAGTTACTTTCCCACGCTACCGAGGGAGCCACTAGAGCTGCGGGAGTGGGCCTAGTCACAAGACGGCAGGCCTGGCTCCGCCACTGCGATTTTATGGAGCCCTTCAAAGCGTCATTCGCGAACGCCCCCTTTGACAGTTCTGCCCTTTTTGGCAAGACGGTTCGCGATACCTTGGTTCAGAGCGAGAAGGACGGGAAGATGCTGTCTGCCGTCGGAGTCCGCTTCTCTGTGCCCCAGAGGTCCTACTCTAGGAACCAAAAGGGCCAGAAGAAGATGTGGTTCCGGAAGTTGCAGCATTCCCAACCCGCTCCGGACAACCAGTCCTTCCGCGGCAGAGGAGGACAGGGAGGACGCCGCCCTAGGGGCAGAGGGGCTCCCAGGAACTTTGGGTCCAAGGAACCTTTCTCTGAATGGCCCACACAGCAACCCTGAGGGGTTGCCCGACTGCTCCACTCTGGAGGCAGTCGGGGGACGTTTCTCGGAGCACCTAGCGGCATGGGAGTCCATTACATTGGACCGCTGGGTGCTCCGGATCATATCCAGAGGTTACAAGATCCCCTTTCTTCATGTCCCAAAGTTAAAAATCCTCCCCGATGGTTCCAACCGATCAGAGGGAGGCCGCTTCAGCAGAAATTGGCCATCTGCTGAGAAAAAGAGCCATCCAGCCTGTCCCCCCAGACCAGATCGGATCAGGGTTCTACTCCAGGTTCTTTTTAGTGCCAAAAAAGACGGGGGACCTAAGACCCATTCTAGACCTGTCCCTGTTGAACCTGTCAGTTCCCAAAGAGAAGTTCTGGATGGTCACTTTGCAGTCCATCCTCTCCCTTCTAGGGGAGAATCACTGGATGTGCTCTATAGACCTCAAGGACGCGTACTACCACATTCGGATGGACAGACGATCCAGGAGGTTTCTTCGCTTCCGGCTGGGAGCCAGTCACTACCAGTTCAGGGTCCTTCCCTTTGGTCTCATCACAGCCCCCAGGGTGTTCACCAAAGTGTTAGCAGTGGTTGCGGCCCACCTGAGGCTTCAGGGGGTGCAGGTCTTTCCGTACCTAGACGACTGGCTTCTCACCGCCCCAACGAGGCATCTACTCTCTTTGGCAAGAGACTCCTTCCTTCGTCTAGCTCCCAAGCTAGGCATCACAGTAAACATAGAGAAGTCCAACCTGGTCCCTACTCAAACAATAGAACTTATAGGAGCCAGGTTAGACACGAGAAATTTAAGAGCCTTTCTCACAACCGACAGGGTTCGGAATCTGCGACTCCAGGTGTGGGCCATCCTTCACTCCAGCTCATCACCTGCGGAATTGATCCTGAGGGCGCTAGGGTCTATGGCGGCAGCGATTACTCTTCTTTCGCACGCCCGCTTGAACATGCAGGTGCTTCAGTGGACACTTCAGGTGCAATGGTCATTTCTCTCCCTCCCCCTGTATCATCCCATTGCAATCAGCATGGCTTGCAAGCGGTCTCTCTTGTGGTGGCTCCATTCTCTGGACCTCCACAGGGGCCGCCCCTTTTGTGCATCTCCCCCTCTCGTCACGGTGACCACGGACGCTTCCCGCCTCGGGTGGGGTGGGGGGCATTTTGCGGGCCGGATGGTCCAAGGCACGTGGAGCGATTCAGAGACCTCCCTGCATATCAATGTTCTGGAAATGAGGGCGGTGCTCTTGGCGTTGCAAGCACTTCAGGCCCTCCTTCCCCTGGGAACAATTGCGATTCAATCAGACAACATGTCGGTGGTCTGGTACATCAACAAACAGGGGGGAACCAGGTCTTACCCTTTATGTCGAGAAGCCATGAGAGTGTGGGAATGGGCGATCTCCACCAACTGCTTTCTCATCGCAACACATATTCCAGGTCGGACCAACATCTTAGTGGACAAGCTCAGTTGCACCATTCTCTCCCCGTACGAGTGGTCTCTCAATTCTCAAGTAGCGAAACGTATCTTCGCACAGTGGGGGACTCCCTGTTGCGATCTCTTTGCTTCTCCTTTAAACGCCAAGTGCAACAATTTTTTCGCTCTAATCCCCCCTCCAGGGGATTCTCCGAGAGATGCTCTGGTGCATGCTTGGCCTCCCGGTCTTCTTTACGCATACCCTCATCTACCTCTGATGCTACAAGTACTTCAGAAAGCCTCTCGGTTGGGGTGCAGAATGATCCTCATTGCCCCATTCTGGCCTCGACAGATCTGGTTCCCTTACCTAAGGTCTCATTCAGTGAATCCACCTTGGATTCTAGATCCCATTCCGGATCTGATATCACACCCGTCGAACTTGCCAACTCCGAACCTGGACAACCTGAAGTTGACTGCTTGGCTGCTCCAGTTTCACTCCTAATCAGGACTCCCGGTATCTCATCCCCAGTTAAGGCCATTCTGGTAGCAGCCCACAAGCCCTCTACCAGAAAAATTTACCGCAGTAAATGGAAGCGTTTCTCCATTTGGGCAGAGCGGCAAGGCCTAGATCCGTTCATGGTTCCCCTTCCTTTGGTTCTAGATTTCCTTACTACTCTCTTTAATGATGGCGCCAGTAGTTCCACGGTCAAAGTTCAGCTGGCGGCCATATCTCATTACCATGTTGGACATGATTCAGGGTCTCTTATGTCGGCTAAGTTATGCAAAACCTTCCTAAAAGGCACCTTTTTGCTCAGACCACCTGTCAAAGAAACGGTTCCCCCGTGAGATATTTCCTTGGTACTTCAGGCCTTGACCGCTCCCCCCTTCGAACCTGTGGCCACAGTCAATCTTAAATACTTGTCCTTTAAGACTGCTTTTTTGGTAGCCATTACTTCGGCTAAGAGAGTTTCAGAGCTTCAGGCCCTGTCCATGAAACTGCCTTATTTGATTTTTCATCCGGACCGGGTGTACCTCAGGATCAATCCCTCCTTTCTTCCTAAAGTAGCTTCGGAGGCTAACATTAATCAGTCCATCAACCTCTCTGTTTTCTTCCCTAAGTATCAAAACAAAGGCGAATACAAGCTGCATTCCTTGGATGTTCACAGGCAGCTTTGTTTTTACCTTCATAGGACAGCTGGTCATAGGCAATCAGACCAGTTGTTCATTTCTTTTACCAAATTCAATCTGGGTAAACCAGTTTCCAAAGTTTCTTTGTCACACTGGATTTCTCAGTGTATTCTGCTGGCGTACCAAGCCTCTGGGAGGCCTGCACTGGAGGGAGTCCATGCTCATTCGACCCGGTCTGTCTCTACTTCAGCGGCATTTAAGTCGAGGGTTCCTCTGGATGACATTTGTTCAGCAGCCACTTGGGCTTCATCTCATACCTTTATTACTCATTACAAGCTGGACATCACTTCTAGAGGTAGAGCATCCTTTGGCTCCGCGGTGCTCCGGAATATCCTTCCATGATGGCCACCCAAGATTCAGGTAGCTGGGGACTCTGTCCCACAGGTTGCTGACAAATGAATTCTCCTACTTCAGATTTAGAAGTTATGTACTTACCATAACGTTCCATCTGTGTAGGTGGATTCATTTGTCTGCAACCATCCCGCCCTCCTATCCCCCTGGCCTTGTCAGTTTCCTGCATAGGGTGTGTTACCCTTTGGGTAGGGTAGTTGGTGCAGGGCAAACTCGATCTGAGGTCATGTAGGGAGAGCAGGACATTATGGGTGAGGGGAGGAGCTAGGAGCTCGGATCCATAGCTGGATAAACCATGCCAGTTCGGATCCGATATCGGATCCATACCCACAGGTTGCAGACAAATGAATCCACCTACTCAGATGGAACGTTATGGTAAGTACATAACTTCTAATTATTTAAAGAGCAGGCTAAAGCATTTGAGGTACACTCATATCACTTAACTTTTTCTCAGACTTCCATCGTAAATTTTATCCAGTGGGCGTGCCTTTGTTGAAGGTTGGGCGTCGAGCTGGCACCTCGGCGTTTTGTAAAAAATCTACTGCTAATCATTAGCGGACCGAAGTTCCGCTGTGGCGACCCCTTACCGGGAAAAGCCGAAAGACAAACAACAAGTGTTGTAGTTACAGGATTTTCAGTGTTAGCCATGTGGTGTCATGATCTTTATGTGCTTTATTAAGACCAACAGAAAAGTAAGAGAAAAACCTAAAAAACTCCTAATACAGTACCAGGAATTTAGCAGATGAGGGAAATGTGTACGTTAACTACAGTGCATATAATTAGTGGACTAGATAATCAGATTGTATGTGTTGTTCATGTAAAGTAATTTCTCAAGAAATGCACAGTTTTTGGAGGTGGGAGGTAACTATTCTGAAAGGGGTAGTAGGGCTCGGATGTCATGGTTGCAATTTTGTGTTTCAGTTAGATAAAGGACTTAATTGAAAGTTTAGATTCAAGCCCGGATCAGTGAGGGACTAAACCTTACAGAAACAAGGGATGTCTCTCTTTTGAAATGTTGGAATTCACAATGCCACTCATATGTAGTCCATGCCCCCCCCCCCAAAAAAAAAAGACCAAAAATGCTTCTCATTTAAACTTGTATTTTGTGAGGAGGTAAGCCTAGCTCCTCCCAGTGTGGGAGCAATCCCCCCACTCCCTAAACTTACATATGCCAACTCAGAAATTGCCGTAGCTTGGATAAAAAGGAATATTCTGAGAAGTGGCAGTCTTGGACTCTTAGTGTATGTAAATCAGGAGTTTCAGCCACTTGGTCTCCAGATTGCAAGCTTAAGCATTCCATGTCCTGAAATTTATAGTCACGAGGTTAAGGTGATTTAGTGTCTGAAGAAACTTTCAGCAGTACAATCTTAAGACAAGAAAGCCATAGGAAACTTTTAGGTTATTTTTTACAATGTATTTTAAAGGTTATAATTACTATAGCTATGCATGTGCTATTTAAATGGTGTAGTAAGTAGTAATTGTAGTCAAGGCCAGGGCAGGCAGCTGTTTACTTTGTGTATGCTAATTAATTAAAACTGAAGATCTGATGTTGTCCTTTTCATTCTTTCTCACTATTGGGTTACAGATCCAAGCCTTGGATCCAAATCGGCTGCATATTTTAGACTTGGATCCTAGTCTTGAGCTCCTCCCTCTACCCACAATGCTGTACACTCCCTATAGCTTCCTCAGATCTTGTTTGTCGTCTTTTGGGTACAAACATGGATTCTTGGTCTTGAGTGAGAACTGCTTGGTTTGCTGTTAAGATAAGTCCATTTTTTATCCCTTTGTTTTACTTTTTGGGTCTAAAATACTTTTTGATAGTTTCATCCCCTTCCCATTAGATTTCTCAGGCGTTCGGGACAGTATTCTTACCTCTGCCATCCTGCTTCTTTCTTCCAGAGCAGTTGGCACTTCTGCCTTCCATTTCTCACTCTTTTTCTTTATCTTTCTGTCAGATTTAAAAAAAAAATCCCTTCTCTAATTGTTAAAGTAAAGGGTTCTTTTAACGTTTGTGGCTGTTTTTGGTGTGCAGTGTTTTGTGTGCGTGTGTGTGTGTGTGTGTGTGTGTGTGTGTGTGTGTGTGTGTGTGTGTGTTGTATTGTGGCAGTTATGTCTGAAAAAACACTGTTTTTTTAGTGCTGCTGATATTGTGGGGATAAAATCCCCCAATCTGATGCACATAGTAAGTGTGTCTGTTGTTTAGGACCAGATCATCTGCGATCGGCTTGTGACATTTGTGATGGATTTAATCCTCGAGCCATTGCCAATTGCAGGAATAAGCTAATATTAAAAGGTCTTTTACTTGCTTCTTCATCCTCATCAGGGGCTCAAACCCCCTCTGTGAGTCATGTTGGGTCTTCGAACTGAAGAAACATCCTCACAAGATCTCGAGGGCTTCTTTGGAGCCACCATCTAAATCAGCTAAGACCTCGGATCTGGTCATGTCGGATCCAAGACCTACTTCTGCCGTGTTGGATCCAAGAAGCTGCTCAGATCTAGCAGATATCACCACGATTACCTCTCCTAGGCCATCTTCTTCTACCTCAGATCCGAGAGTTAGGACCCGGACACCAGAGTTTTCTACCAGGGTATTTTCTCCAACTTTGGCCTCTAATCTCTTACAAACCCCCTCCAGACATTCAAGGCCTTCATCAGTTGCTTCCTCTAGGTCCTCTAGAAGCCTATCTGATGTTGATATGGACAGGATGATGCAGATGTTCTATAAATCTCAAATCCAGATGGAGTTTTGTCAGTTCCATCCCCAGTTGGATTCGTGAATTTCCCTGCTACTATGATTCAGTCTCCTCCTCTGATCGACCAGTGATCTCTGAACCCCAGGATCCTAGGTACCCAAGAGAGTTGGCATTAGATCTGGGGAAGCATCCTTCCTTGACTCCAGCTACTCTGATTAGCTCTGCTGCAATTTCATGAGATCAGAGTGGGTCTTGGATCCGTGATATCAGCGTTGGATTGGGGGTGGAGGATTCAGCTCTGACCTTCTTGGATCCATCCCTTCCTCTCAGTGCTTTGGCACTCAACAGCTCTGGTCCAATTCTGTCTGGTGGCCACAGATCAGGAGTTGTTCTTGCCTTTTCTTCTTCGACTGTTTTGGCTTTGAGGGAGATGGAGGAGTTTATCCAAGTCTGTTGGCTTTCCAGACTGTAGAAAGGGCTTTCTCTGTTCACAGGGAGCTGACGTCTCTTATCTCTGATCCTCCTCTTCTTCCTTCACTGGATCTTAGTGTTGAGCCAATCATTCCTGTCCAGGGTCAGCTGGCATCAAGAAGCCTCCAGGTCCTTCCACCAAGGAAGCCCCCCTTTCTTCCAATATGTCCCCTGAACACCCCACAGAAGAAGTTCCTCAGAAGAAAATGTGTAAAAGGAGGCATGTAGACTCCCTGATGGAATCACTCATCGAAGGCACTGACTTTGAGGGAAAAGGATCCCCACAATCACTACCAGATGATGTATCTTTTGGAGACATCTTGGAGATCCTTAGACAGAAAGGTGGCTGATTGGCCCAACCTCTTCCTCTTGAAGAGTCAGTGTTCTTGAAGGCTTTCAGGGTGGGCCCAACTATGTCTTGGGTGACCCCCACAGTGGACAAACTAATTGACTTAGTTTCCCACCAGGCTTGGAAGGAGACTGACTCAATTGAATCAGTTCCCAAATGCCTGACTCAATTGAATCAGTTCCCAAATGCCCTGACAGATTTCTTGTTCCCCTAAGGACAGGCTGCATTGGTCTAAAGGTGTGCCTGTTGATGCCATTGTTGTGGCAGCAGACACCAAGAAAGAGCTAGCCGAACAAGCTGTTCCATCCATCCGCCGAGCAGGGAGTCTCGAATAATGGGCAGGTTTGGTAAGCGCATTTATGCCTCAGCTACCTTTGCACTAAGATCATTACATTACTTGGCACATTTCACTCGATTACAGAGAGATTTGGTCAAGGAACTTTCCAACTGTCTTGCAGAGACCATGTCGAATAAAGATTTCACAAAAGTATCTCCCCAATTGGCTACTCTTGCTTCTGTGACTAACTCCTCCATAAGGCTCATCTCCCATACAGCTGAGGGCACCTCACGGGTAGCCAGCTCAGGTATTGTTGTCAGAAGACATGTCTGGATGAGGCTTTGTGACTTTTTAGAACCTTTCAATGTGTCTTTTGTCAGTGCCCCCTTTGATGGCTCCTCGTTGTTTGTGCAATCCATCAAAGAAACTATTATCCACAGTAAGCAGGTAGGAAAGACCCTGTCTGCTGTTGGGATCAAGTTTTCCACCCCTTGGCTGTAGAAATCAGCAAGGTGGTAAGAAGACTTGGTTTTGAAAGTCTGAAGGGTCTTTTCAGGATCTACACAGGAATTGTTCCTTCAGAGCCAGAGAAGGAAGTTTCAGTGGTAGATGCTGACCCAGAGGCAGAGAGGGTCTACAGAATCAGGGTTTCAGAGAACCTTTCTCTGACAAGCCCTATCAGTGCTCCTGAAGGGCTGACTGACTGTCCATCTCTGGAGGCAGTCGAGGGTCATTGTTCCCCGCACCTAGATGCCTGGACCAATCTGACAACAAATGCCTGGGTGCTAAACATAATATCCAGAGGTTATTACATTCCCGTTTCCCTTCCAACTCAAGTGGAGCAAAAGAAACTCCCTGATGTACCACCCAGTCAGAGGGAGCACACGGTACTAGAAATTGAAAAACTGCTGCAAAAAAAGAGTCATACAAGAGGTCTCAACTGAACAGAGAGAATTCGGAACTTAATCCCACTTCTTTTTAGTGCCAAAGAAAATGGGGGACCTGAGATTCATTTTAGCTCTAAGTAATCTAAATCAATATATAAAGAAGTCAAAGTTCTGGATGGTTACAGTTCAGTTCATTTTACTGCTGTTGCACAGAGGACGATTGGATATGCTCTACAGACTTTCAGGACATGTACTATCACATCAAAATAGACAGACTCTGCAGAAGTCATTTGCGATTCAGGCTGGGAGCCAGTCATTACTAATTCAGAGTTCTGCCCTTTGGACTCACCACAGCTACCAGGGTGTTTGCCAAATGCATGGCAGTAGTGGCAGCTCACCTGGGAATTAAATTATTCTAGGTGTTTCCATATTTGGACGATTGGCTTCTAACTGCCCCAGTCTGACATTAACTTCAGACCAGGGATTATTTAGTCCAGATCTTTAACTCTCTGGGTATTACTGTAAACCTTACCAAATCGAACCTGTCTTCTGTTCAGAGGTTGGAATTCATCAGTGCCCTTCTGGATACGTCGCACCAAATAGCTTTTTTATCTCCACATCGCATAATATCTTTGAGAAGCCACGTACGGGACATAATCTCTTTACTGTCTCCATTGACAAGACAGATAATTCAAGCTCTTGGCTCTTTGTCAGCTGCAGTCATCCCAGTGCCCTTAGCAAGGTTTTTTATGAGAATTCTGCAAAGGACTTTGGGTGTTCAGTGGTCTGTTCTTTACAAGCAGTTATCTGTTCCTGTCAAGTTAACTCTGATTTGCAGATGACCTCTTCAGTGGTGAATTCATTTGGATGATCTGTTTCTGGGCAGGCCATTCCTCCTTTCTCCCCCACAGGTACAGTGACCACAGACACTTCCCAACTTGGGGGAACATTTCAAGGGAAAGATGGTCAAAGGCAATGTGGTCTTTCTCTGAGACCAGTTTGCATGTCAGTATCCTGAGATGAGTCTGATAATGTTGCAAGCTTCTCAGGACAGCCTCCCCTTTGAGACTACAGCAGTACACACCAACATGTCAGTAGTCTGGTATATCAACAAATAAGGAGGAACCCATTCTTACCCCTTATGCAGAAAAGCCGTGAGGGTCTGGGAGTGGGCAATATCTTCAGACCACTTTCTAATTGCAATGCATATACCGGGGTAAACCAAAGTTCTTGCAGACAAACTCTGCAGCTCCATCCTGACCCCTCATGAGTGGTCCCTCAATCAGTCAGTCGCTAATCAGATTTGTGGCCATTGGGGCCAACCTTGCTGCAACCTCCCCAAAACAAGTGTAGCAAGTATATTGCACTGATACCCCCTCTGGGGGAGTCCCAGAGGGATGCTCTGGTTCACAATTGGCCATCTGGTCTCCTTTATGCCTACCCCCTTCCACCATTGATCCTGAAGTTTCTCCAGAAAGTCAGAAGGCTGAAGAGTTCAGTAATCCTCATTGCCGCCTACTGGCTTCTTCAGATATGGTTCCCTTTTCTCTGGTTTCATCTGAAATATCCTCCATGGATTTTGGAGCCAAGACAGGCTCTTCTATCTCACCCATCAGAGAGTCGACATCCCAGTCTACTCACCCTCAAACTGACCACTTGGTATCGCCAGTTCCGGTAATTGTACAAAGATCCAGGCTGGCTTCCCTTGTTTTACCTTCCCAAAAAGCTTCTACTAAAAAAGTGTACAGAAACAAATGGAAATGATTTGCCATTTGGGCATCCAAAGAGAATATTGATCCTTTCTCAGCCCCTGATTTCAACCATCCTTCTTTTTCTTACTTGCCTCTTCAAGGAAGTGGCTAGTTTGTCCACTGTAAAAGTTCAGCTGGCAGCCATATCCCACTTTTGTGCTGGAAATGTTTTTGTCTCCCTTTCTGCATCTAGATTATGTATGGCATTCATGAAAGGGATTTTTCTGCTTAGACCCCTGATAAATGATCTTTCTCTGCCATGGGATCTCATTGTTATTCTTCAAAGCCTAACTCAAAAGCCCTTTGAACCAGCTAATGATTGTGAGATATTCCTTTCTTGGAAAACCATCCTTTTGGTAGCCATCATGTCAGCCAAAAAAAGTTCCTTATTTCAGGCCTTATCATCTAGACCACCTTACATTATGTTTCATAAAGATAGAGGAGTATCCCTCTGTGCCAATCCATCATTTATGCCTAAAGTATAGAGACTAATATTGACCAGTCTATACAATTGCCAGTCTTTAAAAATTTTTCTAACAAGGGCGAATATGCTTTACATTTGTTTGATGTTCATAGACAACTAGAATTCTACCCTCATAGAACAAAACAGTATAGGAAGTCTGACCAACTGTTTTTATTTTCTTTTTCACCAAACCATCTAGGAAAGCAGTCTCCGAAGTGACATTGTTCAAATGGATTATGAACTGTATTTCACTAATTTATTCAAAAAATTATTTGGAGTTGCCTCTCTCATCTAAAGCCCATTCTACCAGATCTATGGCTACATCATCTGCTTTCTCCGCCAGAGTGTTGATTGATGATGATTGTGCTGCAGCCACTTGATCAAAGACTCATACCTTTGTGACACATTTAAATTGGACAGTGTCTCCAGAAGTAGAGCTTCTTTTGGTTCGACAGTGCTCCAGCATATCCTTCCCTGAGGCCACCCAAGAATAACGTAGCCGAGGACTCTGACCCAGTAGTAAGGAAGAATGAAAAAGACAACATCAGATTTAGAAGTTATGTACTTACCATAACTTAGCATCTGTGTTGTCTATTTTAATTTTTTGTCACTCTCCCTCCCAGCCATTCCCCAACCTAGTGGCCCCTAGAGGATCTATGGAAATTATACAAGCCTTTATGTTCCTGGTTTGAGCCTGAGATTTCTTTCTGTCTGTACTGTCTCTTTATTTGGTAGGCAATAAGGCAGCAAACTCAATTGAGGAAGCTATAGAGAGTGTAGAGCATTGTGGGTAGAGGGACGAGCTCGAGACTAGGATCCAAGTTTGAAAAAAGTGACCGAGTCAGATCCGAGGGTGGGATCTGTAACCCAGTAGTCAGGGAGAATGAAAATGGATGACACAGATGACGGGTTATTGTAAATACATAACTTCTACTTAAAGTCTATCTGAGGCCAATTAACTCTGACAGTCATAAAGTAACAAAGTATTAAGTCATTTAAACAGTAGTATTGTATTGCAGTTCATTGTTCTATACCTTAAATTAGAGTTTTTAAAGGCTTAAGATTGAATTAATAGGATGGTAATAAGATAATACTTCATTTAAATAAAATAGATAAGCAGCTGAAAAACAGATCAGATATTGTTACATCTCTGTCACTGATAGGACTAGGACTGATGGGACTAAGCACTGCACCTTAAACTTTTACAGGCTACCTTAGCACCTCTCCTTTGCCCATCATGCTGCTTGTGTAAGGACCCCACTCCTGATATCTTTAGCCAGTTCCAGGCCATTCAAAAACAAAGGTAAATGTCTGAAGATGTTTAATTTCTTTATTTGTTTTTAAGTTTAATTATGTATCTGTTGTAGCCATTTTCATTTCTTATCTGTTTTAGTTAATTTTTAATGGTTTGTATTGGTTTTAGCTGTTTTTAAGTTAAGTTATTTTAATCAGTGTTTTGTTGATTTTGTAAGGCCAGAATCAACAAAACACTCATTCAAGTAAAATAATAATGAAATAATGATTTTTCTCTTTTAAACTTAGTGGCATTTGAGTTGCCTGCCCTTTCTATACATTTATCTTTGGAAGCGCTTTCTAGTTTCATCTCATTTGTTCGTGCTATTGTACACTTGAAGATCAATGAGGAAGTCCCTCTCCTTCCACTGCTAAAGTTTGAGCTACCCTGATATTCATATCTTCCTATCTACTTAACGCATAACGCCTAGAAGTATTAATTTATTAATCTTTCTCTCTCTCTCTCTCTTTTTTTGTGCATCTTAATTTTAAACCCTGCAACATCTGGCACACAACTACCAAACACTGGAGAGCCTTGTGTATATTTTCAGTATACCACTATAGTTACATACACTGTCTGCTGCACTCACTGTACTCTTCTAAACACCTGAGCAGCAGACCAGATGCAAGATCAGTCTGCTAGTTTCACCTGTGTTGTCTTGCCAATCTTTTAGCAGTAGGTTTCCTAAGACAGTGTATTAACTGTCTTATGCTCACAGATAATGAACTTATTCTCAACACTAATAGATGTCCTTCCATTCACTAGTTGCAGTATTTTTAACCATTGGGATTCCCTGCCCTGTAAAGCCCGACATCCGGCCAGTATACAAAAGTCTACTACTGCTTAAGGTAGGCCGAACATCACGTATGCTCCTCGCATAAAGTAGGGGATAAAGGTAACATCTGGACATGCCATCCTCAGAACATCTTTGCTGCTAGTCCAGATGCATCTCTCGATCATCGGTCTGAATGCCTATGTCTTTCAGCCAGTGCAAACATATCTTACAATTGTCGTTCTGCACGCCTGTGTTCTGTTTGCTGGTCTCCAAGCCATTGCAGATAAGTGCTTCATTGGGGTTTTCTATTTTCTTGCCTTGTTATTACTTCAAGGGGTTAATATTTCCCAGGAAGGGTAAATGCCAGTGCAGGAGACAGATTCCCCATAAAGACCGCCACAACCAGTATTTATTTTGCCCAGGAGCTTCTCACGACCTGCTCCATTTGTCAGGGTTTCATACCGAAGACTCTGTGAAGTATACTGTCTTCTCTAGCATTGTAGTTAGAGAATCAGCGATTCAAGCATCTTGCTTAGGATACCATAGAAGGAACTTCCCACCCCAAGGACAGCCATTAGGGAAGAAGAAGAAGAAGAAAAAAAGACTGGAATCTTCCGCTGTCCAGCCTGTTCCAGACATTTCTCCCAAGGGCAGTGAGAACTTGGAGGCTCACCCATCTTTATTGTCAGATTCCTCTGCTTTGACCGAGTTGGAGGCTGGCAGGGATCTGTCTTTCAGCACATCTGATGAGGCTTTGCAGACTATCGTTTTAGGCAGTCATGGAGAACCAGGGTTGATTATTTCCAAGGTGCCTAGGGGTGTTCCTCAGATTCTAGTTAGGGAAGAAGTCCCAACTGCTGTTACTAAATGCCGTCCTGGGTCATAGCCTTTTAAGTTTTACAGCACAGACGTCCCATTATAGAAAAAACAGAAAACTAAACATATCTCTCCTGCTCCTAGGGATCCACAGAATGAGTGACAGGCCTTCACTCAGGGTTTGTTTAAAGTTTTGATGGCATTAAAACCTCCTTGGGGGGGGGGTTCTGTTTTGGCCCCCTTCATGGTCTTCTCCTCCCCTTAAAAGGTCCAGGTAACAGGATTCCTCATAGGAGATGGATTCTGATGAGGAATCCCTTGCTTATTTTTCCCAGATTCTTTCTCCTTTGGACTATGGGTCAGAGGAAGAGGACTCTTAACAGCCCTGATAATCCCTTTATAGAAATTTCTTTTGGTTACACAATCTCCTGGATGATGGAGTTCTCTGCTTTACCCTTTGGCCTTTCTACTGCCCCAAGGGGATTTACCAAATGCCTCACTCCTGCAATTGCTTTTTGCAGGCTTCAGGGGATCCAAATATTTTTTTATTTTGATGCCCTGCTGATTCAGGCCTCCTCTCCAGAGATCATGTTGCAAAATTTTCATTTTGTCATTTCCCTTCTTCAGAGTCTAAAATTCACAATAAACGTCAAAAATCTCTTCTCTGACTCCTTCTCAGGATCATGTTTTTCTAGGTTGCAGGATTCAGACAGTGCCTGTGCTGGCATCACTGCCTCCTCCCAAGGCCTTAACTCTCATCTCCTTTCAAACTCTCCTTTCTCAGGCCTCCGTTACAGCCAGGGAGTTTCTGAGAGCTCTGGGATTCATGGCATCCACCATCCCAATGCTTCCTCTGGCCAAACTCCACATGAGAAAGTTTCAGTGGTTCCTGAAGACAGTTTGGCTTCAACATGCACATCCTCTAGATTTTGTAGTTCCTCTTCTTCCTTGTCACAGGAAGGACCTTCTCTGGCAGATCTAGCAGTTGTCTCTTAATCCAACTCTCCCTTTTCATTCCCCTCTTCCCTCTCAGGAATTGTTCACAGAAGCTTCAGACATGGGATGGGGGGGGGGGCAGATTTGGCTCTCTAAAGATACAGGGGGTGTGGCCTTCTCTTCAACAGAAGGAGTACATCAGTATCAAAGAAATGAGAGTGATTCTGCAGGCTCTTCAGGTTTTTCATCCTCTTTTCTGTCCAGGACCTTTCAAGGTATTTACAGACAATACTACAGTGATGTGGTATATAAATAAACAGGAAGGAACAATATCTTACCTTCTTTGCCAGTTGGCAGTCCTGGTATGGGATCTTGCTGTCCAGTATCAAGTGACTCTTCAGGCAGTTTACAGTCCTTCTAGTCAAAACATTGTAGCAGGCACTCTGAGCAGGTCTAACTCAACCCCACAAATGGATGATTCACAGGGTTGTGTTTCTGGACATTGTCCACTGGTGGGGTACTCCTCAAGTAGATCTATTTGCCTCCCCTCTGGACAGACAACATCCTCTATTTTGTGCAAGAGTCCGATATCCTGTGCAAGAGTCCCATATCCTGTGGTGTGAAAGGTGGATGCCCTGTCTTTTTCTTGGAAAAGGATGCATTCTCTCTACCTCCTCTCAGCCAAAAGGGAATCACCAACAAGATTTTGGGAGTGTCCTGCTGAATTTTGACTTTTGGAATGAGAGGAGGTAGAGAGAATGCATCCTTTTCCAAGAAAAAGACAGGGCATCCACCTTTCACACCACAGGATATGGGACTCTTGCACAGGATATGGGACTCTTGCACAAAATAGAGGATGTTGTCTGTCCAGAGGGGAGGCAAATAGATCTACTTGAGGAGTACCCCACCAGTGGACAATGTCCAGAAACACAACCTTGTGAATCATCCATTTGTGGGGTTGAGTTAGACCTGCTCAGAGTGCCTGCTACAATGTTTTGACTAGAAGGACTGTAAACTGCCTGAAGAGTCACTTGATACTGGACAGCAAGATCCCATACCAGGACTGCCAACTGGCATTGGTTCCCTCTTCTGCATTTAGCCAAGGGCAGTCATCAAAAGTTACTTCACAGGGTGGACCTACTTACACAAGTCAGGGGATTTCTCATTCATCCCCACCTGTCCATTCTTCAACTGACACTGTGAGTGATAGGATTTTTGATTCCACATAGACACCTTTTTTCTGAGGATGTGCTTAGGGTCCTGCAGGAAACCAGGAAACCCAGTACTAGGAAATTCTACTTATCCAAATGGAAGACGTTTTCTGTTTGGTAATTCTCGTAACCTGGATTCATTTACTGAGGATGTTCCTTTGGTTCTTTCTTATTTGTGTGAATTGCTCAATGTTGGTTTGGTCTGTTCTTCTGTTAAAGCCTACTTATTAGCTATTTCTGCTTGTCTGCCTTTATCTCCTCCTTTAGCTTCTAGATTTGAAGCTAAACAATTCCTTAAAGGCATCCTTCATATTAGGCCTCTCGAAAAGCCTGTTCCTCCTCCCTGGGATCTTAATTTTGTTTTGGAGAAGTTGACTCAGGCTCCTTTTAAGCTTGTTGCTTCAACTTCTTTGCACCATTGATGTTAGAAAACTGTTCTTTTGTTGGCCCTTACTTCTGCCAGAAGGGTGTCTGAACTTTAAGCCCTTCTGGCTTGTCCTCCTTTTTTGGCGTACTAATCCATCTTTTATGCCTAAGATAGTTAAAGATTTGTCACTTAATCAGTCTATTCATTTGCTTAACTTTTTCCCCTTTCCTCAGTCTGCCAGTGAGAGGGTGCTGCATACTTTGTATGTGCATAGACAACTCGGATTTTGTTTGGATAAGACCAAATATTGTAGAAAATCTGGTCAATTCTTTGTTTCCTTTCGTCCTAGATCCCTAGTTTTAGCTGTATCCAAGCAAACCATTTCTTCTTGGATCTCAAAGGCTATTTCTACTTTTCATGGTAAGAGCCTTACTTCTTCTGTAAAGGCTCATTCTACTAGAGCTGTGGCTTCTTCTGGTGCTTTTTTCAAGGGGTTGGATGGAAACTCTGTTCTTGAAACAGCTACCTGGACTTCTGTGCATACTTTTACCAAGCACTACAAGTTGGATGGAATCTCCAGAGCTAGAGCTAGTTTTGGTAGGGCCATCCTTCATGGCTTCCTAGAGGGCTGTGCTGGTCCTTCCTCCATCCAAGTTTCTTCTTGAGCTTTGGCACTCTCCCAACAGTTAAGAATACTGCAACCAGTGAATGAAAGATATAGTACAGTTATGTAAAATCTTACCATAACAGTAGATGTCCTTTGCTTCACTGTTGCAGTATTCACTCCCTCTCTCCTCCCCTGGTCCATTACCTTCCTGGATGTACTGGTTACCTCTTGGCTTTCCTTGGAGTGACGTTCCTACTGGGGTTGTCAATTTTGAGAATAGACCATGTGGACGTCACCTTTATGCCTTACACTATGCGAGGAGCACACATGATGTTCAGCATACCTTAAAGCAGCAGTAGGCTTTTGTATACTGGTCGGACATTGGGCTTCACGAGGCAGGGAATCCTAACATCTAAGAATACTGCAACAGTGAGGGAAAGGACATCTACTGTTATGGTAAGATTTTACACAACTGTACTTTCAATCTATGAAGTATAATGTTTAATTAAACTGAAAGCTTCCTTCTCACCTTTAAACTTGCCCTGTGAGCTTCATATGTTTCCACCATAATCCTTCACTACTCACACCAAAATGTCTTTTTTGAGTCTGTTAAAAAAAAAGTCACTCCTAAAGCCTCCTGGTAATAACAATAGGTTTCAGCAAAAAATTAGACCAGTCCTTCACCTCTTGCATACCTACCAATAAAAGTCACCCTGAGCAAAAACACTCCAAATTTACTACTCAGTGAGAGGAACAAGAAACCTTTCTGTGATCAGTGACTCTATTGTCAGGCACACTGTCACTCACAAAGCTGAACAAGGAGAGGGTTACAGTGAGCTGTTTTTCAGGCACCAGGATCTCTGTCATTTCTAGGTGTCTAAGGACCCTAACACCTGACAAATATGACTCTGGCATGGTAATGGAGCATGCAGGAGTGAACAGCTTCAAACATAAAACTCTTATGGATGTATAGAGAGACATGTCAGAACTGTTATGAATGCAGGTAAGACAGTGGTCATGATGGTAATCCTGCCTTCCTTCCCCTCAAATGGTGCCTAGGTACAAGGAAAAGATAATTGGCTTTAATAATTCATTAAATACCTAATGCCATTCCAGGAGAATTCATTATGTGTCAGCATGAGACAAGATGCTCGACAGTCCAGCTCGCTTCACCAAGGATGGCCTGCACCTCATAGTCTAAGGCTTCTGCTTATTGGCTAAAGCCTTTACTGCCCCCAGTGCCTTTTTAAGGTGGAGTCATTGATGTACATTCCAGTGTAACTAGAGTATCAGTCCCAAAAACTGGATCACATTAAGGTGGTTCTCCACAGAGGTAAAAGTCTAAACAGTTAATTTCCTAATGTTGAAACACTTGTGCATTTGGAAAATCATCTTTGTTTGTGTAATTTGAGAGTTTATTTTAAATGTACAGAGAATACTCCCTCTATACTAGAATTTCATGCTTTTCATGTCTTCAGACCCAGTGTCAGCTGTGATGGAGTCTCCATATTTGTCAAGGTGCTTACTGCCTCCAGGAAGATCCCTAGGAACCCACTAAATGAACTCCCTGAGCTGCAAATTACTCTAGGTAGGATTAGTTATGGACTAATAGCTTGTTGCAGAACATCTTCTTTGCCCCCTGTTGACCAGTTACAATAAACTCAGTGTTTTAAATGATCTCCCTTTTTTGCAAAAAAATCTGTTATTTTGGGGGACTTTAACTGCCCTTCAGTAAACTGTGACACCTATACTTCCAGTGTATGATATGTCCAAAAATTCACAGAATTAATAAACAAAAGCTTCCCCGAACAGCTGATAAACATGCCTTCTAGATGAATTGGCAATCTTGCCCAGAGTCTTTCAAATATGGCCACCTCTTGTACTACTTCTCTGGTATCTCCTTCCCCAGTTAAGCTTGAATACAAACTTGTGACGTCCTTTTAAACTCTCCAAATACCATACTGCAAACCCAGCTGAATTTAAGGACTATAAATGTGCCAACCTCAACCTATTCTGTGATGAAATATTAAAATTTATTTACGACTGCACCTCCTCTGACCTTGATACAACAGTAAGCTTTACTCAGAAATTCTGTCTACATCATTTTAAAAACAATGCATAGAGCTAGCAGCCCATACCAGACCCACGTATCACAGAAAATTAAAAAGAAACCACCCTTATGGCCCATCACCATAAATAACCTCTACAATGAAAGACATTCCTTAAATTGTAACTTCTACAGTGTCAGAGCTTCCAGTGAAGATGGCTTTCTGCAGAGCATCCAGGAGTACCGTGGTCCTTCTAAGGGAGGACAGCAGTCTCCTACCTGAGGCTTTATCAGACTGCTACTATTTGGAGGCAGTCAGCAGTCATATTTCTCAACATCTATCTGCATGGAAGGCTATCCCTTGCATTAGGTGAATCAAGGACATAATATACAGAAGCTATTCCATTCCCTCATGAAAATTCCCAAGCTGCAGTATCTCCCTGTCCTGGACAGCTCACCTTATCAGAAAGTTGCAGCCAGATTAGAAGTGTAGAGTTTGCTTCTAAAAAGAGCCATCAAAGTAGTCCTCCAGACCAGAAAGGGCTAGGCATTTTTGATATGCAAAAAGACAAAGGACTTTGGCCTTTTCTCAACTTGAGCAGCCTAAATCAGCAGATTTCCAAAGGACCCTTTCATATTTTTGATACAGTCCATCCTTCCCTTTCTGAAGGAGACTGAATGCTCTCTCTGGACCTTCAGAGCACAACACATACCTGTACATCAAAATTGCCAAGCCGTCCAGTAGATTCTTGCATTTCCTGGAGAGAAGCCAGTTTATTTCACTTCCAGACATTGCTATTTGGTCTCACCACTGGCCCCAGGGAGTCCACCAAATACATGTCAGTAGTAGCAGCAGCTCTTCGACTGTAGGGTTGTAGGATTTCTCCTTACCTAGATGACTGGCTCCTTGTAGCCCCAGCTCTGAATTTTCTCTTAAGTAGACAGTTTGTGCTTCGGACATCTGCTCCAGAGGTCCTTAAAGTGTAATGAATGAGGGAATCGTATTTATGGAGTTTCTCAGATTTTTCAGCCTTCATTCTCGAGATTTGTCAGGGGTTTAGAGCTACATTTTGCACCATTTTTTGTAAAAAAAATGTTAAGGGGCTTCAGAAAGAATGGAGGAATCCCCTTAGAAACAAGGACAGTCTAACAAGACTGAATGACTGTCTATAGAATAACCCCTCCTCCTTTCCCACTATGGCAAGCTTTTAATTATTCCTCAAAATCTGTCCATTTCTTTCTCTAGTAATAGATAGTCTCCGACAAATGGGTTCTATTATTCATCAGGGATACAGGTGGCAGTGGGAATCTTTCCCTTCTTTTCAGGGGATTCCTCCTCATCCTTCAGATCAAATTTCTTTTTTTCACTCCTGTCATTCAGCATCTGCTAAGGGGATGATAAGAAGCTGTCTCTCCTTCTTGGAAAGGGAAGGGTTTTTATTCAGCAATGTTTCTGGTACTAATGAAAAATAGAAAGAAACTTCATGGAAACCAGTTTTAGATTTAGTTTCCTAATGTTATCCATTTTTGACCTGTGTCATCTAATTCCCCCTTTAGGTTTTTTTAGTAGCCCTAGATGTAAAGGGCATTTGTCATCACATTCCTATAGCACTAGATTTCAAACATTTATTTTTTTTAAACAAGAAACATCTTTATAGATTTCAAACCTTTCTTAAGATTTTTCTGTATCTGGATCACACTTTCAGTTTTCTGCATTACTGTTTGGATTATCTACTGCTCCAAGGGTATTCACAAAGTGTCTAGCTCTAGTGGTAGCTTACTTTAGACTGTAAGGTATTCATATTTTTCCTTATTTAGTGACTTCTTATCTTTGCAGAATATTTTTCAAAGTGTCAAGAATCTTTCACTTGAGTGAGAGAGCTCCTTACACTGGGGTTTCAGGCGAACATCCAAAAGTCTTTGAGTCTGTCCCATAAAATTGTTTTCTTGAATTGTCTGTTAGATTTTTTCAGTTCAAAGAGCTTTTCTTCCACAGGAAAAAAAGTAGATCTATATGTAAATATTACCAAAGCCTCAACAAGGATGTTTCTCATGATGCTAGGTTTCATGACATCCTTAATCAACATGACTCCATTAGCCAGGCTGTAGATGAGAAAAACTCATTGTTACCCAAAAATCAGTACGATCCCAACAGCAACATCCCCTTTCTTTCCAGATTCCTATTTTGAGATTTTTAAAAAGGAACTCCTTTTGAAGAGACACCAGTTTTGTCTGAATCTTGGTCTCCTCTTTTCCTTTCCAGCTCCAGCCAAGTCTGTAACTACAGACTCCCCAAACTTTAATTGGGGAGCCTTGTCTATGGAAGCCAAAGTCAGGGGGCCTGAGAAACAAAACAGACGATGTGAAGTTGCCCCATCTCGTCTTCATTCTTTACTGATAGGTTCGGAACTGATCATCTGTTCCGAATTGGCCGCTTACTAAAGCTCGAGGTCTCAAACCAACTCGTGGCTCCATCCCTATCCCATGATGCTCTAGTGCCTTCCTCAGATCTTGTTTGCCGCTAAAACAGATCGGGTCATTTACTAGCTCTGGCTAAGTGATTTCATATAGTTTTTCTTGTTCTTTAGTATTAGTGTTAAAAAAAAAAAAGTTTATTTATATATATATATATATATATATATATATATATATATATATATATATATATATATGGATTCACTTCAGAAGCTCGAATTAACAAAATCTCGAACTGCAAATAACCAAAACCAAAAGATCGAGTTTCGGAAACTCGAACCTCTGAAGCGAAACCAACAACAACAAAAAAAAAAAAAGACAAACTGTTCATCACTGTTCCACAAAAAAACAAACAAAAAAACCCAGTATTTAATGTGGGGGGCTGTGCCCCCCACACCCCCCTACTTAAATATACCAACTCCAAGATCGCGCTACAGTTGGGAAATGGGAAATCTCCCGTCTTGCACTGTATGCAGAAGCGCAAAACGGGAGATTTCTCATTTCCTGTCAACACTGCAAAAAAAATAAAACATTATGTACACACAGAGCGTACAAGAATCCTTGCTTCTGTGTGCACGCAATGTATTAAGGTAAGTAAACTCTTATTTTTAAACACTACACATATTCGATTTACTGAAATCTCGATCATATGGTCTCGACCATATGAAATTCGAGATTTCAATAATTCGATTATGTGAAGTGTTCCCATATATATATATATATATATATATATATATATATATATATATATATAGCATTTCTAAGTTTTGGAATTCTTTCTTGGTAGATTTAATAGTTTAGTGTGTGTCAGGCTAACTTTCATTTGGCCTTCATAATCCCTATTCCAGTTAAAGTTTGCAGTGTTTTTTGATAATTAGATTAGAATAGTTGTTTGGTGTGCCTTCTTATATATAGATGTAATTGTGTGGTTATTTAGACAATAGATAGTAGAAATAGTTCTGTGGTAAACCTTTGCAAATAAAAGTTTGCAGTGTTTTTTGATATTTAGATTAGAATAGTTTCTGTGCCTTCTCATATATAGGTATACGTAATAGTGTGTGGTTATTCAGGTAATAAATATTTGAAATACTTCTGTGGTAAATCTTTATCAGTAAGACATTCCTGTCTTGTTATTGTCTTTGTGTGACAGAGTGATTCTTAGACGGCTTGTTTAAATTAGAGGGCCTTTAACCCATTTTATTTAGAGGGTTTCTTATTGAGTGTGCGTGAGTACATAATGTCAAAACCGAAGGATCAGAAACCTTCAGGTTTTAAAAAATGCCCTAAATGCTCCCAGAAAATGTCACTTACTGATGGACATTCGGAGTGTGTCTACTGTCTGGGACCATTCCACTTACAAGAATCTTGCTCGATTTGTCATGCATTTAGTTCTAGGTGCCTCTGAGAAAGGAAAAACAAATTGATTCTGAGGGGCATGATAACATCTTCCTTTCAAGAAGCCATGGAAAAGGGTCAAAGTCCACCAAAATCTACTTCGGCTGGTGAAAAAAGTTCACAGAGGTCTTCTTCTTCTACTTCAAGGACATTGGAGCCATCCACTAAGCTTCCTAGGATGTCTCCCACAGAAACTCAAAAATCTGACTCAACAAGATCTGCTACCTTGGCTCCACCCTTATTGAAACTGAGAGCAGTTCAAGTTCGAAGCCGCTCCCTGGTATTGGAGCCGATATCTCTGACTCTCAGGTCTCCCATATTACAGTCTACAGTATCGGCACCATCCTCTCAGTCCTCTAGAAGCCTGTCAGATGATGATATGGATTGCTTGGTGCAGAGATTGCATAAGACACAGGTGCTGACCAGACTTTTATCGGATCTGACTCCCAAGAAGTTCGGAGCCGACTGGAAATGTTCCCCTGACTTCTATTCATCCTCTGACCCCAGCAGTGGTTTCAGAGCCGGGATGTTTGGAACTCGTAGTGGTGGAGTCATAGAAACCGGGAACCATTTTGGCTGCTTTGGTGCCGACCTCTCTGACTGCCTCGGTACCATCCGAGATGTCTAGGGGCTGACACTCACTGGTCGGGTCTGGGGTGGACAGTCGAACTGAAGCTTTTTCGGTTCCGAACTTGCCTCTCGGGGACTCGACTCAGGTGAGCTTGGCTCCTACTTCAGCTTTGGAGCCACCCCCTGTGGTGCTGGGAGCATCACCTAACTTCTTGGAGCCAGATGTTCCCTCGCACCATGACAGGGGCCTTCGCAGCCATAAGGAGAGCTCTGTCACCAAAGACATCCTCACTACCAGATCCAACCATTCCACCCTTAAAAGCTCCGGTGTCTCTCCCCGCACAGGCGATTCCACAAAGGCATAGAGACCCTAAGCCTCAGGATCCCCCACTGGGTGAGACCTTGTCTTCTGAAACCTCCCTGGAGTGTCCCCCCGAGGAGGTCCCTCGGAAGACACTATGCAAGAGGAAGCATATTGACCCCCAGGATGAGTCAGTTACATCGGATACGGACCTCGAGGAGTCAAAAGGGTCCCCAAGGTCACCCTCTGAGGATGTCTCCTTTGTAGACATCCTAGAGAACCTAAAACAGAGAGGTGGCTGGAATCCCATCAACCCTTGTGATGAGGAGTCTGTATACTTGAAGGCTTTTGGATCTTGACCTTTATCCACCTGGGTATCTCCTTCTTTCAACGAGCTCATGGATTTAGTTTGTCGAAAGGCATGGGAGGCTCTAGATTCATTGGAACCCATCCCCAGGAGGCCCAACAAATTTATTACTGCGACAACAGATAAAACCTTTTTGAATAAAGGAGTACCTGTGGATGCCATGGTGGTGGTGGTGGCCACTAAAAAGGACTTGTCGGAAACTTCGACATCTGTCCATCCCTTGAATAAGGAGTTGTGTATGATGGACAGGTATGGCAAGCACATGTTTTCATCAGCGGCCTTTACCCTTAGGTCGCTTGACTACCTTATGCATTTCACGAGGCTGCAGAGAGATCTCCTAAAGGAGCTTGGAGATACTCTCCAGGGTACAGTAGTTGCAGGGGCAGCAGATATTCCTTCCAGCTTGCTACCCTCAATTCAGTGGTTAACTCGTCCATGCGTTTAGTATCCTATGCAGCCGATGGAGCGAGTAGGTCAGCGGGTTCTGGAATTGCCCTCAGACGTCATTCCTGGATGCGCTTATGTAATTTTGCGGAACTCTTTAAGTCATCCTTTGTCAGTACCCCTTTTGATGGCTTGTCCTTGTTCATGCCCAAAGTCAAAGAAACACTTACCCTATCCCAAGGGTCAAAAGGGTGGGAAAACATGGTTCTGGAAATTCCAAAGGATCCTTCAGGACATGCAGGGTGAACCTTCCTCCAGGAGCAGAGGAGGTAATAACGGAAGAAGCCACCCACACGGCAGAGGTGGTCCGCAGACCCAGGGCGACCGAGAATCCTTCTTCGACAAACCCTATCAGCACTCCTGAAAGGAGGCCCAACTGTCCCTCTCTGGAGGCAGTTGGGGCATTCTCATCTTTGCACCCACAAACCTGGCTAGACATAACAAAAGACAAGTGGGTGCAAAGTATTATATCTGGAGGCTACACAATCCCCTTTTCAATGCCACCCCCAAAGATAAAGAGTATCCCGGATGTTCCACCCAGTCACAGGGAACAAACAACCTTAGAAATTCAAAATTTGCTACAAAAAAAGAGTCATCCAGCCAGTCCTGGCAGATCAAAAAAAATTTTGGAACTTACTCAAGGTTCTTTTTAGTTCCAAAAAAGACAGGGGATTGGAGACCCATTCTCAGCAGACTAAATAAGTCAGTAAAAAAGACAAAGTTCTGAATGGTCACACTACAGTCAATACTTCCCTTTTTAGGAAAAGATGATTGGATGGGCTCTATAGACCTCCAAGATGCATACTACCATATAAAGATGGACAGACCATCCGGTAGTCATCTGCATTTTCGGCTGCGAGTCATTCATTATCAATATTGAGCTCTGCCGTTTGGCCTGACTACAGCCCCCAGAGTGTTCACCGAATTCATGGCAGTAGTTACGGGTCACATGAGGCATCTAGGATTCTGGGTGTTTCCATACCTAGACGACTGGCTCCTAACCACCACCACCAAGACCAAGCACCTACTTATTCAGGCAAGAGACACTACCCTGAAACTATGCGCCCAGCTGGAGATTTCAGTAAATTACAAAACATCTGCCTTATTGCCATCAAAGCATATCATCTTTATAGTCATAGAAATAAACACAGAAACCATGGTAGTCAAGTTGCCTTCAGACAGAGTTCAGTCTCTTTGACTACAGACCCGAGACCTTCTTTACAAGACAAAAATACAAGCAAGGACAATCCTGAAAGTACTGGGGACAATGGCAGCAGCAATAGTGGTGATTGCTTTAGCAAGGCTACACATGAGAATCCTCCAGTGGATGCTTTTCACCCAATGGTCCATGCAGGAACTGCCAATGACCCATCTCATAACCCTGACTGAGTCCTACAGGAAAGACGTTCATTGGTGGCTTCACTCTGACCAAGTGACGATGGGTTGTCTAATTTTCCCCCTTCTCTGGTAGTCACAGTGACCACAGACGCTTCCCAGATAGGGTGGGAGGACATTATCACGGAATAACAGCCCAAGGCACTTGGCAGGATCACGAGGCTCATTTGCACATCAATGTACTAGAAATGAGAGCGGTGCTAAAGGCCTTGCAGGCATTCCAACACTCTCTTCCAATGGGTACACTTGCATTGCAATAGGACAACATGTCAGTTGTATGGTACATAAACAAGGAGGAACCAGATCTTACCCCATCTCGTCAGAGCAACATTTTGTAGCAGACAAGCTGAGCAGTCAACTGCTCCAGGACTCCAGGCAACAAGGAATGGAAGACAGATGCGTTTTCTTTTCCTTGGACAGGAATGTTCTTTTACGCTTTTCCACCCTTTCTCGTAATATCCAGGGTCATTCTGAAGACTTAGAAGTACTCTCCAAAGACCATTTTGATGATTCCCTTCTGGCCCAGTTAGCCATGGTTCTCCTTTCTTTTGGAAATGGTCAGGGCCAGTTATCACAAGCTTCCTCACAGACTGGATTTATTCACATAAAGCCAGGGGTGAGCTGACCACATGGATAATAGAAATTTAATACCTTTTAGGCACCTTTTTTTCTGAGGTCATGGAACAGGTATTAATGGTGGCAAGAAATAGTAAATGGAGGATGTTTCTAGCTGGTGACAAGAAAAGAACCAGTACCCATTCAGGGCTAGTGTTTCTCTTGTTCTGCATTATTTGTGTCCACCACTTAATAAATATAGGTCCACTGTAGTAACTAAAGTAAAAACTCACATTTTAGAATAAGAAAGTCTGCTTTACAAGGTGAAGGTATAATTATAACAAATGGCAATGGTTAAAAACTATGCACTAGATCTTTAAGAACTAATCCTTCATTTATGCCTAAAGTGGCATCCGAGTTTACTTTGAGCCAAGCTATCCATCTCCATGTCTTTTTTCCCAGAAAATTGAATGTAGGAGAAAAGATACTCCATACCTTGTATGTCCACAGACAACTCAATACTATCTGACAAAACTAAATCTTTCAGAACTTCTGTTCAGTTAATTTCTTGTAAAGGTAGTCAAAACAGACTGTTTCCAAATTATTCTGTCATGCTGTTACCTTTTCTTGTACTGACCACAATAAAACTATTTCTGACAGGGTCAAGGCTTATTCTAGTAGGCCTTGGCTTCATCTGTGGCTTTTTGAAAAGGGCTGGATTCTAGAAGTATTCCAGAAGCAACAACTTGGTCCTCTGTGCCTACTTTTACAAAGGATTATAAACTAGATTCCTTCTCCTGGTCTAGAGAATGCTTTGTTTGAACATCCAGGAACTCCTGGACCCTCATCCTTCCTCATCCCACTCATTACAAGCTATAGTAGTCTACCTGTATAGTCAAGTCTACTGCAGCACTGATCAAATGATGAACATAGTACAACTGTGTAAGTAAACCTACCATAACAGTAGATGTTTGAACAATCACTGCTACAGTAGCCACCCCCCTTGTTTGTATGTTTTTGCCATGGTGAGGACTTTCATTTTTATTTTCCTTGTGTTGTCCTCTTTCAGGGTTGTAGCCTCCCTCTGTCATTTGGCATGAAAGTTGTCAAGGGCTTGATACCCAAAAATCACTGTTTTTCTTCAGCTGTGATCACGTTAATGGTTTGGGTGCATGGAAGATGTCCTGAAGCTTTGGAAGCTGGACAGCTGTTATATCCTTAGCAGGATATAACCCATATAGCTAAGACTACTGCAGCAGTGATCATTCTAATGGCTATGTTTATGGTAAGTTTACATATATAATTGTACTTTCTCCCTGCTGTGGCCTCACCTCTTGAACAGCCCTGACTGTCTGAAGCCGTCCAAGAATCTCCTGTCCCACCTGGATGATAGGCCTTACCCAGCCTTTCAGTCCAGCAGGTTATCTGCTTCATTTCTGCAGTTGCCATGATGGCCAGGGACTCTTCCTATTCTGAATGGGTGTTCTAGATCTTTACCTCTGGCCAGCAAACAATTACAGGCCATTGCTAGGAGTTTAGAACCCCCTCTAACAATTTCCTGTTCCTACGCTTTTGAAGTATCTGTCACAGATTTTTTATTCAAGCTTTAGCTTCTCTTGCATGAATGTCTCCTGGTCAGACATATCAGATTTTCATCAGGGTGCTGTTTCTGTGTCTCTCTAGCTTCTTTTAAATTCCATAAAAATCTTGAAGTAGACCTTACTGCTTCAGCCTTCCCACAAAATCTCCAGTTTATTTTGGCGACATGTACTTTAATCCTGGATAAGCTTACCCTGCCTCCTTTTGAGCCTGCTTCCTCTGTGGATGTAGGTTTTCCATGAAAAGATTTTCCTCTAGTTACTGTTGTTTCATCTAGAAGGATTTCTGCAGATCAATTCTTTTATACCTTTCCCCTTTATATTATCTCTCATAAAGGCCAAGTGTCCTGGAGGACAAATCCTTCCTTTGTACCAAAAGTAACCACTAAAGCTAATGTCATTAAGTAAATAAATCTGCATTCCAGTTTTTCTCACAAACTGGATTTGCTCACACAGCTTCAGGAGCAAAGGATACACCCCAGCAGAGAGCAATTGCAACTGACAGCCTGGGTGATTCTATTTTGATATCTTGTAGGCACTTGTTTCATGAGGATGTGAAGCAGGTATTTCAAGAGGCAAGAAAACCTGCAACTAGAAAATCTTACATTTACAAGTGGAAGAGGTTTTCAAGGTGGTGCCTAGCCAATAACAAGAAGTCCTGAAAGACTTTTGACCCCTTTGGTTTTGAAGTATGTGTGAGAGCCGTAAATATGTGATATGCTTTTTATCAATGTGCATCTTGTGGCCATCTCAGTTTGTCTGCCTATGGATCTCATCTTTCATCTCTTTTGTGGCCAAACATTTTATGAAAGGAATGTTGCACATGAGACCCCCCTCAAAAGAAAATTCCTCCCTCAGATCTCAACTTTGTTCTTAAAAAAATTGAGCTTACTTTCCACTGAACCTGCCTCTTAGGATTATTTATGGTTCATTATGTGGAAGACTGTTTTACTTATTTCTCTGACATCTGCAAGGCATGTTTCTGAGTTGCAAGATCACGTGGTGGGCAACCCTAATCTGATTTTTCACAAGGGCAGGGTTGTGTTGAGCACTAATCCATCATTTATACTGCAAGTTGTTTCTGAATTTACATTGAATTAAGCCATCAATCTATCTTGATTCAAAAAAACAAGGGAGAAAATATTCTACATACTTTTAATTCATTCAGGCAGCTTGAGTACTACCTTGATAGAACAAATCCCTTTAGGAATGCTAAACAGATGTTTGTCTGTTATATGGGGGCTAAGAAAGGTCAGCCTGTCTCTAGGCAAACTATTGCATGATGGTTGTCTTCTGATACTCCCAAAATGGTAAATCTCTTCCAGGCAAAGTTAAGACTTAGTCAACTAGGACCTTATTTTCTCTTCAGTGGCATATTGGAAAGGAGTGAACAGTAGAAACATTCTAGAGACAGCAACCTGGTCCTCTGTTCATACTTTCACAAAGCATATAAATTGGATTACTTTTCAAGGTCCAGAGCAGGTGTTGTTAGGACCATTCTCCAAGGGCTCCTGATTCCTTGTCCTTCCACCTCCCAGTTAAGGTAAACTTTGGAAATCTACCCAAAATGCTACTGAGGCAATGGAAATGATGAACTTAACATAGTTGAATAAGTCCTACTTACCTGCAATAGTAGATGTTCGAATTCCCCACTCCTCAGTGGCAGCACCCATTCCCATCCGCCAGATTGTGGATAGTTGAGGTGGATTTCTACCTCTTTGATTCATTTTTTGTTGGATTTGTTTTTTACATGGTTTTGTGATTGGCTGTGAATTTCGTCTTGCTAGATGATTCTGGCTTCAGGTTCTGTCCTCTCCTGCTTTGTAGGAACAAAAAAAAAATCTGAACACTCCCTTTCTGTCACAGCTAAAGGCATCGCTCTCAGGATATGCGCAGTCAGTCAGTTGTCACAGGAAGTGAGATGGAGAGGCGTGTGAGCTTTTGAAAGTTGATGAATACTGGATTACCTTGGCAAATAACCCAAAATGACACTTAACTGCTCTGACTCGGCTGAATACTAAAGCTCGAGAGCTCCAACTGCCTCGAGGCTAACCCCCTTTCCTATGATGCTCTGGGCCACATTCCCAGATCTCATTTGCCACTCAAGCTATCGAGAAGTGTTCCTGCTGGCTCGTTGGCTATGTATAGGTTTTTTCCTAATTCTATTTGTCTAAAGTTTCTCTCTTTGCTACCTTCCTTTCCAGATAGTTAGTTTTCATGTTTTCTGCATCAGGTCTTTGTAGTACTTAGTTTTTCCCTTCCCAACTACTAGTGAGAGTTCCATTTAACTTAGAGGGCTCACACGGCCCGTTTACTTTAGAGGACCGCTTCCCCTTATGGTTAGAATCTGTTTGAGTTAGAGGATTCTTATACCTTTCCCCTTCTTTCTTGCTGCTACACTTTTTTTTTGTTTGTTTTTTTTTTAAACAAAGATATATTTATATTTGTATCTGTATCCTCTTTTTCTGTGGTTTATAGGGGTAGTTACAGTTTGCTGTGTGTTTTTCCAGTTATAGCCTTTATCTTAAAGTTAGTCACTTAATTTGCTTGGCTGTAGACTTAGACAGGATGTCTAAAGATAAGGAGAAGGAATCCAGGGAGCATAAGCAGTCAGGCTTCAAGAAGTGCGATAAATGCAGTCAAAAGACATCTCTCATGGATGGGCACACAAGTTGCGTTTACTGCCTCGGTGCCATCCATTTACAAGACCCCTGCACCATATGTCACACATTCAGTAGCAGGGTGCTCCATGAGAGAAGGAATAAGCTGATGGCAAGGGGTTTATTAAAAGGGTCTTTTCAGGAAGCTTTAGATATCCAGAGCTCCAAATCTTCCTCCCTTCTTTAACCCACACTAAATCACCAAAAAGACCGGCCTCTACAGCTCCAGTTTTGGAGCCACCAAAGAAATTGGTTTTATCGGAACCGAGAGCTCTTGACTCCAACAAGTCTAGAACCAAAGAATCCTCTTCGGTGCCTAGAGTGTCCATGGAGCCAATAGAGATATCAAGGAGTTGGTCTCCTTTATTGGAGCCGATATCTCCAACACTGAGATCTCCTATATTAGAGAGGCAGATCTCCTCCCTTGTCCACCTGTTCTTCGAGGAGTTTACCTGATGATAACGTGGAGATGGTGGTGAAGAGATTGCTTCGAACACCGGTTCTGGCTAAAGTTTTGTCGTCTCCAGCCCCAAAGGAATTGGAGCCACCCCAGTCGGCGCCTGCCTTTTCCATTCCTTCTTTGATCACCCTGGAGTCTTCTGAGCCAGAGAGATTGGCTCTGATAGTAGCGGAACTGTTGGCACTGAGACCATCTTTGGACTCTTCGGTTCTTACCTCCACTCTGATGTCATCGGCTCCTTCCGATGTCGAGGAATCTAGGAGCCCATGCTCGTTAGTCAGGTCTGGGGTGGAGAGTCGGCGAGGAAAGTCGTCTGATCCAACTCTACCTGTCGGTGTTTCGGCTAAATTGAGCTCTGCTCCTACCTCACTTTTGGACTCACCAGCTCCATCTCTGAGTCGATCTTCTGTCTCTTTGGAGCAGAGAGTCCCTTCAGAGCGGGGCAGGGGGGCTTTCGAACTGATGGAGAGTGTGCTGTCTCACCCAGACAGCTCCGCTGTTGGAGCCAACCTCTCGTCCCTCCCAGGTGCCAGTGTCGATCTCCTCACCACTGCCCTCTCCCAAGAATAGAGACCCAGAGCCTCAGGAGGCCCTGCAGGTGGCGTTGTGTCTTCCGAAACTTTTCCGGAGTACCCCTCCGAAGAAGCCCCTAGGAAGAGACTGTGCAAGAGGAAGCACATAGACTCCTCTGAGTCTGTCACTTCTGATACCGATTTGGATGACTCTGAGGATGTCTCTTTCTCCGACATCCATGAGATCCTGAAACAGAGGGGTGTCTGTAAGTCCACCAACCCTTCAGAGGATGAATCTGTATACCTGGAGGCTTTTGGGTCTCCACCTTCCACTCCCTTGGTGACTCTCCCATTTGACCAACTATTGGGTGTCATTTCTCGTAAGGTCTGGACATCGCCTGGTACAGTGGAGCCTGTTCCAAGGAGGCCTAATAAATTTATTACTGCTTCCTCAGAGAAGAAATTCCTGACTAAGGGTGTCCCTGTAGATGCGATGGTGGTGGTGGTGGCCACTAAGAAGGAGCTATCAGAGACCTCCTCATCTGTCCATCCTCCTAACAAGGAGTCTAGGACCATGGACAGATATGGAAAGAGTGCCTTTTTTCCAGCGGACTTCACCTTACACTCTCTGTATTACCTTATCCACTTTACGAAACTTCAAAGGGATTTCCTTAAAGAGCTTGGAGATACCCTTCAGGGTGGTGTGGCTCAGGGGTCTACAGACAAAGTATCCTCACAGCTGTCCACCCTCAATTCCTTAGTTAACTCCTCCATGAGAGTTATTTCATATGCGGCTGATGGAGCGAGTAGAGCGGCAGCGATAGGAATTTCCCTGAGGAGGCATTCCTGGATGCGCCTTTGCAACTTTGCCAAGCCCTTCAAGTCTTCCTTCACCAATGCCCCCTTTGATGGTTCATCCCTTTTTATACCAAAGGTGGAAGAAACTTTGACCTGGTGCGAGCAGGAGGGGTAGACCTTATCTGCCGTTGGAGTCCATTTTTCTGCCCCGTCTAGACCTTATCCCAAAGGTCAAAAGGGAGGAAAGATGTGGTTCCGCAAGTCCCAAAAAGGTTTCTCTGATTACGTGGTGACTCTTTCCCCAGGGGCAGAGGGGGAAGGTATAATGGAAGACATCGACCTCGTGGCAGGGGGGGGGGGTTCGCAAAATCAGGGTGACAGATATACATTCTCTGACAGGCCCTTCCAGCACTCCTGAAAGAAGGCCAGCCTGCTCTTCTCTGGAGGCAGTCGGGGGTCAATTGTCACTGTACCCAAACACCTGGCAAGAAATCTCCCAAGACAAATGGGTACAAACAGTTATATCCAGAGGCTATTACATACCATTTTCCATCCCCCCTCTGGTAAACCAGTCCTTACCAGACGTTCCACCCAGTCAAAAGGACTATGCAACACAAGAGATACTCTTGTTGCTCAAAAAAAGAGTCATCCAAGAGGTCCCCGCAGACCAAATGGGATCCGGAACTTACTCAAGATTCTTTTTAGTTCCAAAAAAGACAGGGGACTGGAGATCCATTCTAGATCTCAGCAAGCTAAACAAAGTAGTGAAGAAGTCAAAGTTCCAGATGGTAACTCTGCAGCCAATATCCCAGTTTATCGGGAAAGACAGTTGGATGTGCTCAGTAGATCTCCAGGATGAGTACTACCATATAAAGATGGACAGGCGATCCAGGAGACACTTGTGCTTTTGGCTGGGAGCCAGTCGTTACCAATTTCGAGCCCTGCCCTTTGGTCTCACTACAGCCACCAGAGTGTTCACCAAATGCATGGCAGTGGTCACGGCTCCCTTGAGACGTCAGGGATTCTGTGTGTTTTCATATCTAGATGACTGGCTCCTATCTGCCACCACCAAGCATCTACTACTACGAGTGAGAGATGAAACAATTTCACTTTGCACCAGACAAGGCATCACAGTAAACTTAAAAAAAAATCTGTGTTTTAGCCTTCTCAGCATATTACCTTCTTAGGCGCAGAACTGGATTCAAGAAATATGACTACAAAATTTACCCCAGACAGAATACAGTCCCTTCATCAGCAGATCAGGATTTTGATGTCAGAGAAGAAAGTTCAGGCCAGATATGTTCTGCAAGTTCTGGGTACCATGGCAGCAGCTAGTCTTCTGGTTCCCCTAGCACGACTACACATGAAGGTTCTGTCGTGGTTGCTATTTGATCAATGGTCAATGCAAGATATTCCTCTTTCACATCAGATTATCATCACAGATTCTTTCAGAAAAGATCTTCTTTGGTGACTGCAGACAGACCAGTTGTGTCAGGGCCAACCCCTTGTCCTGCCTCAACCCAATGCAATACTGACCACAGATGCTTCCCAAATATGGTGGGGGGGGGCATAATCTGAGGATGACAGTCCAAGGCCTATGGCAAGAACACATAATCCACTTGCACATCGACGTTCTGGAGATGAGAGCGGTGCTCTTTGTGTTGCAGGCATTTCAGGACTTTCTACCGACAGGGATGGTTGCAATTCAGACAGACAACATGTCAGTAGTGTGGTACCTAAACAAGCAGGGAGGAACCAAATCCTACCCACTATGTTGGGAGGCACAACGGGTTTGGCAGTGGGTGATCGCTTCTCAACGCTTTCTGATAGCAACGCACATCCTGGCGAAATCCAGCGTGATAACAGACAAACTCAGCAGAGCTATTCTGTTGCCTCACGAGTGGTCCCTGAAAACAGAGATTGCGGAAGAGATCTTCCAAAAATGGGGCCAGTCTTGCTGCGACCTTTTCGCCACTTCCATGAATGCCAAATGCAGCAACTACTTTTCCCTCATTCCTCCTCTGGGGAAGTCACCAAGGGATGCACTTGTTCATGATTGGCTCCCCGGGACTGCTCTATGCCTTTCCCCCCTTTCTTCTAATTCCCAAAGTACTGCAGAAAGCCAGCTCGTCGAGAAGCACTATGATCCTCATTGCTCCTTACTGGCTTGACAAGTCTGGTTCCCCTTTTTTTGGACCCATCTGCTGGAAGAACCTTGGATTCTGGATCCAATTCCAGACCTCCTGACCCACTCTTCGGGGAAGTTCCATCCGTCTGTCCAAACCCTCAAGTTGAAAGCATGGCTGCTCCAATTCCACGCTTACTGAGGTGTTACTCTTTTTTCCCCTGCAGTGAGTAATATTCTTACCTCTATCCATAAACCGTCCGTGAGGAGATTGTATTCCAGTAAGTGGAAAAGATTTTCATGATGTAGTGTGGGACAGAACATAGAACCTTTTACAGCTCCTATTACCGCTATCCTAGAATTTCTCTCCAAACTCTTTGATGAAGAAGCTGCAGCAGTGACAATCAGAGTTCAATTAGCAGCCATTTCTAATTTCCATACTGGTGAAATGGGAGTTCCCATTATGTCTCATAAGTTATGTAAAGCTTTCCGTAAAGGCAGTTTTTTTACTCAGACCCCAGGTCAAAGAGCCCCCAGCCCCTTGGGACCTAAGTCTTGCCCTAAACTCATAGATTTCACCACCCTTTGAACCTGCATCATCTTGTGATTTGAAGTTTTTGTCTTGGAAGACTCTCTTTTTAGTAGCCATAACCTCTGCCAGACAGGTTTCGGAATTACAAGCTCTTTTTATTCATTTCCTTTATATCATTTTCCACAAGGATAGAGTGTCCTTGAGAACTAATCCATTGTTCCTTCCAACAGTCTGTTCAGCGAATACTATAAACCAGTCCATTGAATTGCCTGTGTTTTTTCCAAACTACAGTGATATAGCAGAATATAAATTGCACCAGTTGGATGTACATAGGCAGCTATGCTTTTACCTGCATAGAACAAAAGGCCTCAGGAAATCAGACCAGCTTTTTGTGTCCTTTTCTGACAAAAAGAAAGGGTTACTAGTTTCCAAAGTAACTTTGTGAAAATGGCTGATTGCATTTCTTTCTCTTACAGTAAGAATAATAAACAACTACCTGGGAAGATAAAGGGACATTCCACAAGAGCAGTCTCTACATCATTGGCCTTTCAGACCAGACTTCCTATAGACTCTATTTTTGCAGCTGCCACATAGGTGAGACCTCATACCTTTATCACTCATTACAAATTAGATGTGGCCTTCCGGAACAGGTCTTCCTTTGGATCCACTGTATTAAAGAGTATTTTCTCCTGAGTCACCCTGGGATTAAGGTGCTAGGGACACTGTCCCAACCTGCAAGAATTACGGCGAGATAGGACAACATAACATTAAGAAGTTATGTACTAACAATAACATTCTATGTTTGTTGTCCATCTCGCCTACATTCTTGGTTCCCACCCTCCTACCCCCATCCTGTGTTCCTGGATGACAGGTCTATTCTTATGTACGTAGTTATGATTATTTGGAGTCTCTGGGTTTTTTGTCTCATACCAATTATCTGTATTTGGATATAGATATATTTTCTGCTGTGTTTTTTGGGTTAATCTAAATCTTTTGCTTGCAAACAAGATCTGAGGATGTGGCCCAGAGCATCATGGGAAAGGGGTTAGCCTTCAGCTAGTGGGATCTCTCGAGCTTTAGTATTCATCCGAGTTGGAGCCGTGAATGTCTCTGAACCCAACCTGCAAAAATGTAGGCGAGATGGACAACAAACATAGAACGTTATTCTAAGTACATAACTTCTTATTTTACATGTAAGTAGGACTTGTACAAATGTAGTTTTCTTGCTTATCTCTTATTGGGCAGCGTCCTTTTCTATCAACTTCTCTTTGTAGGTCAGGTGGAATTTCTGTAGCTCTCTCAAATCTACCTTGTGCTTATTAAGTGCCGCTAATACCCTTTCAGATATGCTAAGAGTTTCACTCACTTTTAAAATGTATTCATCATTCTTGTCTATTTTCTTATCTGCTGCCATTTCCATTGTTTCCACCTTTTCTTCTCCAGCAGCTGCCCTTATGGCCTTGCATGTGGTGAGTGTCTTGTTCTTTTTTCTTCCCCTTATCGGCATTTTGTTTGTGTCTTTCGGCTTTTCCTGGTTAGGGGTCGCCACAGCGGAACTCCGGTCCGCTAATGATTGGTAGGTGACTTTTACGTGCCGAGTTACCAGCCCTGACACACAACCTTCAATGAAGGTACGCCCATTCACGCATGTCTACACGCAGAAGACGCTCTAGCTGTGAATCGAACCGGACAGCGTCTTACTGTGAGGCGACAGAGTTTTTATTAATCAGAAAGTTATAGTTTGGTCTGTTTTATTTATTTGTTTTTTTAGGGCATGTTGCCAGTATTTAAATACTTAATTGAGCAGACCACGTGGGAAAGGTGGAGAACAGCTTATACTAATCCAACACCATGTTGGAAGTCATGTTTAAGTTAAAAAAAATGAGGCTTTGACATTGATAACAGAGAATGAGATTTTACTCTGAAAGTTGCAAACAAGAGCCAACTTGAATAGAATAGGAAAGTCAGTGGTATTTTATAGGCTCACATTTCTGAGGTTAGGTGGGGGTCTAATACAGGAATTGCAACCCTGATGATGATTTTCTTTTTAATGTATATGTTAATATCTTTGTGCCCAGTCATTCAGCCTTGCTAATACCATGGCATTAGACAGTGTTTTATGTTTCTCTTCCTCTTCTTGCCCTTAGTGCAATGCTTTGGTGATCCATTTGTATTATATTCAACATGTAGCAGAGCCAAGTCTTCCATATTGTGCATGTTGAGGTGTGGTTTTACTGTATCTCCCAATAACACACAAAGACATGTGGCTACTATCCACATTGACAAATGATGGAACCTCATCAATTAAGATGTAGTAACATAAGAGAGCTGCACCACACAGAGGACAGTGACTCAGCTTGTGTTGATATGAGGGACATTGACATCTAACTGCTACAGCTGATGAAGCACAGCAACACTTGACTGCTACAAATGGTATGGCTGATGCTGCAGCCTGAGAAGCCACTGACGTGACAACTGTGCCATGTGGGGCCCCACTGCTGTGACTGCTACACTATACAAGTACAGTTGACACTTGTCTGCAGTACCACATCAGGCCACACTGATACATGACTGCTGCACCATGTGAGGGCTCACCGACATGAGACTGCTGCACCAGATGAGCAACATTGACACATGGGTGTTACACCATGTGATATAACACTGACACATGACTGCATACCTTGTGAGGTACCATTGATATATATATATATATATATATATATATATATATATATATAGCTGCTGTAAAAGCCATAACATCACTGACACCTAGCTGATGTATGAGGTGATGTACAGTAGGTCATAGCTTCTGTGTTTTGCGAGATGTCATTGACACATGGCTTCTACAGTGTGTAAAATACCATTGACATATGACTTGCTATTCTAGCTGAGGTACCACTGGCACATTGCAAGATGAGACAGCACATGTCACTCTCACTCCAGTGAATCAGTAGGTTCTGTTCCAAAATCTGGGTTGGATTACCTACTGATATGATAACCAGCCAACCACTCTGCAACCAAAGATTTTTAGGTTTTTGTCATAGCTGTTCAAATTTGTTATTAATCTATAGGAATATTATTGAGTATTAGTTGTGCAAGCAATTGTGACAGTTTATTGAAATACATTTTAAGGTGATAGACTGGAGAAGTAATTGTAATTATCTTCCTGATATTTATTTGCTGCAGTTGGTTTATAATGATTGAGGGAGTGAATAGTATTTTTGTTTCAAGAACTACATCATATTTCATCACTACAAAACAGTCTGACTTTTAATTGTTCCACTGGAAAGTTCACGAAGTTTAAAAGGGAATGCCAACAGTTGTTACTATTGGTTGGTTTGATGATGGACCTAATAGTGACTCACTTCAGCAGCATGCTATGCTGGAGATTGACAAGCTGTAATAAAGGAGAAATGCTGGCAGTGCAGACAAGGGCTCATTAATGTCACAAACATGTAGTCACAGACAGCAGGAAGGCTGTGTTTTTATTAGAGAAAAAAATTGGTGGGGGTGGTAAGCATTGTAATAGTTTCACTGTCACAGGTCCCATTAACTGCACACTGTTTACAGTTTTGCACATAGTTATCGAGCATCATTAGCATTTTATTTTCATAAGTTTGGGTTCTGTCTGTCATTATTCTGTAAGTGGTAAAGCATTTACAAGCAAAACTTTTGTGGCAATATTAAAATGTTTTTTTTTTACTATAGCCTTGCAGTCCTGTTTTTTCCTTAAAGCCATGAGTCAAGTCTTAAAATAGTTGCTCTTCTCTGTTAAATGAGCAGATGAGCTAGCGATGCAACTTGTCTAGAGGGAGTTTGTAATAGCACTGAAGTCTACCTCCTTAACCTGGATTGTGCTGTTTTCTGACAGCTTCCTCCAGCTTTCAGTTGGGCAGCTCAGCATCCGTTCTCATACGGTCCTCTGCCTAAAAACCCTTGCACAGGGATATTGACATGAACTTTGCTTGCCTGACCATGACTGGAGTTTTTACCAAGGAGAGAATGAACTTGTGCACTTTCAAGTGAAGTCCTTTAAAAATAAGTAGGTACTTTGTGAAAAAGGATGCATTAACTTCTCAAGCCTGATGAATTAGGTGCCAGAATGTTTTAGCAAAAAGGTAGATTGCTGATCAGCACTTTGATAAACCAGGTTATTGGCTACAGAATGTGAAGGTGTTCTATGAGCCTTAATCTGTGTTATTTTTGTTTTTTTTTAGTTTTCTTAAAATGATTTCTTTATTATTTTTTATCTTTAGACTTTTATTTTGCTTCCTGACAGAACACTTGCGAACGCTAACATTTATTGGTAAATGGTCTATTCATTTTTATACCCAGCAGTTTTGTAAAAGGCAGATTGTAACTCATAATTAGCTACTACCTAAGTGCTATATGCCAAAAGATTTCCTTTCATTTTGAATTATTGCATACTTTTCTTGAAATTACTTTAAAAAAAGCTTTTAGTGAAATGATGTAAAAACTGCAAACCCTGCAGTATGCTTAAAGGCCTACACTGAAATGAATGAAAATTAATTATTTTAAACTAGGGGCAAGAGAGTGAGAGAGATTCTCCTTATGGAGGAGAGAGACAGAAAGACGGGGGGAGAGAGAGAGAGAGAGAGAGAGAGATGCAGATGGGTGGGAAGGAGAGTCATATAAGGAATGTTCATTTCTTGCATCACAGCACAGGAATTTGTTTTGTTTTGTAAATATCTATTACCAATATAGGAAGACTAGTTAGAAAACCTTTCCCTGAGGTGGCACTTTTAAATTGTACTTTAATCTGTTTTGAAAATAATTTCCAAAATGATAACAGACTTTTATACTGTGTCCTGTTACTGTCACTACAGCTTCAGTTTTATCCCTAACTGCTAAACTGCTCCCCCAAACTGATTTTAAATTGGAAAGAACCATACACTTAGTGGTTGCAGAGCAGAGACAGTTCCTTCTGCTTTCTGATTTTCTGTAATAATTTAAGTGGATCTGCTATGTAATGTTCAGCAACAAGAGGGAGATGATGATATTGCATAGCTTGACACATTCCCTTTGAAGTTCTTTCTTTCTTTTTTCTTTCTTTCTGTATTTATAGAGCTTGACAATTAAAGTCATGGCTGTAAAGAGCATTGAGAATAAAATATTCACTGCTTTATTTGTATAAACTGATAGTTAAGTCTCTTTAGAACAATTTTTTTTCATTGTAAACTATATTGTGGTTGTGTTGCTACGGGATAAATGACACTGCATGCTAAGTTTGGTGTGCTTTTTGTGTGTGTGTGTGTGTGTGTGTGTGTGTGTGTGTGTGTGTGTGTGTGTGTGTGTGTGTGTGTCTTTCTCTCCTGCTTGTTTGTTTATTTGGCAGTATTGTTCATTTCAAATGCTGGAGTCTGGTGAGACTTTCAACCCTGATTCCTGTTTTCATCAAAGAATGAACACAGTGTTACTTCAGCAGAGTGAGTTTCTTCTACCAGCCTTCCCTAGGTAAAGAGCAAGGCAATCAAAGCTTTACCTGTCTCTTGCCAGTTTTCTCCTCTTTTTGCATTTGTTACTGTGAACCATTTAGGAAGTTTTTTTTTCAAACGTCTTTAGTAAGTAATCACATTTTCATTTGTAATCTGTGTGTGTGTCTGTGCACGTGTGTGTATATATCTATCTATATCGAACACTTAAAAAAGTGAACGATGAATAATCGACCCCATGTAAGGGAAAGCTTACAATCTCGAAAGCTCAGAACAGTGATTTTTTTTCCAAGGGAAAAAAAATCGCTGTTCCAAGAAAAAAAAAAATTTAAAGAACACATAAATTGAGGGGCTTCGCCCCCCCCCACAGCCCCCCTACTTAAATATACCAACTCTGAGATTGCACTACAGTGTCAAAAACGGCAAAGTAACGGAAGCGGCCAAGCAAATTCTTTCCCTGGGAAAGAATTCGCTTAAAAGTCGCTTCGCTATTTTGCCTTTTCGTTGTTTTAAGTTCGACCAAGACGCATTTGATAGAATGCATCCTCAGTCATCTAATAGGAATCCTATATATATATATATATATATATATATATATATATATATATATATATATATATGTATGTATGTATGTATACGGGTCTACTTTAGATCACTGAAATCCCATTTCATTTCACTAAATCTCATTTCACCGACAGCTTACAGTGCTAAATTTCAAAAGAGAAAATGGGAAACCATAGATAGACACACTCACAAAACTAATGACTACCTCTTTCCACAACTTAAAAACTACTTACTTATCCTCTTAACAGAAACCAGACAATATAAAACCAAACTAAGTAGGGGGCTATGCTCCCCCCACACCCCCCAACATGGGGGGGATGTGCCCCCCACACCCCCTAACTATATATACTAACTCCAGGACCGCACTACAGTGGGGTAAAGGGCATATACCTTTTACTTGCTTCACAGTACTCTACACGCTGCTACTACTGCCAGGAAGTCTATAGCTTACAGTTCAATGACACGAGATTCACTGAAATGAATTTTCAGTATTTTGGAAATTAGATGATTTGGTCTCAGTGAAATGAATTTCATTGAAATGGGATTTCAGTGATCTAAAGTAGACCCATATATACACACACACATACACATTCAGTAATAATAAAGAAAGCTGTAATACTTTTCTATTGTTGTCATGTAGTATGCATATATATTTTTCTATTTAATAGTTTTTATTCACTCCCAACATCATATACATTGCCCAGTTCCTGCTTTCTCTTTAACCTCCTCCTCCCTCCTGAACATTATTCTTCATGCATTGTTCCTACAAGTTCTATTTATTTCTTTACATTTTCTAAAGTTCTTTCCTCCAGTTCTTTTATCTCCATTACAGTATCCATTACCATTACTTCATTTGCAGTTTTTTAAGATAGTGATTTTTATTTTCTTTTTTTCTTTTTTTTTTTGCAGTCAGCAACATTAAACTTACCTTAATTTGTCTAGGCAGTTCAAATAATATATCCCAACTCAGATGAATCATTTCATTTCCTTTGTTGCAACCATTTGTTCCCCCAACAATTGTGTCAAAAACTCTGTAGAGAAATTTGAAGCTCTTCTAGCTCATTACATTCACAAAAACAATCCACTGAAGTCTATTTGGTGTATATAAATGCCTATGTAACACCACCCGTGCAAATAACCCAAATCTTCTGGACTTTGTTCCATACTTGGGAGGCATACAAATTTTTTTCCCATTGTTCCTTTGTAAGCTGCCTTTATGTCAAAGGAAAAAACTTCAAAGACCAATTCACGTAAGGTTCAAGTATGGCACCCTTTATTACTTGCAGCAAGGAGTCAAAGCATGCAGATACAGGATTTGTCTGATTTACTAGTGAGCAGTATGCTACTTTTATACTGTTCTATGAAATGTTACTATTCTATTGTTGATGTAGTTAGACGCAGCTTTCTGTATTACTCTACAGAAAATGTTACTTAGATTTCCTGCTGACATGTTCAGATTGAAAACTCACTATGTGTTACATAGAAAATGTTACTTAGATTTCCAGCTGACATGACTGGATTATTGTTGATTTACAAAAACATTTGAGAAAAACAACCTGGCCTTGGGGCTTATTTTTAGCCCACTACAATCTTTATGTTCTTCAATTGTGCAGTTCTAATATATGTGTTACATTTTACCTAGATTCAAGGTACATTTCTAGTTTAGGTACAAGTAATGCTGACTACGGTTTATACTTTCAAGCAGCCTTTGTTTTCATTATCAGTAGCTTCCAGCAGCTGTGTACTTTCTCATGGCATAAGCAGAAAATCAATAACTCTTTGTTAAGACTCATGACACTAGTAGAAACACTTCTTATTATGTTCATGACATTAGCAGAAATTAAATGCTTCTTGTTAATTTCCATGGCATAAGCAGATCATAGCTGCGCATTTTTCATGACATAAGCAAGATTTGAATGTCTCTAGTAGCTGTGCAGATTCATGCAGTGTGAACAGAATAAATGTATTAACCCTTTTAAACCTCGAATGCACTAAGCATGCATATTACTAATACGTATTTTTCTAACATTTTACATTCTCTTTCTCAATCTTCTTTATCCGCTTCTTATTGATTCTTACAGTCATCATGCAATATTTTATACTACCTACTAATTATCCCTGTTGTAAATAGCCATTTTTGTTCTAAAGCCGTCTAAGAACTCTACCATTACCAGTCCCTGACAGGGATGGCAGACTCTAACCTGCAGTACAAAATTGCTTAGCTTCATCCCAGTCTATTTTATTACCTTTTCCTCTCTAGTTGTTTGCTCCCAATGCCTTGGTTCCTTAGCTAATTTCTCCATTAAATTCCATTCTCCTCTTGCCTACATTCTGTTCAGAATTTCTAAGTTACTAATCAACAGCATTTCTCCTTTTGCTGACTTTTGTTGATGGGATGGAACATTTGGAAATGACTGACATAGCAGAGGTGGTGGGAGGGAAAAGGGAGTTGTATAACCTGTGGATATTATCCTTCTTACCCATGTGTCCTGTGTGATGACCACGGGGGAGTAGAGGGATAAATGACTCCTGACTGCCCCCACAGGGGAGCAATTGGGCAGCCCTTCAAGGACAGTTTGGTTGCCTGTCAGAGAAGGGACAATGGTATCCTTAGTTCTAGGGACTACCTTGACTTCTGCTTCTCCATCCATTAATGTGTCTGCCTCTTCTATTCTTGTTTCTGGAGTAGAATCATAGGGTCCATGCTAGGTTTTCCTAAACCACAAAAACATAAAGAAGCTTTTGTTTTCTGTTGTAAGATCTTTGTGGGGTCTCAGATCTGAATCTTATGACAGATAACGTCTTCTCCTCTTGTTTGCACTTCTCTATCTTCTCTTTGCTATGTGGCCCAAATAGAGATTATCCATCTTATGGAAGATTAGTAAAGAATGCTTTAAAGTTTAAAAAAATAACAGAGGCAAAGCCAGGCATGATGCCTCATAGTCATGGCTTAGTCTGCGGCATGAGCTACTTCATTGACTGTATTGTTCTTAGGCCACATGAAGAGGTTTGTGATGTTCTGTTTAGTGCCCAATGTGATCTCGTTTTCTTGGAGTCTAAAGATTCTTCAGAGACTAAGCTTGTTCTCCTAGATCCCTTTAAAAGCAATTCATTTGGGTGGCATAATTCAAGGCCATGAGAATGAAGATGCCTGAAGCATATGCCTGCTTCCCCAATATATCCAAACCCTGGATTCTTTGTTGGATGAATGGACAGTGGGTTTATCTTTTGTCATTTCTTTCTTGGTTGCCCAGTCACAGTAATGGAGTCAAACTTAGGATGTGAAGTTGTTAAATCTCGCCATTTATTCTCGCCGATAGATTCGGAGCTGATTCTCGGCTCCGACGCAGCCGATAGCAAGCTCAAGGTTTGCCAGTAGCTTGAGACCAAGCCCCTTGACCCACAATGCACTGCTGGAATTACCTCAGATCTAGTTTGGTGATCCAGCTAGCTCGGACCATTTTCTGGGAAAAATTAACAGCAAGTCTATAAAAAGTTTTCTTTTTTGTTTAAAAAATATAGTGTGTGTTAGTATTAGGTCTTTTTATATTTACTCTATAGTTAAATACTTATAAAATAGTTTAAAAGTTAGGGCCTTGTTGGCTTCTTTGTTGTGTGGGCCTTTAGCCCTTTTTTTTTGTTTCTACTATTAATCTTTATAATAGTCAGGCTTTTTCTGTGGGCTTCTTAGCCCTATATTTGTCTCTATATCATACTGTTATAGATAGTGCCCGGATTGGGCTTAGTTGCTTGTGGATCTTTCAGTCACTAAGGACTTTACCAGTTGACCTCTTTGCAGTTTACTGTTGTTTCTTTTAAAGATGTCGGATGATAAGGAGAAATCCATCCTAAATCGGGATTAAAAATGCCCAGATTGTGGGCAGAAAATGTTCACTGACGGGCACATTCAATGTGTCCCTGTCTGGGGTTAAACACCTCCAAGACATCTGCAGCATTTGCCACTCCTTTTCTTCAAGAGTCCTCTTGGAGAGAAGGAGGAAACTTATAGATAGGGGATTGCTACAGCAATCTTTTTCTGAAGCTTTGAGTAGCCATGAGGGTACTAGTACGTCCTCCAAATCCTCAAAATCCAAGTCTTCAGATAAGGTCTCAAAAAAGGCTAAGATTTCAGAAGGAGGGTCATCGGTTCCACAGTCATCGGAACTGACTGTACCTTTGATTCGGAGCCAGCTCTTGGTATTGGAGCCGGTGTCTGAAGTTCCTTCTTCACCTCTGTTCCAGTCAGCACCTTCGGTGCACTCAGCTAAGTCCTCAGTCAGCCTTTCAGATTTGGACATGGATCGGCTAGTGCAGAAGCTTTTACAGGCACCAGGACTTGACAAATTGTTGTCGGCCCCGACCAGCCTGCCGGGTACCAAAGACCATGGTACCGGATTTGTCTACTCCTCCGTGCTGTATTGGACTTTTGGAGCTGAAGGAAATTGAACCGATGGTGGTCGAACCCTTCGAGCCGATACCCGCAGCGGTGTTATCGGCTCCATCTACCCGGATGTCCTTGGTGCTGACTGAGGGCTCTAGGAGCCGATGCTCTCCAGTTGGGTCCAGGGAGGATAGTTCAGTGGATAGAAGAGGATGTCTCAGATACTTGTCGGTGCCGATTCTTCCTCTTGAGGCTTTGGCTCGGATGAGCTCTGCTCCTACCTCTGGCTAGGAGCCTAGGGTTTCGGTGTGGGAGGATCGGACGGTATTCTCGGGTCCATCCACTCCTTCTCATCAGAGCCATGGTGCCTTCAATGTTATGAGGAGAGTTTTGTCTCCAAAGACAACGTCAGCATCGGTTCAGCTTTCCCCTCTCCCCTCAAGCTCCTGTGTCTGCTTCTTCATCTACTGATCCCTCTAAGCGTAGAGACCCCAAGCCTCATGTACCCCCACAGGGCGTCCCCTGCTCTTCTGAGACCTCCCCAGATCCCCCCACTGAGGAGGTGCCCAGGAAGAGACTGTTCAAGAGGAGGCACTTAGACTCCCCACAGGAGTCTTTGACATCTGACACGGACTTAGATGAGTCAGAAGGGCCCCCTTGATCCCCCTCTGAGGATATCTCCTTTGCAGAGATACTAGAGATCCTTAGTCAGAGGGGGCGGTTGGCAGTCCAAGACCCCTACTGAGGATGAGTCCGTGCTCTTGAAGGCTTTTGGGTCTCAACCTTCCACTTCTTGGGTGTCTCCGCCTTACGACGAGCTCATGGAACTGATCTCTCGTAAGGCATGGGAGTCACCGGAGTCCTTGGAACCTGTCCCCCCATAGACCCAATAAATTCATATCTGCCCCAGTGGACAAGCCATTTTTGACAAAGGGAGTGCCTGTTGATGCCATGGTGGTAGCTGCAGCCACCAAAAGGAAGTATCTGAGACATCCTCTTCTATCTATCCCCTAACGGAGATTCTAGGGTTATGGATAGATATGGGAAGCGATGTTTAGTTCAGCGACTTTTCTCTGTGATCACTGAACTACTTAACCCATTTTACAAGACTACAGAGAGACCTCCTGAAAGAGCTAGGAGATACTCTCCAGGGTACAGTAGCTGCAGGAGTGGCCGACAAAGTCAACGCCCAGTTCGCTACCCTAAACTCAGTGATAAACACGTCCATGCATCTTATATCCTATGCAGCTGATGGTTCGAGTAGAGCTGCTAGTTCAGGCATTGCTGTTCGAAGACAAGCCTGGATGCGTCTCTGTTCCTTGGCAGAACCCTTTAAGTCTTCCTTTATTAATACCCCATGGCCCTTTGAAATGTTTTTTGAAATTTTTTTTGGGGGGGTTTTTACTTTTTTCGCAAAAAAAAAAACCGGAATTTTTTAAAAAATTTTTTCTTTTTGGGGCCCTTTTTATTTTTAAGGGGTTGGAACATAATCACTGGTTTCATTCTTAGGATATTTAGGGCTTATGTGATATGTATATACAATCTGCATTTACTATCATAATATGTCAATATTTTGAGGTTGATAATCAGGTACAACATAGTGTATGCTTCGCATGTTATATGTCCTTTGAGGCAAGACATGTGTACACTCATACATTGGGCTCATTTTTTCTTATAATGGAAATGGCTTTGGTATTATATGGGTTTTTGCAATATATTCATGATAATCAGAATACAAATTATGGTATTTATGTTTAATAACTATACAGGGATCATACGATAGGGTCATCATACATTATATATTATTGTATATGAATGTTTAACCCTTTGGATTCATGAATATTATCTGTTAATTGATTACAGTTATTGTTACTGTGGTCATGCCCATTATTTTCATAGACATTTTCATATTTGAAATATCATTATTGTTTTGAGTGAGGACTGAACATTGTTGTTTGTCAGTCATCATACATTGACAGACTTTAATTGAGTAGGACAATATTAGGTTTAGAATACCTATTTGTACTATTGGTAATCAATGGCCATTTCAGCTATGGGATGGTGACATCTTTATTATATCATCTGTTAATGGTCTGTAAAAAATTTTTTTTGAATTTTTTGAACTCATGCATTTTGGCACATGTTATGATTGTATTATATGCACTGTTTATTTCAGGTAGTAACAAACAAAAATTTTTTTCAACAAAAATTTTTTGATTAGTGAACTACATTTGAATATTTTTTCATCATTATTATGTTAGGTCAAGTTTAATTTTATATTATCCAAAGGATAAATGAGTATAGCAGCTCAGTGTATGGGGGATGACTCCACTCCATTTGGATAAGGATATTGAATGATATACACTAGGTCTTGGTAGACATCATATAATTTACATCTACAGATTTTTATCATTTTTTCTGCGTTCCTTGAATCCTTTTCAGCTTTTTTGTCTTTATATTGGGGTACTTCCTTGGACCACTGATCAACACACGCTTTTTCAATATGGATTTGGACCAAATATTATCAGGGTTGTGTGCTGATAGGGAGGATATAGCCATTTTTGGCCTGGTGGAAGCCCCAAGCAACAACCACAATATAAACAACCCAAACAGTGAAGGGGGTTGTGATTTGGCATTCCGTAGATTGGATAAGGGACTCAGGGGTCTCAGAGCCAATATTTGGCATTTAAGGTTGTTTAAGGCCTATTTTCATAAAGGCTTGGCACCCAGAGGCCTTCGTATTAAATTACGCCCTCTTGTGGGTAGATCTGAACAGAGACTCACAGAGGAATGGGATGATGCCCTGAGGAAGGGTTCAATGGTATTTGTGAAAATTTTATTGGATTATTATGAAAGAACAGTAGATATCCTGCTCAGGGAGGTAAAAGATCTAAGTATGGAATGCCAAAAATACAAGGATAGTACTAAATATTCTAGTTGTGTTGAGCGGTTGTCTAAGGAACTCACGGTTTATGACAATATGGTGAAGGATAGAAAACTTAAAAAATTTTCTAGGGATATACATGATTATGAGAGAGGTCAACCATTTCAGGTTCAAAGGAGTGTCAGATTCAAGGACGCAGGATCAATGGTAAATGTAGGTAAATCAAAGAAAAGACCTAGGTCCATCTTAAAACATCATGATTCTAGTTACACTAGTACTTCAGGAGAGGAGTCATCCTACACTGACAGCGAGGGAGGCACCAGTGTCCGATCTCCTGTAAAAAAGAAAAATCAATCTAAGTTCCCTTTAGACATGTTGGGAAATCCCGAGGGGGGAGGAAGCATAAGAGCAGACATGAATACAGATTCCATGACAGGGTTAGTTCAGGCACTGTTGAACAAATAGTTGAACCTTTTGACAATGTTCTAAATTTGTCTGATCACATACTTACCAAAGAACAACATTGCATTCTTAATAAAGGATTGGGTTTTGTCCCAAGTTTCTTCTCCGACCATTATTCAGTATCTGTTGATGTTATGGAATTTTGCAGAAAGTTGAATTTAAAAATTTTCTTTAACGATCAGAGTAATCCTGTCACTCAAAGATCTACTGATTTTACTTTTAAAAAATCAACATTCCAACCTCCAATGAATAAAAATGTAGGGATTTTCCAACAAGCAGTTTTGAGGGACCTACATTTTCCAAATTTCAATATCAACATAGCTCAGGACAATATCACACCTTCTGAGAGAGAAGCCTTGTTGGAATTGAGACAAAATCATAAAATTGTCATTATCCAGGCGGATAAAGGGGGTGCTGTGGTTGTCCTGAATAATGATTACTATGTACAGGAAGGATTGAGACAATTGTCAGATGCCCAGTGCTACAAGCATATGAGGATAGATCCAACACCTCAGTTTAAACAAGACATTGGCGCATTTATCCAACAGGCAGTACAAGAAGGTATTATTTCATCTAAAACTGCCAGTCATCTTCAAGTTGGTGATCCACAAAAGCAGATTCTTTATTTGTTACCCAAAATACACAAATCTCTCAGTGCTCCTCCTGGGAGACCTATTGTGTCCGGATATGGATCCCTTACAGAACCTTTATCGGTTTTTCTAACATCATACCTCAAGCCATTATTGCCCATGGTCAGAGCTCGTATACAGGACACCACGGAATTTTTAAACATCATTGTTGATACACAATTAGATCCAGAATGGATAATGTGTACTTTAGACGTGAAATCCCTTTATACGAGCATTCCCCATTGGGCTGGCCTACAGGCGTTGGATTATTGGCTTCAAAGATCTGATCTATACCCACCCGGATTTAATACGCTACTAGTATGTTTGTCAGAGCACGTTCTGAATAAAAATGTTTTTTTCTTCCAGGGTGATTGCTATTGGCAACTCAGAGGTACAGCTATGGGGGCTTCTTTTGCCCCTATATACGCTGACCTCTTTATGGCATACCTGGAGGAATGTCTCATATATGATCCGTTGCACAAGATTTACTTAGAGGAGATGGATATTTGGAGACGTTATCTTGATGATTGTTGGATGGTGTGGCGCATGGATGTTGACTATTTGATGGAATTTGTGGAACATTTGAATAGCAATGTTTGGGGTATTGAATTCTCTATAACATACCATAAGTTTACTATTGACTTCTTGGATGTTACGGTATATCGGAATGATGACAATACCCTAAGTACTAAAATACATAGGAAGTACCCACAATTTAATACGTTACTTCATTCGTCAAGCATGCACCCACGTCACACCATCCGCAACATCCCAAAATCACAATACTTGCGTCTTAAACGTATTAATTCATCTCCTCAGGATCATGAGGATGCCATAAAGGATTTAAATCAGAGATTTCTTGATAGAGGCTACTCTATCAGGGACATATCTAGTGCCAGGGTGTGGACAGATCAGCAGTCTAGATCAGATCTTTTAAAATATCAGATCAAGGACGCTGTTAAAGGTGATACCATCCGATTTATTACTACATTTGGGAAGAATCACCAATTGATTAGAAGTGTGTTGAACAATAATTGGAATATACTTTTGGCTAATGAACATCTTCAACATTTTGACCGACCAATGCTCTATTTCTACAGGAGGGCAAAACTTTGGGCATGTTATTTTCTCATTATAAACATCAGGACAGTGGAGGTGCAACATACAGACAACTTACCATCACTGGTGATGAGTTGTTGGGGACTTTCCCCTGTGGTCATTGCACCTCCTGTACAAGTATTAATAAAACTAAGGAATTTTCCAGTGCCAACACCAGTAAGATATTTGATATACGTATATTTGCCAATTGTTCAACATGTTGGGTGATCTATTTAGCTATATGTCAGTGTCAGGCTTTCTATGTTGGCAAAACCTCACGGTCCCTCAGAACTCGAATAGGAGAACACCGTAGTGATATTCGGACTCACAAAATTAGCAATGCATTATATCAACGTACTGTTAAGCATTCATCTGCTAAATTCATATTTTGTGCTATTGATAAAGTACAGGGTAATAGGTCCAATCAAACTGGCTGGCAGAGCGTTTTAAGTATGAAAGAAAAATATTGGATCATACATTTGGGAGCCCTTTTTCCACCCGGCTTGAATGACCATTTATAATATACTCAATATATTATATACTTATATGTTATTATATACCACATCTTGGCTATACATTATTGTTATTGATATAACATTTTTGTTTAAACTGTATTATTTATGCACAGTTGGTGCATTCATGTATTTCTATCTATCAGTCAGGTTTTAGGGTGATGCATGTCTTTAAATCTGGATTTGTAATTGATTGTTAGCCACTTGGTTATTGGCTAATTATTTATATATATATAAGGAGCATGTCTAATGGAATTATCATGTTTTTTCCTCACTGAAGAAGGTATTACACCGAAACTAGTTTGAGGCATGTTTTTGTCAGGAGAGTGTCAGTGTCTTTGACACTATTTTCACTTCAATAAAGCTTTGGGGAACCGGTTGCTGGCTCTTGTTTGTTCAAGTTGTTAAATCTCGCCATTTATTCTCGCCGATAGATTCGGAGCTGATTCTCGGCTCCGACGCAGCCGATAGCAAGCTCAAGGTTTGCCAGTAGCTTGAGACCAAGCCCCTTGACCCACAATGCACTGCTGGAATTACCTCAGATCTAGTTTGGTGATCCAGCTAGCTCGGACCATTTTCTGGGAAAAATTAACAGCAAGTCTATAAAAAGTTTTCTTTTTTGTTTAAAAAATATAGTGTGTGTTAGTATTAGGTCTTTTTATATTTACTCTATAGTTAAATACTTATAAAATAGTTTAAAAGTTAGGGCCTTGTTGGCTTCTTTGTTGTGTGGGCCTTTAGCCCTTTTTTTTTGTTTCTACTATTAATCTTTATAATAGTCAGGCTTTTTCTGTGGGCTTCTTAGCCCTATATTTGTCTCTATATAATACTGTTATAGATAGTGCCCGGATTGGGCTTAGTTGCTTGTGGATCTTTCAGTCACTAAGGACTTTACCAGTTGACCTCTTTGCAGTTTACTGTTGTTTCTTTTAAAGATGTCGGATGATAAGGAGAAATCCCATCCTAAATCGGGATTAAAAAAATGCCCAGATTGTGGGCAGAAAATGTTCGTCACTGACGGGCACATTCAATGTGTCCCCTGTCTGGGGGTTAAACACCTCCAAGACATCTGCAGCATTTGCCACTCCTTTTCTTCAAGAGTCCTCTTGGAGAGAAGGAGGAAACTTATAGATAGGGGATTGCTACAGCAATCTTTTTCTGAAGCTTTGAGTAGCCATGAGGGTACTAGTACGTCCTCCAAATCCTCAAAATCCAAGTCTTCAGATAAGGTCTCAAAAAAGGCTAAGATTTCAGAAGGAGGGTCATCGGTTCCACAGTCATCGGAACTGACTGTACCTTTGATTCGGAGCCAGCTCTTGGTATTGGAGCCGGTGTCTGAAGTTCCTTCTTCACCTCTGTTCCAGTCAGCACCTTCGGTGCACTCAGCTAAGTCCTCAGTCAGCCTTTCAGATTTGGACATGGATCGGCTAGTGCAGAAGCTTTTACAGGCACCAGGACTTGACAAATTGTTGTCGGCCCCGACCAGCTCGTCGGTACCAAAGACCATGGAACCGGATTTGTCTACTCCTCCGTGCTGTATTGGACTTTTGGAGCTGAAGGAAATTGAACCGATGGTGGTCGAACCCTTCGAGCAGATACCCGCAGCGGTGTTATCGGCTCCATCTACCCGGATGTCCTTGGTGCTGACTGAGGGCTCTAGGAGCCGATGCTCTCCAGTTGGGTCCAGGGAGGATAGTTCAGTGGATAGAAGAGGATGTCTCAGATACTTGTCGGTGCCGATTCTTCCTCTTGAGGCTTTGGCTCGGATGAGCTCTGCTCCTACCTCTGGCTAGGAGCCTAGGGTTTCGGTGTGGGAGGATCGGACGGTATTCTCGGGTCCATCCACTCCTTCGGACTTAGATGAGTCAGAAGGGCCCCCTTGATCCCCCTCTGAGGATATCTCCTTTGCAGAGATACTAGAGATCCTTAGTCAGAGGGGGCGGTTGGCAGTCCAAGACCCCTACTGAGGATGAGTCCGTGCTCTTGAAGGCTTTTGGGTCTCAACCTTCCACTTCTTGGGTGTCTCCGCCTTACGACGAGCTCATGGAACTGATCTCTCGTAAGGCATGGGAGTCACCGGAGTCCTTGGAACCTGTCCCCCCATAGACCCAATAAATTCATATCTGCCCCAGTGGACAAGCCATTTTTGACAAAGGGAGTGCCTGTTGATGCCATGGTGGTAGCTGCAGCCACCAAAAAGGAAGTATCTGAGACATCCTCTTCTATCTATCCCCCTAACGGAGATTCTAGGGTTATGGATAGATATGGGAAGCGCATGTTTAGTTCAGCGACTTTTTCTCTGTGATCACTGAACTACTTAACCCATTTTACAAGACTACAGAGAGACCTCCTGAAAGAGCTAGGAGATACTCTCCAGGGTACAGTAGCTGCAGGAGTGGCCGACAAAGTCAATGCCCAGTTCGCTACCCTAAACTCAGTGATAAACTCGTCCATGCATCTTATATCCTATGCAGCTGATGGTTCGAGTAGAGCTGCTAGTTCAGGCATTGCTGTTCGAAGACAAGCCTGGATGCGTCTCTGTTCCTTGGCAGAACCCTTTAAGTCTTCCTTTATTAATACCCCATTTGATGGCTCATCACTGTTTGGGCCCAAAGTAAAAGAAACTTTAACCAGGTGTGAGCAGGAAGGCAAGACCTTATCTGCTGTTGGAGTCCGTTTTTCGACACCTACTCTGCCCTACCCCAAGGGCCCTAGAGGAGGAAAAATGTGGTACCAAAAAACTCAGGCAGCCATTTAGGACACACGTGAAGAAACCCTCTCTAGAGGCAGAGGAGGGGGTTATAACGGAAGACACCATCCCCGTGGCAGAAGGGGTCCGCAACATCAGGGTAACAGGGGTCAGTTCTCTGGTCAGTCCTACCAGCGCTCCTGAAAGGGGGCCCGACTGTTCGGCTCTGGAGGCAATCGGGGGTCGCTTGTCTTTGTACTCAGAAGCCTGGCTAAACATAACATCGGATACTTGGGTACAAAGCATCATTTCCAGAGGATATTTCATACCATTATTTTCCCCTCCCATTCCTATAAAGAGAATCCCAGATGTTTCACCCAATCTCAGGGAACAAGCAATCGTAGAGGTCCGCAGATTGCTAGAAAAAAAGAGTCATCCAACCAGTCCCAGCAGACCAAGTCGGATTCGGAACTTACTCAAGATTCTTTTTGGTATCAAAGAAAACAGGGAACTGGAGACCTATCTTGGACCTCAGCAGACTTAACCAATTCATAAAGAAAGAGAAGTTCCAAATGGCCACGCTTCAGTCCATTTTTCCCTTCTTAGGGAAAGGCGATTGGATGTGCTCTATAGATCTCAAGGACACGTACTATCACATAAAGATGAACAGATGCTCCAGAGATCATCTGCGCTTCCGGCTGGGAGACAATCATTACCAGTTTCGAGCCCTGCCCTTTGGTCTCACTACAGCCCCCAGAGTGTTCACCAAATGCATGGCAGTGGTCACGGCTCACCTGAGACGTCTAGGATTCCAGGTGTTTCCATACCTAGATGATTGGCTTCTCACCACTACCACCAGGCATCAATTGGCTCAGGCAACACAGTACACTCTGACACTTCGCTATCAATTGGCCATTACAATCAGCTACGAAAAGTCTGCCTTATTGCCATCGCAGCATACCGTTTTTATAGGAGCAGAGTTAGACACCTCAACTACCACTCTACGTCTCCCTATCGAAAGAGTCTCTCTTCTCCGCCAAAACATCAGCTCACTGGTGTCAAATAACAAAGCTACAGCAGCAGAGGTATTGAAGGTACTAGGTTTGATAGCGGCAGCAATCCTGGTTATACCACTCACAAGGATGCATATGCGAATTCTTCAATGGCTCCTCTTTGCTCAGTGGTCTTACCAGAAACTACCGATGCACCACATGATTCTTATCACGGATTCTTGCAGGAGAGACCCTTCGGTGGTGGTTGACATATCTTCATGTCACAATGGGAAGACCCTTTGTTCTCCCCCCCAGTAGCCACTGTGACCACGGACACTTCCCTGATAGGGTGGGGAGGGCATTTTCAGGGAAAGACTGCCCAAGGTACATGGACAGATCAAGAATCACATCTGCACATCAGTGTTCTAGAGTTGAGAGCGGTACTTCTAGCGTTGCAGTACTTTCAGGACTCTCTCCCTCTAGGGACTATTGCAATTCAGACCAACAACATGTCAGTAGTCTGGTACTTGAACAAGCAGGGCAGAACCAAGTCTTACCCCCTTTGTTGAGAAGCCCTCAGGGTCTGGCAATGGGCTGTGTCGTCCCAGCGTTTTCTGTTAGCAACGCACATCCCGGGGAAATCCAACGTGATAGCGGACAAGCTAAGCAGTGCAATATTACTCCCTCATGAGTGGTCTCTCAAACAACAAGTTGCGGAGCTGATTTTCCGCAAATGGGGCCAGCCTTGCTGTGACCTTTTTGCCAGCCACATCAATTCAAAATGCAGAAGCTACTTTGCCCTAATACCACCTCCCGGTCATCCCCCGAGAGATGCACTTTTACATGATTGGCCCCCGGGTCTCCTTTATGCATTTCTACCCTTCCCATTAATACCCAGATTTTTACAGAAAGCAAAATTGCTGGAAAGGACTGTTATACTCCTAACCCCTACTGGCCTTGACTAATTTGGTTTCCATTTCTCCACCATCATCTGTTGGAAGATCCATGGATCCTGGACCCAGTTCCGGACCTTCTGACTCACCCATCAGGGGACCTTCATCCTTCACTGCAGTCCCTGAGACTGACTGCTTGGCTAATCCACTTCCCCTAATTGCCAGGCTTCATTCAATTTCAGAAGATACAAGACAGATTCTCTTGTCTTCTCACAAGCCATCTACCAAATTATATGGCAGTAAATGGAAAAGATTCTCAATTTGGGCCAACGCGCAGAACATTGACCCTTTCCGAGCTTCACTTTCTTCGATTTTTGGAATTTTTGACAAAACTTTTTAAGGAAGGGGCAGCAGCTGCTACAGTTCAAGTTCAGTTAGCTGCTGTCTCTAATTTTCACCTTGGTCTTGGTGGCTCAAATATTATGAGCCATAAATTATCTAAAACCTTTCTTAAAGGCATTCTTCATATGAGACCTCCGATCAAGACTCCCTTTTCTCCCTGGAATTTAAACCTTATGCTGTCTCAAGTTATTCTTCCTCCTTTTGAACCACCATTTTCTTGTGATCTAAATTTTTTATCTTGGAAAACAATATTTCTTGTAGCCATTACGTCTGCCCGCAGAGTGTCAGAACTTCAAGCATCATCTATCAGACCACCCTACATGATTTTCCATGCTGATAGAGTATCTCTCAGAACAAACCCCTCATTTTTACCTAAAGTCTGTTCTGAGTCAAATATCAATCAAGTCATTGAACTGCCAGTCTTTTTCCCCAACCACTGTAGCAAATTGGAATATATGCTGCACAAACTTGATGTTCGCAGACAGCTCAGATTTTATCTTGACAGAACTAAGGATATTAGGAAATCAGACCAACTTTTTGTATCCTTCTCAGAAGCAAGAAAAGGCAATCCAGTGGCTAAAACAACCTTATCTAAATGGTTATCTGATTGTATATCCTTTGTTTATGAAAATGCGAGCATGCCTTTAATGCACGAACCAAAAGCTCATTCTTCCAGAGCTGTCTCTACCTCTTCTGCTTTTCAAGCTAAATTGCTCCTTGACAATATTTGCTCTGCAGCCACTTGGTCTAAGCCTCATACCTTTATCACTCATTACAAAGTAGATAAGGCTTCAAGGGACAGGTCTGCCTTTGGTTCTATGGTACTGAAGAACATACTCCCATGAGCCACCCAGGGTTGAGGGTGCTAGGGATGCTACCCATCAGTGAGAATAAACAGCGAGATTTAACAACTTCACATACAGAAGTTATGTACTTACCATAATGTTCCATGTGAGTTGTTTATCTCGCCTTTATTCTCACGTCCCTCCCTCCTTCCCCCTTCTGGCTGACTGTTGACTTAGAGGCTAGTACCATCCTGGTTATTCAATATTTCTTCTTTCCCTTTGGGAAGAGGTCTTCGTAGATATATATAAGAGGGTATGTATATGTTTGTATATATGTATATATTTGTATATACTGTTATTCGCAGCAAACAAGATCTGAGGTAATTCCAGCAGTGCATTGTGGGTTAAGAGGCTTGGTCTCGAGCTACTGGCAAACCTTGAGCTTGCTATCCGCTGTGTTTCCGAACCCATCATTGAGAATAAAGGCGAGATAAACAACTGACATGGAACGTTATGGTAAGTACATAACTTCTATATTCTTGGACCAAAACAGACTGCTTGGGGGACTGAGTATTTTGCTTGGTTTGTGGGGAATAGATTCTAAAGAGTCTAACTCCTACCATGTCTTACTAGTGGTTAAGTCATTAAGGCTGTCTGCAGGAGCTACCACCCAAGTACTAGTGTACCAAGCGATAGGCCTCAAAAATGACTTATCTTGAAGAGGTAGGCCTGTTGGCCAAGATCCCATTTGACCCATTAATTCCATGATCTCACAATTATTTTGTATTCTGGAGGGGGACTAGGAGATCGCTGTTGCTCATCCACATCAGTATCTAATGTGATAGTCCATAGGAAATCAGTATGTCCCCTCTTGCATGTTCTCTTTCTTGGAATGTCTAGTGGGGTGCAAGTCTGACTCCTTATAAGACTCTGACTGCACTTGTGCAGATTTCTTTAGACCATCTCCTTGGGTTTGAAATGGTGGTATATAGTCCTTTGGACTTCTCACACTTATGGGAACTTCCAGTTTTCTGCAGTCCGTTTTAGATTTTGCCCATAAAAGTTCAAACTGTTTTTCATTATTGTTCTGAATTTGTTTGGTGTTCCCTGTTTGCTGTTTTGCTTTTACTGGTTCCTTTTTAAATGTACTAACATCCACCATGAAACACGGCTGTCAAAGTCCATAACACTTTGTAAAATCGATTACTATACCTAACTTATTCATAATGTGCATTTCTTTGATGATGGTCCAACAATTAGGATGCATAAGAAATGCTTCTGCTACAGTTTCCCCTTCCTTCCTGAATTTAATATTCACAGGCGTACTTCCTATTGCCTTGCATGTGCTGCCATTAAACTCTGAAATTATTATTTTTTGATTGATTTTTAACCACCTGTTAGTTACTGAGACTGCCATCCGTGTATCAATTAATACATCTTTCCATAATGATCCCTCTACCCATACATCGGCCAATGGTCAACCATCCTTTTCACCCTTAAAATTTGCTAGGAAAGGCAAGGGGGGACAGCCCTATTATGAATCCTCGTCTTCTCGGTCAAAAGACCTGGGAATATCTCTGATTAAACACACACTGTGTTCTACAACATTATTCTCATCATTGTCAGCTGTATATTTCAAACTTTCAGCTTCTTGTGTTAGTGCTGGTCTTTTACCATATTCTGAATTATAAGGAGGGTTGTCCCCATATTCCACTGGACATACCTTTCCGTCAGCATCATATTGTTGCTGGATATAATTTCCCTTTGCTTTATTAAAAAAAGTTTGCCCTTCCTCTTGTTAATTATCACCCTTCTTCTTTTGTTTTTCTTGTTTGGTTTCCGACTCTTTGGCATATATTTCCTTTTTTCAGTTTGCCTGCTTTTCCATTGTTTATAGTGTGCACATTCCTGTTTAACATGTCCCATTTTTTTACAGAAAAAACACAACTTTTTTATCTGTTTCTCTGCCTGGTGCTAGTGGTGCAGATGCTGCCCTTGAGCTATCCATTTTATCATCTCCCAGTTATTCTCTTCCTCTCTGTTTTCCTACAACATTTCCCATTTTTCCTCCTATCCTTCTAGACTAAAAATGTGATGTGTGAACAGTATTCCATCATCACCCATAGTCTTTCCCCTCATCATCGTTTGTACAACTTCTTCCAGAGTATCAGAATTTTCCTCATGTATAAATTTTATGTCTCCTGGGACTCCTTTACTTGTTCCAAAAAAGCAATGAATTACCTGTTTTTTGGATACTTGTTTCCATTTCATCATCAGATTTACCGAATACAATTTGAAAAGACAACTTAAAATGTTCAGCTTGTTCCATTAATTTATCAGAAATTATTTTGAAATTATCATGTAATTTAGTAGTCAGTGGCTGTCCTTGAGTATAAGCCATGAGAACAGCTGCCATACATTCTGTTTTAGTATTAATACTGTACTTTTTTGCCTGTATAAAGACTTTTAGCATTTTAGAATAAAAATCCAAAAGTATCTTTTTAAAGAATCATTCCAATTAGAAACTGCTGTATAGGCTAACCATTCCTCAAAAGTTAACATATAAAAAAATTCCATTTTTGTCATTCCAATGTGGAATACTTTGTAACAATCTAGACAGGTGGTAAAAATCTGCAGATGTGCCTGTTGTTCCTGTGATTACATTGATGCTCTCTCGAATAATTTTACCCTGAGATTTATAATCACTAAGCTGTTTTTCCAGTTCCCCAAAGTTTATTAGAGAGGGTGACTAATTCATTTTGATCATCCTCCGCCTTTCTGTCTACCTCTGCCAAATCTTCCTGCAACTGTTTTAACTGTTTTTGTCCCTCCCTTTGTGCTTCATCAGATGCTTTTAATGCCTGAAATGCATGTTTAATCAAATCCATATATCTAGTTGTAAACTCCTTTATTAGACTGCCACGTTGTTTTAGCCTTGGTGAAACTTGTCATTTATTCTTTTTATATTTAACACGGTCTTCCTCATCTGTTTGATCAATATTTTTCCAGTCTTCACAACAACCCTCAACATCTAGAGGCACTCCGTGTAAACCATGTTTTTCATAATTTTTTATGAAGTTGTCTTAAATCTTTTAAAAAGCCTGTGACTGGCATAATTTCTGTACCTGGAACCACCAGATACAGCCATTCCGGTTCTGGGTTATAATTTAGAGAAACCTTTATATTTGTTTCAGGTTTATTTAAATGCTAAACCACAGTTTTATCACAATTTAAACATAATTATGGATACATGTCACCACATGTGACACGTAAGCTGGTGATCAGCTGATGCCTACTTAAGTATTGATAGTAAACTAGGATCCATTTGCACAAACATGCTTTATCAAACTTTGAATTTTAAAAAATTGCAGCTTTTTACTTTGTATCAAAATTAATGCACTCAAATCATTTTTAACAATTTCCAGACTTTATCTAGTTCATCATATATATCTATTTGGGACTTTATCTGGGAGGTGAAGACAGCTGTAGTCAAGTGGGATAAGCTGATTCTTCCAGTAGAACAGGGCAGATTGGGATTACCTAATTTGAAGGGGTATTTCAGAGCTACACAGTTAAGGCTCCTATACATAACACAAGCAGAAACACTATAATTCAAAGTGGAAAGGTATGATGTTGAACCTAAGGGAAGCTCAAGAAACAAGGAGAGACTGGGATTTTCGATACAAGCCTTTAATCAGAATAACAGTAGCCATACAGAATATTGTATTCGTAAAGTAGCAAAAAGTATTCTAAGAAGTAAGCCAACACAGGAATGGAGAAAGGAAATCCTGCCGATAGTGATGCTTGCAATTAGGGATATAGACATTAGGCAAGAGGGGGCTAGAATTTATTGGAGAAAACTGGCAAAGGAACCAAGGTATTGAGAGCAAATAAGTAGGGAGGGAAAGATGACAGAATGGGAAGATACCAATAATTTATTTGGACTGCAAGTTAGAGATTGCCTTCCCTATCAAGTATTGATTTCAGAGTATAGACAAAGAGAAAGAAATAGGGGGTCCTAAAGGAAAGGCCAGAACTGGTATAGTTTTTAGTAGAACCTAGAACCAAAGCTGCTATTAAAAAAGGAATAATTAGTAGAGCACATAAAATATTGCATGATAACTATAAGAATCAATCAGAAGAGGTTAATGAAAGAAAATAGTATTCTGTCTCCATTTTAAACTGTTGTCAGCTTAATTATTAGCTTGACTAAAAATCTGCAAGAATGATATGTAATATAAAGGGTTAATTTAGGAATAGTATGAAATGCTGAAAAGTAAAAAGTAGTAAGTGTGCTGGCATAGCTTATTAGATTTTGGCATCCATGTAAAGGAGTATGTTATTGAGAAACAAAGTCTGTAAAAATAACTGCACAGATGGCAGCTGGAAGGACATTAACAAAGTAAAGAGATGCAAGTAACGTCAAGCAAGATAACAGATAGTGCTGGAACACCACGTTTCAGATAACTGAGTTTTCTTGGACCACCAAACTTGAATCAAGGACAAATCATAAATTAGAAGAACAAAAGAAAACTATTATACAAAAAAAGAACTGGTATACATCAGACTTTGAGAAAAAAATATCAGACCTTCTTGTATAAATATGAGAGTGTATAGACAAGCTTTAGGTATTTGCCATAGAGAGCTGACAACATCTGTGTTGCATGCTTGTAGAGCTGAAAAGAGAATGTGACAGTAAAGCGTATTAACTGAAACGGTTGTCTTTGTGTATTTATTGTACTCAGTACAATACAGTAATAACACTAGTTGATTACAATAAATAGTTAAATGAACTGTGGTATGCATGCATGTAAATGCAAGCAACAGCAAGAAACTAACAGAAGGCAGTATATAATGTTTCAGTTAGAAAGGATTGGGAAGAAAAACTGGATAAGCAAATCACAAAGAAACAATGGGAGGATATATGTATGTCTCACAAATATGCAACAAAATCTAGAAGAATTAGGAGTTTTGTTTGGAAATGTTTGCATAGGTAATTTTTATACCCCAAGTAGACTCCAGAGAAATTTTTCTCAGGTAGATAGCAAATGTTGGAGGTGTGACAGGGAAGAAAGAGATAACTGGGAACATATTTTCTGGGAGTGCAGTGAGTTGGTGGACTTTAAGGATTCCCTGCAGGATACACTGTCGGAAATACTGGGTTGGCAGATTGATGTGACGAGGGAGATTTTTATGAGCTATGATACAGAATTGGAATTGCCTAGACTTGGTAAGGCCTTGTTGTCTCTAATTCTGGTGGCTGCCAAAAAGAGCAGTTACTCGTAAATGGAAATCAAAATCTAAACCAACTAGATCAGAAGTAATTAATATAGCAACAGAAATAAAACAACTGAAATTGAGATCTTTAGAAAAGGGTAGGAGCAAACTACATAAGAAAAAATGGGAACCGTTGGAACAATACATACAGGGGAGGAATAAAGTTTAAAAAAAGGCGGGACTTAAATGAGCTATGTAATGTTTGACTGAAAATGACTGGGTAGATTATAAGTGATGTATAATGTTTGCAGTTGGGAGTGTGTCAATATGGTTTGTGATGTAAAATGCTTGCAACTAGGATTGTATTGTTGTAGTTTTTCATTTATATAAATGTATGGTTGCTTATGTCATAAGTTATGGATTAATAAAGATGTTTCTTGTTTAAAAAAAGGGGGCAGGAATTGAATATATTTGTAATGTTGCTTAGGTTGTATGATATAGCAATACATGTAAAGTGTAGCGTCCCCACTCTTGGCCAATAATCAAGGAGCCTGAAGCCTCACCACTGGCACAGGAGTGGGATATTCACGTGGAACAAAAATGGAAATATGCAGTATTTCAAGATGCAGCTGTCTGCATCAAGCAGTTTCCCGTAAGAGCACACAGGGAACACAGTCAATCCGTGGGCTGGTTCCTCTCTCTCTCTCTCTTCACATCTCCAGTAAGACTCATGACTGGCACAACTGTATGGTTGAGTCCTCAACTGAGTGTCCAGGCCAAGTCCTCCAGCACCCACTCTGTGAAACCATTTTTTTGTGTCCCTGCTCCAAGCAGCTGACACACACACAATCTTTGAGATTTGGTTTACATACGCACACACACACACACACACACACACACACACACACACACACACACACACACACACACACACACACCTGGGAAAGGCTGGCAGAGATTGAATAGCTATGCCCCTTTCTGCCCAGACTATAAGGTAGTTACACCACCACCAAGCACTCCAAAGCCAGCTACTCTAAGGCTCTTGCAAGGGTACCCAGTTCTACTGCGTGAAATTAATATTAATACAAATTATAGTTTGACCAACAGCAAGGCTTTCAGGAGTGGCCAGAGCTGTCACCAACAATATATGTGTGCTCTCAGAGATTAAAATATTCTTTAAATGCCCAGCCACAATAAACAGTTTAAATATATTTAATAATAAATAAAAAAGAAGATGAAAATAGTAAATATCTATTTATAGTAAACAGCTTTTCACTTACAGGAAATATTAAAATAACACAGGTGGACAGGTTCACACAGTTACAGGAAAAACAATACATCTGAAGTTGTCAGTCTTCATTTTATCCTTGACCATTGGGTTTGGTTCCAAACATCAGAACTGTCCCGGCTGTTTTCACAGTTTGTACAGGCCAAAAACTCTCAAGCTTCAATCCTACCCACAGTGCATCTCTCCCAGTTACCTCAGATCTCATTTGCCGCTTTACTGGACAGACATGTTCACCTTCGCTCTTGAGCTGAGTCAATTTTTTCACTGATATTCAGCTGTCTTCTTCTAGTCTAATTTACCTTTGACTTTTTCTCCTACTCTGGTTACTTGTGTAAACTCATCCTTATTGTTAATATTTCTTTCCCCTTCCATACACTTTGTGTACTTCTTTCCTACCATTGTTGGTAGATTTCTCTCCCTTCCATACACTTTGGTGTACTTTTCTCTTTCATTTCTCTAGTTTAAAAAAATAATAATTTTATTATTATTGTTTTTTTTCCTTTTTTGTCCATACAACTTGCTGTGGCTCTATTCTCTTGTGTGTGGAGTGAGTGTTCTTTTTGGTAATATGGCCTCTGGCTTTAAAAAATGTCAACAGTGTGGCAACAAAATTCCTTTTTCAGACACACACTCCTTATGTGTATACTTTCTGGGACCACATCAACTTGCAGGAAGATTTCAGTATTTGTCACGGCTTCAGTAACCAAGCTTTGGTTGAAAGAAAAAAATAAACTCATTTTAAAGGGTTTCGGCTGGAGTGCGGGGAGTGCCTCCTGTGTGGAGTCTGACTATCCTCCCCACGGTTGGGTGAGCGTTCGAAAGATATGCATAAATGGGCGTGCCTTCATTGAGCTGGCACCTCAGCGTTCGTCAAAATCTACTGCCAATCATTAGGGGACCGGAGTTCCGCTGTGGCGACCCCTAACCGGGAAAAGCCGAAAGACAACAACAACAATTCCTTCTACCTGTGATGAAGCTATATCTGTGAAAGAAAATAAAACAGATATATCATCTCCTTCCTCTGGGAAGGCCAAGAAGAGAAACATGTCCTATTAAGAAAGTAAAATCATTGGTGCCAAAGAGTTCATCGGCTCTGTCAGCTGTTTTGGTTCCGACAGTCGTGATGACTTCAGCACCGATTCAAACTCTGAGTCCTTCAGCTGTGTCAGGTTTGGAGACCTCCCGGAGCCATAGCTGCCTTGTCAGCCCCAAGAGGCAGGAGATGACTCCTCTTTTGTCGGAGCCATCCCTACACCTTGGGGCTTCGGCTGTGGTTAGCTCAGCACTGGCTTCTGTCTTAGGGAGGAGTGATCACGATGCTGAGGAAGTCTGTGTCAGTTCCAGGCTGCATTCCCTGTTGGCAGGGTTAGCCTTCGAGGCCATGGAGAGAGCTTTGGCTGCCTCAGCCACTCAGTTGACCTCTTCTTCCTTCAAGCATATTCCTTCCTCTAGTTCAGTTCTCCAGCCAGCTCCTCCACATGGACAGCAAGTGCTAAAGCCTCAGGACACTCGGACTAAAATTCTGTCTTCTTCAGATACTTCTCTAGACAATCTCCCTGTGGAGATTCCTATGAAGAAAAAGTGCAAGAGGAAGCAGTTGGATTCCCTGCAGGAATCTGTCACAGAAGATACTGATTTTGGTGATGAGGAAGGGTCCTCCAGATCACCTCCTGATGATGTCTACTTTAGAGACATCCTGGAAATTTTGAGACAGAGAGGTGATTGGAAGTCCCAAAACTCTGCCCCTGAAGAGTCAGTATACCTGCAGGCTCTTCGCACTCACCCGTCAACGTCTTGGATTACTCCATCCACTGAAGAACTTATCCAGTTGATTGCTCAAGTGGGCTTAGAAAGCTCCTAACTTCATTGAACCTATTCCCAGGAGAACAAATAAAATGTTATCCTGTTCAGAAGATAAACAATTTTGGCCACCAAAAAGGAACTGGCTGAAGAAAGTTCCTCCATCCATCCCAGTAGAGAGTCCCAGACGATGGATAGATTTGACAAGTGGATTTATGCTTCATCGACCTATGCTCTACGGTCTTTGAATTTTTGGCACATTTCACTAGGTTTCAAAGGGATCTGATCAAGGAGCTCTCGGATACCCTGGCGGGAGCTGTTTCTGATGAAGTACAAGATAAAGTTGCCTCTCAGTTAGCTACCATGGAGACTCTGTCAAATTCATCCATGAGGCTCATTGCACATGCAGCCAAAGGGACTATGAGAGCAGCCAGTTCAAGTGTAGCCATAAGGAGACATGCTTGGATATGACTTTGTGACTTTGCAGAGCCATTTAAGTCTTCATTCATCAATGCACTCTTTGACGGATCATCCATGTTTTGCCCAAAGATTAAAGAAACATTATCTAGGTGTGAGAAGGATAGAAAGACCCTTTCTGCCATTGCCATATGTTTTTCTGCTCCTCAGAGACCCTTTTCCAGGAATCAGAGTGGGTGGAAAAATGTGGTTCAAAAAATCCAGAATGCCTTTTCAAGACACACGTGGTGATAGTTCCCCCAGTGGCAGGGGGGGAACTTTAACAGAAGATGCCACTCACATGGCAGAGGTGGCCTTCAAAACCAGGGTTTCAGAGATTCCTTTTCCGAGAAACCCTGTCACCGTTCCTGAAGGGAAGCCTGGTTGCTTCCTTCTGGAGGCAGTCGGGGGATGCTTATCCCTGCACCTAAACTCCTGGCTAGAAATTACTTCAGATACATAGGTGCAGAGGATTATATCTAGAGGCTGTGTCATACCCTTTTCTGTCCCCCTCTCCTTTCCAAAAGATTCCCCAATGTTCCACCCAGTCAGAGGGAACCAGCAATTCTAGAGATCCAAATACTGTTAGAAGAGAGTCATCCAGGAACTCACACCAGACCAGTTAGAGTCCAGAACTTGCTCAAGATTCATTTTAGTGCCAACAAAGATGGGCCTGGAGACCAATTTTGAATCTCCATTTATTGAACAAATCTTTTCAACAAATAAAGTTCCTGATGGTCATGGTACAGTGTATTCTTCCCTTTCTGAAGAAGGATGACTGGATGTGCTCTATAGACCTTCAGGATGCATATTACTACATAAAAATGGACAAACACTCCAGAAGGTTTCTCCGCTTCAGGTTAGGAGCCAGTCACTCTCAGTTCAGAGTTCTGCCCTTTGGTCTCATCACAGTCACCAGGGTGTTCACCAAGTGCATGGCAGTAGTAGTAGTTCACTTGAGACTGTAAGGATTGCAGGTGTTTCTATATTTGGATGACTGGGTCATTACTACTCTGACCAGGCATCTGATGATTGTAGAGAGGAATTATGTCCTACAAATTTCTTCCAGTCTAGGAATTACGGTGAATTAAGAAAAATCTCAACTGATTCCCACCCAGAGCTTAGAGTTCATAGGAGCAAATCTAAATCCAAGAACATTTAGAGCATCTCTTCCTCCAGTGAGATTACAAAAAATCATAGAACAAGTTCAAAAGATACAGCACAAGGAGAAAGTACCAGCCCATCTAGTTTTACAAGCCATGGTTCTATGGCTGTGTTGATAACTCTAGTTCCCTTGGCAAGATTTCATATGCAAATTCTTTAGTGGCTAGTTGCAACTCAGTGGTCTGTACTTCAGCCTATGTCGGATCAGATTTTCATTAGCAATCTTTGCAGAAAAGATCTAGCTTGGTGGATTCACTAGGAGGACAGTCTTCTAGGTCACCCCTTTATCCCTCAACAGCCCAAGGTCATAGTGACCACAGATGCCTCCCAGATGGGGTGGTGGCATTATCTGGGCCTGACTATTCAGGGTACTTGGTCTTCCATCGAGACCAGTCTGCATAACAATGTCCTAGAGATGAATGTGGTGCTTCTAGTGCTGCAAGCCTTTCAAACTGCTCTCCCTGTAGAGATGATTGCAATTTAAACAGACAACATGTCTGTTGTTTTGGTTTACCCTTGTTTGTTGATGTACCAATCTTACCCCCTATGTCAAGAAGCACCCAGAGTGTGGCAGTGGGTGATTTCTTCCAACTGATTTCTGATTACTCGTATTCCAGGGAGATCCAGTGTAAGAGCAGACAAACTGAGCAGGTCTATCGTTCTACCTCACGAGTGGTCCCTTAATCTGAAAGTGGCAGAAATGATTTTCCACCAGTGGGGCCAGCCTTGCTGCGACCTCTTTGCCTCGCCTCTCAACAACAAGTGCAGCAACTACTTTGCCCTAATCCCCACACCGGGGTAATCACCCAGGGACTCTGTTCTACACACTTGGCCCCTCAGACTTCTCTGTGCATTTCCTTCACTTCCCTTAATTCCGAAGTTCCTTCCTAAAGCCTTAAGGTTAAAGAGCAGAGCAATCCTCATTGCTCCTTATTGGCTGCGACAAATGTGGTTTCCCTTTCTCTGGCCTTACCTGATAAAAACACCTTGGACTCTGAATCCAACTCCAGATCTCCTGTCTCATCCAGAAAATCTCATTCACCCAAACCTTCAGATCCTCACGCTAACAACATGGTTCCTTCAGTTCCGTTAATTGCCGGGTAAGTTAACTTTCCCTCTCCAGTACGTAGAATTTTACTAGCCTCTCATAAGCCATCCACCCTTAAACTCTATATGAGTAAATGGACGAGATTTACTTTTTGGTCCCATGAGAGGAATATTGACCCCCTTACAATACCTATCAAAGAGATTTTAGAATTCTTATCCTGTCTTTTTGATGAGGAAGCCTCTCCTACTATTAAAATTCAGCTGGCAGCAATTTCAAACTGTCATAATGGTACTGGGGATAATTCTCTAGCTTCTCATAAGTTATGCAAAGCATTTTTGAAAAGAACTCTCTTGCTAAAGCCCCCCTTTAAAGATTCTATTCCTCCCTGGGACCTTACTGTAGTATTACAATTTATTTGTTCAGTCTCCCTTTGAACCTTATGCCGAATGTGACCTCAGGTACTTATCTTGGAAAACATTATTCCTTGTGGCAATAACTTCTGCCAGGAGGATTTCAGAATTACAAGCCTTATCTTGCAAACCACCATACTTGATTTTTCATAAGGACAGAGTTGCTGTAAGGACAAATCCCTCCTTTCTTCCTAAGGTAGTATCGAACACTAATGATAATCAGACTATTAATCTGTCTGTATTCTTTCCAAATGTTTCAAATAAAGGAGAATACACCCTTCATTTATTGAATGTTCATAGGCAGTTACGTTTTTACCTGCACAGAACAAAAGATTATCGAAAGTCAGATAAATTGTTTGTATCTTTTTCAAGTATAAAAATCGGCGAATCTGTCACCAAAGTAAACTTGGCCAGATGACTTAAAAACGGTATAGCTTTCATTTATGACAGAAAGAATATTGATTTGCCTAGAGAGGTAAAGGCTCGTTCTGCATGATCCATGGCTACATCAGCAATTTTTCAGTCTTGAGCATCTATGGATGACATTTGTGTAGCAGCTACATGGGTTTAACTCACACCTTTATTACATATTACAAATTGGCTTGCTCTCCAGGGGAAGGGCATCCTTTGGTTCAGTGGTGCTTAGCAATGTCTTTCCTTGCGTCCACCCAAGATCTAGGTAGCTGGGGACTCTGTCCCAGTGGTCAAGGATAAAATGAAGATTGGCAACTTCAGATAAAGAAGTTATACACTCACCATAATGTTCCATCTGACTTGTCCATCTTTATTTATCCTTGACTTCCCTCCCTCCTTTCCCTGGCCTTTGTAAAGTCCTTTGGTGGAACAGATAGGATACATTCCTCCTCATTTCCCCACTTTCATATAGCAGATATGGTTTCATCAGGCTTCCTCTCCTTATGTCTGTTTAGCTGTAATCTACAAACTCGATCTGAGGTAACTGGGAGAGATGCATTGTGGGTAGGGTTGAAGCTGTAGAGTTTTTGGCCTGCAGGACCTGTGGAAATGGCCGAGACAGTACCAATGCTTGGAACCGAACCCAATGGCCAAGGATAAATAAAGATGGACAACTCAGATGGAACGTTATGGTGAGTACATAACTTCTTTTCAACTAATCTCACTATATTTTCCTAACTGATCTAAAGAATTTTTATTTCCTGATTACTTACTAGGACAGGGCAAGATGAAATAGGTGAGGGGTCCTTCCAATAACAGAGTGATATGAGTCTTCAGCCTTAGCTAGTACTAAAATATTGTTTTGGTGATGGATTACAGAATGACATCACATACATCTGGTCACCTGACTTCTGGTTCCCTTGCAACCCTCCATTGCAAAAATCTGCCAGGATTTAGCACATATGTACCAATAGTACACACATATAGAGCTTGCTAAGATCTGATGCATCTTCTGGAAGTCATAAAATAATTTCAAACTTTTACCCTTGCAGAGTAGCAATTAGTTCACTGCTAAAGAGAATACAGAATGCTTCCTAATACTTGTTTGTCCAGACATTTTGTCTCTGGCTGCAATCAGAACTGTAAGATACAATCTTTATGGCCTAGTTCCAGTAATTTAACTTCAGAACATTTTTCAAAATTACCTTCAGCTGGACTGTGATTAACCTCTTCTGTTCCAGTATCCTCTATTAAAATATATATATTTAATTCAGTCACGGTATGGTCTTGACCCGCTGTTGATACATTTTTAACACAAGCAGCTTTACAAATACATTTTCAGCACAAGCATCTGTACAAATCAGTTTGATATACAAATGACATGTAATTATTTACAAAATTCCAGCTTGTTGTGCTGGCATATGTTACACAGCCACTGCCCTACTGCTCTTGGCATAGCTGGCAATACCTCATACTGTAACATCTCTCCCCCTTTGAAGACTCAAGCTAGTTTTTCAAGTGACCTTGAGAAATATTACTTGAGAGAAATGGGCCTGTCTGGGAATACATCAACTCATATCCGGTCTGGAGAGCCCATCTGCATTAGCATTGCAAACCCCACTGTGGTGTTCCACTGTTCTATCATATGCCTGCAACCCTAGGCTCCACCTTAACTTGGCATTTTGCTGGCTGGCTCAGTATTGCCATGTTAAAGGATTGTGGTCTGTAACTACAGTGAATTTCCTTCCATACAGATAGGGTTGAAGTTTCAGCAGTACCCATACTATGGCTAAATATTCTTTTTCTACAGCTGCATAACATTCCTCCCTAGGTTGGAGACTACAGCTGAGATATAACATTGGGTGTTCTTCTCCCTCTGAGGAAACCTGGCTGAGTACAGCCCCACCCCATGGTTCAAAGCATCCCGCTGCACAACAAATTCTTTGCTGTAATCTGGACCTTCTAACACAGGGGGTGCTCCCAAAGCCTATTTAAGCTTTTGGAATGCCTGCTCACAGGCTGAGGTCCACACTACCTTGTTTGGCCTGTTTTTTCTCATCAGGTCTGTGAGGGGAGCAGCTATTGTACTGTAATTGGGAACTCATTTTATATAGTTCCCTGCTGTTCCCAAGAATGCCCTCCACTGCTTTTTGGTAATAGGGGCAGGCCAGTCCTGAATAGCTTCCACTTTGGCAGGTTCTGGCCTGATGTTAGCATTCCTCACTCTGTGTCCCAGGTGGGAGACCTCTGCCATGGGTTCCTATTATGTTATCGAAAGATAATGTAATCGAATGCTCAGAACTTCAAAACGGCCGCATTTTGAAGATCGCATTGTGGGATCACAGTACAGTGAAGATTAAGATATTTGCCCTTTCCTCACTGTAGTGCGATCTCGGAGTTGGAATATATATTTAGCGGAGGGGTGTGGGGGGCACAGCCCCCCACAATAAAAGCTTCAATATGTGGCCTTTCCGATGTTTTGAGCATTCAATTACGTTATCTTTCGATAATGTAATATGAACCCCTCTGCCATACCCACCTGACACCTACTGAGCTTAGTGGTCAACCCTGCCCTTTGCAGTCTGCCCAGGACCTCCCTGACATACTGAAGATGCTGACACCAGGAATGGCTGTAAATGACAATATCATCCAGGTAAGCAAGGGTATAATCTCCTGCTCCTGCTAGGATACAAAATACCAGCCTTTGAAGGTTGCTGGGGCATTTTGCATCCTAAAGGGCATCCTTGTGAACTTGTATAATCCGAAAGGAGTCACAAAGGCTGACCTCACTCTAGCGGTGGGTGTCAAGGGCACCTGCTAGTAGCTTTTGGTCAGATACTTAGCCCTACCCAGCTGCTCTAAGGCTTCATCTGTCCTAGGCATGGGGTAAGCATCTGACTGTGTGACTATTTAGTAGCTTTTGGTCAGATACTTAGCCCTACCCAGCTGCTCTAAGGCTTCATCTGTCCTAGGCTTGGGGTAAGCATCTGACTGTGTGACTATTTAGTTTCCTGTAGTCCACACAGAACCTGGTGCTGCCATCTTTCTTTGGCACCAGCACCACAGGGGAGGCACAGGGACTGTTGGACTCCTGGATTACTCCCATTTCCAACATTTCCTGCATCTCCTTCCTCAGAGTCATTCTGACTCACTCAGGCACCCTATAAGGGGCCTGTTTGATCGGTCTTTGGGGTTGCACCAGATGGGTATACCCATTTTTCCCAGTGAACATGTCCCAAAACTACTGTAACACTGTTCAGATTTCTCGAACCTGGGTAGGGGATAGCTGCTGGGACATCAGTAACCAGATCCCCCTCAGACTCCTCCTGTCATCCACTGCAAATACTCAGCCCCAGGGCCTCCCTGTCATGGTAAGGTTTCTTGATGTTAACGTGGTACAATTCATGCCCCTGCCTCCTGCCTAGCGGTTCTACCATGTAGTTAACATCACTGACATTCCTTACCACTTTGAAGGGTCCCTCCCAAGCTGTCTGCAGCTTATTGAGTCTGACAGGAATGAGAACCATAACCTGCTGTCCCACAGCATATTCTATGGCTCGAGCATTCCTGTCATACCAGACCATTTTCTGCTGTTGGGTTCCTGACAGGTTCTCCTGGGCCAAGCTCATGGGCTCCCTAAACCTTGTCCTGAGGTTTAGGACATATGCCACAACAGACTCCTTGTGGGATTCACACTTACTCTCCCACTCATCACAAATCAGATCTGAAGGCCCCCTCACCATATACCTATACAGCAACTCAAAGGGTGAAAAACTTGTGGATTCCTGGGGTACCTCTCTGTATGCAAACAGCAGATGGGACAAATATTTGTCCCACTGTCTGTTAAACTGGTCTGAAAATATGCATAGCATGGTGTTTAGTGTACAGTGTAACCTCTCCACAAGCCCATTAATCTAGGGATGGTAGGAGGTGGTCTCTATGTATTTCACCCCACAGCACTTCCACAGACAAGTCAGCAGGTCTGACATGAAATTGGCACCTCTGTCAGTCAGTATTTCTCTCGGAAAACCTACCCTGCTGAAAATCTCCAACAAAGCACTTGCCACCTTCTCTGCCTCGTTGGAGGACAGATCCACCACCTCCGGGTATCTAGTAGCATAATCTACTACCACCATGATATACTTCTTCCCTGTAGAACTTGGGGTACTTAGAGGCCCCACAATATCCATATCTACCCTCTGAAATGGCTCCTCAGTCACAGGCAGAGGCATCAAAGGAGCCTTGACCTTATATCCTGCCTTGCCTACTTTTTTGGCACTGCTTACATGTCCTGCAGTACCCTGTTACATCCCTTGCAATCCCAGGCCAGTAAAAGTTCTGCATAATGTCACTTGGTACGCTGTGTGCCCATATGATCTGCAAAAAGAATGCCATGGGCTGTGGCTAGAAGTGCCAGATGGTAGGCTGTAGGTGGTACTAGCTGCAGTATTACGTCACCCTCTAACCCTCCCTTAGGGGTCCATGTTCTGTACAGTAACCCTTTCTTCCAGTATACAGACTCCCCTTTTCCTTGAGAATCAGGTGCCTTCCTAACTACCTCCCTCAAGCCTGTTAGTGTAGGGTCCGAGAGGTGAGCCTGTCTCAACTCTACCTTTGTGACCTTTCCCAACTCCACTTCCACAGGAAGTCTGGTATCCTCTGATAGCGGTGCCTCACTGTCAGCCTGGGTACTACCACTCATCTCTGCCCTTGCAGTCACTCTGTCCAGGGGAACATCAGTACTCACCAACAGCTGTGGCTCACCTTCAGGCTCACTAATTCAGGGTAGTGCCCTCCTTGAAATAGCCACTTCACCATCCCTGACTTCAGGTGTGGGGTCTGTCTGAGTCTCCCCTAGGCTACCCAGACCCACATGCCTGTCTCCAAGCATGACTTCGTCTAACTGCATGCCCACAAGGTACTGCATTATCAAAAAAATTCCCTATCAAGACATTTGCAGAGATATCCTCAAACACACCTTCTTGCTTGCTTCCTTTTCCACCGTCCCAGTCAAGGTGGACCCTGGCTAAAGGCATTTAGAATAGGGTCCCTCCTAAAGCTCTGACTGGAGTGGACTGCCCAAGCAAGTACTGCTCCTCTTTAACCACTACAGGCTTCACAATGGTTATGTCAGAGGCTGTCTCTCTTAGCAGTGGCCTGTTTTCCATCCACTAAGATAGGATATAACCTGTGGTGATAGTATGGTACCCCTGTTATCTCCAAATAACTTACCACTGGTGCACTATTATTCCCACTTGCTGGCTCCCCCCACCTTTTTTCCCCACCTTGCCTCCATGGACATCTATATGATACATGGCCCCACTGGTTACATTTAAAACATTTAACCCTTGATACTGGCCATGTACCTGAACTAATGCTTCCCCTGTTACTGGTGGACTCTCTTGGGGTGGTTTAGGCTGCCCACCATGAGCTCCCTTATACCAGTGTGCAGCACTGGGCATCCCTTTCTTGTGCAGTGGTGCCTGGCTTGCTAAGTAGAGATCCCTCTTTTTCCCCAGCTCATCTACAGTTACACTCTCACTCTGTCTGCCAACCAGATTCTCATGTCCTCATGCAAAGTGCTAAGGGCTTGTTCCCTCACCAAAAGGTCTGGTAACCCTTTAAAAGTGGTGACCTGACACCCACTCACCCAGCTATGAAAATAAGTGTTTAACTCAGCATTATAATTACACACACTTTCTTCTGCCTTGCACCTGTGCTCACAAAACTCTTATTTGTAAGCTTCAGGTGTTAACACATTCAAGTAAATATTTATTTATTTTATCATAGCTTAAGCAAACAATATCAGACAATTTAGAAACAGCAGTTACAGCTTTACCATGGAGTAAGGGAGTCAGGAACCATACCCAGAGCCTTTGGTCAACATTATACTATTTGCATACTCTTTCAAGTATATGAATAAAACTATTAAAATTATCACCCTCTGTAAATTGTGGAAGAAATTTACTGACCTTTATTGCTTCTGGGGTTCTGTTATTCCTTCCCCATTACCTCCATGACCCTGGCAGAGAGTCAGCATCTCCCTCTCGTGTTGACACTGCTTCTTATTTTCTTCAGCTTCCAAACACTGCAGTCTCTCTGCTGATTCTAATTCCATCTTTTTCTCATGCTGCAGTCTTTCTGCTGATTCTAATTCCAAACGTTTGGCCTTCAGTTCAAATCTCTTTAACTCCAGATGGATTTTTAAGTCCTGTGAGGAAAAGGTGAACTGTCGTGTTCCTGAGGGCTGTATATCCCATCACCAAACTGGTCGTCCTCCTGGTTTGAGCTATGATTAGGCTGAAATTATTTCCTCTTTAGTCAGGTTGGCACACACCAGTCCTTTGGCTTCACACACTTTGGCCGACTGGTTCTTTGTCAGCTTGCATAATCCTCTGCTGACATCTTTGCCTGCTTTCCCTAACTAAATTAAACTAACAAAAAAAATAAATAAATAAAACTGTTGTGAAATTCAACTCTGTATGTTTACCTTGTGGCTGCTTGTGAGCACACCCACCTTCAGTGACAACTGCCTGCAACTGTCTGCATCAAGCACGATTTACCTAAAGAGCACACAGGGAATACAGTCAGTCCAGGGGCTGGGTCCTCTCTTTCTCTCTCTCTCTCCAGATCCCCAGTAAGACTGCCAACTGTAGGGTTGAGTCCTCAGCTGAGTGTCCAAGTCAAGTCCTCCAGCACCTTCTCTGTGAAACAGTGCTTTGTGTCGGTCCTCCAAGCACCTGACACACACACATTGAGATTTGATTTTCACACACAAGCACACACACACACACACACACACACACACACACACACACACACACACACACACACACACATAAACACACACACACACACACACACACACACCTGGGAAAGACTGGTACAGATTTACAAGCTGTGCCCCCTTCTGCCAGACTATATGGTAGTTACATTGCCACCGGACACTCCAAAGCCAACTACTCTAAGGCTCTTGCAAGGGTACCCAATTATACTGAGTTTAATTAATACTAATACAAATGGCTGTTTAACCAACAGCAAGGCTTTCAGGAGCAGACAGCGCTGTCACCAAATGTATGTAAGTACTCTCATAAATTAAAATAGTCTCCAAAAGACCAGCCACAATGAAAAGTTTAAATATATTTAATAATAAATTAGAAAAGAACATGAAAATACTAAATATCTATTTACAGAGTTTGTCACAGGAAATAATAAAAATAACACAGGTGGACAGATTCACATCTGATGTTGTCCGTCTCTCTCTCTCTCTGATTCACTCTTAGGTTACGGATTTCATCCTCAGATCTGAATTGGTCACTTTCTACAGACTGCATCTTCCAGTCTGAAGCTCCTCCCTTACCCATAATCCCCTTGTATCAAGCACCGCTCCCCAGATCTCATTTACCACCATTCGCATCAGACGTGCTCTCCAGTGCTCGCAGCTAGTTTTTCAGTGTGTCACTTTTTGGTGTAATTATTAGCCCCCCCCCCCCCACCAAGCTTCTTGCTGGCGGTAAGGCTACCCTTCCTGCAGTAGTTTGTAGTCTTTATTTTAGATGTTATAGTGTCTTGTGCTTTTCTGTTTACTCTATTGTCCTTATAGAATTTAGAAATATAGTGTTTTTAGTGGTTAGCATTATCTTAGATTTATAAGATTTTTTCTTGTTGTGTGGTTGATTTTGTACTTATCTGTTTGGTAAAATTGTTGCTGCTATGGACAAGCCACCTGGATTCAAAAGGTGTATGGAGTGCAGTCATAAAATTCCACACTCTGATTCTCATGATAGATGTGTTTACTGCTTAGGTGCAGTGCACTTACAGTCACAGTGTGCCATTTGGGAAGGGTTCAACCCCAGCACTATCGCCTAAAGTGGAAAAAGTTGATTCTTAAAGGGATCCTTCCTCCCTCTTCAGTTTCTTCTCCAGGGGTTTACCCCTCTGAACGTGCTGTACCAGGTTCTGCTTCTGACCATAAAAAGCGCCCTCATAAGCTCCTAGGGTGTCATCAGAAACTCCTTCAAAATACTGAAATCTTCTAATTCCTCAGCTCTGAGACTGGGCTTGGCTCCAGTGGATACAAAAGGCCTTTCAGATCCATCTGGACCTACGCCGAAGACATTATCTACTTTGGATCCAGGTTTGCCTGGATCGTTATCTGCCTTGATTCCTTCGGATCCTACTCGGTCCTCGGATCCGATGAGATCGAATCAGAAACCAAGTTCACCGTTACCTTCCACTTCTTTTTCGGAGCCTAGGACTTCAGCTCCGAGGACAGGCAACCATTTCCCAGTATCTTCCCATGCAGTCAGTCTCTGCTACATTTCTGGAAAAAATCATACAGACTCCACACCAGTCTTTCCCGTCATCTCTGGCTTCGTCTAGATCCTCCAGAAGCCTTTCAGAATATGATGTGGATAAGATAGTAAGGAAGATTATCAGAGCTCAGATCCAGATGTGGTTTTCTGGGCTTTGTCCTGTCCTGGATCCGTGAGCACCCCTACCAACATTGACTCTTCTCCAATTTGACCCTCTGTTTCGGAGCCCCAGAACCTTAGCCACCCGAGAGCATTGACATTGAACTCGAGGACCTTTGCTTTCTCAACTCCGATGGTTGCCTTGACCATGTCTGCTCCGAGATCTTCATACCAGAGCAGGTCTCAGATCTGGGATGTTGAGGTCATGTCCAGGGGAGGAGGTTCATCTCCAGTTTTATTGGAGCAGTGGATCCAGGGCCTTTGCTCTGTCTTCAAGGGCTTCGGCCCTGATGGAGCTGGGCAGGAGTTCTCCTTGTCCATCGGCTTTCCAGGCCATTGAAAAGGCTTTCCCTGCTGACAGAGACCTGATCTCTTTGGCTGCTCCTCTGCCCTGTCATCCCTCACTGGATGTGGGAGCTGGGCCTACCATTCCTGTCCAGACTCAGCCCGTTTCGAAGAGCATCCAGGATTTCCCACCTGAGGTGGTGCCCACCTCTTCTGATACCTCCCCTGAACGTCCCATAGAGGAGGTGACTTGGAAGAGGACATGTAAAAGGAAGCACCTAGACTCCCCGGTGGAGTTTGTCACTGAAGATACGGACTTTAACAAAGGGGAAGGATCTCCAGAATCACCACTGGAGGACGTCTCCTTTGCAGACATTTTGGAAATTCTGAAACAAAAGAGGTTGCTGTCATCCCAAGATCCTATCTCTGAGGAGTCTGTATTTCTGAACACCTTTGATACAGGCTCATCTACATATTGGGTGACCCCCCCCCAGTGGACCCACTCATAAATTTGGTGGCATGGCAGGCATGGAAGGAGCTGGACACTATAGAGCCTGTCCCTAAATGACCTGATAAAATTCTCTCCTCTCCTACTGTTTGTCCCTTTTGGTCCAAGGGTATCCCTGTTGATGCTATGGTAGTAGCATCCACCACTAAGAAAGAGCTAGCTGAACAAAGCTCTACAATTCGTCCACTAAACAGGGAGTATAGGGGCATGGATAGGTTCGGCAAGCATGTCTATGCCTTAGCCACTTACATGCTGAGTGCGCTCAACTTCTTGGCACATTCTACTCTCCTGCAGAGAGACCTGGTCAAGGAGCTCTCTGAATAGTTGGCGGAGACCATGCCAACAGGCGAATTTGGGAGGATTTCTCTGAAGCTGGCCACTCCTTCCTCTGTTGCTAATTCGTCTATGAGGCTCATCTGTCATGCAGCAGAGAGGGTACCTTGCAGGCCGTTGGTTCTGGCATCGCTGTAAGCAGACATGCTTGGATAATGCTTTGTGACTTTGCAGGGCCCTTTAAGGCATCGTTTGTCAATGCCCCCTTTGATGGGTCCTCTTTATTTGGACTATCAGTCAGATACCCTGACTTGCAGTGAGAAAGAGGGCAAGACCTTATCTGCGGTAGCAATCAATTTTTCCACTCCTCAATGGACCTACCTCAGGAATCAGAGAGAGGCCAAGAAAATTTGGTTCCATAAGTCTCAAGGGTCCTTCCCTGACCAACACAGAGAGTTCTCCTCCAGAGGCAGAGGAGGGGGCTTTAATGGGAGATGCTGCCCTAGAGGCAGAGGGAGGTCCGCAAAATCAGGCCCTCAGAGAACCATTTTCTGATAAGCCCTGTCAACGCTCCTGAAGCATTGCCCGGCTGCTCTGCCCTAGAGGCAGTCAAAGGCCATTTTTTGCTACACTCAAATGCCTGGGCCCAAGTAAAACAAATGTTTAGGTGCAAAGCATTATATCCAGAGGCTATTATAACCCCTTTCACATTTCACCTCGAAGAACACAAAAAAACACTCCTGAATGTTCCACCCAGTGAGAGGGATTTGGCAGTCTTAGAAATTTGAAAGTTACTGTAAAAATAGTCATCCAAGAGGTCCAAACCAACCACAGAGTATCCAGAACTTACTCCCACTTGTTTTTAGTGTCAAAGAAGACCAGGAACATAAGCAGACTGAACTTGTTTGTTAAGAAGGTGATGTTTTGGATGGTTACGGTACAGTCTATCTTTCCTTTGTTAAGGAAGGATGATTGAATGTGCTCTGTGGACTTACAGGACACGCAAAATCACATCAAAATAGACAGGCACTCCTGGAGTCATCTGCGCTTCAGGCTGGGAGCCAGTCACTACCAATTCAGAGCCCTGCCCTTTGGACTCAACCACAGCCACCAGGGTGTTTACCAAATATATGGCAGTGGTCACAGCTGTTTTCAGACTGCAGGGTTTTCGGGTGTTCCTGTATCTAGATGACTGGCTCCTAACTGCCCCAACCAGGCGTCAACTTTCTCCTGTCAGAGACTACCTGTTCCAGATCTCGGATTTTCTAGACATCACAGTAAATCAGAACAAGTCACATCCAGTGCCTACTCAACCTTTGGAGTTTATGAGGGCTCAGCTGAACACAATTATCCAAATAGTATTGTTGCATCTACTTTGAAAAGTCACCTTGAGAAATCAAGTCCAGTCTTTACTGTTTCTTCATCCTTCGCCAGACTTGTTCTTCAAGCTCTTGGATCTGTGGCAGCTGCTGTAACGGTAGAGTTAATGTTGTCAATCGTCATCTATTCTTGACTGATGGGTACTCTGTTCCGACCCTCTGAATTGCTGTTGTATAGCTTGCGTCAGCCAAAAAAAATCTTTCAAGCTGCAAGTCTACCCATAATTCCTCTCTGTAGATTACCACAGATCTCATTTGCCGCTTTTGCAAATCAGACATGTCAGCCAGTCATCTCTCATAGCTAAGTATTTTCTAAATTTCTTGTAGTTATTTCTTACTAAATTGCAGTTAAATTTTCTACCTGTTGCTTCATAGTTCCTATTGTCGAGTGTTTGGTCTACCCTAAGTGCGTGTTTTTCTTTTTTACCATGGTAATTTCTTTCCCCCTACCATTGCTGTTAGCTCTTTTCTATTTCTTACCCTTATGGTAACTTTTCTACCATTGTTTGTGGATTTTTCCCTCTCTATTTCTTTGGTGTGCGTGTGTGTTTTATAGCTTTATAGTTATGGCAGAAAAGCCAAAATCTATAACCACAAGATTCAAAGAATATACTGAGTGCTGCAGAAAAATGCCAAACTCAGATATTAAATGCGTTTATTGCTTGGGTGTGCCTCACTTGAGTGTGGATTGTACCATTTGCTAGGGTTTTTATTAATAGAACCCTGGGTGAGAGAATAAGTTAATCCTGAAAGGGCTCCTTAAGGCCCCTTTCTAGGAAGCCTTGTTCAAGGCCGACCAGTCTCCTCTGGCCTCTGGTTTAGTCTAAGTCCTCTCAATTGATGCCATCACCCCCATTAAGAAGCTCAAATATGCCTCTGAAGGTTCCTCCTGGGAACCGAAATCCAAGGTGCAAAACTGTCAGAACGGTCAAAGTCTCTGGCACCAAAGAGTTCTTCAGTTCCTTCTTTTTCGGTTGCATCTACGGTTCACAGCCTTAGTTCTACGGCTCTGACTTTGGTACCGGCTGTTTCATCCTTGGTGCAACAGACGTTACTGAAGCAAACCGTAATTTCGGAACCCATGTCTACTTACTCACCTTCATTGGATCCCTTCCTTGAACTATTACCTAGTCCACTCCTAGAGAGACAGGAGTCTCCTTCAGCCCTTTGAATGTGCTCCACCAGAAGTCTTTCAGAACTGGATGTTGTTAGGTTGGTGGACCTGATCTTGGCAGCCTGGGGCCTTTCTGCTGCTGTTCAGCCCACTCCCCCTCCCGGAGCAGCTGTTTTTTTCCCCAAGTACACCAAATTACCCTCCTCCTCTAACCTCAGCACAGGATTTAGAGCCTTTGACTCCATCCACCCAGGTTCCTATGACTTTAGTGCAGACTGCATCTCTGCCCTCTGTGCTGAGTCTGACTCTGGCCCCGTCGATGCTATCAGTACCTTTGGGTCCCCAGGACTGTGTCTTTGCTGTTGAGCATGGAGGGTCCATGTTGGTTCCAAGCATTTCTACTGAGCTGTCAGTGTCCCTTACGGCTATGGCAGCAATGGACCCTTCCTCAGTCCTGGCCTGCCCGGTGGGACTCTCGGGGCAGGGTGTGACTCCGGTTCCGATTTTGTCAGTCTCAGTTCCGGGCTCTGATCCCTCCTCAGGGGGTCCTGCCTTTCAGGCTATGGAAAAGGTTTTGGCCACTGCTTCTTCTCTTGTGGCTCCTGGGTTATTGGTGTCCCCCTTGGGGCCCCAGGCTCTTCAGTTCAGACACCAACCTTTACCCCCGGACAGCCCGCATCACGGTCACAAGACTTACCTTCTAAGGGTACCCTCTCTTCCGAGTCCTCCTCATATGCTCCCACTGAGGAACCCCCTTGGAAGAGATTCTGCAAGAGGAAGCACATTGATTCTCCTGAAGAATCTATCACAGAGGACACTGGTTTAGATGAAGGGGAGGATTCCCCACAATCACCCCTGGAAGATGTCTCCTGTGGAGACATTCTGAAGATCCTGAAACAGAGGGGTGTTTGGAAGCCCAAACACCCATCCTCGGAGGAATCTATGTACTTGCAAGCCATTGGTGCACGCCCATCTACCTCCTGGGTGACCCCACCCGCTGACGATTTAATTAAGCTAATTGCTTTACGGACTTGGAAGGCTCCTGATGCTGTGGATCCTGTCCCCCAGAGACTTGATAAGATACTTACTGCTTGAGAGGACCAACCGCACTGGGCTAAGGGCTTGGTAGTAGATGCCATGGTGGTAGCGGCAGCCGCTAAAAAGAACTTGCTGAGGAAAATTCTACTGCCCACCTCTGGAACCGAGAGTCCAAGGTGATGGACAGATTTGGGAAGCGGGTCTATGCATCATTAACCTTCTCCATCAGGTCCCTGAACGTTTTGCCACATTTTACTAACCTCCAAAGGGATCTGATCAAGGAGCTGAAGGATACCCGGGTGGGAGATGTGACTGAGGGGGTCCAGGAAAAGGTAGCCTCCCAACTAGCTACCATGGAGTCGATTTCGAACTCGTCCATGAAGCTTATTGCACATGCAGCCAAAGGGGGAGACCAGATCAGCAGCTTCAGACATTGCTGTACGGAGACACGCTTGGATGCCTGTGTGAGTTTGCAGAACCATTCAAATCTTCCTTTGTCAATACCCCTTTGATGGGTCCTCCTTGTTTGGTCCCTAAGTCAAGGAAACTCTGTCCAAGTGTGAGAAGGATGGAAAGACTTTGTCTGCTGTGGGTGTACGTTTTTCTACTCCTCAATGATCCTATTCCAGGAATCAAAGAAGTGGTAAAATGTGGTTCAAGAAATCCCTGAAGCTGTTCCAGGAAACACGTGGCTGAGAATCTCCTTGGGGCAGGGAAGGAGTTACAGTGGAAGACCATGTCCCAGAGCCAGGAGTGGTCTGCAGAATCGAGGTTCCAGAGACTCGTTCTCCGGCCAACCTTATCAGTACTCCTGAAGGGAGGCCCGATTGCTTACCTCTGGAGGCAGTCAGGGGAAGATTTTCCTTGCACCCAATCGCCTGGCAGCACATAACCACAGATGCTTGGGTGCCGAGGATAATTACCAGAGGCTATCTAATTCCAGTCACCCTTTATCTGAGAACCCCATGCAAGACTCCCTGATGTTCCACCCAGTCAGAGAGTTCAAGCAGCAATAGAAGTACAAAAGCTGCTAGAAAAAAAGTCATCAAAGTCCCACCAGACCAGTTAGGATGCAGCTTTTATTCAAGATTCTTTTTAGTGCCAAAGAAAACGGGGGACTGGAGACCAATTTTGGATCTCAGTATTCTTAAGAAGTTTGTCCAACAAGCAAAATTCTGGATGGTCACGGTTCAGTCTATTCTCTCATTCTTACAGAAAGATGATCGGATGTGCTCCATTGACTTTCAAGATATGTATTACCACATAAAAGTGGACAAACGCTCAAGAAAGTTTCTCCGTTTCCAAATCGGAGCCAGTCGTTTCCACATCAGAGCGCTGCCCCTTGGTCTCACCACAACTTCCAGGGTGTTCACCAAATGCATGGCAGCAGTCACAGCTCAGTTGAGGCTGCACGGATTCTGAGTGTTTCCTTAACTAGACGACGGGCTCCTACCCACTCCCTCCAGGCATCTACTGCAAAAGACTATGAACTTCATACTGGACCTGTCCCGCCAATTTGGCATAACAGTAAGTGCTGCAAAATCCCAGTTAACTCCCACTCAAGAAATGGAATTCATCGGAGCACATCTCAACACCTCTTCTTGCATTGCATCGCTTCCCCTTCATAGGTTGCAGAAGATACAGATGCAAGTTCATCCCCTGCTGCGCTCAAACAAGATACCTGCTCAACTGATTTTACAAGCTCTGGGCTCCATGGCAGCTGCTATCCCATTAGTCCCACTTGAAACATTTCACAAGAGACTTCTCCAGTGGCTATTAGAAAACCAATGGTCAATTCTATCTCATACCATGGATGACAATTTTCATTTCCAGCCAATGCAAGAACGATCTAATCTGGCCGATGCATTCGAAGGAGGTTCTTAGAGGTCATCCCTTTGTCTTCGCCCAGCCCAAGGCCATAGTGACCACGGATGCTTCCCAGATGAGGTGGAGGGGCATTATCTAGGGAAGACAGTCCAAGGCACTTGGCCCCCCTCCAAGGCCAACCTGCACATCAGTGTTCTGGAGCTAAGGGCCGTGCTTCTGGCATTGCAAACATTTCATTCTGCATTACCTCTAGGGATGATACCTATTCAATCAGACAACATGTCAGTGGTCTGGTATATCAACAAACAGGGGAGAGCCAAGTCCTACCTATTGTGTCCAAGTGTGTTCGAGTGTGGCAATGGGCCATATCTTCTAACTGCTTTCTGATAGCAACACACATCCCGAGGACTTCCAACATAATTGTGGAGAAATTGAGCAGATGCATCCTTATGCCTCACAAGTAGTCTCTGAACCCCAGAGTAATGGAGGAGATTGTTCTTCGTTGGGGCCAGCCTTGCTGTGACTTGTTTGCCTCACCCCTGAACAGCAAGTGCAGAAATTACTTTGCCCTAATTCCCCCTCAGGGGGAGTGCCCCAGAGACACTCTTCTTCACGATTGGCCCCCCAGACCTACTCTACACCTCCCCCCCTTTCCTCCGATCCCATTATTTCTCAAGAAAGCATCTCAGTTGAGAAGCAAAGTGATCCTCATTGCTCCTTATTGGCCTTGACAGGTATGGATGCCCTTCCTTTGGCCTCATCTGCTTTGCCGCCCATGAATTTTGGACCCAGTTCCAGATCTCTTTTCCCATCCCCAGGGACTAGTGTATCCCAGTCTTCAGACTCTCAAGCTAACAGCTTCGTTCCTCCACTTCTGATAGTCACCAGGCATAATGCTATACCTTCTCCCGTGCAGCATATTTTGCTAGCATCTCATAAACAATCCACCAGAACTCTCTACCTAAGCAAATGGAAGAGATTTTCCATTTGGGCCTCTAATAATGGACTAGATAATTTTTCAGTGCCAGTAGAGAGATTTATGGAATTCCTAGCTGCCACCTTTAATAAAGGAGCCTCTGCCTCTACAGTCAGAGTTTTTTTAGCAGCAATTTCAAATTTTCATATTGGATTTGGAGGCCAAACTTTGATGTCTCAGACTTTGTAAGGTTTTTCTAAAGGGTACAATACGCATAAAGCCTCCTTTTAAAGACCTCTCCCACCAAGGGATCTGATTCTAGTACTGAAGTCACTTATGGCATCACCATTTGAACCAGCAGCTACTTGGGATTTAAAGTTCCTTTCCTGGAAGACGTTACTTCACATAGCTGTCACTTCCACGCGACAAGTCTCCGAATTACAAGCCCTATGTTCTAAAGCTCCTTACTTAATTTTCCATAAGGACAGAGTGTCACTCAGGGCAAATCCAACCTTTCTTCCTAAGGTGATCTCAGATGTTAATATCAATCAATCTATAACCTTACCTGTATTTTTCCCAATTTTTTTCTAACAAAGGAGAGTGCTGCCTTCACCTCCTGGATGTACACAGGCAGTTGCAGTTCTACCGAGATAGAACTAAACAGTTTAGATGATCTGATCAATTGCTCATATCCTTTGCCAGTGCAACTTTAGGCAGATCAGTGTCCAAGGTAACTCTGTCCAGATGGCTGAGAGAATGTATATCTTTCATCTAGAAGAACTTGAATATGAAACTCCCAAAACCAGTCAAGGTATGTTCTACTAGATCAGTAGCAACTTCTGCCATCTTTCACTCCAAAGCTTCCATGAAAGAAATTTGTGCGGCTGCAACTTGGGCTAAGCCTCATACCTTTATTACGCATTACAAATTGGATATGGTCTCCAGGGGGAGAGCATTTTTTGGTTCTACAGTGCTCAGGAATGTCCTTCTATAAGGCCTCCCAGGGTGCAAGGTAGCTGGGGACTCTGTCCCATCAGTCAAAAACAGATAAAGATTGACATCAGATAAAGAAGTTATGTCGTACCATGATGTTCCATCTGTGTTGTCGATCTTCATCTGTTTTTGTGTCCCTCCTGCCAGCCCCTTCCTTCAGGTTTTTGGTGGAGCAGTACCCTGTCCTGGGTTCTTATCATTACCTGTACTTTGGACAAGGCTTCTGACCTTTATTACACGGTTCTTCTGTTTTTTGCAAACTTGATCTGAGGTACTCTAGAGAGGGGAATTATGGGTAGACTTGCAGCTTGAGAGATTTTTTTTGGCTGACGCGAGCTATACAAAGGCTGGGTCATTTCTGAGGGTCAGAATCGAGTACCCATCAGTCAAGAATAGATGAAGGTCGACAACACAGATGGAACATTATGGTAAGGCATAAGTTCTTTTTCCTCTAGCAAGGTACTGTATATGTGTTCTCCAGTGGACCTTGGCTGTACGGTGGTCTGTACTTTACCAGTTTCTATCTGTTCCTATCAAGTTGGCAAAAAATCTTCAGAACTCACCTGGAATGGTGGATTCATTTCAACCTGTCAGTTGGCAGACTATTCATTCTTCCCCCCGCTGACAGCCACGACCACGGATGCTTTGCAGCTAGGGTGGGGGGCATTTCAAAGGGAAGATGGTCCAAGGCACATAGACTCCTTTTGAAACCAGACTGCATATCAATGTCCTAGAGATGAGAGCAGTCCTTCTGTTATTGCAAGCCTTTCAAGATATTCTCCCTCTGGGAACCATTGCATTTCACACAGACAGCATACCAGTAGTCTGGTACATCAACAAGCAAGGAGGAACCCATTCTTACCCCCTTTGCAGAGAGGTCATGAGGGTTTGGGAATGGGCAATCTCCTCACACTGCTTTTTTGTTGCAAAACACATACTGGGGACAACCAGTGTGCTAATGGACAAACTCAGCAGGTCCATCCTGACACCCCACGAGTGGTCACTTAACTAAACAGTAGCAAATCAGATTTTCACCCATTGGGATCACATTTGCTGAGATCTCTTTGCTTCTTCTCTCAATTTCAAGTGCAGCAAGTACTTTGCACTGATTCCCCAACCCGAAGAGTCCCTGAGGGATGCTCTAGTCCACGACTGGCCCTCCACTCTCCTCTGTGCTTATTCTCCCCTTCTGTTGATCCCAAAATTCCTTCAGAAAGCCCAATGGTTGAAGAGCAGTGTAATCCTCATTGCCCCTTATCAGCCTCATCAGATTTGGTTCCCCTTCCTTTGGTCTCATCTGAAGTATCCTCCCTGGATATTGGAACCCATCCAGGATCTCCTAACCCACCCGTCCCTGGGACTAGACCTATCCACTGTCAAGCTAACTGCATGGTTTCTCCAATTCCACTGATTGTTAAGGGGCCCAGGCTTTCTTTGCCTATAAATAGTATTGTTTTAGCCTCCCCAAAAAGCATCCACCAAAAAGGTATGCAAAAATAAGTGTAACAGATTTGCTTTTTGGGCTGCCAAAGAGAACATTGATCCTTACACTGCTTTTCTTCCTACCATCCTCTCCTTTCTTGCTTCCTTATTTAAGGAGGAATCCAGCTTTGCCACAATTAAGCTTCAGCTGGCAGCCATATCCAATTTCCACTCTGGCCTAGTGTCAGAACCTGTAACTATGTCAAGGTTATGCAGAAGTTCCTTGAAAGGGGTTTTTCTTCTCAGGCTTCCTATCAAAGATCCCCACTCCCCTTTGGGATCATACCTTGATTCTCCAAGGTATCTCTCAAAAACCTTTTCAGCCAGCTAGCAATTGTGACATGAAGTTTTTATCTTGGAAACCTATTTTTCTGGTTGCCATCACTTCAGATAGAAGAGTTTCTGAATTACAAGCCCTCTCTTCTAAGCCACTTTACATAACTTTCCGAAAGACAGAGTTTCACTCCGTACTAATCCATCCTTCATGCCTAAAGTGGTAACTGAGTCAAAACATTAGTCAGTCTATTCAGTTACCAGTTTTCCTCTCCAATTTTTCCAGTAAAGCTGAAAACATGTTGCATTTACTGGATGTTCATAGACAGCTTTGTTTCTGTCTTGGCAGGATTAAACAGTTCAGAAAATTAGATCAGCTGTTTGTGTCCTTTTTGCTTAATCACCTGGGACAGGCAGTAACAAAGATAACTCTGGCCAAGTGGATAATTAGTTGCATTTCCTTTATATATGATAAGAACAATGTGAATTGGCTAGTTCACCTAAGGCTAATTCAGCTAGATCTATCACCACACCCTCTGCCTTTTTGTCCAGAATTTCAATTGATGACACCTGTGCAGAAATCCTTCCTTGAGGCCACCTGAGAGGGAATGTAGCTGGGGACTCTGATCCAAGAGTGAATCAGTGCGAGACAAGCAACATCATATTGCCAAGTTATGTACTTACCATAACTTGACATCTTTGTTGTCCAGTCTTGCTGTGATTCACCATCCCTTCCATCTGTCCTCTGACCTGGAAAAATCCTTTCTCTAGAGGATATACGTAGCACTTTTCTGGAACCTTTGTTCCTGGTTGAGCCTCTGGGGTTCCACTTTCTTTCTTTCCTTTTTACTAATGGGCAGCAAAATCGATCTGAGGGAGCTCTGCTTGGTACAAGGGGATTATGGGTAAGGGAGGAGCTCAAGGCTGGAAACTGAAGTCTGTAGAAAGCAGCCAAGTCAGATCCAAGGATTGGATCCATAACCCAAGAGTGAATTAGAGTGAAACTGGACAACACAGATGCCAAGTTATGGTAAGTACATAACTTAAAATGAACTAATCTCACTATATTTTCCTGACTGATCTAAAGAATTATTATTCCCCTGTTACTTGCTAGATCAAGGCAAAATGAAGTAGGTGAGGGCTCCTTCCTTGTCAGGTTCCAAAAACAGAGTGCTCTGAGACTTCAGTCTCAGCTAGTATTAAAACATTATTTTAGTGATGGATTACAGAATGATATCACATACATCTGGTCATCTGACTTCTGTTTCCCATGGAGCCCCCCATTGCTAGAAACTGCCAGGATTTAGCACATGTGTCAATAATACACACGTACAGAGCTTGCTAAGATCTGATGCAGCTTCTGGAAGTCATAAAACAATTTCAAACTTCTACCCTTCCAGAGTAGTAATTAGTTTACTGCTAAAGACAATACAGAAAGCTTCCTAGTACTTATTTTCCAGAAATGTTGTCTCTTGCTACAATCAGTCTTTATGGCCTAGGCCCAGTAATTTAATTTCAGAACATTTCTCAAAGGTAGCTGCACTGTGATTAACCTCATCTCTTCCAGTATCCTCTGTTAAAAACGTATATATTTAATAAAGTTACAATGCAGTCTGGACCCACTGTTGATACATTTTAACACAAGCAACTTTACAAATACATTTTCAACACAAGCATCTGTACAAATTAGTTTGATATACAAATGATATGTAATTCTTTAAAAAGTTACAGCTAGCTGTGCTGGCATGTGTTACACATCCACTGCCCTGCTTCTCCTGGCATAGCTGCCAATACCTCATATCGTCACATGGAGCATAATGTTTGTTAATTGTAACTTGTTAATATAGTTTATTTTCATATAAATGTAAATGTGCCCATGTCACAAGTGATAATTCAGTAAAGGTGTTTTAAATTAAAAAAAAAAAAACGTGTATCTATTTGAACAGAATGTGGGCATTCCAAACTAAAGTCCTCATTGTCCTCCATGTTATGACTGGAAAGAGGCTTACCACAGACAACTGCCATGAAAAGGTGGTCAGGCTGACACGGCAGTCACGGCTGGAATTCCCTTCTTCAGACAAATTGATGGTGAAAATGCCTTCAAGCAGATGCAGAAATTATATCTTGACTTCACTAGAAAACCAGGAAGCAAAAGTGGAACTGGTGAGCTGTTCGAAACCCACTGTAGAAGGATCTTGGAGCCAACGGGACTAAAGTGTTTCTCATAGTGGACTACGTATGAATAAATGATTTAAACTGTGTCTGGCTTGCCACTGTTAAAATAGCAAACAGACTGACTCTATACAACTGTATTCATGCTAAACTGTTTTATTACAATAGCTGAGCAAACCCTTATTTCAAGACATTTCAAGTCATTATAACTTAGCTTGCTAATGACACATGATTCCATCTAAATGTCTGTCACACAAGAAGTTGTTCTGAAAACAGAAAAATAGTCTTTGGTTTATATATCTTTTGATAACCCTCTCAAAACATTTTTAGTGTGTCTGTGGTTTATGGTTTTGGCTTTACCATTTTCTGTTCCTTGTTGTATTCTTTGAAATGTCTGTGAGTAGTTCATGTGAAGTCCTTGTGGCTCCCTTTTTAACCGTTACACATTTCCTTTGTAGTATGTACAATAACGTGTTTTTGTAAAACACGATGCACTCTAAGCCTCTATGCTTTGTCACACAGGATGCCATTTACTATTAAATACGTTAAGACCACAACCACATGTTGCTAGAATTAACATGATTAATATCCATTTTCTATGAAACTGTCACATAGGTAGCTGTTGTGCTAGACACCTGTTTTTTTTAGGTTACATTTATGTTATTGTGCAGTTCAAGTCTTGTATATACTGTTAATTTTCTGCATTGGGGAAAAACAATTTACTTTTTACAATGTCTGTCAATTCCCTCTTTAAGCAAACTCAAAAAAGCACTCTAGTTCCTTGTCTATCACATCCTCCAGAAGTATTTCCAAAGCGGATGTGGATAGATGATGCAAATATTTCTCAGAGCTCAGAACCAGAGGGAGTCATTTTGGCCCCATCCACTTTTGGATTCATGAGTCTTGAAGCCACTACTCACACAGCACTGTCTCCTTCTCCAATCTGCCCTTCAGTTTCAGAGCCCCAGGATCCGACAACTCCAAGTGGTCTGGAATCTGATCCGAAGAGAATAACTTCCTCGACTCTGACAGCATATACCTGACCAGTTCTGTTCCTATTCCTTTGGATCAGAATGAATCACGAAGCTGAAGTGTCAGTGCTGAATCCCATGCTGCCAGGACCTACTCCATTGTTATCAGATCCATCCCTGCTCCTTGGAGCCTCAGCACTGGGCAGCTCAGCTCCAGTCCCTCCCTCCAGACATGAATCCGGTTGGAGTCATGATCTATGCATACTGGAGGTTTCAGATTTGGTGTGGATGACCATGGCTTCTCTGGGTTCCATCAGCCTTCGAGGTTGTGGAAAGGGCTTTTTCTCTTTTACAGATCTGGTCTCTCATCCTTTAAATCCTTTTCCTATTCCTTCTTCAGCTTCAAGCTCTGAATCCATCAGGCCTTTTCCACAGGGACAGCCAGACCCAACTAGCTTCCATTTTGTCCCCATAGAGGAACTCCTCATTGCTTCTGAAACATCCCCGGAACATCCCCCCCATGAGGAGGTCCATCGGAAGAGGACATCCAAGAGGAGGCACATAGATTCCCCACTGGTGTCTCTCACTAAAGATAATGATTGAGGAAGGAGAAGGTTACCCCAAATCACCACCTGATGGTGTCTCCTTTGGAGACATTGTAGAGATCCTTAGACATTAAGGTGGTTGATCTTCCAATAATCCTTCTCCAGAGAACTCAGTATTTCTGGAAGCTTTTGGCTGTGGAACATCTATGATTTTGGTTACTCCCCCAGTGGATGAGCTCATTGATTTAGTCTCTTGCCGGGCGTGGAAGAAGCTTGACTCTGTTGAGCCTATACATTGCCGACCTGGCACATTCCTACCTCCCTCCTAAAGATAAACCCAACTGGAGCAAAGGAGTCCCAGTAGATGGTATGGTGGTGGTGACGGCCACTAAAAAGAGCTAGCAGAACAGAGCTTGTCTGTCCACATGCCAAACAGAGTCTAGGGCATTAGACAAATTTGGAAAGTTAGTCTTTGCCACAGCGACACTTGCCTTGAGGTCCCTTAACTATTTGGCACATTTTACAAGACTTCAGAGAGATTTGACCAAAGAACTGTCAAATTCTCTCTCTCTCAGTCCATGACTACAGAGCATTTGAAAAGATCATCTTCTCAGCTGGCCATCCTTTTTATCAATTTCCAATGCATCCACAAAGTTGATCTCTCACATAGCTGAAGGTGCCTCACGTGCAGCCAGTTCAGGCATTGCTGTAAGGAGACATGCCTGGATGCAGCTATGCAATTTTGCAGAGTGTTTCAAGACATCTTTCATCAGTGCTCCCATTGCTAGAACATCTTTGTTATGTTCATCTGTGAAAGAGACACTTGCCCACAGCAAACAGGAAGGAAAGACCCTGTCTGCCATCCTTCAATGAACATTTTCTAGAAATCAGAGAGGCTGTAAGAAAATGTGGTTTCGCAAATCTCAGGGTCCTTTCCAAGATCGTCCTTCAGAGGAAGAAGAGGTAGTTCTAATGATAGATGTTGCCCTAGAGGCAGAGGAGGCCTACAGAATCAGGGTTTCCATGTTCCTTTTCAAGATAAACCCTATCAGCATTACTGAAGTGCTTTCCGACTGCCCACCTCTGGAGGCAGTCAAGGGACGATTGTCCTTGCACCCAGTTGCCTGGGCTACTATAACAAAAGATACGTAGGTGCTATAAATAATATCCAGAGGTTATTTCATACTATTTTCCCAACCCCCATTCTACAAAAGAAAAAAGCTTCCTGATGTTCCACCCAATCAGTGGAAGGTAGCAGCCCAAAAAATTCAAAAGCTGCTAGACAAATGAGTCATCCAGCAGGTCCCACCAAGCCAAATAGAATTCAGAACATAGTCATATTTCTTTTTAATGCCCAAAAAGACAGGGAACCTGAGACCAGTTTTGGATCTAAGCAAACTGAATCAGTATGTGAAAACGTTGAAAGTTTTGAATGGTCACGGTCCAGCCCATGCTGCCATTTCCTTACAAGCATCCCCTGTAGGAGCAAATCCCAACACTCCAAAGCAAACTGCAAATGCTTTTAATACCTTCTTCACAGAGACCATCCAAACACTTACCAATCAACTAACAGCCGATAGCTGTACCCTTCCAACCTTTACTACAAACTCTCTTCCAACACTAAACCTGCAACCTGCCCCAACTTCCCTCATCTGCAACCTTTTACACAAGTTAAAACCTACTTCACCCTCAGCTGACAAGCTACCTGCTGAATATCTGCAAAAGTCAGCATATCGTGTATCACCGCTGATAAATAGAACCATACAAGAAAGTACTATTCCCGCCATCTGAAAAATCTCCCACATTATCCCCCTACACAAGGGTGGAAACTCTATAGAATATTCTAACTATCGTCCTATAGCACTACTGTCCCCCTTAGCTAAAATAATGGAAAAGTACATCCATAGACAGTTACTAGACCATCTACTTCAGAACAATTTACTGTCCAAATGTCAAAATGGCTTCAGGCCTTTCCACAGTACAACAACTGCTTTCCTGTCCTTCACTTACTGCATCAATAATAACCGTAATAATAACAGCACTTTTCATCGACCTTTCAAAAGCATTCAACATGGTCAATTACCATCTACTTATTAATATACTAAAATCCTTTTCTCTGGATACAGTGACTATAAAATGGTTCCAGTCCTACCTGGACAATAGGCAACAGGCAGTGCTATGGGGCAACAACCTATTATCCCATCTCCCTATTACCCTAGGTGTTCGTCAGGGCTCCATATTGGGCCCACTCCTATTCTCATTATTTATCAATGACCTTAACCTCACTATTCCTCCAGCTAACTGTATACAATACGCAGATGATTCGACAATAATCTGCCCAGCTAAATCTCAATCCCAACTGCAGACTCTAACTCAGAAAATGTTTAATATAACAGAAAACTGTTTTTTATAACGCTGCTTCCTCCTGAACCCCCAACAAAAACTAAACTCCTCCTCTTCACTCCTACCTGTAAATCACTCCCATTTAATTTTTCAGCCTTATCCAATAATGGTATACTCGTATCTCCTGATCCAACAACTAAACTTCTAGGGGTAAACATTGATAACAACCTGAGCTTTGAAACCCACATCAACAATACCATAAAAACTGTCAACAGGAATCTAGGCTCCCTTTATAGGATTAAAGCCTTTCTCTCCCCACTAGCTAGAACCACTATTTCCCATTCCCACCTTATCTCTGCACTTCTCTATGCTTCTACAATATATACTAACTTGTTAAAAAATAACCTTAACAAGCTAGCCAACTCATACAATAGCATTGCAAGATTTGCTACTGCTTCCCCCTTCAGGACCCATCACTGCTATAACCTGAAACAGTTAGGTTGGTTAGAGCTTCAGAATCAGATTCATTTTAATCAACTCATCTTTGCCCACAAGACCCTTTTCCAACCTACCAATACCCAATACTGTCTAACCACCTCATTACCCAATTTAAAAACCTTAAGACTTTACGTTCATCTAATAAACTACTTATATCAACATGTAAATCTAACAATATGGCAGGTGATGCTTTGTTCTCTAATGCAGTTGGAAAATATTGAAACCAACTCCCTCATGAACTTACATCACTGTCTTTTGTTGCACTTTTTAAGCATAATCTGAAACTCTGCCTTAAAACCCATTGGTTATGTATACCCTGTACAAATCCAGACTAATCTCGTTTACCCTCACTACAGACCTAATACCTGCTCTGTCTGTGTCTTTCTCTATCAATGCCTATCCTTGACAAAGCTATATCTTATACTAATAGAGATAATTTAACATACCTAGTTCAAGTATTCTGTATATATAGTCTAAAATATCTTATCTAAGGCTTGCAACAAGATTTGTATAAACTGTGACAGTTTTTGAACTGTTGAAACTTGAAGTATGTATCTGTATAACAACTAGTTACTAGTAAAGCCTTTTGTATATAAAGTCTAAAATATCTTATTAATGCTTGAAATAAGATTTTGTATAAACTGTGCAAACTACTGAACTGTTGAAATTTGTAGTATTTATCTGTAGTATTTATCTGTATAACAGCTAGTTACCAGAATGTTTTTAGTACAGTAATCTCTTGGAGCTTATCTCCCCAGGATTCTACTGAAAATGGACATATATCCAGTTAGACTATCCCGGTCAACAAATGTAAAATAAAATAAAATAAATGATTGAATGTGCTCTATAGATCTTCAGGATGTGTACTATCACACAAAAATAAACAGGCACTCCCAAAGATATTTACACTTTCGGCTGGGAACCAGTCATTACCAATTCAGAGCCCTGCTTGGACTCACCACAGCCCCCAGGCTATTCACCACTTGTATGGAAGTGGTGGTAGCTCAGTTGAGACTAAAAGGATTCTGAGTGTTTCCATATCTAGATGACTTGCTCCTGACCCTGCCCCCATGCATCTCCTTCAGCAGTCCAGGAACTGTTTGTTCCAGATTTGTCATTCACTAGGAATAACAGTCAGTTACATCAAGTTAAATCTGAAACCAGTACAGAGCCTGAATTTTTTGTCGCACTTCTGAATACGACAGTGCAATTTGTATCTTTACCATCTCATTGCATTGACACACTCAGGTCTCAGGTACATCAGATTCTTTCCCTTCCATCTCCTGCAGCCAGATTCATTCTTCATGTGCTAGCAACAATAGTACTACTTCCTTTAGCATGCTACTAAATGCGTATTCTTCATTGAACACTAGCTGTTCAATGGTCTAGTCTTCGACAGCCACCATCTTTTCCAGTCAAGCTTACACTGATTTGCAAACAACGTATTAAATGTCAACCAACTGGATCCACCACTGAACTAGGTTGATCCTTTGTTATAACGCCCCCAATGGCCATGGTGACTACAGATGCCTCCCAGTTGGGGGGGGGTATTACCTGGGAAGGATGGTCCAAGGCACGTGGTCTCCCTAAAAGACCAATTCGTATAGCAATGCCCTAGAGATGACAGCAGTCCTATTAGCATTGCAGGCATTTCAAGATGCTCTTCCTGTAGGGACTATTGCGATTCAGACCAACAACATGTCTGTAGTCTGGTACATCAACAAACAAGGAGTACCTAGTTTTAGTTTCTCTGCCGGGAGGCTGTGAGAATGTGGCAGTGGATGAACTCCTCCAACCACTTTCTAGTTGCAATGCACATCCTGAGGAAAACCAGTATGCTAGTGGACAAACTCAACAGGTCCATTATGATGCCTCACAAGTAGTCTCTCAAACAGTGGCAGAGGAAATTTTCTGTTATTGGGGCCAACCTTGCTGCATCCGCTTTGTGTCCTCCCACAACAAGTGCAGCAGGTATTTTGCCCTGATCCCCCCCCTTAGGAAGAGTCACCAAGAGATGCTTTAGTCCACGTTTGGCCATCCGGTCTCCTTTACGCTTATCTCCCCGCTTCCTTTGATTCACAAATTCCTTCAGAAAGCAATCCTGTTGAAAAGCTCAGTCATCCTCATTGCCCCTTACTGGCCTCGACAGGTGTGGTTCCCCTTCCTTTGGTCTCATCTTCTTTATTCTCACTGGATACTGGACCCAAGTCCAGATTTCTTCTCACACCCCTCAGGGATGAGTCATCCGAATATTCCTGCCCTCAAACTAATTGCATGGTTTCTCCAGTTCCAATAATAGCCAGACAGCCCAGGCTTTCTTCCCCAGCACATACCATTGTATTATCTTTGCAAAAAGCCTCTACCAAGTAGGTATACAAGAGCAAATACAAAATATTTTTCTTGTGGGCATTGTGAAATAATGATGATACTTTTTCTGCCCCAGTCTCTACTTTTCTTGATTTCCTGGCTACACTTTTAAAAGAAGGAGCTAGTTTTTTACGATTAAACTACATTTGGCAGCTATTTCAGATGTTTATATAGGAGGTAGAAATTATTCTTTGTCCTCTCTCAAGTTATGTAAAGCTTTTCTGAAAGGCACTTTTCTCCTTAGACCTCCAATAAAAAATCTTTCACCTCCCTGGGATCTAACTGTGGTGCTACAAGGTCTTACTCAGAGACCCTTTGAACTTTCAGCAAAAAATGATTTAAAATTCCTGGAATGGAAAACAGACCTTTTAGTAGCTAATACTTCTGCAAAAAAAATTTCTGAACTCCAGGCTCTTTCATCAAAGACTCCTACATTATTTTTCATAAAGACGGTAACTTTACGAAAAAATCCTTTTTTTTTTTTTTTTTTTTTTTTTTTTTTTTAAATACCAAAAGTGGCTTCTGAATCTAACATTAACCAATCCATTCACTTACCATTCATTACAAAGGAGAAGATGTGCTATATCTCCTGGAGGGTTCCTATTAGAAGACTGAAGACACATTCTTTCGAATGCATCTTGATCGAACTTAAAAGACTGAAACGGCAAAATATTGAAGCAGCTTTTAAGCAAATTCTTTCCCTGGGAAAGAATTCGCTGCTTAGTTACTACGTTTCCAGCACTATAGTCTTGATGAGTTGGTATATTTAAGTAGGGGGGCTGGGGGCACAACCCCCCACATTTGGGGAGTATGTGGGGGCTAAGCCCCCCACTTAATGTAATGCTTAAAGTGTTTTGGTTTTTATTTATTTATTTTTTTGTTGGAACAGCGATTTTGTCGTTGTAAGCTTTCGCTTACATAGGGTCGATTAATCACCGTTCACTTTTTTAAGCATTCGGTGATCTAATATAGACCCCTCCAGGAAGTGCACAGGCAATTAAGATTTTATTTAGGAGGAACAAAACAGTTTAGAAAATCACATCAACTATTTGTATCCCTTTCATCAAATCGACTTGGTTATCCAATTTCTAAAGTATCATTGGCTAAATGGATAACTGATTGCATTTTTGGATCTATTCTCAAAAAGGCATTTCCTTACCAAGCCCTCCTAAAGACTCCATAAACTAGATCCATGGCTGCTTCATCTACCTTTTGGTCAAGAATTGTTGACATTTGTGCAGCAGCCACATGGTCCAATGCTCATACCTTTGTTACTCATTACAGATTGGATCTAATATGCAGAAGCAGAACTGCCTTTGGCTGTGTGGTTCTCTGGACTATCCTTCAATGAGGGCTATCCAAGATTAATGTAGCTAGGGACTCCTTCCCATTCATTGAGGAAGAATGAAAAGGTCAGCATTAGATTTAAAAGTTATGTACTCACCCTAATTATTCATCTGCGTTGTTCATTTTCATTCTTCTTCAACTTACCCACCATCCATCCTTTTTCCTAAAATCTTCTGGAGGAACCTGTTGGATTACTTAGTGGAACTTAAGAGTTCTGAGTTTGAGCCATATTCTTTGAACTGTCCCTTTTACTTTATCTAAATTATGGGGATCTTAAGGCAACAAACTGAATTTGAGATATTGAGGACGGACTAGAGCATTGTGGGTAGAAAAAGGAGCTAGAGAGTTGGATCCAAAGCCTAAAGTATGCGGCCAAGTCAGATCTGAGGATTGGATCTGTAACCCATTCATTGAGGAAGAATGAAAATGGACAACACAAATGCCTAGTTATGGTGAGTACATAACTTTTAATTATCTTGGAATATTTATATCTGATGAGGCTAGCAGTGTTGGCATGCAATGTCATGGAATTCCTCAGGAGATTAGACTGATGTTTATTTATATTGTGTGTTCACTGGGAACTGAAGATCCACTTGAAAAAGATGTTTGTTTACATCTGTCCAGGAAGACCACTAATATGTTAAATAATAGATGTAGTTGTTTCATTAGCAAACATTAAAAAATAGCCAGGGAATATGACTGTGAAACATACTTTGGGAGTCCTGTATTTATTTCACCAATACTTCTGACTATCTTGTGAACTGTAAGGAAGAGAAAATTTGGAAACTGAGAACAAGGGTAAGAATGTACAGGAATAGTTCAAATGGGGTAGGCTACAGAAATGCAAGGTAATAAATATAATTGCTTGTGTTATAGACAGGAAGCTTTTTGAAATGGTGGCTTTGTTTGAATCACTGTGCCCTTCATATTGTGTTAACTTCTTGAAACATTTTACACATAACCATGACTAGAATGTAAGAACAGCTAAATAAAAAGTTTAAAGAAGCACAGAAACCAAGAGCAAGAGATGGGATATGAAGTAATATCTGCTCTTTAGTTAAGAGAATAAGTTTGGGAATTTATAAGATTGTATTTAGCTGTGGAGCTTCTTCCAGTTCTAAAACACTAGCCAGTCATCTTATTGGAGAAGAAAAAACATATGAAACCAAAGCCAAATCCTTTTCTTTAGCTTGGCGGTTTCTAAACAAAAGTAAGTAACACTTATTGTTTTTGTATTAAACAAGAAACATCTTTAATCTGATGTTGTCAATTTTCATTCATTCCTCAACAATTGCGTTCAGATCCGATCCTTCAATCTGACTCTGACGTTATTTTCAGCTTGTGGCCACTAATACTCTCAAGCTTGTCCCTTACCCATAATGTCTATCCCCTAACATGCCTCAAATCTCATTTGCTGCTTTCGCATTTGGATATGGTTGCTGTGAGGTCTTGAGTGTAGTATCATTATTTTGGAGATAAGTCAAAAATGATTGTATTTACACTCTGTTTTTTAGCTGTTTAATAATATAACTTTTATATTTATTTTTTTGTATTGTACTATCTGCTTAACCTCCAAATCCGATGTTGTTTTTTACATTCTTCCTCACAAATGTGTACTGGATCCGACTTGGCCGCATCTGCAAGACTTCGGATCATATTCTCAAGCTCCTCCTTTTACCCACAATGCCCTATTCAAAACCCCAGCTCATCAGATCTCGTTTGCCGCCATCATGGTAAGAGGGATAATCACTCTCGAGCTGTAAGGAATATCTTTTTGGTATAATTTCTCTTAAAAATGTTGACTACTGCCTTTTTCCCTTCACTGTTATAGTTAACATCTTCTCTCTAGCTCTCACAGCTGTCAGAGAGTGTTCTCCTTTTCTGTCACCTGCCTTTTTTTTCCATTTACTCATCATGCCACTTTTGGTACTTTATTTTTTACTTGTTCTGTTTTTTTTCCCTTTTCTATCTGTGTATACCTTTACATAGATAAAAAAAAAAAAGTTTCTAACTTGGTGTTTTGTTAACCCTTTTTCTCTTCAGGTTCACTAATTTGTTGTATAATCATTTTTTCTTTAGAATTTACTGTTTTTCTATCTGCTAAAATGTCTGAGAAACCTAATGGTTTCAAGAAGTGCATTTCTTGTGGGCATAAGATCCCTCCTTCTGATGCCCACAAGAAGTGCGTGCATTGTCTGGGAGCTGATCATCTCAACTCCCCATGTGACATTTGAGCCATTTTCAACCCTAGGGCACTCTCTGACAGACATAAATTCATCTTAAAAGGCTTACTTCCAGCTTCTTCAGAGGCTTAAACACCCTCTAAAGTGTCACAAGTTTCCTCAGAGTCTTGAAAACAACCTCTGCCAAAATTTCTGAGAGCTTCTTCAGAACCTTCAGAAAAGGTCAGAAAGGTTTCAGATCTGAAAAAAAGAGAGAGAAGAGAGAAAGGTTGCAGATCCGATCTCTTTGGATCCGAAGCCCTCCAGGCTGTCCTATGATCTACAGATCTGAGGGGTTGGATCTAAACCCATCAAGTTGAGGAAGAATGAAAATGGACAACACAGATGGAATGTTATGGTGTGTACATAACTTTGTTTTCAAAGCCACAGAAAGTACATTGGCAGTGCATGGCTATAACACCTTTCATACATTTTGACCACCCACTGAACATGAAAAAACAAAAGGTGGAGGTGTATCTATTTATGTAAAGGATAAGCACACCTGAAAGCTGGTCAAACAACATGGCATGCTTGAGCTACTCTTATGTCCTACTAACCATGGGAAAAATCCATTACCATATTCTTACTAGCTACAGGTCCCCCACCACAAATCAGGAAACCCATACATCATACTTAAAGCTACTAGAATAACTTACCATCCAGCATAAAACCATACTCATGGGTGATTTTAACTACCCCTCCTTTAATTGAGAGGCATTCATGATCACTACCATGCAGGCCCAAAGATTCCTCGACTTTGTAAAATCAAATGCCCTGGAGCAGCTAGTCTGCACTTCCACTAGGGGAACAAATATCTTTGATCTGGTGTTCACAAGTATGGGAGAGCAGTGCACCCCCCCCTCATGTAACGTCCTCACTGGTAAGATCAGATCACAAAGCGGTCTCCCTTGAAATAAAGGCAAAAATGAGTCCCCCCACCAAACCCCCAAAATTTTAAGAACTTCTCTATGGTAAATTATCCCCTATTAAGGGATGGCAGAGCTAGTTTCCAAGCTCCCCCAAATCCAGAAAACACAAAAATCTATGCAGAGACATACATATCTGCATAGAAATGGCAGTACCAGACCAAAATAAACCCAGGTCAAACCACAGAAACAAGCCACCCTGGTGGACCCCTGGTATTAATAGGTTGTACAACAAAAGAAAGGAAATACTGATGAGAAGTAAGAGTGAATGTGCACAACAGAGCAAAATATCCCTCATCAGTCTATACAAGTGAATCAGGGAACTAGTCAAGTCACTGAAAGCAGACTTTGTGGTAAAAATAGCTTACAAAGCTAAGGATAACCCTAAGGCATTTTTCAGTTATGTTCGTAGTCTTAAGAGCAACACCAACAATGTGCAGAATTAATTGTAGATCACATTACCTTACTCAACCAGTAGATGTAGCAAATCTACTGGCCGACAAATTCAGCTCAAATTTCACCTCCCTACCACCCCCAGTTCTTCACAAAGAAATACTCTCCACCACCAAGTATCACTAGAGAACAGGTTTTCACTGTGTTCTCTAAAGCTAAAAACACAACTTTAGTGGGGCCTGAAAATATACCAGGTTGTCTCTTAAACAACTTAAAAAGGAATTACCAGGCCCATTAGGATCTCTGTTTAACCACATCCTCCAGACTGGCTTTGTCCTGACACAGTCTAGGACAGCAATAGTCATCTTTCTGCATAAAGAGGAACCATCCACTGACCCAGGAAATTACAGACCCATTACTAGTCTTATATGTAAGGCCATTGAAAGAATAATGATGGACCTGATAAATAATGACATAAGAAATCTCCAAACTCTGGACCTGACCCAATTTGGCTTTGTTAAGGGCAGGACATGCCTATTCAATCTGGTGGATTTATTTAAGAAACTATGTAAGGCCATGGATTTTGGTAAAACAGTACATACTGCCTTTCTTGACCTAGTCAGGGCATTTGACACAGTTCCCCACTCAGGTACTATAAAACTCAGAAAACTGGGCATAAATCTGTCTGTCACCAGATAGATAGTTTGTTGGCTCATGGACAGGACACAAGAGGGAAGAAATTCTGGGATTTATGTACTATGGATAGTAGTCTGTGGGGTGAATTTAGCAATGAATTTGTTGGCAAGGGCATTGTCATTTGGGTTTGAATGAGAGATGTCATTTTGAACAAGTTCAGAGGAATGTAGGGTGTTGCCCATTAGCTTCCTTTCATAGCCAAAAAAGGATTTATAATTATCTTTAGCTACTGATATCAGCCTGCGTTCATTGTCAGCTTCAGTAGATTGGATATTGATTTAAAATTTCTTTGTAATGTTTTTAATACTCTTCTTGATATGAGAGGCTTTAAATCTGATATATCATTTAAGGATTTTCTTTTTTTGTAAGCCTTATTAATATTGATGGACCACAGTGGTGAGTTATTTATGAACTTCCCATGATATTTAGCTGTAGTGTGAACTGCTATTTCTGTGTGTTTATCTAAATGGGTGAAGAATTCTTTGATGTAACTAGCTGCTGTGTATTTTGGGTTGAGTCATAAGACAATTTCATTATCTCACCATAGAGTAGGATTAAGGTTTGCATTTCTGAATTGTTAAATTTGAGATATTTCCTGTGGCAGCGGAAATTTTAAAGGTGAGCATTACAAAGTTGTGGGCAGACTTCAATGGAGAAGGGAAAACCAGTGAAGTAATGCATGAGGCAGGTATATTCATGAGAACTAGGTCAAGAATGTTGTGTCCTCTGGTAGGTGTATTTACAGTCTGCTTTGGAGAGTATTTGTTTGCTAAGTTTACTAACTTCTGGGCATACCCTACATTGGAGGTGTAGATGATCCAGCTTATTGTAGGGTAGTTAGTCCTCTATATGATAGAACTTTTTCTTGATAGGAAGATCATTAAGTATATTGAGGGACCTTAGGCGATCATCAGAGGGCATGCAGGGTGTCCTACAGCAAACTTCAAGTTGTTTAGTTGCCCTGTCTAGGGTAATTTGAAATTCAGTGAGTTCTGTTTGGTAGTCCTGAGGAAGCTGCTTAGAGATATTGTGGCCTTGATAAGTACAGATATGTCACCACAGTTTCCATTGGGTCTGAAAGCATGAAAATTGCAAATCCCAGGTATAGATGGAGTGGTTGTGCGACATTTAAACAGACTTTTGGTAATTATACAAACCTGGATGTTTTCTAAAAGCATAAGTGCCTCATGAACAGGCATTTTATTGTTGAGACTTATGGCATTGAGGAGAGCCACCTTAATGTGGTCATATTTTGAGTTTTGTGTTTCATACATTGGAATGTCCGTTAACTGGACTCTGCCTAAAAAGGTATTTAGAGATGCTGCAAAACCTTAAGCCAGTATGTGGAAACCTTAGAGGAAGAGATGCAAGCCATCCATAGCAAAACAAGTTGGACTGTTGAGTATTTCATTCCATGCTGACATATACTAGATCCCCCTGGAATGACAGCAACTATGTAGCCAATTGCTAGAACCAATTATCTTTACTTTGCACTTGGGCATCAATTGAGATAAAGGAAGAATAACAGTCAAAACCAGTGTCTTACTGGTATTTGTCACCTGCATGGAAAGTTTTGACGTGTTACTGCATGTCTTTCAGGGTATTGCATCTTAAATCATTCATCCCCACTTGGACAACCATTAAGGGCCATTGTGATAACCAAGATTGTGGTGTCATAAAGGTAACTCATTGTAACCCTCTCTTTGTCCAGCCTTCGAAGAGGCGAGCCTATGTTCCTAACAATAGTCATCTATCACAGGAGGATATTTAATTTTCCGGTGGTGTGGGGTGACAGGTTTGAAGTGGCTTGGCTCAAAGTGACTTTGCCGAAGGATTGCATGAGAGAGACAGAGTCTGATTTTCACTGACACCTAGTGATGGTCAACATATTGATCACTGCTGCAGTAGCCTTAGCTATATGGGTTATATCCTGCCAAGTATATATCAGCCGTCCAGATTTCAAAGTTTTAGACCACCTTCCATGTGCTCAAAGTGTCAGGCAGCTTGAGCTGAGCTGATTGAAGGGCTTGGCTCTCAAACTTGCCTTTTAGAGTTTTACTGCCACTGAAAAGTACTTCCCTGTAAGGCTTTCGAAGATAGACAGTCAGCTTGGTGCTTTTCCTTTGCTGGGCAGAATAATTCCCTTTGAGGAAAAAACTTCCATTTTTCTAAATATTGTTTGTATTTTATCACTTTCTTATTCAGGAAAGTTATTGTAAAGCTGGGAGCTTTTTTGTTTTAATTGACTGTCACAAGACTGTAAAATACGTTTATATGTGAGCACTGTTTTTTTCCTTTTAGTTTAAAAGTCGTGTAAAGTAACTGAAAATATTTTTTATGTGGAGAAATTGTTTATATTGCTTTTATGGGGGGGTCTGGCAAACCATTTGAAAGTGATTTTTGCTGTTTTCTGTGAAAAAGTGACTTTTAAAGCCTTGTGGTTTTTACTGGCATTTGCTGCTTGTCTCTGGGAAAGAGGCACCATTTTCAGCTTGACCATGGGAAAAACTATCAGTCCCATGGCCGGTCATTCTTCCAGCCACAAAAATAAAAATTAAGGAAACAGCCTTTGCCACCACATCAGGCTAACAGTTTGCCTCAGACGCACGTGGATGACTCTTTTGTGGCCATTTTTTGTACCTCAGGCCACTCATCATTTACCATAGATCCCATTGTTATAGCACCTACAGTCACAATGGGCACAGGGAGATTATCCATGTCCTCTGCGGCTGTTGGGGGTCCCTTCAGTGGTCAAGGGAATTCCACTCTTGTCAGTCCTGGGAGATGGAGCAGAGAAGTCTTCCCTGTTGCGTCAGAATGCTTTGCCCATCCCTGAGGAAGCTGCTGCAGCTGCCAATGGTAACATGTTTGGCCCCATTTTTCATTTAAGAAAAACCCCAGAAAACTAAGCATGTGTCTAGTCCTGCTCAAATTTCTTTAAACAGGAGTAATTTACTGAGTCTGGCTCAGGGTTTAATTCAGGCTACTGATCCTTCTTATAATGTAGTTTCTGGTAAAACAAAGAGAGATATCTCTTTTCCTGAGTATATGAATCTGAACAGGAAGGTGAAGGAACATATGCAGGGCTTTCTCTTCAGATTTCTGATTCAGAATCAGAGAAGTGTTCAGTTTCTGAGTCTCCCGGTAGGGGGTTCCCTTCTCTGAGATTACTGCATGAATGTGGTAATGTTTTCAGTGTGAGAACACCGAGGTTTCTCAGCCCCTCAGATATTACTGAGTTGTTAACATATGGAACTTCCAGAACCTACATGCATTCCTCCTGTTCCCTCTGTGTTAGAGGATATTTGTATTACTGCATGCAGTTTCCCTGATAGTCAGCCAGCTGCCCCTAAAAAAGGTAGATAATATGTATAAAGTTCCTCAGTCTTAAGTTTTTACACACTATTCCCAAATCTGACCCAGCAGCTATAGCTTTAGTTGATCCCACTGCTGCTAAACACTCAGTTACTTCCAATCCTACTCTTTCTTATAAGGATGGGAACATTATTGATAAGTACGGGAAAATAGTGTATACTTCTGCAACTATCCATCCATCCACAACCCCTTTCCCATTTTTGCACATTGGGTCAAGGTGTCACTTCAGCTGTGACAATCAGCTAGAGCCAAGGTTTTCACCACTAGGTTGCTAGCCCTGCCATTCTCTGATCTTAGATAGTTATTTCCAAAATCAATGACAGGAACAAATGAACTCCTCTGAAGGTGTGCCAACAACTATGATTTTCAGAATTTTTAATTGTCAGGCTCATATGTTAAGGTTTGTTCTGACTAATTGTTAAATTATGAGGAATGTTTTATCTTCAGTTTCATCTTCTGAGGAAACATCTGCTTTAAATAATCCAGTTTCTTCTGTTGCACATGTCACTACTTATTGTTTACAGTGTGTGTGTGTATGACTCTCTCGATACTTCTTCCAGGGCTTTGACCACTGGTACAGTTTTGAGGAAGTTTGCATGGCTGCATTCTCAGAACTTCCCAGATAATGCTAAAAATGATATTTTAAACTCCCATTTGAATATAGATTGTTTTTGGCTCCACTGCTGCAGAATTGATCAAAAGTGTGATGAAATAGGTAAGCTGATACATAGAATCTCTACAGCTTTTTGCCCTCCTTTCCAAATATTCTAAGGGATTCACTAATTCCTCTTCCATTTTTTGTAAAAAAAATACAGAATAAATAGTCTCAACAAACCACAAGTAAATGTGCATTTAAAAAATGGCAAGGGGGTTCCAAAATGAATCCTCAAACCACCCAAAACCAAGGACAGTCTAACAAGTCTGAATGACTTTTCAAGGGACCTTGTGAACCCCTCCCACCCTGGCCCTTTTTTCTTCCAGAAAGTGTGAATCTCCATTTTTCTGTTTGGCAACGTAGTCGTTTCAGACTAATGAGTTCTAAAGATCGATTATCAAGGTTACAGATGGCTATGGGAGGAAATTCCTCCTTTCCGGGAGGCTCATTCCTCAATCCTCCAGATCAAACTTTTGCTTCCACCAGTCCTTTATCACATGCTGTCCCAAAGAGTGATAGAACCAGTTCCTCCTTCCCAGGTGGGGAAGAGTTTTTATTCAAGGATTTTCTTAGTGCCAAAGAATGAAAATGCTTGCAAACCATTTCTGGACATTTTTTTCGTAAACCTGTTTGTGACAGTGCCTATTCAAAGTGATGTCACTTCTCAACCTATTATGTCTTCTTCCTCTCTCAAGTTTCCTGGTAACACTAGACTTAAAATATGTTTCTCACATCTCTATTCATCCAGACTTCAAACATTTCTTAAGGTTTTGCATGTCTGGATCACATTATCAGTTCTTTACCTTACTCTTTGCAGTATGTATTGCACCAAGAGTGTCCACAGCATGTCTATCACAAAATCTGATGATGTCCTTTTCATTCGATTGGGTATTGGATCTAACCTTGGATCCAACTCGACTGCATACACTAGACTTTTGGATACAACTCAGAAGCTTCTCCGTCAACCCAGAATGGCTCAAGTCAACTAGCAATACCCCAGCTCTCATTTGTCACCATCTCGCACAGACATGGATCCTTCTTTGGGAGCTATTTTGGGTACTGCTGCCATTTCTGTGAGTAGCGAATTCCTTTAAAAACCTTTCATCTGTCCTTCTTTAATTACCACCTCCCTCTCCTAATTGTTAATTATTTGGGTTTTCTTACGATTTCCCTTTTATTCCCCTTTTCTACTTTTGGGAGTTCTGCCGTACCATAGCTGGTACTAGTCTCTTCTTCCCTAATTTTTCTATCCTTTAGAGGATATTTTTTTCTACCATTGCTGGTATTCTGCTTAACAAAGAAAAAAAAATCTGTACTTATTCTTCTGCCTTTTTCCTTCCCTTTTCAAGGCCTGCTATTTTTATAAAGAAATGGACAAAAAAAAACAGGCTTTAAAAAGTACACTTCCTGAGGAGGGTATAAGATTCCTAATTCTGATGCCCATAGGGAGTGCGTCTACTGCCTGGGAGTGTGACACCTCAATACTGACTGCTCCATTTGTGCTGCCTTTAATTCTAGAGCACTTAATGATAGCTGTAATAAATTAGTGCTTAAGGGGATGCTGCCACCTTCTTCCTCCACTTCTTCAGGGGCTCAAACCCCTGGTAAACCTGCAAAATCCTCTTCTGAGGCAAAGGAGTCTTATAAAAGATGCCCCACCCCTTCTCCGAAGGGTACTGCATTGACCTTGTCTTCTTCAGAGCCTCCTCAAAAAAAAAAAAAAAAAACTTAGGCTCCAACTTCTTTGGATCCTAAGATAAAGCACTCAGTTCCCACACCCTCAGATCCAGCTGTTCTTCTAAGACTCCTCAAACCCGCTCACTTGATTTCACTATTGAATCGGGTTCTCTTTGACTTAATTCCTCTTTTCTCCAAAGGATGCCGAGGAGAGAGAGTGTAGGCCCCCATCAACCACCTATTCCATTAGGTCCTCCAAAAGTCTGTCAGAGGCTGACGTGGGTAGGATGATGAGGAAATTCCTTTGAGCTCAGATCCAGACGGGAGTTATTCCTGCTTCATCTGCTACTAGATCTGTGAACCTCCTTACTACTTCTCATATAGTGATCTCTCCTTCTCCGATCTGGCCCACAGTTTCGGAGACCTCGAATCCAAGAACCCCAAGAGTGTTGGCATCGGATCTGAAGACAACTAGGTCTTTGATGCAGACAGCCTCCCTGACTAGTTCCACTCTGATTCTTTTGGATCGGGATTAATCTCTATGCTGAAATGTCAATACCGGATCCGGATTTAGGGGGGCTGGGTTTAACTGCAATATTATCAGAGCTGTCCTTGCCTCTTGGAACTTTGGCATTGGACAACTCAGGTCTGACTCCCTCCTTAAGGTATGGATCCAGGCAGGGTTGAGGCTTTGTAGCTTTGGAGGTTTCAGCTCCAGTGCAGCCAGACTTTGCTTCTCCAGGTCCATCTGCCTTCAAGATAATGAAAAGAGGGCTTTCTCTCGACTGAGAGATTTGACTACTCTGTCATCCTTAGATCCTACATGCCTTCCTTCTTCGGGTCCGAGCTCTGATCCTCTCAGGCCTACTCCACAGGGACAGCCAGTATGATCTAGCATAGTCTCTAATGAGGAACTACCCCTGTCAATTCAGATACCTATCCAGACCATCACACTGAAGAGGTTCCCCAAAAGAGAACATGCAAAAGGAGACACATTGATTCCCTTGTGGAATCTCTCACTGAAGATACTGACTTTGATGAAGGGGAAGAGTCCCCCCAGATCTCCACTGGATGATGTCTTCTTCGGAGACATCCTAGAGATCTTTAAACAAAAAGGTGGATGGTCTTCAGATACTCCTTCCCCAGAGGAGTAATTTTTTCTTTAGTTTTTGAGTCCAGCCCATCTGTGTCTTGGGTGACTGCCCCCAGTGGATGAGCTTATTGATTTAATCTCTCACTGGGTATAGAAGGAACCAGATTCTGTTGAACCCATTCCCAGCACCTAGATAATTTTTTCACGCCACCGAAGGATAGATTATATTGGAGAAAAGGAGTCTCTGTTGATGCTGTGTTTGTGGCGGCAGCCACTAAAAAGGAGCTAGCAGACCAGAGCTTCTCAGTTCAACCCCCTAATAGAGAGTCCAGGATGCTGGTCAGGTTTGGAAAGCACATTTTTTCTTCCACGACCTTTGTCTTGAGGTCACTGAATTAGTACAGTTCACAAGACTACAATGGGATTTGACCAAGGAACTTTCCAAATCCCTTTCAGAGTTTTGTCCTTGGAGGACTACAAAAGGTCCTTTCACGGTTGGCCATTCTATTATCCATTTCCAATGCATCCATGTGGTTAATATCACATGTTGTGGAGGGTAGCTCACAGGGTGCCTGTTCAGGCATAGCCATTAGGGGACATGCCTGGATGCATTTATGTGACTTTGTGGAGTGTTTCAAGCCTTCTTTCTTCAATGCTCATTTTGATGGAACATCTTTGTTTGGCCGTACTGCGAAAAAAACACTTTACTGGAGTGAACAAGATGGAAATACCCTGTCTGCCATAGGTATATACTTTTATTACCCCTCAATGATCCTCTTCTCGGAATCAAAGAGGAGGCAAGAAAATGAGGTTCCATAAGTCTCAGAGAACTCTTCAGGATTCATGCGGGGACAACTCTTCCAAAGGCAGAGGGAGGAGTTTAAATGGAAGACGCCATCCTCACGGCAGGGGAGGAATGTAAAAAACAGGGTTTCTGAGATTGGATAAACTCTTTCATTGCTCCCGAAGGGTTGCCCCACTGCCCACCTCTGGAGGCAGTCTGGGGCACTTGTCTTTACTCCCAGACCCTGGGCTTCTATAACAAAAGATTCTTGGGTGCAAAAAATTATATCCAGAATCTATTTTGTATCATTTTTCCAGATTCCCCCAACCAAAAGAAGAAGGCTTTCCAACATCCCACCCAGTCAGAGGGAAGCTGCAGATCAAGAGCTTCAAAAGCTGCTAGACAAAAGAGTCATCCTGGAGGTTCCATCAGACCAAAGTTAATTTGGAACTTACTCAAGGTTTGTTTTAGTGGCCAAGAAGACTCGGGAACCTAAGATCACGTCTGGATCTAGACAAACTGAAACAATTCTTGAAGAAGTCAAAATTATGAATGGTTATGGTTCAGTTCATTCTGTCTTTTTTAATGTATGGACATTTGGATGTGCGCAATCTATCTTCAGGACACATACTGTCACTTTGAGATGAACAGATGATCATGAAGAGGGGCCAGTCACTATTAGTTCAGAGGCCTGCCTTTTGGTCTCACCACAGTCCCCAGGATGTTTACCAAGTGTATGGCAGTGGTAGCAGCTCACCTGAAATTGCTGGATTCTGAGTGTTGCCATATATCCTAGAGCAGTCCAGGGACTATTTGCTCCAGCTTTGTCAAAGGCTTGGCATTTCAGTCAACACCTCCAAATCTCATCTACAACCTGTACAGATTCTGGAGTTCTTAGGTGCTCATTTGAGCACAGTAAGTCAGATACCCTCAAAATCAAGTTTCAGATACAGCAAATTCTTGTTCACCCTTCTCCTCCAGACAGACAGCCTTCAGGTTCTAGGTTTGATAGCAGCGGCCATAACCTGAGTTGCAATGGCCGATTTTTATATGCGTGTTCTCCAATGGACTCTAGCTGTTCAGTGGGTTAATCTGCATCTTCTTTCTCTTGTCTTTTTCAGTCAAACTCATTCAAGTCTGCAAGGACCATCTTCATTGGTGGATTCAGTCAGAAGAAGTTTATCTAGGCCATCTTTTTATTCTGTCCTCTTCAAGTAGCCACTGTGACAAAAGACACCTCCCAGTTGGGATGGGGGGGGGCAGTTCTTGGGACAGATGGTCCAAGGCATGTGGTCTCCCCAAAGGACCAATTTGCATGTCTATGTTCTAAAGATGACAGCGGTATTACTAGTGTAGCAGACCTTTCAAGATGTTCCTCCTCTGAGGACATTATGATACAAATTGACAACATTTCAGTGTTTGGTACATCAGCAAACAGGGAATAACCCAATCTTGTCCCCTTTGCCGAGAGGCAGTGAGAATGTGGCAGTGGGCGATCTCCTCCAACTGCTTTCTTATAGCAACGTACATACCTGGGAAATCCAACTTACTAGCAGACAAATTCGGCAGATCTATTCTGATGCCTCATGAGTGGTCTCTTAATCAGTCAGTGGCAGATAGGATTTTCCATTGTTGGGGCCAACCTTGCTGAGATCTCTTTGCATATCCCCACAACAAGAAGTGCAGCAGTTTTTTTTGCCCTAATCTCCCTTTAGCGGAGAGTCACAAAGAGATGCTCTGTTCCACATTTGATCCTCTGGTCTCCTTTATGCTTCTCCTCCATTACCTCTGGTTCCAAACTTCTTACAGAAAACACTTCAGTTGAAGAGCTCACTTATCCTCATTGCCCCCTTTTGGTCTCACCAAGTGTGGTTTCCCCTTCCTTTGGTCTTATCTTCAGTAGTGTCCACGGATACTGGACCACAGTCGAAACCTTCTCTTGCATCCCTCTGGGATGAAGCATTCCGATACTCCAGGCCTCAAACTGACTACATGGTTTCTCCAATGCCATTAATAGCTAGACAGCCCAGACTTTCTTCTCCAGTCCGAATACTTCTATCATCCCAGAAAGCTTCTACAGGGAAGATCTGCAGGAGTAAATGAAAAAGATTCTCATTTTGGCCTCTTCAGAAGGAAAGTGATCCATTTACTACTTCTATTTCTGCAGTTCTAGAAAGAATTTTTAACATCTGTTTTTCAGGAAGGTGCTAGTGTTTGTATAATCAAAGTACAATTAACAGCTGTGTCTAATTTTCACTTAGTAGAAAATGCTTCCTTTTTAGCTTCTACTAAGTTGTGCAAGGCTTTTCTAAAAGGTGCCTTCTTACTTAGACCTCCAGTGAAAGACCTGTCACCTCCGTTTAACAGTCGTACTCCAAGAGTTGACCCAACAACCCTTTAAACCATCAGCTACTTCTGATTTAAAGTTTTTGTCTTGGAAAACAGAATTCCTAGTCGTTATTATATCTGTGAGGTGAATTTCTGAACTCCAGGCTCTATCTTCCAAATTCCCTTAAGTTATTTTTCACAAAGACAGTGTCACATTACGGACAAATCTATTATTCTTACCATAGGTAGCATCTGAATCAAATATCAGTCAAACAATTAATTTTCCTGTCTTCTTCCCTAAATTTTTTTTACTAATTTTTTTAGTAAGGGAGAGTACATGCTACATTTTTTAGATGTACATAGACAACTTCATTTTTATCTCCACAGAACAAAATATTTCAGGAATTTGGAACAGCTGTTTGTTTCTTTCTCCCCAAACAGATTGGGATCACCAGTTTCTAAAGTTACCCTGGACAAATGGATTACTGATTGTATTTCATTTGTTTGTACTCAGCAAGGCCTCTCCCTATCAGAGCCTCCTAAAGCACATTCTACTACATCTATGGCAACCAGTTCTGCCTTTTTGTCTAGAATTTCCATTGATGACATTTATGTGGCAGCCAGCTGGTTTAATGCTCATACCTTTGTTGCTCATTACAAACTAGATTTACCGCCAGAAACAGAACAGCTTTTGGTGATGCAGTTCCCTGGAATATCCTTCCATGAGGGCCACACAAGATTCACATAGCTGGGGACTCTGTCCCAATCATTTAGGTAAGAATGAAAAGGGCAACATTAGATATTAAAGTTATGTACTAACCATGACTATGCATCCGGGTTGTCCATTTTCATTCTTCCTCAACTCTCCACTCTCCACTCTCCTTTCCCCTTCCTTTCATCTTCTGGAGTGACCTTGTGGATATTGTGGAATCTTTTGATCTGAAGTTGTTTTCATTTGGTCTTCAACTTGTGGATTTGGATCCAACATCGGATCTGACTCGGCCATATACTACAGCTCTAGGATCTGAAAAATCTGAACTGCTCCCCTACCCATAATGCCCTGCTCTTGCTTCATCCTTCAGAAATCATTTGCAGCATTTTCGAACAGCATCAGGATAGAGATAATCAAAGCTGCTTTTGTGTTTGTGAGTAGATTTTTTCAAAAATTTTCTTTAAAATATCTTTCTACCTGTATAATTATTCACCCCTGTCCTATATCTGCATAACCACATGGGTCTATTTCCATTTACTGTTCTTTGTATTTCTCTTTGAACTTCCCTTTTCTTCTATATAAAAAAAATGTATTTGTAGTTTTTAGCTGCAATATTTAAAACTTTTGTGTATTAGTATCCCTTGTTGTTTTTACTATGTCTGATAAGCCAGTAGGGTTTAAAATGTGCACTACATGTGGGCATAAAATTCCTCTGTCCGATGTCCACACAGAGTGCGTTGTTTGCTTGGAGGCCTCTCACTTGGACTCCTCTTGTTCTATATGTCCTGGTTTCAATCAGTGTGTGCTGATTAAGAGAAGAAATAAACTGATCCTTAAGTGTCGCTCGTCTGGACAGGATAAAACAGACAAACATTTGTGGGCTCAGTTCAAGCAGCTTTATTACCCACAAACGCATCAGAAATGAGGCTTTGTAACTTAAACTTAAATAAACTTATAAACAGACTGACTACCACACTTGTACATGTTAACACTCTGGCTATTCTCTCAAAATGGCACTATTGCCTACACTTGCTCAGTATTTATATGCACGGCTACATCTGGAAATGCTTCTTAAAGGTACATACACACACTTTGAACTACATCCTCACTGTTTGAGAAATAGTCCATATATGAAATGACAGTATTCAATGACATGCAGTTTAGAAATCATCTTTTTACGTGCAGTTGTACAGAACTAATTATCTGTCATGCAGTTGTACAAAATTAGACATACATAAAACAATTGTGTCCAAGTTGCTGTATATTTTACACTATTTCTAGAAATACGACCTGATCGTGTAACATAAAAGCCAGAATTGGATCTAGCAACGGGGACTGTCTTCAAGAAATGTTCAACAATGGGGAAAATTGGGACATCATCAGGAATGGGAATGGATAATGAGACATGTTCTTCAGTATGAACATTGTCAGGGTTGCACTGAGATCTAGAGTCTGTATAACAGGTATGAACCTGCGATATCGTTTCTGATACAGGAAGATGTCTGCAGTTTGTGCTGTACCCTATATCCTCAGATTCCACTAAGCGGGATCTTGGCTCGATACATATACCTCTCACTTGACCAATTCATTCAGAGCCTTTTGCTGTTTCCATCCTCACTGTCTCTTTCTTTTAACGGACATAGAAATCTGCTCATTTTATCATAGCTGGACTTCTAAGAAGAATGCTTCTTAAAAAGTCTGGCTTTGATTGCTCTGTTATTTTTAGCATTTGGCACCAACAAACTAGAACTGATAGGCAAGGTTGTTCTGGTTTGCCTAGATAGAAGTCTCTGAGCAGGTGAGCCAAGTAGATTGTCACGGGGTAGATTTCTGAGATTGAGTAAATTTAAGAAGGTATCTGTATTGTCACACTTTGACCTCTCCAGTAATTGCTTTGCACTCTGTACTGCATGTCCAGCAAGGCCGTTTGACTGTGGATATTCAGGACTGCTAGTAACATGGATAAAGTCTCACTCTTTAGCAAATCTGTGAAACAGTTGACTGGTAAACTGAGAACTGTTGTCAGAAATAACTTTGTGTGGACTACCATGGCTGAGAAATGACATTTCATCTTAGTAATAACAGCAGTGGACGTTAGATTAGGTAGAAAATCGATCTCAAATCAGTTCAAATAATAGTCTACCAACACTAAATAATGCTGACTGCTCCACTCAAATCTGTCAGTTGCTTCTGTTGACCAAGGTAGTTAAGGAATTTGGCTTAGCTGAAGTGGCTCTTTTTGAAAATGTGCCTCAGTACTGTTGCACACTGAACAAGAAGAAAGCACTTTATAGAAGGACAAAATACTAGTCCTCTTGCCCTTCTTTTGGTAGAATCTGAACCTGTGTGGCCACAATATAAAATCTGGATGTATTCACATTATAAGGAAGTAGGAACAACAACTTTTGGACCTTTGAAAATGATACTGTCTTCTATCAGCATCTCATCTGTGCATGAAAAGTAAGGTTGAACTTCTGGCAGTACACAGGATTGCTTTAATGGCCATCCTACATTGATATGAAGTGGTTGAACTTTTGAAAAACTGGATCAGCCTTTGTATGATCTCTTAGCTCATCAAGTCTCATGGTAGAGAAATTACACACTTCCATGACATCAAAGTCAAAATTTTCTGCATCAGCTTGTTCCATGGTATTTCTGGGCAATCTGGATAAGGTCTTCTTTTTCTTTCATCTGCTCCCATTAGGGGTCACCACAGCAGATCATCTGTTTCCATTTCTGCCTGTTCTCTGCATCTTGCTCTGTCACACCAACCACCTGCATGTCCTCTCTCACCACATCCATAAACCTTATCTTAGGCCTTCCTCTTTTCTTGTTACCTGGCAGCTTCATCCTTAGCATCTTTTTCCCAATATACTCTGCAACTCTCCTCAGCACATGTCCAAAGCAACGTAATCTTGCCTCTCTGGCTTGGTCTACAAACCTTCCAACCTGGGCTGACCCTCTAATGTACTTATTCCTAATCCTGTCCACCCTCGTCACACCCAGTGCAAATTTTAACATCTTTAACTCTGCCACGTCCAGCTCTGACTCCTGCCTTTTTGTTAATGCCACGGTCTCCAACCCATATAACATAGCTGGTCTCACTACCCTCTTGTAGACCTTCCCTTTCACTCTTACTGGTACTCGTCTGTCACAAATCACTCCTAACACTCTTCTCCACCCACTCCATCCTGCCTGTACTCTCTTCTTCACCTGTCTTCCATACTCACCATTACTCTGAACTGGTGATCTTAAGTATTTAAAGTCATCACCTTTGCCACCTCTACTCCCTGCATCCTCACCATTCCTCTATCCTTCCTCTCATTCCCACACATATGTTCTGTCATAGTCCTGCTGACCTTCATTCCTCTTCTCTCTAGAGCATATCTCCACCTTTCCAGGGTCTCCTCCACCTGTTCCCTACTCTCACTACAGATCACAGTGTCATCTGCAAATATCATAGTCCATGGGGACTCCTGTCTGATCTCGTCTGTTAACCTGTCCATCACCATTGCAAATAAGAAAGGGCTCAGAGCTGATGCTTGATGTAATCCCACCTCCACCTTAAACTCATCCGTCACTCCCACCGCAGAGATAAAGAAGTTTACCCTTTCTGTAGACCATTTTGAAATTGTACTTTTGCAATTTCAGCATCATTCTTTGTAGTCTTGCTGGAGCTGAATACATAGGCTTCTTTAAAATAGTGACTAGAGGTTGATGATCAGTCTCAGTCTGGATAGCTCGGCCATAAATATAATCATGGAACTTCGAACATGCAAACACAACTGCCAAAGGTTCCTTCTCAATATGAGCATACTACATCTCAGTTAGGATAAGAGTTCTAGATGCATAGGCAACAGGTCTGCTCTCTTGAATAACTTCATCAAGACTGAACTTTGAAGCATCACAGGAAAGAATTACTGGTTTGTAGACATCATAGTATCTTAATGTAGACGGGTTAGCAATTTGCTGTTTGAAGGTTATCAAATGCTCTCTGATGGTGTTCTAACCTTGACCATGCAACATTATTGTGTGTCAGCTCTCTTAAAGGTGCTGATAACTCACTAAATTCTGGGATAAATTTGCCCAAATAGTTAACCATACCAAGGAAATGCTGTAGGGCTTGAACATTGTCTGGAGATGGCATCTTAAGAATGGCTGCTTGTTTAGAAGAATCGGGTCCTAAGCTTGTAATGGTAAATAAATGACCTACATAAGTAACTTCTGGTAGTCTGAATTTGTACTTCAAAGGATTGAGCTTTAAAATTCACTTCACGTGCCTTGTCCAGAACTTTCCTGAGGTTTCTGTCATGCCCTGCTTCACCATTACCTCCAACCAGTAAATTATCAATTATTATTGCACACAGGTAGCCTGAAAAAATTTGCTCCATTGCACGCTGAAAGACTTCACTGGCAGAATTTATTGCAAAAGGCATCTTGAGAAATCTGTATCTACCAAATGGGGTACTGAATGTAGTCAGTAGTGAAGATTTGCGATCAAGCATTAGTTGCCAAAATGAACTCTTTGCATCTAAGACAGAAAAACAGTGACATTTGGCATTAGGGTTGCTATCTGTACGCATAGGATGATGAGGTCTTTTTAATGCCTTGTTCAAGTCTCTTGGGTCAATGTATATTCTGATTTCATTTGAATTTTTCTTATGAGCAGCTATCATGGAAGATGCCCACTCGGTTGTGTGACTGGCCAAATCACACATTGCTGCACCATTTTGTCTAACTGGAATTCAACTTTGTCCTGCATAGCTATTGGAAGTCTTCTTTCTGGTCTGACCACTTTTATGGAGTGCACAACTGGAAGTTGGCCTAGCATGTTGTCGAAAATTTCAGCATACTCTGAGAAAATAGCATCGGTAAAACTGGAACTGGGACACGTGCTTACATGATGTACTTCTTTGGTAAAAGAAAGCAATTTTTATTCTCAAACTGTCTGTGAGACCTAATAATGACTGCACAGACTACATAAAATTTTAAGCTGTAACTTTTCCCAGTCGCATAGCATGAAAGCACTACTGAGACTTCAGTTTGAATCTCTTCACCTCCATAAGCAACAAGCTTCGCACAATTGAACAAATTAAGTTGCTCACCAGTCCTCACTTTAGCAAATGTTTGAACCAGTGTCTACCTTGAGCTCTGTGGGTTTACCATTGAGCAGGACAGTACAAAATACCTCATTCTTTGCCAACAAATCACTGCATTAACCGTTTCACCGACCACTGATAAACCATCTACATAGAAAGTAGGTTTGCAGCTCTCTATATGATCAACTTGCTTAGGTTCATAGGTTGATACTAGGCCATCTGTCTGCCCTAGGGCATTTACAAGCCTAGCCAGAGTGTGTTTGGCTTTTGCCACCCTTCTTAGATTAGTTGACTGTGCCTCTGTATAGTAGGTCACAGAAGATAGCCCATTTAAGGTTAGGTTACCATGCCTCTGTCTAGCAGTGACACAGAAGAGATCCCAGGGGTAAATTTACTATCTCCCATCCAAATGTCAAGATTCTTCTTGAAAAGGGTCATTGAGGGGCTCTGTCTGACATGGATTGGGATTTTGTTCCAGAGTGAGGGGAGCCTCTGGGATATGAATCTGTCCCTCCAGCATGTTCTATTTATTTCTATGCTGAGGTTTAAGTCACTGGAGCGTGTAGTTCTGATGGATTTGGATTTCTTGAGGTGGAGCATGTCCATTAATTCTGGGTTGGACATGGCTTTATACGTCAGGCACAGATCGCCTCTGAGTAGGCGGTAAGCAACTGAGTAGAGCTGGAGTTTCTTTAGCATAACTGCGCAGGGCATCTGTTTGAGTCCCTTGATCCTCTTGGTGAGGTACTTTTGGGGTCTTTCTAGTTGTAGCAGGTGTCGGGTAAGGTACATCCCAAATGGGGCATTGTATTCAATTATGGGCCTGATGAGTGATGAGTAGAGGGGCACAATGACCTCTCTTGATGTAGATGTGAACCCCTTCGTGATAAGGTAGGCTATATAGAATGTCTTTCTAACCACTTTGGCAATGTGATTGTCAAAGGAGAGATTGCAATCTACTTGGGTCCCCAAATCCCTAATTATTTCTTCCGTACTTAATGGATTACCACCTATGTGGTAATTTGTGGGCACTTTGTTTTTCCCAAAGGGATGACTATGCACTTTTTGGCATTTAGCTTTAGGCCATGGCTCTGGCACCAGTTATCCATCTCTGTGAGACCTTTTTGGAGGATGCTTGTGTCAGCAGTCGAGTCGATTATGGCCCCCAGTTTGCAGTAATCTGCAAACTTTGTCAGCCTTAGTCCTCCTGTGTTAGCCTGTACCTCAGAGAAATATATACCTAACAAGAGAGGTCCCAGGACTGAGTCTTGTGGGACGCCACTTGTAACGGGTTTAGAGTCTGACATGGCACCTGCAATTCTGACCATGTGGGTTCTATCCCTAAGCCAGTTTGCAATCCATCTTGTGACATAGGGGTCGATATTTAAGCTGGTGAGCTTATTTATGATGCTCGAGTGGGGTATTGTGTCGAAGGCTTTTGCAAGGTCAAGGTAGGCTGTGTGGACTACCTTCCCTTCGTCTATGGCCTTGGTGACTGTTTCAAAGAAATTGACCAGGTTCAAGAGGCAAGATCTGCCCTTAACAAAGCCGAATTGGGTAGGATCCAGTGTTTGGAGGTTCCCAATGTCTTTGTTCGAGTTCCATGATGATACGCTCCATAGCTTTGCAGACCAGGCTAGTTAGGCTTATAGGGCAATAGTTTCCGGGGTCCGTTGTGGCACCACCTTTATGGAGTGGGACCACTGTTGCTGTACGCCATTCTTTGGGTACATATCCTGTTGTAAGGCTGAGACTGAACAGTGATTTTAAGTGAGGGTTCAGTTCTTCTTGGAGCTCGTGTAAAACGCAGCCTGGGACACCGTCCGGTCCCATTGATGCTGTGTTTTTTGCTTTGGAGAAGGCAGCTCTCACCTGTGCATCTGTGATATCAGGGAGGCTACACTCTGTTGGGATAGTCATTTGCTCATTTGGAGGGGGGGGGGGGGAGTTTGCACTGAACCTGTCTGCCAGGATGTTGGCAATGTCAGTGGCTTTTTTGAGCGACTCTTCTTAATAACTTAATGAGGCTTGCTTGGTATACAAAACTTTTGAAAATGGTTCAATTTTTTTCACATTTTTGGCATTGCTGACTGAATGCTAAGCACTTCTCTCTTTTAGACTCATGGTAGGCACCACAATTATGACAGTTAACAATAAGGCTTGACTTGGGTTTTGCTGAATCACTGTTATACTATACTGAGCATGTCCTTTTTACAGAGATAGTCTTGGGACTTGCTAGAAAGCTACAGGTCCTCCCTACCACACCAGCAGGGGTTGCAGCTGCCATGTACTTAGGCCTGTTTCTGCCTGCCATGTGTTGCATTCTGTGTACATTTGCTATAGAGGCTGTTGAAACCATGCTCTTATCATTTGTAAGCATACTTCTGTGCCTTTCTACGAGCTCATGGATTTGACAAGCTCTATGGCTTTGCATAACATTAAATCACTGTCAAGAAGTAAACCTTTCTCACTGCAGCACTATTAACACCACACACAAACCTGTCCTTTATTAACTCATCTTTCAAGTCATCAAATCTGCATGTTTTAGCCTTATTTCTCAAATCAGTGATATAAGCTGTAAATGTTTCACCTGAGTTTTGCTCTCTTGTATAAAATAAGTGCCTCTCTAATGTAACATTTGCCTGGGGGTTGCACATTTCTCTAGATTTATGTTTTAAGCACTTAGGGTCTTCCCTTGATTCAGCCGGTACCACTATATGACAGTTTCCCCCTCTCCTGCATGTACTTCTGGTGCATACACAAATGAATACTCTCTTTCAGTACCCTCTGACACAGCTAAGTTAACTAAAATGAATGCCCTTGTACGTGCATCTTTGTCAGAAAAAAACTGCTTGTATGAAACTATTGTATTCCTGCTGGAATACTGTCCAATTTTCTGCTGTATTATGATCAAACACAAGTATACCTGGTCTGCGATCAACACACAGTAGTGAAGGTGCTTACAATTATGTAAGAACATACACACACAAATATATATGCCAGAACTTTATTCCAACACTTGTAATTATACCCAGCAGCACAACATACTCTGAAAATAACTGCACTTTGCCAAATTAGTCTCAGTATCACAAGAACACTTTTAAAAATCACTGTACTTTATGAAACCACTCCTTATCAGTGTAAGAAATACTTCAAAATGACTGTACTTTGCGAATAAACTGTAAACAATGGAAAAAGCTGAAAGTAAAAAGCACTTTGAGATGAATGCACTTTGCAGATAAACTGAACACAACACAAGAACCTTTCAGAATGGCTGTACTTTGCGAAATAACGCTGCACGGTATTAGAAACACACTGAAATTGTGGCTTTCTGTGAATAAATGTACACAGCACAAGAAACTTTTCGAAATGGCTGTACTTTGACTGCACTTTGCAATATAACTGTACTTTGCACACAGCAAACTCTTAGAAATTGCACCGTAATAAAGCACACACTCTGCAAAGACTTTGCACACTGTAAGACACTTCGAACAGCTATAGTTATGCTGTGAATGGCTTCAGTCAATGCAAAATAGTAGTTTATGCCCAAAACACAGTCTTTTACTAAAAAACATGTAGTTGTCTTGCTCTTTAAGCTTAATTTGCCCTTTTATTGTACTCATTATGCCTTTTTAATCTCTTACTATGCTCATTATACTTTTCTTGTGCCTGTTTTACTTTAAACATGCTCGTTATGCAAGCCAAAGTTAATTCTGAGCCCCTTATTAATAGTTCTGCTAGTTTTATCAAATATCGTGCTTTTTGAACATTGCATTTAATAATGTGGTTTGTGTCTTTTGATTGATTAATATGTATTTGTGCTACTCATTTGATTAATAATGCGTTTTGTGCCTTATAAATGCGCCGTTTCATTTTCTTTGCCAAATAAATCATTTGTGCAGTTTTCTTTACCTTTAGCTTGGTCCTTTTTTGTTTGTCTGAGCTCCATTTCATTCAGCCTGCTTAGTCAGCCTTCACCTTCAGCTCTGCACCTCATGGCTTGAAGTTCTTCTTCTGATCCTGGTTTTGACACCATGTCACTCATCTGGTCAGGATAAAACAGATGAGCATTCTTGGGTTCAGTTCAAACAGCTTTATTACACACAAATACATCAGAAATGAAGCTTTGTATCTTAAATTTCCATAAACTTATAAACAGACTGACTACCACACTCATACATGTGAACATTCTGGCTGTTCTCTTAAAATGGCAATGCTGCCTGCACACGCTCAGTATTTATATACATGTGCTACATCTCAAAATGCTTCTTAAAGGTACATACACATGCTCTGATGTACACTTAAGGATCTCCTACCGTCTTCTTCTTCTTCTTCTGGTTCTCTGTCCACTTCAGGGGCTCAAATTCCCGCCAAGAGGCACAACGAAAAGAATAGGTCTCTGGACAGAAGTTCTTCTTTGTGTAGGGAGCCTTCTCGCAAGTCCATCAAAACTTTGGATCCTAAGACCTCGGATCTGAGTGTTGGCAAGGAATCAGTCCAGATGCGGTCCCCCAGGGTTTCTCCAGAGCTGGTTATCTCCAGATCTAAATCACCACTGCTTCATTCCCTTAGACCAGTCTCCAGGTCGCCTTCTGTTGCTTCATCCGCCAGGTCCTCCCAGAGCCTTTCTGAAGCTGAGATCAACAGAATGTTGATGAGGTTCCACAAGGCAAAAATTCAGCTGGGAGTTTTGCCTGCTCCGTCCCCTGTTGGATCCGGTAACCTCCAGTCTGCTTTTGTCCCCATCTCTACTTCTCCGATCTGACCCCCGGCCTCAGAGTTGTTGGATCTGAGGATCCCAAGAGCAGACATGTCTGAGGTGACAGGTACAGTTACCTCTACTCTGACAGTTGCCCTGAGTACTTTGGCCCTGGCAGTTTTCGATTGGAGTGACTCTTGCAGCCATAGTGTGGACATCTAGTCCTAGGGTTTGTTGTCAGCTGTGAATTTTTCGAAGCTGTCACTTTCCCTTGGAGCCTCAGCACTTGATAGTTCAACTCTGACTCCCCCCTTGGATCCATGAGTGGCGGGGACTCATAAGGTTTCCCCACCGACAGCTTCAGCTCTGGTCGGGGTTCCCTCACATTCCCGTTTGCCCTCAACATTCGAGGTGGTGAAGAGGGTTCTCTTTGCCCCTAGGAGCGACTTGATTATCTCTTGGAGCCCGGTCCCTCCTCAGGAGAGCTTGTGCAAAAGTCATGCTTTGTGTACTCCCGTACAGCCTGCCCAAAAGTGCTTCCAGGCTACTTCTCAGTTGGAGCATCCTGCCATCACCCAGAATGATACCACAGTACAAGGACAAAATGATTTACTTCAACAATTGGCTAAGCTTCTGGTGTCATTCTAAGGGGATCCAGTATCTGTTTGCCTGGGATGGCATGATCGGCAAACCACGATGCTTTGCCAGAGATGGCCTGCACCTGTCGCCCTTGAGATTCCAGATACTGGCTAAGGCTCTTGCCACCCCTATAGTGCCTTTTTTAGGCAAGATTCAAATGACAAATTCACCACCGTAACGGGTACAAGCAAGCAAAATCTGAGGGTAATGCTACTTAATGCTAGAAGTCTAAACCTCAAAATGCACTCACTCGAGGCACTCCTTAAAATGGAGAACATCGACATCTGTGCAGTGACAGACACCTGGTTCAAGGCTCCAGAGAGCACCCCTGCATTACTAGGCTATAATTCATACCACACCTTTTGGCCACCTAACCTGGACTGAAGCACTAAAGACGGAGGCGTGTCCATATTCATTAAGGATATCCACACCTCCAGGCTAAGTTGCTCAGCATAGTGCATCTGAGATTATCCAAGTGCAACTAACTCTGGGCAAGACCGCAGTGCAAATTGCAGCTTGCTACAGATCCCCCACCATGCCCCAGGATTACCACTCCTCATTTCTTGATACACTGGAAAATATTAGGGTACAACCTAACACCCTAATAATGGGCGATTTCAACTACCCCACCATTAACTGGGAAAACTACTCATGTACCAACTGTTGTGATCAACGTTTTCTGGAATTCATAAATTCCACTGCCTTGGATCAACTTATCCACACCCCCACCAGGAGCAGCAGTATCCTAGACCTGGTCATTACCAACATGGGCAACCGGTGTTCAACACCAGAGGTCAATTCCTCGTTGGTCAGATCCGACCACAAGCAAATTATCCTAGACATCCACATCCCACCCCCACCCCCCATTAAGGAAACCACCCTAAAAAATTTCTCCAAAGCCAACTTCACGCTTCTTAAGACAGAAGTGGCAAACTTCACAATACCCATGCTGACGGACAATAGTGATACAACTGCTGAATCCTATACAATTGCACTTTATAAGCACTTACACGAGTTCATGGATCGTGCAATCCCTAACAGAACCAAGATGCTATCCTCTAAAAAAAGGAAGCCAATCTTGTGGTCCCCTGCTATAAACAAACTCTACAACAGGAGAAAGAAACTGTTGCAAAAAAGAGTAAAATTCCATGATTGGAGGAACTCCGTGGTCAGCCTCAGTAAGAAGCTGCGATTCCTCATAAAATCCTCCAAAGCTAGTTACGAAAACAAAATCGCCACTGATTCTAAAGACAACCGCAAAGCATTCCATAGCTATGTCAAGAATCTCAATGGCAACACTCATATCTGCTCTGAGTTACAGCACAATGGCACTAAATATACAGAACCAACTGATATTGCCAACATCCTGGCAGATAGGTTCAGTGCTAACTTTACCCCTCTCTCATCCCCTAAAGGGCCCATCTCTATACTGGAAGAATGCAAAGTACCTGTAATCACGACTGCACAGGTAAAAAATACCCTCTCCAAAGCCAAGAACACAGCATCCATGGGACCTGACAACATCCCAGGCTGCATTCTACATGAACTACAGAACGAACTGGCACCCCACCTAAGTACCATGTTCAATCATAGCCTCACCTCAGGCTTTGTACCCACTGAATGGTGCACAGCAATGGTTATCACACTCCACAAAGGGGGAGCCACCACAGACCCCGGGAACTACCGCCCCATTAGCCTGACAAGCTGGGTCTGCAAGGCTATGGAGTGTATCATCATGGAACTTATAAATAATGACATTGGTAATCTCCAAACTCTGGATCCTACCCAGTTTGGGTTTGTAAAAGGCAGATCATGTCTCCTAAACCTGATAGACTTCTTTGAAGTGGTCACCAAAGCCGTAGATGAGGGAAAGGTGGTACACACAGCCTATCTAGATCTCGCCAAGGCTTTCGACACCATCCCCCACTCTGGAATTATAGACAAGCTCACTAAACTAGGTATAAATCCCTATGTCACAAGATGGATTGCCAACTGGCTCACTGACAGAACGCACACTGTGAAAGTAGCAGACTCTAAATCCAACTTCATACCAGTAAAAAGTGGAGCACCACAGGGTTCAGTCCTAGGCCCTCTCCTGTTTGGTATCTACTTCTCTGAAGTACAGGCTAACACAGAAGGTCTTTGGCTATCAAGGTTCGCAGATGACTGCAAACTAGGAGCCATAATCAAAACTTCTAACGATGCAGACATCCTACAAAAGGGCCTCACTGAGACAGATGCCTGGTGTCAAAGCCATAGCCTCAAGCTCAATGCCAAAAAGTGCATTGTCATCCCTTTTGGTAAAAACTCTGTACCCATGAGCTACCACATAGGCAGTAGTCTACTTAACACCGAAAGTGTGATAAGAGACCTTGGGACACAGGTGGACAGTAGTGTCTCCTTTGATAATCACATCGCTACAGTAGTCAGGAAATTCTTCTACATGGCACACCTCTTCACAAAAGGTTTCTCATCCAGGAAAAAAGAGGTCATTGTTCCCCTCTACTCATCACTCATTAGACCCATTATAGAGTACAACGCCCCTTTTGGTATGTACCTCACAAGACATCTACAACAACTAGAAAGGCCACAGAAATACCTCACAAAGAGGATTACCGGCCTTAAACAGATGCCCTATGCAGACCGTCTCAAACAACTCCAGCTTTACTCTGTCGCATATCGCCTACTCAGAGGCAATCACTGCCTAACATATAAATCTATGTCAAACCCAGAGATGTTGGACATGCTCCACGTAAAGAAATTCCAATCCCTCCGAGCTACATGCTCTAGGGACCTAAACCTTGTCACCACAATAAACAGATCATGCTGGAGGGATAGATTCCTGACCCATAGACTTCCCATACTCTGGAACAAACTACCTAGCTATATCAAACAAAGCTCCTCATTAGCACTCTTCAAGAAAAATCTTGATGATAGGATGGGAGATAGGAAATTCACCCTGGGGATCACTTCTGTGGCTCTGCTTGACAGGGGCACAGGAAAATAATTTTCTTGGGTGACAAAAGCCAGGGTACCGTTTGGCTAGGCTTATACTGACCCTGGGGCCAATAGCGTAGTACCTACCTATGAACTTATAAACCTATGAGTGTTCCGATACCTCCCTGGAGCACCCCACTGAGGAGATTCCTTGTAAGCGTACTTGCAAAGTAGATTCCTCTTTATAATCCTTCACTGAGGACACTGATTTTGAGGAAGGGAAGGAGTCCCCAAGATCCCCACCTGAGTATGTCTCTTTTGGAGACAGCATGGAAATCCTGTGCCAGAAAGGTGGATGGTCTACCCAAAACCCTAATCCAGATGAGTCTGTGTTTCTGGAAGCCTTTGGGTCATACCCAGCTACATTTCGGGTGTCCCCTCCTGGGGTCCCTCTTATCGATCTCATCTCTCTCAGGCTGTGGAAAGAGCCAGATACAGTGGAACCCATCAACAAACACCAGGACAAGATCTTAGAGCATCTTCGGATAGGCAGGGTTTCCCTGTCGATGACATGGTGGTTGCAGCAGCCACGAAGAAGGTGCTGGCTTAGGAAATCTCCTCTGTTCACCCCCCAAACAGGGAGTCTCTAGTGGTGGACAAATTCGTAGGTTCATAGGTAGGTACTAGGCTATCAGCCCAAGGGCCTACATAAGCCTAGCCAACAAGGTTCCTTGGCTTACGCCACCCAAGAAAGTTAATTTCCTGTGCCCTTGTCGAGCAGAGCCACAGAAGTGATCCCCGGGGTGTATTTCCTATTTCCCATCCACTCATCAAGATTTTTCTTGAAGAGTGCTAATGAGGAACTTTGCTTCACATAGATGGGTAGCTTGTTCCAGACTATAGGAAGTCTCTGGGACAGGAATCTATCCCTCCAGCATGTCCTGTTTATTGTGGTGACAAGGTTTAGGTCCCTAGAGTGTGTAGCTCAGAGGGATTGGGATTTTTTAGGTGTAGCATGTCCAACAACTCTGGGTTTAACATAGCGTTATATGTTAGGCAGAGATCTCCTCGGAGTAGGCGATATGCTACAGAGTAAAGCTGGAGTTTTTTGAGACTGTCAGTGTAGGGCATCTGTTTGAGGCCAGTAATCCTCTTTGTGAGGTACTTCTGTGGCTTTTCCAGCTGCTGCTGATGTCTTGTGAGGTACATTCCAAAAGGAGCATTGTACTCTATAATGAGTCTAATGAGTGCTGAGTAGAGGGGAACAATAACTTCTTTTTTCCTGGATGAGAACCCTTTTGTGATGAGGTGTGCTACATAGAAGGATTTCCTGACTACTGCGGCAATGTAATTATCAAAGGAGAGACTACTGTCCACCTGTGTCCCAAGGTCTCTTATCACACATTTGGCATTAAGTAGACTGCCGTTTATGTGATAGCTCATGGGTGCAGAGTTTTTACCAAAGGGGATGACAATGCACTTTTTGGCATTGAGCTTGAGGCCATGCCTCTGACACTAGGCATCTATCTCAGTGAGGCCCTTCTGTAGGATGTCCACATCATTTGGGAACTCGACTATGGCTCCTAGTTTGCAGCCATCTGTGAACTTCGTTAGCCAGAGACCTTCTGTGTTAGCCTGTACTTCAGAGAAGTAGATACCAAACAGGAGTGGTCCCAGGACTGAACCCTGTGGTACTTCACTTGTCACTGGTTTGAAGTCAGATTTGGAGTCTGCAACTTTTACAGTGTGGGTTCTGTCAGTGAGTCAGTTGGCAACCCATCTTGTGACGTAGGGATTTATGTCTAGTTTAGTGAGTTTAGATATAATTTCAGAAAAGGGGATGTGTTGAAAGCCTTGGCGAGGTCATGATAGGTTGTGTGAACCACCTTACCCTCGTCTACGGCTTTGGTGACTACCTCAAAGAAGTTGATCAGATGCAGAAGGCATGATCTGCCCTTCACAAACCCAAACTGGGTGGGGTGCAGAGTTTGGAGGTTACCAATGTCTTTGTTTATGAGTTCCATGATGATACATTCCATGGCCTTGCAGACCAGGCTCATCAGGCTAATAAGGTGATAGTTTCCAGGATCAGTGGTGGCTCCCTCTTTGTGGAGTGGGATAACTGTTGCTGTGTGCCATTCAGTGGGCACAAAGCCTGACGTGAGACTATGATTGAACATGGTGCTTAGGTGGGGAGCCAGTTCATTCTGAAATTCGTGTAAAACGCAGCCTGGGATGTTGTCCGGTCCCATGGATGCTGTGCTTTTGGTTTTAGAAAGTGCAGCTTTTACCTGCATAGATGTGATTACAGGGACTCTACATTCTTCGGGAAGCGCATTTACGCTTCAGCTACCTTCACTTTGCAGGAGGTGGACTATATGGCCCATGTGACCAGACTTCAGAGAGTCCTAGTAAATGAGCTCTCTAGTTCTGCCTCAGGGTCCTTGTCTGCACGGGAACAGAAAACCTTTTCCTCCAGAATGGCCACCCTCCTTTCTATAGTGAATGTGTCCATGAGGCTGATCTCGCATGCAGCAGGGGGTGCCTCACGGGCAGCCGGTTCAGGCATTGCTATAAGGTGCCACACCTGGATGCACATCTGTGATTTCGCACAGCCCATTAAAGCATCTTTTACTAACATTCCCTTTGACAGATCATCTTTGTTTGCTCTCATGGTTAGAGACATGCTGTTCCAGAGTGAGAGGTATGGGAAGACCTTATTTGCCATTGGAATCTGTTTTGCCCCGCCTCAATGGTCCTTTTCCAAGAACCAAAGTGGTGGCAAGAAGTTGTGGTTCTGAAGATCTCAAGGTCCTTTTTAGGAGACTTTTCCTCCAGAGGCAGAGGTGGAAACACTGCTAATGGCAGATACTGCCCCTATGGCACAGGGGGCCCCATAAAACAGGAGTCTCAAGATATCTTCTTGGACAGGCCCAATCAGTGAGCCTGAAGGATCGCCCAACTGCTCAGCTCTGGAGCCAGTCAGGGGACATCTTTCTCTACACCCAACAGCCTGGGAAGGCATCACAAATGACTGTCGGGTGTTGAACATAATATTCTGAGGCTATGTCATTCCCTTTGTCCAAAATCCCTCTCCAGCCAAGTCCCTCCCTGATGTTCCACCCAGTTGGGGAGGCTGCAGCATTAGCAATTTCAGAGCTGCTTGCAAAAGAGTCATCCAGACCATCCCCCAAGACCAGTTCCGAACAGGCATCTATTCCAGATTCTTTTTAGTGCCTAAGAAAATGGGGGACATCATATTCTGGATCTGACAAACCTCCACAAATCCATTGCCAGTTCAAAGTTCCAAATGGTTACAATTCAGTCGAGGATGACTGGATGTGCTTGGTAGACCTTCAGGATGCGTACTATCACATCAAAATGAACAGGCACTCCAGAAGGTTTCTCCGCTTCGAGCTGGGATTCAATTACTAACAGTTCAGAATACTCCCTTTTGGTCTCGCCACCAGCCCCCGGGTATTCACCACATGCATGGCAGTAGTGGCAGCTCACCTGAGACTGCAAGGATTCTGTATTTCCCTGTCTAGACTATTGGCTTCTCACTGCTCCCACCAGGCATTGACTCCTCCAATCCATGGACTACTTCCTTCAACTAGCCTCAACCTTGGGCATCTCCATCAACCTAAAGAAATCGCCTCTACAACCAGTACAGGTGTTAGACTTTACTGGAGTCCATCTGGACACAACACATTGCTTAGCTCTTCTTCCCCCGGACAGGAGCTCCACCCTCAGACTCCATGTCAAACAGATTCTAGACATTCCTATGCCTCAAGTGTGTCTTGTTCTAAGAGCATTGGGCTCTATGGCTGCCACCATAATTATTGATGTTAAGTTGTCTATTGATAAGTTGTCTATCTCACCTTCTTTCTTGCTGGTTGGGTTTGGAGCCGATCCTCGGCTCTGACTCGGCCATCTTCAAAAGCTCGAGAGCTGTTTACTGGCTCGAGGCCTCCCCATATCCCATGATGCCTGGCACTAGAAACCCAGATCTCGTTTGCCGCTTCAGTGCGAGGTTGTCTTACTGGCTCAGGTCATATATTTTCATTGTTTTATCTGTTTTTTGACAAAAATTATTAGGGTTTTTTAGTGTAGTTTGTTAGTTGTAGCACAAGCTTTCTGTAGGATATCTTTGTTTACCTGAATTCCCCTCCACTTCAGAAAACTCGTTTTAGTTAGAGAGTTTTCCCCTCCCCCCATCTCTTCTTTAAGTAGCTGTTTAAGTTAGAGGCTAACCTTTTAAAAAAAAAATTAGTATTTACCTAGTTTAGTCTTTCTTGTTTGTTGTAGCATAGGATATTGTGGTGCAGTAACTCGTGTGTGTGATAGTTATTATATCCTAAATTTTTTGTGTATTGTGTTTGGTGTTTCTTCCTTAGGTATGTCCAAGGATACAAGGGTGTCCGATTCAAGAAGTGTGACTCATGCTGTCAGAAGATGTCTCTGACAGATGGTCACACTACTTGTGGCTATTGTCTGGGCGCTGTGCACCTGCACGACTCTTGTTCAATTTGCCATGCTTTCAGCCCAAGAGTCCTGCAGGAGCGTAGGAATAAGTTAATCCTACGGGGTTTACTTAAGCCCGAGGATTCACCGGCTAAGGCTCAGCTCGTGAAGTCCTCCAAGCCACCTAAATCTTTGGCTCCCAGTTCGGAGCCATCGTTGGTTGAAGCTACTTCTTCTGCCTTGGTTCCAGCCGGAACCGATGCGCCTGTGTCCCAGTCAGTTCTGGCACACACTTTGGAGCCGTCGGTAAGTTGAAAGAGATCCAGATCTCCCTCCCTGGAGTCGATATGTTCTACTCCGAGGTCTCCTCTGCTCCAGTCAGAGCGCAGTCATCGGTCCTCCCACTCTTCTCGGTCATCAAGGCTTTCAGATCATGACTTGGAGAGAGTGGTCAGTAGGCTGTTGAAATTGCAGGCCATAGCAAAAATGTTGCCCAGCCCCCCCTCATCAGGGTTTGGCTCCATCCATGTCTGCAGTTATTCCTCCTCCAACTCCTCCCTTGAGTTCGGAGCCGGAGTTCGTTGGGGTTCGAGTTGTGGAACCATCGGCACCGATACCTTCTCCTTCAGTTCTGTCATCGGCTCCGATCACTTCCTTGGTACCGTCCTTGGAGGGATCTGGGCGCCGAGACTCCCTCGTTGGCTCAGAGGGGGCGAGTGGCATCGGGCCCTTGTCCGACCCCGTTCTCCCCCTCGGAGCTTCGGCGCAGGTGAGCTCGGCTCCTGCATTGGCTTCAGAGCCGTCCCCCTCGGTGTGAAGAGGGATTCTGATCTCTTTGGATCCGGAGACTTCTCGGCATCCAAGCAGGGGTGCCTTCGAGGTCATAAGGAGTGTGCTGGCCCCTGAGTCATTCCCACGATAATCCCCATCGGCTCCTCCCCCAATGGTGCCTGCGTCTGCCTCTGCCCCTCCTCCAGACCCCAAGCTTAGGGAACCAATGCTCCAGGGCACCCCTTTGGGTGTATCTTCCTCTTCCGAGGCCTCCCCTGATCATTCAGAGGAGCCACCTCGTAAGAGGAAATGCAAGAGGAAGCATGTTGACTCCCCTGAGTCTGTCACATCAGATACCGACTTAGAGGATTCGGAAGGGTCCCCTAGATCCTCCTCTGAAGATGTCTCCTTCTCAGACATCCTTGAGATGCTTAGGCAGAGGGGGAACTGGACTCCCCTGAGCCCTTCTGAGGATGAGTTGGTATTCCTGGATGCGTTTGGATCCCGACCTTCCACCTCCTGGGTGTCTCCACCTTTTGACCCACTGATGTCTGTGGTGGCTCGGAAGGTGTGGTCAGCTCCAAACACAGTGGAACCGACCCCCAGAAGACCCGCCAAATTTATAACTGCACCACAGGATAAACAGTTTTTGACCAAAGGTGTTCCCGTTGATGCCATGGTGGTAGCGGTGGCCACAAAGAAGGAGTTGGCTGAAACTTTTTCATCTGTCCATCCCCCTAGCAAGGAGTCCAGGACAATGGACAGATATGGGAAGCGGATGTTCTCTTCAGCGACCTTTTCCATGAGGTCTCTGAATTATTTGTGTCACTTTACCCATCTTCAAAGGGATCTCCTTAAAGAGCTTGGAGATACCCTCCAAGATCCATCAGCTCAGGGGGCCCAGGCTGAGGCAGCCGACCAGCTGGCAACTCTTAATTCAATGGTGAACTCCTCCATGAGGCTCATTTCTTATGCAGCTGATGGTGCGAGTAGAGCTGCAGGCACAGACGTTGCCCTAAGGAGGCATGCTTGGATGCGGCTATGTAACTTTGCGGAACCTTTCAGAGTGTTTTTCACTAACACCCCCTATGATGGTTCCTCTCTTTTTGGATCACAGATGAAGGACACCCTTACCAGGTGTGAGCAGGAAGGCAAGACTCTCTCTGCCGTAGGAGTCTATTTTTCCACTCCTTCCAGACCATATCCCAAGGGTCAGAAGAGTGGGAAGATGTGGTTCCGTAAATCCCAGGGAGCCTTGCCGGACACACGTGGTGAGTTCCCATCCAGGGGCAGAGGAGGGAACAATAACAGATGCCGCCCTCGTGGCAGAGGGGGTCCACAAAACCAGGGCAGTAGAGAATCCTTCTCTGACAAGCCCTTCCAGCATCCCTGAAGGGTTGCCCGGCTGCCCACCTCTGGAGGCAGTCGGGGGAAGATTATCACTGTACCCAAGAGCCTGGCAAGACATAACACAAGACAAATGGGTACAGTCTTGTTATATCCGGAGGCTACAGAATTCCCTTTGTTCGCACTCCCTTATTGTTAAACAAGTCCATTCCAGGTGTTCCACCCAATCTAAGGGATCAAGCAGTTCAAGAAGTTTCAAAACTGCTAAGAAAAAGGGCCATCCAGCAAGTCCCAGCAGACCAGCAAGGATCTGGAATTTACTCAAGGTTCTTTTTGGTACCAAAAAAGACAGGGGACTGGAGACCCATTCTGCATCTCAGCAGACTAAACAGGTCTGTGCAAAGAACGAAGTTTCGGATGGTCATGCTACAGTCCATATTACCCTTTCTGGGTCAGGACAATTGGATGTGCTCTATAGATCTTCAGGATGCATACTACAACATCAAAATGGACAGACGCTCCAGAAGATTCCTTCGCTTCCGGCTGGGAGCCAGCCATTATCACTTCAGAGCTCTGCCCTTTGGTCTCACCACAGCCCCCAGGGTGTTCACCAAATGTATGGCAGTAGTTACCGCTCACCTGAGATGGTAAGGATTCCAGGTGTTTCCATATCTAGACAACTGGCTCCTCACTGCTTCCACCAGGCATCACCTTCTGCGAGCCAGAGACTACACTATCCAGACTTGCTCTGACTAGGTATCACAATAAATTTTGAAAAATCTGCATTGTCACCCTGTCAGTCTATCACCTTTATAGGCGCAAATTTAAATACAAAAGACATGTCAGCCAGCCTTCCGCCAGACAGTTAGTCATTTGCCAACATGTGCAGGTCTTATTAAGATGCAAAAGAATTCAAGTTAGGTTCATCCTCCAAACTCTGGGTCTCATGGCAGCAGCGATCGTACTCATTCCTCTAGCTTGTTTCCACATGAGGATTCTCCAGTGGCTTCTTTTCACCCAATGGTCCTTCCAGCAGCTACCCATGTCTCACATGATTATGATCACACAAGCATGCAAAAAGCACCTTGCGTGGTGGATGGTCTCCACATCACTGCCCCAGGGCAGACCATTTGTACTCCCCCCTCCAGTTGCTACGGTGACCACGGATGCCTCCCTGATCGGGTGGGGGGGGCATTATCAGGGCAGAGCAGTCCAAGGCACCTGGCAACCTCACGAGTACCATCTGCACATAAACGTCTTGGAGATGAGGGCCGTCCTTTTAGCGTTGCAAGCTCTTCAGGACTCTCTTCCTACCGGGACCATTGCAGTTCAAACGGACAATGTCAGTAATGTGGTACATCAACAAGCAGGGTGGTACCAGGTCCTATCCCCTAAGTCGAGAAGCACTCAGACTCTGGCAGTGGGCTATCTCTTCCCAACGGTTTCTGTCCGCAACGCACATCACTGGGAGATCCAACGTCATAGCAAACAGGCTGAGCAGAGCAATTCTCATGCCTCACAAGTGGTCTCTGAATCAGGTATTGGCGGACCAAATCTTCCGCAAATGGGGCCAACCTTGCTGCGATCTTTTTGCCACCCCCTTCAACAGCAAGTGCAGCAATTTCTTCTCTCTTCTTCCACTTCCCGGACATTCCCCCAGAGACACTCTAGTCCACGATTGGCCTCAGGGACTTCTGTATGCATTCCCTACCTTTCCCCTAATTCCAAAGCTAATACAGAAAGCTACCATATTGGGCTGCAAAATGATCCTCATTGCTCCTTACTGGCCTCGACAAATATGGTTCCCGTTCCTGCATCATCATCTTCTCGAGCAGCCTTGGACTGTGGACCCAGTTCCAGACCTTCTGATCCATCAATCGGGTGGGCTGCACCAATCCCTGCAATCTCTCCTGCTCACTGCTTGGTTGCTCCACTTCCAACTTTAGCCAGGCTTCCTGATATCTCCCCCTCTGTGCATGAAATTATTTTATCATCGCACAAGTCTACGACTAGAAAAACCTACGCTAGTAAGTGGAAACGTTTTTCTTCCTGGGCAGAGGCCAAGAGTATAGACCCCTTTTCAGCCCCTGTACACCACATTTTGGAATTTCTTGTGGAACTCTTTCATGCTGGGTCCGCTTCCGCTACAATTAGAGTTCAGTTAGCTGCAATTTCAAATTTTCACATTGGTCTGTCGGAAAGTAATATCATGTCTCATAAGCTATGTAAAGCCTTTCTCAAAGGGACCACTCTACTCAGGCCCCCAGTGAGAGATCCTCCACCTCCGTGGGATCTAAATTTGATTCTAGCTTCTCTAATTTTGCCCCCTTTCGAACCTACAGCATCTTGTTCTTTGAAGTTCTTATCTTGGAAAACCCTCTTTCTGATAGCGATTACTTCAGCCAGAAGAGTTTCGGAACTTCAGGCCCTTTGTATCCGTCCTCCATACCTAGTGTTCCACAATGACAGGGTTGCTCTTAGGACTAATCCTTCCTTCCTTCCTAAGATCTCTTCCGAGAATAACTTGAATCAGTCCATTGACCTTCCTGTGTTTTTTCCCAACCACTCCAACAGGGCGGAATATAAATTGCATCAGTTAGATGTTCACAGGCAACTACACTTTTATTTGCATAGAACTAAGGACATCAGAAAATCGGACCAGCTTTTCCTTTCCTATGCTGGGGGTAAACAAGGTCTTCCAGTTTCGAAAGTAACCTTATCCAGGTGGTTGACTACTATCATCACATTCATCTATCAACTGAGGAATAAGGAATTGCCTGTTAAACCAAAACGTCACGTCACCAGAGCTTTAGCCACTTCTGTGGCCTTTCAGGCTAGGTTGCCCATGGAATCTATTTGTGCTGCGGCTAACGTGGGCCAACCCACATACTTTCATTATGCATTATAAGTTGGATGTGGCTTCCAGGAGCAGAGCTGATTTTGGTTCCACTGTTCTGAAGAGTTTGTTCCGATGAGCCACCCAGGATTTTAAGTGCTAGGGACGCTGTCCCAACCAGCAAGAATGAAGGTGAGATAGACAACTTAACATAAAGAAGTTATGTACCTACCATAACGTTCCATGTTAGTTGTCTTCTTCTTGCCTTCTTTCTTGCGTCCCACTCTCCATCCCCCTATCCTAGTAGACCGAGAAGAGTTCTTTATGGTTTTTCACTGGCTGAGTCTTCTCTAGCTATTCCTCTCTGCCTAGTAGCCTCTCTGGTAAGGTTTATGCATTATAGGATAGGATTCCTTCCTTTTTATGTCTGCAGTTAGACTTACCAAATGAGATCTGGGTTTCCAGCACCAGGCATCATGGGATATGGGGAGGCCTCAAGCCAGTAAACAGCTCTCGAGCTTTTGAAGATGGCTGAGTTGGAGCCGAGGATTGGCTCCAAACCCAACCAGCAAGAAAGAAGGCGAGAAGAGGACAACTAACATGGAACATTATGGTAGGTACATAACTTCTTTTTCCTACAGCTCTTCTCCATGTGAGAGTTCTTCAATGGACTCTAGCAGTTCAATGGTCCCTCCTTTCTTATTTTCCAAATCATCTGATCAGACTATCTCGAGTATGCAAGGAATCTCTTTTCTGGTGTCTTCAATCCCAGATTCTAGATAAGGTCGTCCCTTTATCCTTCTTCCCCCGAAGGCCGTGGTGACCACTAATGCCTTCCAGCTCAGGTGGGGGGGACTGTGACGCCCTACCTCTGGGACAGAAATCAAGAATCCTCAATCCTCACCACTGGCACCTGTAGGGAACGTTCACTGAGAGAATAACAGCTACACACAGTATCTCCAGATGCAGCTGTATCTATCAAGCACAATTGAGCACAATTTCCCTTAAGAGCACACAGGGAACACAGTCAATCTGGGGCTGGTTTTGCCCCCTTTCTCCAGATCCCCAGTAAGACTCCCCACTAGCACAGATATAAAGTTGAGATCTCAGCTGAGTGTCCAAGCCAAGACCTCCAGCAATCCTCTCTGTCCAACGAGTGCTTCGTGTCCCTGCCCAAGTAGCTGACACACACACTTTTACAGATTTAATTTACACACACACACACACACACACACACACACACACACACACACACACACACACACACACACACACACACAGACACACACACCCTGGGAAAGGCTGGCACAGTTTTACTAGCTATGCCCCCTTCTGCCCAGACTATAAGGTAGTTACCTGCCAACAGACACTCCTGCCAGCTACCTTAAGACCCTTACAAGGGTACCCAGTATACTGAGTAAAATTAATATTAGTACAAATGGTAATTTGACCAAGAGCAAGGCTGTTAGGAGTGGCCCACACAGTGTCACCAAAAATATGCAAATACTCTCAAAACTTAAATCTCTCTACAAAAATCAGCCACAATGAAATGTTTAAATATATTTAATAATAAATAATAAAAGAACAAGAAAATAGTAGGTATATATTCACAGTGGCATCAGAGTTTAAAATCACAGGAAATCTTAAATAACATTGAAGGACAGACTCTGATAAATAAGGAAAAACAATATCTAAACTAAACTTCACTATATTCCTGACTGAATCTAAGAGAATTACTATCCCTTACTTACTTAACAGAGCAAGGCAGATGATGTGGTGAATGGTCCTTCTTCTTGTCAGGCCCAAGATAGAATACAGAATGTTCAGTCTCACTAAGAGACTTCTTAAAATAATATCTAAAATATTACTTCTGGGATAGCTTGCAGAATGACATCACTTCTGGTCATCTGACTTCTAGTTCTCATGCAATCCTCCATAGCTGGAAGCTGACAGGATTTAGCACCTACCTGTAAAAATGCACACACAAGGGCTTTTGCTGAGATATGTGGCAGGTGCTGGAAGTCATAAAGCAATTTCATACCTCCACACTTCCAGAGCAGTAATTTGTTAACCCCAAAGACAATGCAGAAAGCTTCCTAATATAGACTTTGTGTCTCTGGCTGCATTGAAACCTATGAGGTAGCATTTTATGGCCTAGCCCATAAAGTGATTTAATTTCAGATATATTTTAACGTTTGCTGGAGAAAGGTTAACATTCCAGTTTCCTCTGTTAAAACATATACATTTAAACAGTTACACTAGTGCATATACATTTCTGTTCTCTCCAGTAGGGCACACTGTGGATACATTTCAAACACAAGCAGTTTACAAATACCATTTCAACACAAACATCTGTACAAATCAGTTTGATATACACATGACATACAGTTCTAATACATTTGTAACACAAGCATCTTGTATAAATCAGTTTGATATGATATTGTCACAGGGGCATTTTCTGGGTCAGACAGTCCAAGGAACCTGGTCCCCTTTAGAGGCCAATTTGCATATAAACGTGGAGATGAGAGCTGCTCTTAGCTTTGCAAGGCCTTCATACCTGTCTTCCTTCAGAGACTATTGCAGTTCAGACAGTCAAGATGTCCATTGTTTGGTACATCAACAAGCAGGGAGGAACCAAGTCTTATCCCTCATTTCAAGAGGCCATGAGGTTGTGGCAATGGGCGATCTTCTCCAACCGCTTTCTAGTGGCAATATACATTCTGCGGAAGTGAAACATGCTTGTGGACTGGCTCAGCAGGACCACTCTGATGTGTCACAAGTGGTATCTGAACCCTTCAGTGCCAGACATGATCTTCCAGTAATGGGGTCAGCCTTGCTGTGATCTCTTTGCGTCTCCTTCCAACACCAAACGCATCAAGTTTTTTGCCCTGATCCCTTCTCAGGGTCAGTCACTGAGAGATGCCCTAGTCCATGTTTGTCACCCCGGTCTGCTTTATGCATGCCCCCCTCTTCCTCTAATTCCCAAATTTATTCAGAAAGCTCAGAGGCTGAAAAGCAAAGTTGTCCTCATTACTCCCTTTTGTCCTCAACAAGTTTGGTTTCCCGTCCTTTAGTCTCACCTAGTATGTCCACCATGGACCCTAAACCCCATTCTGGACCTTCTCTCCCATCTCTCAGGACGTTCTAACTCAGATCTATCCAACCTAAAGTCGACTGCTTGGTTGCTGCAATTCCACTGATGGCTAGAAATCCTGGCTTTCTTCCCCAGTTAGAGAAATTTTAGAAGCAGCACATAAACCTTCCACCAGTAAAATATATAAGAGTAACTGGAAGAAATTTTTATTTGGGCAGACCGAAACCACCTGGATCCTTTTTTACGGCTCCCATTCCTGCTGTGTTAGACTTTCTAACGTCCATTTTTCATAACGGAGCTAGCTTTTCCACTGTCAAGGTGCAACTGGCAGCTATCTCGAACTTTCATGTTGGGGAAAATTCCTTACCTTTGGCCTCTTCCAAGTTATGCCAAACTTTCCTCAAGGGCACCTTTTTTCTTCATCCTCCCATTAAGGATTCCACTCCTCCTTAGGACCTTACCCTGTCTTACAAGCATTGGTTACGCCTCCTTTCAAACCAGAAGCAAAGGTTGATTGAAAGTTTTTGTCATGGAAGACTGCTTTCTTAGTAGCCATCACTTCACTAAAAGAGTGTCTGAACTTCAAGCATTATCTATTGAGCCACCCTATTTGGTCTTTTACAAAGATAGCGTTACGTTGCTCACCAATCCTTCTTTCCTGACCAAGGTTGCTTCTGAGGCTATTAACCAGATCATCAGTCTTCCAGTTTTCTTCCCTAATTTCCAGAGCAAAGGAGTGTGCAAAGTCCATATGCTGAATGTGCATAGACAATTACATTTTTATTTGGATAGGACTAAACACTTCACAAAGTCTGAGCTTTTTGTTTCAAACTCCAAGACTAAATTTGGGAAACCAATTTCCAAAGTTACTGTGGCAAATTGGATTACAAGCTGTATTTCTCTGGTTTATTCTAGTAGAGGGATTCCTTTGCCACTACCTATCAAAGCTCATTCCACTAGGTCAGTATCCATCTCTGCTGCCTTCTGGTCTAGAGTGCCCATTGATGACATTTGCTCTGAAGCTACTTGGTCAAACTCACATATCTTTATATCTCACTACAAATTGTACATTATTTCCAGAAACAGAGCTTCCTTTGGTTCTGCTGTTCTCTGGAATATCCTTGCTTAAGGACCTCCCAAGATTTATGTAGCTGGGGACTCTTTCCCACAAATTGAAGACCATATGAAAATGACAACTTCAGATAAAGAAGTTATGTACTTATCATAACGTTCCATCTGAGTTGTTGCTTTTTCGTTTGGTCTTCAATCTTCCCTCCCTTCATCCCCCTTGCAAATTATTCCTTTCTGGAGACCTGGCAGATGTTGCTCTTGTGGTCACTTCTGTGTCCGTGTTGAGCTCCTGAAGTATCCTTGTTCCTTTCTTTTCAAGGACATATGTTTTCGCTATTTTTATATGTAAATATATATATATATATATTACATACTTGCCTGGTGAGCAGCAAACTCAATCTGAGGGATGCAGAGAGAGTAGGGCATTATTGGCAGGGCAGGAGTTCAGATTTTTCAGATCTTAGAGCTGTAGTTTACAGCCTAGTTGGATCCGATATCGTATCCAAACCCACAGGTTGAAGACTAAATGAAAAAGCAACAACTCAGATGGAACATTATGGTAAGTACATAACTTATTTTACTGGTTTGAGCCCTAGCTTTGCTGTTCTTTTCTTCTTGCTCTGTCTTAGGATCTATAAGGAGGCAAACTTGATCTGAGGTATTGTTAGTTGACTAAGGCATTATGGGTAGAAGGGGGAGCTCTTGAGTTGGTTCCAAAAATCTAGTGTATGGGGCTGAATCAGATCTGAGACCAGATCCAATACCCAATCATTGAGGAAGAATGATAATGGACCAAGCAGATGCATAGTTATGGTGAGTACATAACTTTAAATCTGATGATGTTAATCTTCTTTCCATTCATCACTGATGGGTTCGGCTCTAAGCCCTCTGAACCAAGTCGGCCTAATACCAAACTTGCACCAGCCAAAAAACTCTCGAGCTAAACTTTTACCCATTGTGCCCTTCTCTCTGTTACCTCAGATTTCATTTGCTGGGTAGCTGTAAAGCCGCATTCAAGTCAAACTCTCAGCTAAGTAAGAAACTTTTGATATCTTTTCTGGATATTTTGTCTGTCTCTTGTTCCTTCTTTGTAATTTTGATATTTCTTTAACTTTGAAGCTTTCTGTAGACTTTTTTACCCTTCTGTTTCTACCCTTTTGGTAATTTTTAAGTATCTTTGGTGGTACGGCCTTTCTTCCTACCCTTGTGGTATTTCTTAAATACCATCACTGGTATTTCTTCTTCTTCCTTTTTCATCTGACTTGTGTGTGTTTTGATATACATTTAGACATAGATATAGTAGAACTCTTTGCCTTCATTTTCTATCTGACTTGTAGTGTGTATTTTGTTCATGATGTGTGATAAAAATGGCACGTTGGGGTTTAAACATTGTACTTCATGTAAGGGTAAACTGCCTAACAGTGATTCCCATGATGACTGTGTTTATTGTCTGGGGGTGCCCCATCTTTTGGTGCAATCCCCTTGTGTGATTTGTCAAAGTTTTAGTCAGTGCACCATGAATGAGCCCAAAAACAAACTGATTCTGAAGGGCCTCCTTAAGTTGCCCTTTTCAGAGGCTCTTTCTGCGGTGGAGGTCTCATCCCCTCCAACCAAGGATAAGAAAAGGTCCCACTATGTTCCCTCTTCACCATCAGGTGACCAAGGCATACCTGTTAAGTCTAAGGTACCTAAATTGTAATACAAGTCCGCCTCATTGGCACTGACCTCTTCTGCTCTGACTGCAACTGTTCCTATATTAGTGCCAGCTTTGGCTCCAATACTGTCTACCACACAGACTGCTGACTTTCCAAAGGTTACTACAACTTCGGCACTGACTGCTGCTTTGGCACAGTGCACGCCTTTGATGCCTATCTCTGCGATTACTCTTGCTACTGAACCTTCTTTGTTGGCTCCAAGTGCCCTTTCTGCACCGAGTCCTTTCACGGTTCCGATAACAACAATTCAATGCCACTTCTTCTGGTCTCTAAACTTGAGACATCAGTGCCGATAGATTCCACACCATGGACCCGATACTCTCCGTTAACAGATCCATTTCTAGGGCAAGTATACAGTCTATTCCTAGAACAACCTGACTGTCCATCGGGAGTATCCACTAAATCCACCAAGAGCCTTTCTGAGTTTGAAGTGGTGCGTCTTGTGGATCAGCTGTTGACAGCCAGGGGATACCCACTCTGTCTAGGATCCATCCACCTGCAGGACTTGGGTTGGTTTCTCCACAGACTCCATCCTACTCTCCTCCTTTGACCATACTGGTTCCAAAGTCTTCAGCTCCAATGTCATTTTCGGAACCCCCTTTCTTGGCGCCTGTAGTGGACCTCACTGGGGCTCTGGGACTGTCCCTTTGGTCTTCGGTCCCCTCTGAACTCAGCCTTCCTCAACCCTGTGATTAGGCTGCGGGCTCTTCAGCTTGCAGTACAGTTCTGAGTGTGTCTACGGTTCTGTCCACGGTGCCAGGAGTTCTGTCTGCACCAATCCTGCTTGAGACTTCAACCTCGGGAGCGGGTTTGACGGAGCGGGTTGTGACCCCGGTTCCGAGGTTGTCCTTCTAGGTTCCGGGCTCCCATCCCTCTTTGGGCAGACCTGCTTTCTGAGCTGTGGAGAGGGCACTTGCTTCTGGAAGCATTACACCAATGGCAGAACCCCAGGCCTCTCTTCCCCCTGAGTTACAACTGACACAAGCCACTGCCCCAGGACACCGGGTAAGAAAGTTGCAGGAGACCCCGTTACAGGACTCCCCCAATTCAGAGTCCTCCTCAGAAGCCCCTGCTGAGGAGCCCCCACGGAAGAGATCATGCAAGAGGAAGCGTGTAGACTCCCCTGAAAAGTCTCTGACAGAGGATACGGATTTTGATGACGATGAAGGGTCCCCACAGTCACCCCCTGATGATGTCTCGTATGCGAACATCCTTGTAATGTTGAAACAGAAGGGTGATTGGAAGCCCACTAACCCTTCTTCCAAGGAGTCCATGTTTCTGCAGGCTTTTCATGCCTGGCCATCTCCCTCTTGGGTAACCCCATCTGCAGAGGAGCTGGTACAACTCATGGTGCAGTGCCCCTGGAAGAACCCTGATTCTCTTGAGTCGATCCCTAGGAGACCTGACAAGATACTATCTCCCCCACGAGAAAAACCCACATTGGTCAAGAGGTTTACCAGTTGATGCTGTGGTGGTGGCGGTGGCCACGAAAAAGGATCTCGCTGAAGAGCTACATACTGTTCATCGACCCTACAGAGAGTCCTGGAATAGACCAGAATAGGGAAGTGAGTTTTTGCTTCAGCGACTTTTGCCATATGGTCTCTGAATTACTTGGCACATTTTACAAGGCTCCAAAGAGACTCGGTTTCTGGACTCTCTGGAACACTCACAGGACAGGTGTCTGATGAGGTAAGGGACAAAGTTGTCTTGCAGCTCGCAACCCTGGAATCAGTCTCCAATTCATCCATGAGGTTGCTCTCACATGCAACTGAAGGGGCAGCTAGAGCGGCAGGTTCAAGCATAGTTATGAGACACCATGCCTGGATGCGCCTCTGTCACTTCATGGACCCTTTCAAGTCTTCCTTCTTGAATGCTCCAATCGAAGCATCTTCCTTTTTTGGCCTTAAGGTGAAAGACACCCTGGCCAGGTGTGAGCAGGATGGTAAGACTCTGACTGTTGTAAGTCTACGTTTTTCCAATCCTCAACGTTCTTTTTCCAGGAACCAAAGGAGTGGGAAAATGTGGCACATAAAATCTCAGGGTCCTTTCGTGCTACACGTGGTGATGATACCTCCAGGGGTATAGGGGGTAACAATTCTGGAAGATGCCCCTACCAAGGCAGAGGGGGTCCACGTAATCAGGGACCCAGGGATTCTTTCTTTGGGCAGCCTTACCAGCGCTCCTGAAGAGTGGCCCAATTGCTTTCCTCTGGAAACAGTCGGGGAACGTTTCTCTCTGCATCACACTGCCTGGCATTCAGTAACTTCTGACCGTTGGATGCAGAAGATCATGACCAGAGGCTACACCATTCCCCTCATCACATATCCAAAACTTCCGACAAAACTTCCCGATGTTCCACCCAGTCAAAGGGAAGAAGCAGCTGCAGAAATAAACAAGCTGTGTCAAAAAAGAGTCATCCAATTAGTCCCACCAGACCAATGCAGATCCGAATTCTACTCAAAGTCTCTTTTTGGCGCCAAAAAAGACATGGGACTGGAGACCAATTCTGGATCTCGGCAATTTGAACAAGTCCATTGCTCAAATGAAATTCTGGATGGTCACGTTTCAGTCCATTCTCCCTTTTCTAAGGGAAGGCAATTGGATGTGCTCGATAGATCTCCGGGACACGTATTACCACATCAAAATGGACAAACACTCCAGGAATCTACTTCGCTTCTGGCTAGGAGTCAATCACTACCAATTTTGTGCCCTGCTGTTCGGACTCTTTACAGCCCCCAGAATGTTCACAAAGTGCATGGCAGTGGTCACAACTCACTTGAGGCTGCAAGGATTCCGGGTGTTTCTGTATTTGGACAATTGGCTCCTTACCGCCCCCACCAGACATCTTCTGGTAACAACCCTGCAGTACACTCTTTCCCTGGCGAGACTTTTGGAGATAATGATAAACTGGGAGAAATCCAACCTTGCTCCAACTCAGAACATAGAATTCACTGGAGTAGTCTTCGACACCTGTTCTTGTCTGGTGTTGCTTCCAGACTTCAGAGATTGAGGCTCCAGCTCCGGGTGATACTCTTTCAAAACAAAGCCTCAACAGGTTTTAGGATCCATGGCAGTTTCCATACCAGTAGTGCCTCTTGCGAAACTGCATATGCGAATACTTCAATGGCTTCTGCTATCTCAGTAGTTTCCGAATTACCTCCCTCTATGCTTTCAAATTCAGATAAATTGTTGCAAGCATGACCAGCAGGATATAACTCGTATAGCTAAAACTACCACAGTAGTGATCATTTGAACATCTACTGTTATGGTAAGTTTACTTACATAACTGTAAGTTTTTAGTTCTGAAAAGCTTTAGTAAGGATTTTTACAGCCTCAGCATAAGTTGTGTGATTTGAATTTGTGGTGATGGTGTGTGGTTCTCACAAGGCATGCTAATTTATCAATGGGAAGTCTCTAGATTAGTTTTTACAACTCTCAGAAATTTATCTTTGAACATGAGGCATGTGGTACATTGCCTTAGGAAACCTAGTACAATAAGGCTGACAATAGAGGGCGGAACTGGAAGGCAAATTTTCCAATTGTTCCACTAATTGAGGAGTTCAACAGAACAAACTGTGGGCAGCTGAAAGTAAATTATAAAGTAGGTTGTGTTTTACAGTAGGATAGGAGGAGTAAATTATAAGGAGTGTTGTTTCTATACCTGGGATGCACAGAGTAATTTAACAGGATACACAGAAGCAGCAGAAGGAATTTTATGTTAAAAGGGTATATTTGTGGTGAAGTAAGCAAGGTACACTTTTGCAAAAAAATAAGAAGAGCAGCTTTAATAGAGTAATCTTAGCTAACACCTTTCCTTGCAAACTTAAGCACTTGTCAGCTAAAACAGCTTTGACATGTTAGAACTGGTGAAGATAAGTGTACAGATGCAGGTCAAAACACTCTCACCTTTTCAGTGTACAATTGCCATGGTTGTGAGCGATGTGGTGCTTAGCACGGCTCTTTGCAAAAATGCCTATTTATAACAGATAGAAAACACGGGAAAAAAGCCAGTAGAGCACACTTGACAATAACAACACCCTTCTCCTGAATAGTAGTTGCTAGTCTAGGAGCCAAACTGGCCTTCTGTTTTGCCACCAGAGAAATAACAGTAAAATTATTTTCCAGCACGGTTACTAAAACATTTAAAATTGGTGCAGCCATAGCTGCATACTCAATATAAAGCAGAAGACAGATGAAGTGTGTTGTGGAAGAAAAGTCATGTAGTGTTAATGAAATTCTTATTTAAATACATTTGTGGAATGATTTTAACACACCGCCTGATGAATGATAAGTGCATTTCTGTCTGAAAGCTAGTGTTATGGATTTTTTGTGAATCATATGTGTTGACGATTTTATGTTTATTTCTTAAATTAATGCTATTTTTTAACTAATTAGTGATTCCACCGGTGAATTGCCAATAAGAGCAAGTGATCTTTACTGACTAAATGCATTATGATACAGACTGAGAAATTCTAAAGTCTAATAGAGGCTAACAATGGAAACTGCTGTTTGCAATTAAGTTGTTCTTTCTACTGGGAGTGCTGAATTGGTGCTTCACATACTATTTATTTTCTGAATGGTTGTACACTATATTGTAGGATGAATGGGACATAAAACAGTATTAATTATTTTAGGTGGTAGCATCATCAGAATTTTAAAACTACAAGATCCTTTTTTATAGTAAAAAAAAAACAGAAGATCTGACTATCTTTCAAGTGTAAATGAGTGGTGACATCATTTCTTGTAATGTTCAAACTGCAGCAGATAATAAAACAAAATTCTGATTTCCTAAAATCAAATTTTAGAAGACGCACACTGGTGTAGAGGGATAGAGCTGTGACTATGACCTGGATAACCTGTGTTTGAGAAGAGTTGTAGTCAACTGCTCAGGTGCTTGACAATGCAGGCCTGGAGCATAGACAGGGCTATCCTGGGGGAAGGGAATATGCTGGGTTGAGCTTTCTTTGTGTTCTGATTGAAGTCAGGGCTCAGTGAGCTCACCAGGATGGGAATGCAGGAGGGCTAGTAGGCATGGCTTCCTTACAGGCCTATGGCATCACATTCTCAAGCCACACTTCATTATCTGTGCAGCTTAGCAGAATACACAATTTCAGATTGCTGGGAGGGGCTAGGGCTAAAAGTAAACAACCTCTCCAAGGGCTACAGTATGGTGCCTCCTGACCTAGCCCATCTTGCTGTACAGTGACTCCGAGTTCACCTCCTAACTAGCCATATGTGGAGTTTGGAGCCTTCATGTGCAAGACCGCCTTTAGGAGGGGAGCCCCCCTAGTGCAGGTTAGAAGGGAGAACCACTGAGGTATGGGAGCTACACAGACAGAATTATTAGGTGAAGGCACTGGAGAAGAGCTGTTGCTCCAGCAGTGAGCATCCAAAAGTAAGCAGGAAAAAAGACTGCAAAATAGCTACTGGCACAGAGCAGGATAATGTAAGCCAAGCACATAGCAACTTTTCAAACTGTTGGGTGGAGGCTAGCGTGGGCTTTGGGATGGAGCAAAAGGTGGCAGATGGGTTTATTGCCCTGGGCACCGTACTCCCTTGCTACTGCTCTGATTTAACTCTGTTGTTAAAAGGCCTTAATACTCAGTGCTTTCAGCCTCTCCTGTCATTTACCTAGTAAGATGAAAACAAACTGGTAAAGACTATGATGACCAGCATTCATAGCTAAAATTCCAAACATGCAGTCTGATTACCTCAACATTTATAGACTCTCTGAACAGCAGACTGTGAAATTTTTTACAAAGAAATGATCACTCTCCCAAGGGGATATTTGCAACTGCATCCTTATTGTTGCATGGCAGCAGAGAGGACTAAAGCTGTGAGCTTTTAATTAGCTGCTTCCTTTGCCCAGGGTACAGGTTTTGATTCCTTCCATCTTCATTTTGCCTACTGTGTGACTGAGCAAGCCAGTTAGCAAGACAGTGCTCTTGTGTCACACCTGAAAAGCTATAATTTATTCAGTGGGCTTACCTGTCAACAACTAGATTAAAAAAAATGTCTGTATTGCCTATAAAAAAGAACAGTACAAGCAGAGTCCTCAGACAGAAGCTGTACATGAAATGGTGCTTTTTTCTGTCGAGTAAACACCAGTCTGTACTGTTTTTGTTTCGAGTACTCACCTGCAGGTGACATAGTTTATTTCCAGTTTATTTAACTTTTCTAGTATGCCTGAGTGGGGAACTATGTCAAAAGCTTTGGCCAGGTCAGGGTATGTTGGTGCGTAAAATTTTGCCTTCATCCATTGTTGTGGTGACCTTTTCAAAAATCCACCAGGTTGAGTAAGCATGACCAGCCCTTGACAAATCCAAACTGCAGTGTTTGTAGGTTCCCCATGCCCTGATTGATTAGTTCCATGATAAGGTTTTCATGCTGCAGGTCAGACTTATGACTGTAATTGCTTGGCTCTGTTGAAGGTCCTACTGGGGAATGAGTGTAGCTGTTCTCCAATCACTTGCACAAAACCTGTGTGGAGGTTGAGACTTGAGCAGTGTTTTTAGGGGTGTGACTGATTCATGCTTCATGATATTTAGGATACATCCAGAGATATTGTCAGGACCTGGTGATGCAGTATATTTAGCTTTTGATAGCACTATTAGGAAATGGTCTTGTGTGGTTGCTGGAGGCGAGCCAGTTCCAGCAGAAACTGCAGATTCTGCATGAATGCATGACTTTAAACCAGATGAGCAGGCTGGATATTGTCTACCACTTTTACTGTTTTGTACAGATAAAGGTATGAGACAGGTTCTGCTTGCACTGTCCCTACAAGATGACACCTCAGTAGCATGTTGCAAATTATAGGCAAGTTGTGTTACAGGTAAGCTAGTGTGCACAGCAGAGGCAAGTGAAACAAGCAATGGATATAGACACATAATTTGAAAGGCACTACAGGCACAAAGCACATATGGGAGACTTTGGCAGGAGCCATGAGCATCCCATATTTGACTGCTTAATTGTCTGGGTGTCAGAAACTTATGGACATTATGTAGGTTGGCAGAGGCTTGTGAGTTATACACAGATGTGGCACAAGAAGTTGACAGCACATTGTGTGGTTTACCATATTCTTCTGTTATTGCCATGGATAGTTGATAAATATTTTAATTTCTTTTGCTATGACTGTGGAGCATGCTACATCTGCATAAGTAAGTAAGTTAAAGAATCTGCTTCTGCCAGTTTAATTTCTCCAAGTCTTTTCGGTTTCTAATACTCTGACAGGAATGGATCCCATTTCCAAGTCAAAGTATGATTACAGTTTGTGAAATTAGTATTGTTTCCATCTTTGATGCTAGCCAGAAGTGCTCTTTGCAGCACCCGCAGTGTGCCCAGAATTGACTCCTCCTGCAATTCATACATAGTTACATGTATTGGTAGCATATCTAAATAAGACTGGAAATTGTTTTTCATGAATCTGTTGTATTTATGAACCCCAAATTTGCATTTGAAGCTTTTGGCAGTTTTTCATTTGCAAGAATTTTCTTTCCTCTACTTTCTCTGTTAATCTTTTTGTATATCTTCTATCTGGAAATTTTGGGTTTCTTGCACACTAGTAACAATACATGCTTTCTTATCCTCAGCAATCAGCTGTATCATCTTTATGTATCTTTTTTGGCCTGTCATTTTTTTGTGTGTGATTTTTGTGGACTACTGCTTCCTTCTGCAACAGTGCCCTTGAGTAACCCAATTGTAAGAATGTTTCCTTGTCTTCAGGATTCTACACTTTTTATTTTTTCCTGTGCTGGTACCAGTGCACCTACCAGGATTGGGTGCTTTTTTACCCTGAGACTTGTGCATTCAGCTGTCTTTTTTATTTTTTAACTTTCTGTCCATGATATATGCTATATAAAATATAGACTGTATATTAGTGTTGTCTTAGTGAGATTTTGTAAAAACAAGGTCCACTTCATGGAGTATTCGCTAAGAATTGAGGATGAATTCAGTTGCAGCAATATTACTCTCCTTTGCAGATTTTATCACCTTTCCATCCTGACCCATCACTTTTTAATTTCTCCAGGTCTTTTGGGTTTCTAATACTATGACGGGAATGGACCCCATTCCTAAGTCAAAGTACTATTAAAGTTCATGAAATTAGTATCGTTTCAGTCTTTGATGTCAGCCAAAAGTGCTCTTCGGAGCACCCGCAATGTGTCCAGTAATGACTCCTCCTGCAATTTGTACGGAGTTACATGGACTGGTAACATATCTAAATACGATTGTAGATTCTTTTTTATAAGACCTGTTGCTCCTACTACTATTGGAACTGTCTGGGTATCTTTATTCCACATTGTTCTTGTTTCTGCCTGCAGATCCTGATATTTTATGACTTTGTGTCTCTCTGTACTTAAGACACTTGTCATTGGGTGTGGTGATTTCAGTGATCAATGCTACTCTTGTCTTCTTTTCTTGAACGACTATATCTGGCTTTCTACCATCTATCTTTTGAACTGTTGGTAATAGGTGGTCCCAAGTGATATAAACTTCATCATTTTCTATGATGCTTTGTGGCTCATGTTTCCAGTGTTTTTCAGCCACTTCAGTACTCTAATGTTTGCACAATCCCCACTGCAACAATCTTGCCACATTATTATGTCTTTCAGTATACAGTCCTTCTGCCATTAGTATGTAGCAACCTGCAACAAGGTGTGCAACTGTTTCCAATTCTGTTTTACAAAACCTACATTCGTCTGTTTCTCCCACATGTTCAATGGACTTTGTAAACCAACATGTATGTAGCCCACTATCTTGGGCTGCCAATGTTAACCTTTCATCTTTTTGTTTGAATTCACCTCTCCTTAACCATTCCTGCATTAATTTCTGATCAACATGAGGTTCTTCCAGAAGTTTTCTATACTTGTAACTATATTTATGCATTTCCCCATTTCTTGCCTTCTCATCTGGTCCTTCACCTTATGTTCTTTCTTTTGTTTTTGGCACATTCAGTTGCTGCCTGATGTTCTTCGTCTCACATTGCTGCAGTCATAACCTGTGGGGTAGTCCGCTGTCCTCGGTCGGCCCGAATACCAAAGAGTTAGGCTGGCGTCGGTCATGGGCGCTCAGAACTGACGTCAGTACGCAGTAGTACTTAAGCGCATGACCGATGCCATATCCTCAGTCTTTCTTGCCGCATGGTCCGAAGCAGAAGCAGCGTTTGCAAGTGCCGTTCGGCGTCCTGAAATTTTCATTTTTCGAGTTTCAGACCGAAGACCAAGTTGGGCTAAGTACCCCGTTGGGGAATATTTTTGTCTTTTCTTGCCTCAGTTAATCCGGATGTCAGAAAAAGTTAATAATTGTATTTCTTGTGGGAAACAGATACCTCATAGGGACTACCACTCTCTCTGTATTCCTTGCTTGGGGCCTGAGCACGACGTAGTCGGGTGTCGCTTTTGCGCTAGATTTAATAAGCGCACCATTAAACGCAGATTAGATTGTGCTAGGCTTGTTTTCGGTAAGCGGTGTAACTACAACATGCCGTCGGATCCTCCGACGCCCGCTACCGCGAAGCGAAAAGATAAATCGTTAAAGTCTAAGCAGGATGAGTCGTCCGTTGTGGACGCCGGTTCTATGGAAACTACGGTTGAATCTGTGGATCCAGCCGAAGTTTCGGCTGAATCACAGGGGGAACCTTTAATTTTACAGGAATTGGCCTCTCAGGAGTTAGGTCAGGCCGAGGGGGCTTCTCAAGTTTCTGTGGTTCCATCATTACAAAAGGTTATTAGGCCTTCTACTTCTATCACTAAAGGCCCTACTAAAGCTAGACCTGGTCTTTCTGGCACAGGCATCAGCCCTAGTTCTTCGGGCTCTGTTCCTAAAAAACATATGCTGAAAATGGCAGAGGATTTGATTACTTTAATCAGGGGTTCTATGCCCCCTCCAGACAAGAGGCCTAGGGTGGAGACAGATGTGGAGGGATTGGAGCATTCCTCAGATTACTCTGAGTCTTCAGCTGAGGACATTCAGGATTTTCCTCCCTATTCTGATTCGGATGCAGAGGATTCCTGTCCTTCTGCTTCTCCTCCAGAGGATTTTTCCTTTTCTGAAACCCTGCACTCCATGAGGGAGCATTTTAAGTGGGAAGGTCAGGATTTTTCAGATTCCCGTAAGAGGCTTAGGGAATTTTTGTTTTTGCCACAACATAGACCTTTGGCTATTCCCCCTGTTTTAGATGTTGTTCAGGATGTTTTTTCTGAAGCTTCCCTTAATCCTGATTCTTTACCACCTGCTCCTGTCAAGCCAGACAGGTATTACAGAGTGCCAGAGGCTCATAAATATTTGTATAAGAGTCCTAGAGCTGACCCGGAAACTATTAGTCAAGGACCTAAGGGTGTCAGGGCTTCTGTAGTTAAGAATCCAGTACCTCTGGATAAAGATTCTAGGGCTTTGGATAGGTGGGGTAAAAAAGTGTATACCTCCTCCACGCTAGCTATGAGGGCTTTAAATTGCCAGTTTCATAAGCTGAAGTATCAGAACTTTCTGTTAAGTCAGTTGAAATCTAAGGTAGATGCTTTAGCTGAGGGTATAGAGTGTAAGGAATTGCAGGACTTAGTTCATGCCTCTGATCAGGTTGGTAAGCATTCCTTGCAGTGTGGCTTCGATGCTCTTCAGGCTTCTTCCAGGGTGGCTGCCACTGGTTCAGTTATTCGTAGGCATGCCTGGCTTAAGGATCAAAATTTGTCAGAGCATGTTAAGGCTCAAATTTTGGATGCTCCTCTTCAATCTGAAGTTCTTTTTGGTTCTCCTGTGGAGTCAGTTTTGAAAAAAATGGAAGACAAAGCTAAGTCCATGCAGACGGTTGAGGAATTTTTACAAGTGCAGCCCCCTAAGTTTAGCAGAAATTGGCCTGCAAAAGGATGGGCTTACCCTTCTTCTGATTTTCAGTCTAAGGGCAGGTCTAGACGTGGTAGGGGCAGAGCTCATGCTCAGGGTTCTTTCAGACCTAGGACTTGGAGTTCTCCTGCACAATCTTCTGGTGAGGGCAGGGGTCAGCCTTTTTGTAAACAGACCCAATGACCTGTATCTTCAGCTGCCAGATTCTTCCTGTCTGGCAGCTCCTCTAGGAGGAAAGTTGGCACTTTTCAAACAAAATTGGCTTTTGGTCACCCAGGACAAATGGGTGTTGGACATTATAAAACAAGGCTACAAGTTTTATTTTCACACCTTGCCTCCTTTCAAAGGCATGCCAGATGTACCTCCTCAGCAAAGGCTGGAGGCTCACAAACAGATTTCTTTACTTTTACAAATGGGGGCTATCCAGGCGGTACCTCCGTCAGAAGTAGGCCTAGGGTTTTATTCTCGCCTATTCCTTGTGCCAAAGAAAGGAAACACTTGGAGGCCAATTCTGGATTTGTCCATTCTCAATACATACCTAGACATTCCAAAGTTCAAGATGTTAACTTTACAGCAACTTCTGCCTCTGCTAGGCAAAGATCACTGGATGGTAACTCTGGATCTCAAAGAGGCTTATCTTCACATTCCTATCAGGCCCAGCTGCAGGAGATTCCTGCGTTTTCGGGCTGGTACTTTTCATTATCAGTTCTCTGCATTGCCCTTTGGCTTATCTACTGCGCCCAGGGTGTTCACAAAGGTCCTGGCTCCTGTGATAGCCTTCTTAAGACTAAGAGGAATACAAATTTACCGTTATCTCGATTGCCTGATTCTTGCTCAAGACAAAGTCAAGTTACTTCAACATCTACAGTATGTAATGGCAGTTTTAAGGTGCCTAGGGTATTCTGTGAATGAAACAAAGTCCAGTCTAGTACCCTCTCAGGACATGTGCTTTCTGGGTGTGAGACTGAATACAGCCTCTCAGATGGCCTTTTTGACCCTGGACAAACAAAGAAATCTTCACCTATACTTCCAGCAATTATCCCTAATGTCCAGGCTGACTGCAAGGACAGTCCTTCAAGCCTTGGGGTTCATGGCATCTTGCATTCTGGTACTTCCCAATGCCAAACTGCATATGAGGAAGTTACAATGGTATCTCAAAAGTGTATGGACTCAACACTGCCACGATTTGGACACTGTCATTCAGATAATACCTTGCATCCAGAAGGAATTCTTGTGGTGGGCTCAGGAATGTCACCTAAACAAGGGACTCTCTGTGACCCGACCAGAGGCGAGTCAGATCTTAACGACGGATGCCTCAGACTTGGCTTGGAGAGCACACGTCAATGGGAAATGGATTCAAGACACGTGGCCTCCCAGACTACAGCATTTGCATATCAACATGAAGGAGATGTTAGCAGTCCAATTTGCCCTGATGGCTTTCAAGGATCTACTTCTACCGGGACAGGTGTTGATTCAAACAGACAACACAACAGTCATGTGGTACATCAACAAGCAGGGGGGAACCCATTCTTACCCTCTTTGCAGACAAGCTATGATTTTGTGGGAGACTGCTCTGAGTTTGCACATCACTCTTCAAGCACGGTTTCTGCCAGGAGCACAGAACTCCTTAGCAGATGTTTTGAGCAGACAAATTGTGGATCCCCACGAGTGGAAATTGGATCCTCATGTATTCCAACAGTTGACAGTGGCTTGGGGAACTCCAGACATAGATCTGTTCGCTTCTCCACTAAATTTCCAACTGCCAAAATTTTGCACAAAGATGTTTCACCCAAAAGCTTGGAAAGTGGATGCTCTATCTTTCAGTTGGAACAACCTTCATGTCTATGCTTTCCCTCCTCTGCCTCTCCTTCCCAAGGTACTCTTGAAAGTCAGACAGGACAAGCCTTGCATGATTCTAATAGCACCAGATTGGCCACGTCAGCACTGGTATCCTCTGCTGAGGAGTTTAGTACAGGAGCCTCCTTGGCCTTTGCCATCAATTCCACACCTTTTGTCCCAGGCAAGCAATCATTTTCTCAATGTTGGGGTACAGTCCCTGCATCTGACAGCCTGGCATATTCTGTTTTAGACCCTGGGGGGTCGCAGCTTCCTCCACAAGTTTTGAATGTCATTTTGGAAGCCAGACGACCTAGTACTAGAAAAGTTTATGCTGATAAATGGAGGAGATTTTTTCTTTGGAGCACAGCAAAGAGCTTTGATGTTTCAGTGCCTAATTTGAGTTTTACACTACAGTACCTTACTGAATTATTAGACAAGGGTTTGTCTTTCTCCTCCGTGAAAGTTCATGCTGCAGCCATTTCTGCTCACTATGATTGTGACCCTCCATTATTTTCTCACCCTTTGTTTAAACAATTTCTTAGAGGGGCAAAGAACATAAGACCCCCACGTAGAGCTCCTACTCCTTCCTGGGATCTCAATTTTGTGTTGGAAAAGCTTACTTTACCTCCTTTTGAACCAGCGGCTACGTCTGAGTTGAAGTTTTTGTCCTGGAAGACTGCCTTTTTGTTGGCCATTACGTCTGCTAGGAGGGTATCTGAATTACAGGCTCTCATGGCAGTTGAACCCTTCCTGATATTTCATAAGGATAGGGTGTCCTTGCGTACTAACCCTACTTTTATGCCTAAAGTTATTTCTAATGTGGCCTTAAACCAGTCTATTCATTTGCCTACTTTTTATGCTGATCCCCAAAATAAGGGGGAAAAAGTCTTGCATTCTTTGGATATTCACAGGCAATTACGCTATTATTTCAGCAGAACTAAAGAATTCAGACAGACTCAACAGTTATTTATTTCTTTTGCTTTGGGTTCACAGGGGAAGGCTGTTTCTAAGCAAACTATTTCTAAGTGGATTGGCCATTGTATTGCTTTTTGTTATTCTCATCATGGAAAGGATGTTCCTGCTGGGATCAGACCTCATTCCACTAGGGCTACTGCCACATCTACTGCCTTTTTAAGGGGGGGTAGCTACTAAGGATATTTTGGAGGCAGCTACTTGGAGTTCAGTGCACACTTTTACTAAACATTATCATCTCCCTCTTTATTCTAAGTCTAGGGCTGGGTTTGCCACTGTAGTTTTACAGGGCATGTTGGCAGTTCCTAATGCTTTTTAGTTTGCCAGCCTCCCTTTACCTTTGCTTTGGGATTCTACCCACAGGTTATGACTGCAGCAATGTGAGACGAAGAACATAGTACAGTTTTGTACCTACCATAAATGTAGATGTTCGAGGATCCACATTGCTGCAGTCCAATTTTCCCTCCCTCCTTCCCCTCTATAGTTTGGGGTTGCTGTGTTTCTGTTGGGGTTCTTATTAGGTTATATAGGTTGGTTGTTGGGTATTTCTATTTTGGCTATGGCCTTTCCTTTTTGGCCTTCTGACATCTGGGGCAAGAAAGACTGAGGATATGGCGTCGGTCATGCGCTTAAGTACTACTGCGTACTGACGTCAGTTCTGAGCGCCCATGACCGACGCCAGCCTAACTCTTTGGTATTCGGGCCGACCGAGGACAGCGGACTACCCCACAGGTTATGACTGCAGCAATGTGGATCCTCGAACATCTACATTTATGGTAGGTACAAAACTGCACTTTTTTTATCCACTTCTGGTTTGATTTCCATTCCTGCTTGACGCTGATATACTTCTGCTAAATTAACCAGAGAAGTCATCTTAGATTTATTCTCCTCGTGTTTCAAAACTTTCACTACGTTTGGGTCTTGTGAGATCAGAACTATGTGTGGAGTCCCACAATTGCAAATATATATATATATATATATATATATATATATATATATATAATCAATTTCAAGGAGGCCCATCCCTTCTTCCTAACGGGAAATATATAATCTTGGTATGCACTTTGTGTCTTTCGGCTTTTCCCGGTTAGGGGTCGCCACAGCGGAACTCCGTTCCGCTAATGATTGGCAGTAGAGTCTTATGTGCTGGCTTGCCGGGCCTAACGCACAACCTTCAACGAAGGAATGCCCATTCATGCATGTCGCCACACAGAAGACGTTCTGAGAATCGAACGGGCAACATCTAACTGTGAGGCAACAATGCTACCACAGCACCACCACTGCAGTATATAATCTTGGTATGCACTGATTTTTATAAATCATTTGGTGAGCATGAAGCATCCTTCTTGTTTTCCTATCTAATCTATCCAAAATGTTTTGGGGTCAGTCACTCCAAAACTGTAAGTTAGGACAGGAAGAGCAAATTGGTTTATAGCTTGAATTGTGTTTCTAGATGTCAGTGCTGTTTTCAGGATTAATTTAAGTCTTCTGAAATATTTCTTACTAAGTTTAATTCACATTTGTTCATGTTTTATTGTTGATCCTTCATCAATTCCCAAGTATTTATACACTTCCTCTTGCTCAACTTCTTTTATATCACATTCTTATCTCAAACAAATGTTTTCCTGATGTTACAGTTTTCCTGCTTTAAAGGTTGCTTTTGCACATTTATCAAGACCAAATGGCATTCTTATAGCATCTGAAAAAGTTTTGACAACTTGCAGTTGTGCTTTCAGTTCCTCATCTGATGAGCTATAGAGTTTTAAATTATTGACAAAGAGAAGATGAGAAGTCTTTACACTTTGTTGTTTTCTAGGAGCCAAATTATAGCCATAGCCTAAGCTGTTAAGTAGACAGCTTAATGGGCTAAGAGCAAGGCAGAATAGCAGCGGTAACAGAGAGTCACCCTGGAGTATCCCCCTTTGAATTATTATCCCTGGGATAATAATTTGTCCTTTATCATGGCTTAATTGCAAAGTAGTCTCCCACTGTTTCTTGGTCACTGTAATGTAGTCGATCAGTGTAGGGTGTATCTTATACATTTTTAAGCACTCTTTTATCCATGAATGTGGGATACTATTAAATGCTTTTTTTGTAGTCAATCCATGCCATACTTAGATTCTTCCCCTTTTTACAGTTCTCCACTATGACTTTATTTAACAACAAATGATCCTTTGTTCCATATGACTTTCTTTTATTGCCCTTTTGTTCTACTGCCATAATTGAGTTTTCTTCTAAATGACTATAAACTCTGTCAGCATCAATTCCCGTGTATAGTTTATACGTCGTGGGAAGGCAAGTTGTTGGTCTATAATTTTTATGGTAGCTTGCAAGTTCACTGTTAAGTAGGGGCATTGTTTTTCCTGTTGTTAATCAGGTTGGAGTCTGTTTCGAGGTGTGCATATAAATAGGTCTTACTCTTGGCTAAATCTTCGTGCAAAGATGTTAATACTTTAAGCCAAAACTTAGGTACTGCATCTGGACCTGGGGTTTTCCAATTAGAGACTTTTCATAACTTTGTTTCAATCTCTCTGGCTGTTACTTCATCCCATTTCGTATCCTGTATCTTTGAACCTCTTATTCTTTCTTTAACTTCTACTATCCATTTAGCATCTTTATTATGTTCCACAGGATCTTCATAGATACTTCTCCGAAATGTATCTATTTCTTCTTTTTTTTTTTTGGCGGTCTTTCTCAAAGTATACATTTTTGTTCCAGCTTCTTGCCTTATATCCTGCATTCAGTTAACACTAGCTTAATTAAATCCACTTAATTCCAGTGTTAATTATAGAAAACACATCCAGTGGCATTCTCTATTTAACCCTGTTGGTGCTAAAGTATTAAACTTTAAAATTATAACTGATTCCATTTTCCATAACTTATTTTTTATAATCTAATTTAGCCTGTCCTAAAACTGTTGCTTCTAAACTACTTGTATCATTATTATGTACTTCTTTATAATACAGGGTTATTGGATTTTCTTCCTTATTTTTTCTGATGTCCCTCAGATATTCTTTTAACCTGTCCCCAAATAATCTCTTGCTGTCTCCTATGTACACTTTATTACAGGGACACCTTAATCCATAGACTATTCCTCTACTGTCACAAGAGTTTATGCCTTTTGTAGTAAATTTCTTCCCATTCATTTTATCAAAATGTTTTACAATATACTTGCAACAGCAACACCCTCCACATGGGAATGTGCCCTTTGTGGAAATCCTTGAAGTTACATCCACAACAGGGAGCTGGAATCTCCTATGGACTATGAAATCCTTTAAACGTCTTCCTCTAGTGTATGAAAACATAGGAAATCCACTGTCTTTTACATTAAAATATCTACTTTTTTCTAGAATATTCCAATGTTACTTTACCAGTTGCCTAAATTGTTCTGAAAACACTTTGGATTTAGTGACAAAAACTAAATTATTCCTGTCATATTCCTTATTATTTGAACCTGTATTCCCACACACCTTTTTACCCTTCATTACTTTCTCTCTGCCTTGTTCTACTAACTTCACATCATATCCCCTTTCTATAAACATTTTAGCTGCTTTATTTATTTCCTTAGCACTTTCCTGTTTATCACTGCACAACCTCTTTATCCTCAAAAATTCCCCATAGGGGATAGATTTAATTGCGTGAGGTGGGTGCCATCTGTCTCCATGTAACATATAGTTGTTCTCATCAAATTTTCAATGTATTCCAGTTTGAATTCTGTTATTACATCCTTGTAACTCTAAATCCAAAAAATGCACTTTTGTTCCTTTCTGTATTCCATCAAACCTAATGTTATAACAATTATTTTGTATTTCCTGCAGAAAAAATTCTGCTTCGTTCCACCCTCCTTCACAAATGAAAAATCAAGTTGTCAATAAATCTATAATATTGGCAAACATGTCTATTATAGAAAGTCTTCTCATAAATACATTTACTTTCAAACATACCCATAAAGAAGTTAACTTCCTCTATCCATTTAGCATATTTGTTATGTTCCACAGGATCTTCATAGATACTTCTCTGAAATGTATATATTTCTTCTTTTTTTTTTTTTTTGTTGGTCTTTCAGTTCCTTTTACTTTGTATCCCAGTTCTCTATAAAACTTTTTTGGATCATCAATAAATTGCTTATTTTGTACTTTTTCTTTATATTTTTTTTGTATCTTCTAAGTCTTTCCACCTGTGCTGAAATCTTTAGTTTGTTATTTGCAATAGTGCATGATAGATCCTGGTCAGTTCTAATACTGTGCATTGGTTTTATCGCATTTATTTTTCTTAGTATTTTTGTTGATCTGTTCCTCTTCTAACAGTGACACTTCTTGTCTTAACTGCTTTATAGTTTTCTCTTTTCGATATTTCCATGATGGTATTCAATTTCTCCCCTTCCTTTCCCTCACTACCCAGTGTTCCTGTGGTAGAACTTGATCAGTTATTAATTTAGCTGCACAGTAATATATATCCTGTTTACTTCTGTTATATCACATGGGTCTCTATGAACAGTCCTCATTACTGTGTTCATTTGTTTTGTCAGACTTCTAACTTTTTGGGTTTTATTAAACTTCTGCAGTCTATTTCTTTCATTGATCTTGATACATCTGTCTGTGTCTATTAAATCAAGCAACTCTTCTCTTAGCTCCTTTTCTTCCAAACTAAGGGCATATCCCTTGTTTTCCAATTCCTGTGGGTATTATTAGCATCTTCCTCTGGCACATTCTCTTCAACTTCATCCCGTGCCAACGGTTGCTCTATCATATGGGAACTCACTGGCCTATCACTCCTCAACATTGACTGTATCAGAGTTTCCACAGTTTCCTGTTCCATCCTTTGCTGTCTAGCTTCAAGTGAATGTTTAAACTGGTTTCATGTGGAAGGCTCCAAATTATCTTCATATGGCACCTGATCAATTGCTACTTGTTCCACTGATTTCCCCTTAATTTGGATATCCATTACTCTATCCTGTTGTGGTGCTTTCTGACTTAGATTTTCTACACTGAATCCTTCACTTGGCAGGTACTCCATGACCTCAGTTTCTGTTTCTTTAACTTCTCCATTACTAATCTCATTTTCTGCTTTTCCTCTTTGTGTTCTTATTTTTTGTATTTTAAAGTTGTCCATGTCTGGGTTCCTTTGCCTGTATTTCTCTTCAAATATCTTTGGTGCTGCTCTTTTTGTATGGGTTAGTTTTGCTTTTTCCTTTGCATGTATATTACAGGATATTAAATCTCTTTTTCTTTCCCATGTCTTTCTTCTTCTACCCTTCAGCTGGCTGCTGTGCGTCCTGCTCCTGTGCTAGAATTTATGCTGTGTTCCAGTTGTGTCCCTGCAACAATTACCTGCTTTCTCCCTTCTGGAAGCCTCCGAACATTAGGGCAACTAAAGAAACCACCTTACATCTCCCAGAAAAATTTGACTTTTGAAAAGGCATTGAATTGCTATGTTCCAGTTGTGTCCCTGCAGCAATTACCTGCTTTCTCCCTTCTGGAAGCCTCCGAACATCAGGGCAACTAAAGAAACCACCTTACATCTCCCAGAAAACTTTGACCTTTGAAAAGGCATTGAATTGCTGTGTTCCAGTTGTGTCCCTGCAACAATTACCTGCTTTCTCCCTTCTGGAAGCCTCCGAACATTAGGGCAACTAAAGAAACCACCTTACATCTCCCAGAAAACTTTGACCTTTGAAAAGGCATTGAATGTATGTATTGACACTGACTCTTAGAAATTACATGTAAAGAAATTACATCTAAATAAAGTTCCAACTTTGCTAGTTTAGATTAACTACTCAGGCAGGCTAGCCAGCAGCCAACCCCCCCCTCCACAGTTTTTTTTTTACTTTTTCCTTTCATAACCTTACCCCCTTGCATTAACTGACTCTTTTCTCATTCCCTCTTTAGTACCCCATATCCAACTAAGACAAGACCATTTCTATACCACGAGTGGCCACCAGGTGGCACCTCAAGAATTAATTCTCTAAAATAATAGCTTTTCTGATCTGTAATTTTCTAATTTTCTACCTCATTTCAGTAACCTTTCTAAAATACTCGCTTCTGCTCTGTAATTTCCTACACCATTCTGTAAGCTTTCTGTAACCAGACCCCCCATTCACTCCACTCTCAGTCTCTTAATACACCTATCAACCAACTTTTCTCCTTTGTCCCAAGGCATCCTGCTATCAGCGACTTCTACTCTAACATCCTGCCTCTCTTCCTTCCTACCTCTGAGTATTGTCCACCTTTCTCCCACCATCAGACTTACCCGTTGTTTTCCTCTCACTTTACTGATTGTCTTCCTCCACATTCTGCTCTCTTGTCTCTACCCGCTCTGTTCGCCCTGCGGGCTCACTCCGCTCCCCTACCCTACCCCCAATTCCCACCCACCCCCAGTGATTCTACTTTTATACCTCTAGAAACCACACCCCTACTCAATTGGCACCAATTATACAACTCCTAATTACAATATCCCACCCCCTCTAATACAACATACCCTATAATTACATAACTCTCCTCCACCTCTAACTCATTATAACTTACTATACTTCTCAAACTCAATCTAACTTACTATACTTCCTACTCCATCTCTAACCTCACTTACCAACCATGCATATAACATTGAATCCTTCTCAAATCCAAATACTAGTCATCCTATTACTTCTAGCTCCTCTTACAACAATCTATATCTTAACCTCCTATGAACAACCCATACACACTATCCCTACATTTCCCTCTTTTCATACCTCTTCACCTATAACACCTTCTCCTGTGTCATTCCAAAACCCCATCTATAAATCCAACTACTCTTCTGCCAAATTTCACAGACTAGCTCACATTAGATTCTATAACCAGAAAACAAAAAAAAAATTAGCTACTACTTTGTCATAAATCTTAAACCCAAACAACAAACACTCCATAACACACTTTTGGATGGAGACATTCATCCAAACCCTGGCCCACAGCACACCCAGACCACAGGAACCAAAACCAATGACAAGACTAGACCTATACCAACAACCAAATCTACTAACTCTCTCACCATAGCTCATCTGAATATACGTAGTATTTGTAACAAAATTGCACAACTACATGCACTCCTTGATGTCAACCAATTCAATATCCTATGCTTATCAGAAACATGGCTAAAACCCACTATCAAAGACTGTGAAATTACTCCACCAGGATATAATATAATTAGACTCGACCGCTCATCAAAAAAGGAAGGAGATGTTGCTATTCTTTACAAATCTCAGCTACAAATCAGCACCATAAACCTGAGCCGCCCCATAAACAATAATGTAGAACTAATATCCTCTAAACTCCAACTAAACAAAAGTAAAGCTATCTATATTATTTGTATATATATCCCCCCAGGAAACAACATTAACACTCTTGAGGGCATTCTTAGCTGACTCGCTACTAATGTTCCACAAGAAACAATAATACTAGGTGACCTAAATATTGATTGGGATCCTTGTAACTACTCAAACCCTACCTCCCATATTAACCTACATGGCTTCTCTCAACTTATTTCAGGCCCTACCAGAATTAATAAAAACAATAATAAAGACACCACTTTGGACTGGATACTTACTAATACTCCCCAACAAACCTACACTTCTGGCACCCTACCAGATGATCTAAGTGATCACCTATTAACCTATATTATTAGAAGAAAAAACATCATTACTTTTCCTACCACTTTCCGAACATTACGTTCCAAAAAAAATTTTTTCTCAGAACTCTTTCTAACACAACTACACCAATGTTACTGGACTCCTCTAAAGTCACTACCTCTTAATGATGCAGTACAATACTTTAACTCCACATTCCTATCTATTTTAGATCTGCATGCACCAATATGCAATATTAGAATCAGAACCAAACCTGCCCCCTGGCTAAGCAATAATACTAGACAACAAATCTCTACCAGAAACAAATACTGGGCTAAATGGCAGACTTCCAAGAACCAAGCTGACCATCAAACCTTCAGAGAATGTAGGAACAACACAAAATAGCCGTACTATTAGACAAAAAGAACTACTACCTTCATCTACAACAAATATCCAATAAGGAACCTAAAAAATTCTGGTCCTCAATCAATAATCTTCTATCCCCAGGCCAATCAATCAATCAATCAATCACACCCAACCTACAGGACTCTCACCCTAACAACCCTACACAAATAGCTAATGCCTTTAACTCCTTCTTTACAAATTCTATACAAAATCTTGAAAATCACCTATCTCCTGACACCTCAAAACTACATCCTTTTTATGTAAATACACCCCCTCATTTCACTTTCTTCTGATCTCTACGTCATATATTTTATCATTACTACAAAAACTTAAACCTTCTACCCCCTCCGAAGACAAACTCCCTGCTGAGTTCCTACAAATAGGAGCTAAAGCTATTGCCTATCCCATTTCTATATTGAGAAATAGATCCATCAAAGAAAGAACTGTCCCTGATATCTGGAAAATATCTCACATCATCCCACTACACAAAGGGGGAAACTCTAATGAATTCTCTAACTATCGCCCCATTGCTTTATTATCCCCTATTGCCAAAATCTTGGAAAAATGTATTCATAAATAACTCCTAAACCATCTTCTCCAAAACAACGTACTAGTTAACTGTCAACACGGCTTCAGACCTTCCCACAGTACCACCACTGCACTGCTCTCATTCACAAACACCATCAACACTAACCGTAACATAAACAGTCTTTCTTCTGCACTATTCATTGACTTATCTAAAGCCTTTGACATGGTGAATCACCAAATACTCTTGCACATTCTTAATTCTCTTTCACTTGATCCTAACAGCATAACTTGGTTTAAATCTTACCTTGAAAACCGACAACAAGCAGTACTCTGGAAAAACTCATTATCTGAATACCTTCCTATATCCCTAGGTGTGCCACAAGGCTCTATCCTAGGTCCACTTCTTTTTTCCATCTTTATTAATGACCTTCAATCAGCTATCCCTTTTACTACCTGTATTCAATATGCAGATGACTCCACTATAATCTGCACAGCTACCTCTCAAACTGAACTTCAGTCTCTTACCCAAAAAGCCTTTAACACAGTAGAACAATGGTTCTCACAACGCTGCCTTCTACTCAGTCCCAAGAAAACAAAGCAACTACTCTTTTCTCCAACATGTAAGAAAATCCTCCTAAATTTCTCTATCACTTCCAACAACAATACTAGTATTTCTCCTGACACCACCACAAAATTACTTGGAATTACAATAGACAATAAACTTAATTTTGAAAATCACATTAACTCTACTATAAAAACAGTGAACAAAAAAATAGGAACCTTATATCAAATTAAACCATTTCTTATCCCAGCTACTAGAATTACCCTAGCCAAAACTCATCTTATCTCTACTTTACTCTACGCATGCCCTATTTATACCAACCTGTAAAAAAAAACCTTAATAAACTAGTTATATCCTACAACAACATTGCTAGATTCGCTACTGGATCTCCTTTTAGGATCCATCACTGCCTCGATCTGAGACAACTTGGCTGGCTAGAACGTCACAATCAGATTGAACTACAACAACTTATAATAGCTCACAAAACCCTGTACCAACCCATTAAAACTCCAATACTCACCAGCCTTATTACCCCTTATAACCTGCAACATCTACGCTCCTCTAACAAACCTTTGATCAACAGGACTACAGCTAATAACACTGCAGGAGATAGCTTGTTCTCCAACTCAGTTGGAAAACTATGGAACAAATTACCCTCTGATATCTCATCTCTGACTTCTCTTCCTATTTTCAAGAAGAATTTCAAACAGTATCTCAATAAAAAATGGATATGGCCCTGCACTAACCCAGACTAGCCTTGCTCTTCCTTTTCTTGTCTCCCTACCCTCCCCTCTCTCCCATCTTTATCCAATAACCCAGTTGAGGTCTCCTAGCCCCTCAACTATACATTAAAATAGTGAACTGACCCCGCTGACTAGTTATCTCTGAGTGTTTCTCCACTCTTTCATAGGTGTAAATTCTGCCTCTCTTTCATAAAGTAACTCTATTATTTAGCCGTAGGAAGATAATTAAATCCATAAATTCATCCTATACTAACTCAGATATCTTTCCTATCTTTCCTTCTCTTCCTTTTTTACTTTATCCTCAGTCTATTCATTATGCTTTCTAATTATGTTACTTTATAAAAAGTACTATGCTTTACCAATGACATAATATGTAGGATCTTATATCTCACTTACGTGTAAGACTATTGTGTTATTAATCTCCCAATTTCCTCAAAAAAAATTATTAAAAAAAAAAACAAAAAAAAAAAAAACATTTTTTTTACTTGACTTCCTTCTTACTATTTTAGCTGTAATTACGTTTATGATTACTTTTTATTAAACTATGTATTACTACTTGGAGCTTTTCTCTCCGGGCCTCTACTGAAAATGGACATATGTCCAGCTAGACTAGCCTGGTCAACAGATGTAAAATAAAATAAAATAAATAAATAAAATAAATAAATGTCCAAACGTCTTCTTTAGATGTTTCCTGATCTTCCTGTTTCTCTGAACTTTGGAGACTCACTCCATCCTGCTGTGATGTAACCTGTACTAGACCTTCAACACCAAATCCTTCACTTCGCAGGCACTCCATAACTTCAACTTCTATTTTTTTTAACTTCTGCTTTACTAATCTTTTTTTCTACTTTACATCTTTGTGATGTTATTTTTTTATTGTGAATTTTTCCATATCTGGATGCCTTTGCCTGTATTTACCTCTGAATATCTTTGGGGCTACCTTCATCACATTGATTAATTTGGCTTTCTCCTTTGCATAAATATTGCACCATATCAAATCTCTCTTTCTATCCCATGTTGATATTTCTTTTTTATACTTTTCAAATATCTCTTGGTGTTGTTGTTTACATTTTCGCACTTCCTCAGATGCTTCTTTTTCTAAACAGATCAAAGTTTCTTGATCTATATACTGTTTTTCACAAATCTGTTGTATCAATGAACACAAATTTTCATTTGAAGCTTCTGACAGTTTGTCTTGTGGAAGTATTTTTCTTTCCTCTAATTTCTTTCTTAGTCATTTTGTATATCTTGTGTCTGGGAATTCTTGGCTTTTTGCATAATAGTAACATTACATTCCTTTCTTATCCTCAATAGTCCACGTTATCGTCTATGGCTCTTCTTTGGTCTATCAGTGTTTGTGTTTTTTGTGGACTGCTACTTCCTTCTACAGCAGGGGGCCATCCTCGCCCTGAGCCTGGCCCCATTGTTTCAGTATTTTGAGGATTCTATACTGTTATCTTTTCCAGTCCTAGCATCAGTGCACCTACCAAGATCAGGCACTTTTTTATCCTGGGTCTTGTGCACTAAGCTATCTTTTTGTTTTAGTTTTTAACCTACTTCTGTCCATAATATATGCTATATAAATACAGTCTATATATCAGTATCGCCTTGGTGAGAGTTTGTAAAAACAGGGTCCACCTTGTGAAGGTACTCACAAGACTTCAGGATGAATTCAGTTTCAGCACTACTACTCTCCTGTGCTTGCTAACTTTTCATCTCTCCATTTGGACCACTGCTGTAGGAGTACATTAGTGTTGCTGCAGGTGGAGCACTGTAGAGTGTGGTTGCCTTTGCTGCTTTGCATAATATGAATTCTAATGGAAGCAGTATCTCTAGCCCTCTTTTTAGATATAGATGTAGATATAGATATATTTTATCTTCACTTGATCTAGTCTGTCATTCATGTAAATTCAAGTGGTCTAAAAAGTGAGCTGATAACAAAGCACTTCATGCAATGATAGCATGAGCTATGCAGGGTTTAAATGAAGTGTGTGTTAGATCACTTTTGTTTCATTCACTTGTGTTTAGATGCTGTGTACTTACATCAATGACTTAGACTCACTTGTAGGTTCTGGGATACTGACTGAATTATGTTTTAATTGACAACTTCACTACCTGTCCTGTTTGGTTCGTAGGTCAGTTGATCAACAGTAGTACTGCAATATCACCATAATACTGGATTTCGTTAATGTATGCTTTCCCTTGTATTGTGAGATCTTGAAGATGTTATATTTAAATATCACATGGTGTGGGGAGGGGTGCAGGGGGGCTTTTCCCCATGCAAAAATAAAAAAGATATGATGCTGTCAGTTTTCATTCTTCCTCAACATATGGGTTTGGATCCAGTACTCTGATCCAACTCTGCTATTATTGTAGTTCATGGCCACCAACAAACTCTAGGGCTCCTTCTCTACCCATAATGCACCGCCCCTAACATCCCTTAGAGCTCGTTTGCTGCTTTACAGTTCAGACTTGGTCGCCTTCAGCTCTTGAGTTTTCTGTGAAAGATAAGTTATTTCTTATTTTTTCTTTCTAGCTATAACTAATTAATATGTCTTCAATTTTAATCTGAAGTCGAGTTTATCGATTGTTCTCCTTCTAGGAAAAATCTCCTTCTAGGAAAAATCTCCTTCCGTTTACATTTTGCACTGTTTTATAACTATTAATGCAGAAAATCTGAAATGGAGTAAAATCCTAAAGCTTTTTTACTTTTACCAGATGTTTTTCTCCATTATTGTGACAGTTTATTTTATAGCGTTATTTTTCCATTTTGTTGTCAGTGTCTTATTACTATCAGTATTTCTTTTATATGCAACACTTATTGTAGTTCTTTAAATTTCACTGCTACAACCCAGGGGCAGGACTGCAGCCCCTCCCAACTGTAAAATGAAAAGAACAGAAAACTAGCTGCAAGTCCTGCGCATGTGTGCTTTCCTATACGGACTGCCATTTAACCAGTCCGGATTACAAAAAGAAGGCAATCAGTGTAGATGCCCCAGAAGTCTATGTGGTTATGAAGTGCATAGACTGCAAGGAGAATGGACTGCAATGTCTGCAGTCTACATAGCAGCTGATTGGCTCCCGGCACTCCAGGCTCATATTTGATGCACTCTGATTAGCTTCCTGCATCCACACACTCTCGGACTGACTGCTGCTGCAAGGGAGTAATGGAGGCTCTGGACTCGGACTTTCTGTTTGTCAGAACAACCTCGGACTGATGCTGCTGTAGTTCGGAAGCTATATCGGAAGCAACCACTCTTGGATTGACTGCTGCTGCAAGGGAACTGGCAGCTCGGAAGCAAGGATTCTTGCTGGTGGGGAAAAACAAGGGAAATATATACAGTGAGTGAGTGAGTGAGTGTGTGTGTGTGTGTGTGTGTGTGTGTGTGTGTGTGTGTGTGTGTGTGTGTGTGTGTGTGTGTGTGTGTGTGTAATGCCCCAACTGAATATTCCTGGTGGCTATAGTTATTCAGGCTCAAACCCTGTACCTTGGATACAGGTAGCAAGAGCCTGAATTCCCTACCCACCACCACTGCAGATTTTTTACCTCATATATTTGTTCTGTTCCTCATAACATCTGTGGTTTTCTAGATTTTTGTAATAAATAATGACAGGTATTTGAATTTCAGACTTCATATTCTTCAGAAAATGCATGGTAACACTACACAAAACCTTTTATTCTAGCAATTCTCTAAGTTTATAAGATCAATTTTTGAAAATTGTCCCTATTTTTGGGGCTGTATTGCCCCATTATTGGCTTTGTCCATGTTTTTGTGCTAAGAGGTTAAGAGCTATGGTGAGAACTGAGAACTGAATTCACTGAATATGTTTGGGGCTGTATTCCCCCATTATTGGCTTTGTCCAGGTGTTTTGTGCTAAGAGGTTGAGAGCTATGGTGAGAACTGAATTCACTAAATGATAGCCATGTAAGTTTCAGTCTTCATGTCTTTCAAGAAACAGTTTATATGGCATAGTGGTATGTTGTTCTGACTGTAGTGCATAGGGCCCTGAGTGCCAAGACTTGGCAGTGAAATGCATGGTGGTAACATAAATTTTATTCTAGCAACTTTCCAAGATTATACGAGCAATGTTTAAAATGTGTCTCTGGTTTTTGGGATTTTGTCCCCCCCCCCCCAATATTTTTTGGCTTTTTCCAGATTTCTTGTGCTGCAAAGTTGAGAGATACAGTTGAGTGTCACGTGGATTTTACAAGGAACTGAGAGCTTGAAGAGAAATTTAGTGCTTATGCTGATTCTGCTTTTATTGTTAATAGTACAACAGGTAGTGTCCTTGCTTTTGATGCAGAAGGCTGTGGGTTCTACTCCCACAGTATGTAGATGCATTGCTGATACTGTACTGTGTTGTACTTTTAAAGGGGGTGGATGCTGCAGTCCTGAGAATGTCCTCTTTTGCGGAGATACCTAGTAACTATGAACCTGTTATCAGTTTGCCATCCATTCCCTTTTGCAATATTACTAGCTTATCATTTTTAATGTAACATAGGCAATGTATTTCTCAAGGGCAACAGACACTTTATTTGTAGATGAAACAATGAAATATAAAGCTGTTTGCTAGCAGCAACCTCTTCACTAGTTACAGATCTTTTTAATCTGGAATTTAGGTGTCTTTTACTTCTGCAGAGATTGTGCATATTTACTGATACTGGTGGATTGTAGAAGTTGGAGTAGACTTTTATGATGGAAATGTTCTGAAGTGGGCAGTTTTGTCATTATTGGTGCATGCATTTTGTTTCATTGTTTACTGGAAAATATTCAAAACAATACATTTAAAATGCCCTCTAACAACTGTACTGTATTATACAAGGAATATAATTTAATACAATCTGAAGCAGGCAGTTTTGTCATTATTGGTGCATGCATTTTGTTTCATTGTTTACTGGAAAATATTCAAAACAATAAATTTTAAATGCCCTCTAACAACTGTACTGTATTATACAAGGAATATAATTTAATACAATCAGGAAGCTGTATCAAAGAACCACATGTATGTTTCGTGTGCAAGGGACTATGATTTGAAAACAGCCCAAAGTTAGTATTTATCTGCCAGTGGTATTTTCTTTGAATGTGGGTTTCAACGCTGTTTCAATGAATGCGAGTTTCAAGGGCAGAGAAGTTTTAATGCTAAGTCTATTTTCATTGTGAGACTGCATTGCTTTGTTTAGCAGTTGTCTATTATTGTTTGTGCTGCAAAATGTAAAATAAACTTTTAAATGAAATCCAAATCATCATAGAAGTATAGCAGTATGCACATTGCAGTGTTTATGGTAAATGGGACGAAATAGCCAAGTAATGGGACATTGGAATGGCTGCAGGGGGGAGGCCCCATTCAAACATGATTTTGTGAGGGGGAAGGGTGGCAAACTCAGACAGCCCCGGCTGAACTATACCTCTCAACTGTCCAGATTTTTGCAGAATGAATAGATTTTTGCTTCTTATTTTTGGTTTGTTCCTCATACAATTTGTGGTTTTCTGGCAAATCATTTAGAAATGAAATCACTAAATAATGACAGATATTCAGTTTCAGACTTCATACCCTTCAGAAAAATGCATGCTAAAGCAAGACCTGTTATTCTGCCAACTGTCTAAGTTTATACAAGAGCAATTTTGAGTACTGTTTGTATGTTCTCCCAATATATTTGGCCTTGTCCATATTTCCTGCTTTGAGGTTGAGAGGTACTCGCAAATAAATCGCTTTATAGAATTAGGTATATCCAAACCTCTTAATTGTCCCCGATTTTGGCTCAAAATGCTGCTCTCCCCCTAATAATCCCTCTGCAAAGTGGCAGTTTTAGAAGAAAACATGGAGGGTTTACAATTAATAAATAATTGTAATGATCAGAGTTATATATTACTTTTATTTCAGAAATTTATTTATTCATGTATTTATTTATTTATTTGCAGTTTGTTTTTCAGGATAGTCCATTGAGCTACAAGGAGCCTGTTTTCAATGGAGACCTGGGGAGAAAAGCTCTGGAAAAATACAAATACATAGTACAGAAAAAGCACAAATCCATAGTATGCATTTCAAATAAATGTTATATACATAGTTCAGAAAGTACAAATCCATATCACACATCTCAAATAAATGTTACATAATACAGAAATAAAAAAATACATTTTCATTTGCAAAATTACATCAGTTTAATTCAGTAAGTAGTAATGTGTTTTTTTAGGCAATTACAGTGAGGTAACTTTTTAATCGTTGGTCAAATACATCACAAGTGATGTAGAACTTTAGGAGGCAGTGGTAGGCAATGAATAAGTTTGGAAAGTTAGGAAGAAAGTGTGGTCAGAGTTAAGTTTGATGGGAACAAGAGCATTTTCATTGTGAAGTAAGGTATGAGTGCAGTGAGGTTTTAAACAAGGAGAGACTGCTGGTGGTGCAGATGGGAGAAGGGAGAGAGTTCCAGAGGCCTGCAAGAGAGAAGGACATCAGGTGATTCCCAGCTGGATGTGTTGGTGTATGCAATTTAATTAGGTTTTGGGAAATGGATCTTAGGGGTCTATCTGGCTTATGCATTTCAAAGGTATTTGCTAGGGAGGGGCAGAGAGATGGGTTATGAATGAGTTTGTGTGCTTGGATGAGCTGGGTATATGTGAGGAAGTTTGGTAATTCTAGCCAACTTAGTTGGTAAAGAGAATTACAGTGGTGGGAAGAGGCTCTATGACCTGCTGCAAATCTGGATATTTTGTTATAACAAGATGAGAGTTTTGTTTTGAGGGAAGATTGCAGGCTGGTTAGGATAAACGCACCATATAAAAGGGATGGGATGAGGTAGGTATTAGCTAATGTAATCCTGGCGGTGGGAGAGATAAAGCGACTGTGATGGTAAAGCATACCTAATTTTTTATAGTTTTTTTTTTATATTTGCTTGTAGATGCTTGTCAAATTTTAGTTGATCGTCGATGATAATTCCTAGTAGTTTTGTGTCAGAGACTAGTTCTAGGGTGGTATTATTCTTGCTGGTAATTATGAAGGATTGTTTGTCTAGGGAAGAGGTTTTGGAGGCATTGAATAGCATAAGTTTTGTTTTGGTTGCATTAAGGGCTAGATGGTTACCTAGCATCCACTGTTCAGTGGAAGAGAAGGCTGCTTGTGTTAGATTGTTAAGAGTTGTGATGGAAGGTGAGGAACAGATTATAGTAGAATCATTGGCATATTGGATGAGACTGGAGTTTGGAATAGCTGGGAAGAAATCATTTATGAATATGTTGAATAATAGGGGGCCTAGAATGGAATCTTGGGGGATGCCTGTGGATGTATTAAGGAAGAGTGAGGTAGATTTTTTTTCATTTAACTGCTTGTTGCCTGTTTATGAGATAGCTTGAGAACTACTGTGTAGAGGAATGGGATAGGTTAAGTTTAGAGAGTTTGGTAAGAAGCAGGTTGTGGGAAATAGTGCCAAATGCCTTGGAGAGGTAAAGGAAAAGAGTGGATATGAAGTGGCCAGAGTCACAGGCTTTGTTGATTGTTTCTAGGAAGGAGAGGAGGTCAGTGGAGGTACTGTGACCTGGTCTAAAGCCATGTTGTGTGGAGGTAAAAAGATTATTGATGAGGTAGGGTAAGAGTTGTTGGTGGACACACTTTTCAAGTAGCTTAGAAATAGGGGATAGGATGGCGAAAGGGAGAAAATTTGGGATGTCATTATTATTGCCGCCTTTATGGAGAGGAATAATAAAGGCCTTCTTCCAAAGTTGGGGGACCTGGCATTCTAAAATAGACTGATTTTATTAGTATGGTGACAGGGAGGGCAATTGCTTCAGCAGCTACTTTTAGGAAGTAGGAGGGGATTTCGTCAGGGGCACTGGAGCCATGTTTTAATTATTGGAGAAATTATTTTATGGGAGATATGGAGATGGGATTGATGGGGAAAGATGGGGGTTGGGGGCTTGGGATGTTAGGGGAGGGAAGGGTAGGGAGCAGGCTGAGGAGGAGCTACAGAGCTATTGGTCAAGGATAATGTTAGTTTGTTGATGGAGTCAATTAAAAAGCAGTTAAATTAGGTTGCTAAGTCCATGTCGGATGCATCTGGTTTAGGGCAAGGGTTTTCTGTTTTTTTCCAGGATTAAGGAGAGATGCAATTCCTTTCCAAAATAGTTTGGGATTAGTATTGTGGTGAGTTTGGAGGGTAGTGAAATATACTTTGCGGTCAGAGGCAATAAGTTTTTTGACTTATTGCATAGTGTTTTATATTCAGTAAGGGTAATAGAGGTTTTATTTTTTTGGTATCGTGCCCATGCTTTGTCATGAAGTTGCATGGTAACTAAAGTGTTTTTAATTAACCAGGGTACAGGGTTACTTTTTATGCCTTTAGTTTTTAGGGGGGCAATGAAGTTGAGTAGGTTTGTGAAAGTGGTGTTAAAGTAGGAAAGAGCATTATCTAGGGGAAGTGTTTCTAATGGTTTCCAGTTGTGATGTTCTTCGTGTTTCACTGTTGCAGTCATTACATTTGGGTAATCTGCTGGCAGGTTGCCCTCAATCGGCCTGAATAACAAAGTCTTGTGTCCTGCGTTGGTTGCTGTCTCCTCTTCCATAACGTCAGGTCGTCAGGGGTATAAAACATGCAGTCAATGCCATTTTAATCAGTCTTTCTTGCCGCGCGGTGCCTGAAGCAGAAGCAGTTCGCAAGTGCCGGTCGGCCGACTCCTGAAATTTTCATTTTCGAATTTCAGAACCGAAGTTTTCAAACTAAAGCTAAGTACCCCGTTGGGGAAACTTTTTTTTGCTCCTTACTGATGTCAGTAAAAGTTAATAATTGCATTACTTGTGGGAAGCAAATACCTCATAAGGATTTTCATTTGTACTGTATTCCTTGCCTAGGCCCTGATCACAATGTGTCTTGCTGTCGGTTTTGTGCTAAATTTAACCAACGCACTATTAAGTGTTGGTGCATTTTTGCTTCTAAATATTTTGGTTCAAGATTTAACTACCCTGAAATGTCATTGGTTAGCAATCCGACTACCGGAGTTCACAAAAAACGCAAGGAAAAAGACAGAGACAGACCGTCGAGGTCCAAAACCGACGACGAAGCTTCTCCTAAGCCAGTCGCCGGTACTCAGTGAGGCGCTTTCGCAGCCCCTGATACCTGCTACTTTTGAGTCACAGGCCTCTACCGAGACCCATTCGGAGTCTGGTATGCCGCGAGATTCACAAATTATTGAACCCGCGGATGTGGCTTCTGAGGGTGTTTTCAGGCCTCAACATTTTTATATTAAACCGACGCCATTAACAAAATCAAGGTCAAAAACAACTTCTATGTCTAAAAAACCGACTCATGAGCCACGTGCTCAGGCCCCTATGCCTAAAAAACAAATGATCAAAATGGCTGAGGATTTAATTACCTTGATCAGGGGTTCCCAACCCCCCCGCTAAAAGGCCTAGGCAAGGCACTGATTATGACTCTTCAGATCAGGTTTCCATTTCTTCTGATCAGGAATTTTCTGTTCCACCTTATGAGGATTCTGATGCAGAGGAATCCATCCCATTTGCATCTCCTCCTGAGGATTATTCTTTTGGAGAGACTTTGCATACTTTACGGGAACATTTTCACTGGGAGAGTCAGGACTTCTCTGAATCAAAAAAGAGACTTAGGGATTTCCTTCTTCTTCCTCAGCATAGGCCTTTGGCAATACCTCTTGTATTAGACATTGTTGATGATGTGTTCTCGGAATCAAGCATGGCTCCTGATTCCCTGCCTCCGGCTCCAAGTAAGCCAGACAGATATTACAGGGTTCCTGACTCCCACAAATTTCTTTTCAAAAATCCTGCTGCTGATCCTGAGACTATTTCTCAGGGTCCCAAGGGTGTTAAGGCTTCTACAGCCAAAAATCGTACCCCTTCTGATAGAGATTCCAGGGCGCTGGATAGATGGGGTAAAAGAAGGTTTATACGTCTGCAACCTTGGCAATCAGGGCTTTAAACCGCCATTTCATATGCTTAAATATCAACAGCATCTTATTGGCTTACTGAAACAGAAAATTATGTTGATTTCTGATTGTGTGAAGAATAAAGAGTTACAGAACTTATTGCATTCAGCAGAATAGGTTGGAAAGCATACTTTGCAATATGGTTTTGATTCCTTTGAGGCCTCTTGCAGGGCCGCCTTAACTGGATCTGTGATAAGAAGGCATGCCTGGCTCAAGGAGCAAAATCTATCTGATCATGTTAAAGCTAAATTGTTGGATGCCCCTTTACAGCATGATGGTCTGTTTGGTAATAAGGCAGAAGAGGTTTTAAAGAAAATGGAAGACAAAGCTAAATCTATGCAAACTGTAAAAGATTTCTTGCAAGTGCAGCCACCCAGGTTCAGTAGGCACTGTCCTACTAAGAATTGGTCCTTTCCTTTGTCCAACAGAGCCACTCAGGGCAAATCCAGGTGGTCAAAAGGCTCCAGATATCAATCACAGGGATCTTACAGGTCAAAGCAATGGGGTGCCTCCACCTCCAAATCTGGAGGTAACAAAGCACAACCCTACAGTAAGCAGTCTCAATGACTTTCCTCTACCATCTCCAAGCACTTATCTTTTGGCAGCCCCCTTGGGGGGGAAACTAGCACTTCATTCTCAAAATTGGCAGTTAATTAACCAGGACAAGTGGGTATCAAACATAGTATCCCAGGGGTACAGATTTCATTTCCATACTTTGCCAATTCCAAACGGATGGCCAGATGTGCCACAAAACCAGTGGGCAGAGGCCCAGAAACAAGTCATGTCCCTCATGGATATGGGGGCTATTCAACCTGTACCAGAAAAGGAAAAAGGACAATGATTTTATTCAAGACTTTTCCTGGTACCCAGAAAAGACAAATCATGGCGTCCAATACTGGACTTATCAATTCTGGACACGATCCTGGACATTCCAAAATTCAAAATGCTGACTTTACAACAGCTACTGCCTATGCTAGGCAAGAATGCCTGGTTGGTAACTCTAGACTTAAGAGGCATACCTTCATATCCCAATAAGGGAATCTTGTAGAAGATACCTCCACTTCAAAGCAGGTTTTTTGCATTGCCAATTCTCTGCACTGCCCTTTGGCTTATCTACTGTGCCCAGGGTCTTTACAAAGTGCCTGGCACCAGTAATTGCATTCTGCAGACAAAGAAACATCCAAATTTATCCTTATCTGGATGATTGTCTTATTCAGGCAGAGGACAAGGACACTCTTCTTCAACATCTGGCGTTTGTAAAATGGCTTCTAGCATGCCTAGGGTACACCATAAATGAAACGAAATCACAATTGATACCCTCTCAAATAATTACATTCCTGGGTGCAAGCTTGAATACAACTGCCCAGATGGCTTACCTCACACCAGACAAACAAATGCAATTGACAATATACTTCAAACAAATGGCAACAAAAACCCAGTTATCTGCAAGACAAATTCTGCAGGCTTTGGGGTTCATGCCATCCTGCATTCTACTAATTTCATATGCGAGACTGCATATGAGGAAACTTCAGTGGTACCTAAAAAGCTTATGGAGTCAACATTGTCACAGCCTGGAAACAATGATTCCTCTCATTCCCTGCCTACAACAGGAGTTTCTTTGGTGGGCAGAGACATGTCACCAAAACAAGGGACTGTCATTCACTCTACCCCCTGCCACCCAAACCCTAACTACAGACGCTTCAGACTATGCTTGGGGGGCCCACCTGGCAGGGAGATGCATTCAGGGCAAATGGAGCCCAACCCAAATGCATCTACATATCAACCAGAAAGAAATGCTAGCTGTTCAGAATGCTCTGACAGCCTTCAAAGACTTACTTCATCCAGGACAACAACTGATAAAGATGGACAACACCACAGTTATGTGGTACATAAACAAGCAGGGGGGTACCCATTCCTACCCCCTTTACAAACTAGCCATGGCCTTGTGGAACAAAGCCGTGACTTACCAAATACATCTTCAAGCTCAATTCCTGCCAGGAAAGCAAAATACTTTGGCAGACCTAAGCAGAAATCTTGTGGACCCGCACAAATGGAAACTGGATCCACAAATCTTCAGCATGTTAACACAGAAATGGGGAAGCCCAGACATAGATCTATTTGCCTCTCCCCAAATCTATCAGTTGGACAAATTCTGCACACAAACTCATTACAAAAAAGCATGGAAATTGGATGCTGTATCCTTCAGCTGGAAAACCCTATCAGTCTATGCCTTTCCCCCTCTGCCTCTACTCTCCAAGGTCTTACTAAAAGTCAGACAGGAAAAAACAAAAATTATTCTAATTGCTCCGGACTGGCCTCGCCAACACTGGTACCCGCTTCTAAGGAATATGTCACACCTTCCTCCGTGGTACTTGCGTCAAACACCTCATCTATTGTCTCAGCAGAACTATCAAATTTTTCACACTCAGCTCTAAACTCTGAATCTTGCAGCATGGCTAATCAACTAATTATTCAAGCCACATCTCTCAGTAAACCTGTGATGGATGTCATTTTGGAAGCCAGAAGGCCTAGTACTAGAAAATCTTATGCTGATAAATGGAAGAGATTCTGTGCTTGGAACCAAGCGCAATGATTAGACACAGCAAAGCCCAATATTCCTCAGATTTTACAATACTTAACTGAGATGCTTGACAAGGGCCTATCTTTTTCTTCAATAGAAGTCCATGCCTCTGCCATCTCGGTTCATTACAACACAGAGCCTCCCCTCTTTTCTCATCCACTGCTAAAACAGTATCTCAGAGGGGCCAAAAATGTAAGGCCTCCCAAGAGAGCACCAACTCCTGCATGGGACCTCATTTTTTTGCTGGAAAAACTCACTCTGCCCCCTTTTGAACCAGCAGCTACTGCGAATATAAAATTTCTTTCTTGGAAGACAGCTTTTCTTTTGGCAATCACTTCAACTAGAAGGGTTTCAGAACTACAGGCTCTCATGGCAGTGGAGCCTTTCATTATTTTTTACCCAGACAGGGTGGCCCTCAGGACCAGTCCTTCTTTTATGCCTAAGGTGGTATCCAGTGTGGCTGTTAACCAGTCCATTCACCTGCCAACTTTTTTCCCAAATCCTCAGAACAAGGGGGAACAGATTTTGCATTCATTGGATGTACACAGACAACTAAGATTCTACTTAAACAGGACAAAATCTCTAAGAAAGTCTGAGCAACTATTGGTAGCATTTGCTGCAAGATCAGAGGGGAAGGCTATATCAAAACAGACTATTTCTAAATGGATAAGCCATTGCATTCGTTTCTGCTACTTGCACCATGGCAAACCTGTGCCCAAGGGGATCAGATCCCATTCCACCAGGGCTGCCTCTATTTCAGCAGCTTTTCCCAGAGGGTTCCCTACCAGAGACATTCTAGAAGCCGGTACTTGGAGCTCAGTTCATACGTTCACAAACATTATCATTTACCTCTCTTCTCTAAATCCAGGGCAGGCTTTGCCACTGCAGTCCTGCAGGGCCTTATAGCTGCTCCTAATGCTGTTTAGCTCCATCCTCCCATCCATAGCTTTGGGATTCTACCCAAATGTAATGACTGCAATAGTGAAACACGAAGAACATAGTACAGTTGTGTACACTTACCATAAATGTAGATGTTTGAGTGTATTCACTGTTGCAGTCCAGATTACCCACCCGCCAGCTCCCTTTTCTATGCCTTTTCTTTCCTAAACTATACTCAAAAGCCTTTGTGGTGTATTTGCTTTTAGTTGAAGGCAAATTTTATGTTTCTAAGGTGCATTTATATATTTATAGTTTATACATATATTTTTGCTCCCCATTTGGGGAGGGCACCTGACATCTGGGTCAAGACAAACATTAAAATGGAGTTGGCTGCATGTTTTATACCCCTGATGACCTGACGTCATGGAAGAGGAGACAGCAACCGATGCAGGACCCAAGACTTTGTTATTCAGGCTGACTGAGGGCAGCCTGCCAGCAGATTACCCAAATGTAATGACTGCAACAGTGAATACACTCAAACATCTACATTTATGGTAAGTGTACACAACTGTGTGTTTATGAAAGTTTCAGGATTGAAGTTTTTTAAGCAGTGAGAGGAAGTATAGGTGTGAGTTAGTTGCATAGAAGAGGGAAGACAACGGGAGAAAGTGGGGAAATGGTCAGGTAGTGGGTCTGGGAGAATACCACTGTCTGAGATATAGTGAGGATGAGATACTAGATTCCAGTCTATTGTACTTCCAGTAGTGGAGTTCTTTGAAGGTCTGGTAGTGGAATTGATTAATTGTGTGAAGTTGTATAAGTTAATATTGAATGCGTCAGGGGGAGATTGGGTTGTGGTTCAATTTATGGTAACGTCTCCCAGGATTATTGTGTCATGAGTGATGTTAGAGGAGACCCAGGAGAGAATGTCTTCAAGGGATGATATATTATCAGCAGGGGGATATAGAGGGAGAGGATAAATATGAATTTATTCTTGTTTAGGTGGAGTAGAGCTGGTATCATTTCTGCCTTACCAAATTTGGGGAAGGGTTTGGTATAGGGGATGCCTAGCAGGGATGCAGAGTATAAGAGTGCTACCCCACCCCCTTTTTTGTGTTCTGTTGTTTCTTATAATGTGGTAGTTAGGCGGTATTAGTTTGGGGTCTTTTATATGGGGCTTGAGCCAGGTTTCTGAGATGGAGAGAATGTCTGGCTGGTTGTGTAGAAGCCAGGCATGAAGGTTTACAAGTTTGTTACAGAGGCTTTGAGTATTTAGGGCTGATAATTGGAGGGATTTACCAGTTGCATGAGGAGGATGAGGTTGAGAGGTTAGGTCCAGAGTGGAAGAGGCACCAGGGTTTGGGTGGATGTCACCAGAGAGGAGGATAGAGATAAGGTGGTGGGGGAAATATTTTCTTAGGGGTATTTAGTGCAGTTAATGAGTTTAGAGACTGTTTGGCTAGTATAATTGGGAGTGGTGATTTTAGTTAGAACTCTATAAGGGAAGAGCGTGGTGGTGTTGTTGAGTGGTAAGAGACAAGGGGATATATAGGTAGAGTTGTGTGTGTCATTAATGAAGGATAGGGTAGTAGTGTGAAATTGGGGAGAATGATTTATGTTATTTGGTTGGGTTAGATAGTTTAGATACAATGAGGGTGCTATAAGTGATATTTGTGTTAATGTGGATTGGGTTTTGAGGGACTTTATTATGGTTTGAATGAAGGTGGAGAGAAGTTAAGTTGCAATTTAGTTGTTTGGCTTTTGGGAGTTAATGTTAGGTATTAAGTTTGTTAGTATATCAGATAAGTAATTGGTGGTGGTATAGTCTAAGGGTGTGGATTACTTTTAAGGGAGTGGACTATGGGAAAGGATTGGTAGGGATGAGGTGGGTAACCTGGATTGGATGGTGGAAGTGGTGGGAGTGGTTAGTTAAGTATAAGTGTAGTGGTAGTGGGGGCGGGTGAGATTTGGGGGCTGGGTAGGGGAGTGGAGTGAGCCCGCAGGGTGAACGGAGTGGGTAGAGCCAAAGGGATGAAAGGAATGAAAAATAATCAGTATCAGCACTGGTCTAGTGCATAAAAGGTAAGCAGACAACTAATCTAAGCAGGTTGCAGAGAAATAATTGCTATGAGACACTATACCTTTCTGTGGAAGTGTGTTCTAATGAAGACAGGGCTGGCAAAGCCAGTAAGCAAAAATGCCGAACCTAGAATGCAGCAGCAGAAGAATTTAATTCACTTTAGGTGTAGTTAAAGTCCTTTCTGCTGTAGGTATGCTAGGGGTTGGATTTCATATGGAACACTGCCATCTGGTGGCCAAAGTAGGGAACCGCATGTATGAGCCTAAAAATATGAATGAAAAAAAGGTCCACGCAAGTGTACGAGCCGGATGTAAAGATTACATTACAGGAGTTACAGTAATCTGTTGGAATAGCACCTACACATAGTTGTGCTTGGGAGAGGCAGTTCTCAGTTGCAGGGGAGAGGAAATTTAGCAGGTTTCATGGAAGTAAGGCCCAAGTAGTTGGGTAACAGCAGTAGCAGAGTGGGGGCAGTCCATTGAAAATGGTTGACTGTCCAAGACATAATTGTGCTTGGGAGAGGCAGTTCTCAATTGCAGGAGGGAGTTAATTTAACATGTTTCATGGAAGTAAGGTCCAATTAGTTGGGAAACAGCAGTAGCAGAGTAGGGGCAGTCCATTGAAAACGGTTGACTGTCCAAGTGGCTAGCACGCAACATAGGGGACCGGGGATATGTCTGGTCTACAGGGATGGAAATTTAAAAATGCATGTAGATTCTCTTATTTTGTTAGCTGCTCAACATAACAGTACTAATATTAAAAGTGTCCCTTCTTTGACAGGTTCCCTGCTGTATTGTGTGGCTATTTTATATTTTTGCATCACATTTTTGGTCTGTTTTTCATAAAATTGTGGTTTTCTGGCAAATTAGTGGCAAATCATTAAAGATTGAAGTTAGAAAATAATGACAGACATTTGAGTTTTAGATTTCATACCCTTCAGAAAATTCATACTAATGCAATACTTACAATTCTATTATCTTTCTAAGTTTATAAGATCAATATTTAAAAATGTTCCTTATTTTTGGGCCTTTGTCCCACTTTTATTTATGGTTTTGTCTTCTTACTCTGAGGTTGAGAGGTATGACAGATGTATCAGGGCCATCACCATCAGCCAGAGACATTTCAAATTGTGACATACTTGTTGCACCCCAATCCCCCATGTAGTGACTCTGGATGCGTCCACGCAAGGCAAGGAGCAGTTATGCAGTGTAAGTGTGCAGAGTATCCCCCCACCCAAGGTAGACACAAGTACTGCAGTGGCTTTTCATCTGTCCTTGATTTTGCAGAATGTTCTGGTTTTCTCTCATATTTTTATACTGTTGATTTATGCTTCTTATTATTCAGAAAATGCATGTTGTTTATTTTATTTTTTATTTTACATTTGTTGACCGGGCTAGTCTAACTGGATACATGTCCATTTTCAGTAGAGGCCCGGGGAGATAAGCTCCAAGAACAATGAAATTAACACAATAACAAATAAGGAAACATTAAACAAAACACAAAAAAATCCTATTTACAGAACATATTACAGGTTATCACAGTAAATGTAGCAGTGCAGAATAATCCTATTTACAATACATATTACAGGTTATCACAGTAAATTTAGCAGTGCAGAATACAGGCATAACATAGCATGTTAGTACAATCAAGATATTCTAGAGGTAGATAGTATAATGGTTAATAAGGAAGGACTTACAGTTAATGAGTAGAAGGGGTTGGAGGAGCAAAGTATTGTTGCAGTGTCTGTTGCTCTGTGTTTAAGTGGCAGTGCTTTAATGACTATCAGGTAAGCTTGTCTGAGATTGTAAGATGCAAGTAAGCATACTGTTAAAGAATTACCAACATTGAAAGCCTTTTTGTTGTTGCCATACAGACAAAATTTACATAACTAGATAATGTATAAGCATTAGATATTGAAATGCATATGACAGTATTTGTAATAAAGGACAGGATTACAGTATTTTCAGGCATTCATTACGTTTTTTGGAGACTTGCAGTCATCTTTGCAGGCTTTACCCATAAACGAAACAGAATGCCAATTTATCATGTGTGGTCCATAACCTGTGCAATAATACTTTAAGGACTTTATCTTGCGCTTGTTTCTTGTTTGCTGTTCCTTTTTTACTTTGATCATGTTTTCCCCATGAGACATGTAGATAGTTGTCAGGCAGCAGGTCTTTTTTTTAGATAAGAAACATTTTTACAAGTGGGGGTATCACAGAGATTGCTACTTTCAGCATGTGACTTGGTACTTTTATAAAGCTGAATATAAATTATAATTTGAACTGCAGTGCAAGGAGAAGTGGTTTTAGTTGAGTGCTGCTTGTTTTTTTATACTTGATTTTCACCGGCATTCCAGTAATGTATTTAAAAAGTAATTTATGTTTTCATGCCTCACAACCTTTTTGTTTCCATCTAGATATTAAGTAAGCTGTGATGTAGCCAATGCATTAAAATATATTTTTTTTACACTTCATTTTGTCTTGATTGGACTCTCATATTGTCGGTCTGGCACCCAGGGTAACGTATTTAATTAAAGTCCCAGTTTTTGTGGTTTTGAGGATAGCTGTGCCCCTTTCTAGTTGGCCACACCCCTTCCCATTGGCCCCCACCCATTCAGCTGTCTCCTGCAGGCCCCCCTTTGATTTGAAGTCACCAGCCACCACTGCTATAGAGTCACCTGTTACTAGTGTGTTAGGTATGTTATTTCGCCTTAAGGGCTGTGATTGTGCGGCACACTGATTTTGTGTTTTATGTGTTGTCTGGTTTGTGACGGGAAGTGCAGGTTGTTTGGGTGTCTGCTTTGGAGGTCTCTGATGCTTTTGCAGTTTTTTATTTCGAACCTCCGAGTATGATTTTGTGTATTTATGTGTATTTTTTGCCAGTGCTGTTTTATTAGGTCTGTGTGCGGCTGAAGTTGTGGTGCAAGTGTTAACCTTCTCCTCTTGACTGTCTGTTCCAGTCTTGGGTGGAGACAGCTTAGCTTCCAGTTTGACTGTATAATTGCATCTGTTGCATATGTTAGTGTTTTGTGGTAGGAGGAGAGGGTTGTCTGTGTACATGAGGCAGTTGTAACATTACCTCAGGATATCCAGATTCACCAGCTGGACTGGAGAGTGCACCTGAAGTTGCCCTTTGGTCATGCCTGAATAGTAGTGTGAGCTGCTTAGTCGCTTGGTTGTTGAGGGGTGAATAAAGAGCCTTGCCCTGCTGGGCAATCAGTATTAGTGCTTGCTATTAGGTTGAGCAAGTGCTGGGCTGTAAGATGCTTTTTGAGTGCTTAGGTTGAGAGTTAGACTAGTTTCAAGGGAAAAACTGAAGAGGAGACTTAGTGGCGCCGGGAATAATTTAACCATAGCTAACCGGCACTGCCCGGTGCGCAAAACCGTGAAAACGCAGTTTTTGTAGTAGGGAAATGAAAGAGACAGAAATTAGCCCAAAATGGCCAATAAACTACTAACTTCTAGGCTGGAACCACTCCTCCAGGGCATATAGGGTGCTCAAAGCTCCCCTTTCTCACAGTGAACAGAGAAACTTCCTTCTATCCAAGTAAGGTATGGGCAACTCAGAAACTAGTATCACAGCCCTGAATGCAGCACTAGCCTGAAAATTGGAGTATACTAGCTTAGAAAGGCAGGAAACAAGGATTTTTTTTGTTTTGCTTTTTTTTTTTTTTTTTTGAAAAGATAAGACAAATACAGTTAAAACAGCTTTAAACGACTATAAACGATCAGAAAAGGCTATCACACTTTAGTGTACAGCCTACAACAGTTAAACAAATTATTTAAACAAAAAACTTTTTAAAAGTGCAGGCAGTCAAATACGTACAATATGTGAAAAAAAGCAAGCTTTTAAATCACAATAAACACTGCAAAATCTGCGTTTAGGTGGAAAACAGTTAAGTTGCTGCAAGAAAGTACAGAAAACTGATACTTAATCACTCCAAAGTCTCTCTCCTAAGCTAGAAGGCTTGTATCAGTCTAAGGCTTTCTAGTGCTACCCAGTAGGTTTGTTGCAGGAAAGATGGGAAACAAGAGCAGATGTGGTCTTTTTAACCAGAAAGTTGAAAGAGACGGACAGACTGTCCAAATGGTCAATAAACTACAAATCTGAAGTAGGAGATTCATTTGTCTGCAACCTGTGGGTTATGGATCCGATATCGGATCCGAACCGGCATGGTTTTCCAGCTATGGATCCGAGCTCTCAGCTCCTCCCCTCACCCATAATGCCCTGCTCTCCCTACATGACCTCAGATCTAGTTTGCCGCGCTGGTGACCAGACTGGATTTTTCGAGCTCTTCAGCTAAGTGTCTATATATATATTTAGCATTTAATTTTAAAGTTTTAGTCAGTTTTGTGTGGAAGTGTTAGGTTCCCTATCTTTTGAGTTTAAAATAATAAGTTTTTAATAACTTTTGTAACTTTTATTTATCCCTCCCCTCGCTGGTGCGTAGTGTGTGTTTGGGCCTGTATTTTTTTCTTTGTGGCTAGTTAGCAATTATTAAAAAAAAAAAAAAAAAAAAAACCTTAGTATGTCTGAAGCCCCTAAGGCTTTCTTCTCGAAGTGCTCCGAGTGTGGCCATAAGCCTTGGGGTTGAACACCTCACTTCTGGATGTTCCATTTGTACAGGGTTCAACCCCAGGGCATTGAAGGAGCGGAGGTCGAAGCTGGTCCTGGCGGGACTTCTGCCCCCGGACACGGCTTCGGCTACCGCTCCTTCAGGGGGTACCGTTTTTTTCGGTTCCCTCCTCTCCTGCTCCCCCTCCTCCACCTGGGACTCAACCTCCCTCTAGTGGTTTGGAGGAGAGGGAAGCAAGAAAAAAGGACCGGAGAGAGAAGCACCACAAGCGGCGGGCCGAGACCTCTGTTTTGGCCCTGCCTGCCAAGCGGGCTTCTCCTCCGGCCTCCTTGTCTACCAGCTCTCCCCCTCCTCGGCTCCGGTCTCCAGTCTGCTTCTCACCGGGACCTGAGGAGGAGGAGACCCGATCTCCGTCGAGGCTATCGAGGAGGCACTCAAGGCCTACCTCGGTAGCCTCGTCGAGATCTACATATAGTTTATCTGATGCTGATCTGGACCGGATGATGAGAAGGTTCATCCAGGCCCAGATGCAGATGGGAGTGCTCCTGCCTCCCCCCCTCTGGGGGGGAGCTCGACCCCTTTTTTCAAACCTATAGCTCCTTCTCTGACCCACTACCCGGGTTCGGAGCGATTGGAGCCGAGCAGCTTCGGAGCCGGGGGTGGGTCGGCGCCGATAGTACTAGGTACTTCGGATCCGACCCTGCCCTCGAGTGCTTCGGATCCGACCTCTCGGAGCCTGGATCCGAGCTTCGGATCCGGGGGGATTAGTGTTCCTTCGGCACCGTCGGTGTCGGAGCGCACTGCCCCCTCGGATCCGAATGCCTCGGGGCCGGCTCCGATCCACTCTTCGGATCCGAGGGGGAGCCGATTATTGGATCCTTTGGTCGAGGTTGGCTCCCCCTCGGCTTTTGATGTAGTGGAGAGAGCCCTGTTGAGGGTTTCCGGACCCCCGGCACTTGCTTTGGCTCCTTCCCGCGCTCCATCTGCACTGGGTCAGGCTTCCACCATCTGGCCACTGGGACAGCCCGCTCCATTGCCCCAAGTTGTTCCATTGGAACAGGACACTGCTTGCGAGGGTTCCTCGGACAGCCCCCCTGAGGATGCACCTCGCAAGCATACGTGTAAAAGGAGGCACATAGACTCCCCCGAGTCTCTCACAGAAGACACGGATTTGGAGGAAGGGGAAGGCTCCCCAAGATCACCCCCCGAGGATGTCTCCTTTGGAGACATCATGGAAATGCTTCGCATAAGGGGGGGTGGTCTGCCCCCAAGTCTTCCTCGGACGAGTCCGTGTTCTTGGAGGCATTTGAAGCGGGCCCATCTACCTCTTGGGTGTCCCCTCCTGCCGACCCCCTGGTGGACCTAATTACCACCAGGGCGTGGAAGGAACCGGACACCGTGGAGCCAATCCCCAAAAGGCCAGACCGCATCCTTAGTCCCCCGGCAGACCGTGCCCACTGGAGCAAGGGGCCTCCGGTAGATGCCATGTTGACGGCTGCAGCCACCAAGAGGGAACTCGCCCAGGAGAGTACCTCAGTCCATCCTCCGAGCAAGGAGTCTCGGATGATGGACCGCTTGGGGAAGCGAATGTTTAGTTCAGCGACCTTTTCAGTGAGGGCGCTCAACTACTTGGCACATGTGATCAGGATGCAGCGCGATCTTATCAAGGAATACGCTGCATTCCCCCCAGAGTCCATGTCGGAGGAGGACAAACTGTTGCACTCCATCCGTATGGCCACTCTCCGGTCCGTGACTAATTCCTCTGTGCGGTTACTGTCCCATGCTACGGAGGGAGTCGCTAGAGCCGCAGGGGTAGGCCTAGTTACTAGACGACAGGCCTGGCTCCGCCATTGCGATTTCACGGAGCCCTTCAAGGCGTCATTCGCAAACGCTCCCTTCGATGGTTCTGCTCTTTTTGGCAAAACTGTTCGCGATACTTTGACCCAGAGCGAGAAGGACGGAAAGACGCTGTCTGCCTATCGGAATCCGCTTCTCTGTGCCCCAGAGGTCCTATTCTGGGAACCAAAAGGGCCAAAAGAAGATGTGGTTCCGGAAGTCGCAGCAGTCCCAACCCACTCCGGACAACCAGTCCTTCCGTGGCAGAGGAGGACAGGGAGGACGCCGCCCCAGGGGCAGAGGGGCTCCCAGGAACTTCGGGTCCAGAGAACCCTTCTCTGAACGGCCCGCGCAGCAGCCCTGAAGGGTTGCCCAGCTGCTCCACTCTGGAGGCAGTCGGGAGGCGTTTCTCGGAGCACCTAGCGGCATGGGAGTCCATAACATCAGACCGCTGGGTCCTCCGCATCATATCCAGAGGATACCTCATTCCATTTCATCACATCCCAAAATTTAAGTCCAGGAGGTTTCTTCGCTTCCGGCTGGGAGCCAGTCACTACCAATTCAGGGTCCTTCCCTTTGGTCTCACTACAGCCCCCAGGGTGTTCACCAAAGTATTAGCAGTGGTAGCGGCCCACCTGAGGCTTCAGGGGGTACAGGTCTTCCCATACCTGGACGACTGGCTCCTTACCGCCCCAACAAGGCATCTACTGTTATTGGCACGAGACTCCTTTCTCCATCTAGCTCCCCGCCTGGGCATCACAATAAATGCAGAAAAATCAAACCTAGCCCCTACGCAATTCATAGATTTTATAGGTGCCAGGTTAGACACGAGACAGTTAAGAGCCTTCCTCACTGCGGACAGAGTTCAGAATCTGCAGCTCCAGGTGCGGGCCATCCTCCACTCCAGCTCAGTTCCAGCGGAATTGGTCCTGAGGGCTCTAGGGTCCATGGCAGCAGCGATAGCTCTTCTACCTCTCGCCAGGTTCAATATGCGGGTCCTTCAATGGACACTCCTAGTTCAGTGGTCTTATCTTGCTCTTCCTATGCATCATCCCATTGCGATCAGCAAGGCTTGCAAGCGGTCCCTCTTGTGGTGGCTCCACTCACAGGATCTCCATGGAGGCCGCCCCTTTTGTGCTTCTCCCCCTCTCGCCACGGTGACCACGGACGCCTCCCGCCTCGGGTGGGGGGGGGGCATTTTGCAGGCCGGACAGTCCAAGGCACGTGGAACGATTCAGAGACCTTACTGCATATCAATGTTCTAGAGATGAGAGCAATGCTCTTAGCGTTGCAAGCACTACAGGCCTTTCTTCCCTTGGGAACTATTGCGATTCAGTCGGACAACATGTCTGTCGTCTGGTAAATCAACAAACAGGGGGGAACCAGGTCTTGCCCTCTTTGTCGAGAAGCCATGAGAGTGTGGGAATGGGCAATCTCCACCAACCGCTTTCTCATCGCAACGCATATTCCAGGTCAGTCCAACATCCTTGCGGACAAGCTCAGTCGCACCATTCTCTCCCCTTACGAGTGGTCTCTCAATGCTCAAGTAGCGAAACACATCTTCGCATGGTGGGGAACTCCTTGTTGCGATCTTTTTGCGTCTCCCTCAAACACCAAGTGCGACAGTTTTTTCGCTCTAATCCCTCCTCCCGGAGGTACCCCAAGAGACGCTCTGGTGCATGCTTGGCCCCCCGGTCTTCTTTACGCTTACCCTCCTTTGCCTCTGATGCTCCAAGTTCTTCAGAAAGCCTCTCGGTTGGGGTGCAGAATGATTCTCATTGCCCCATTCTGGCCTCGACAGATCTGGTTCCCTTTCCTAAGGTCTCACTCAGTGAATCCACCTTGGATTCTAGATCCCATTCCGGATCGGATATCTCACCCGTCCCATCTATCAACCCCGAATCTGGACAACCTGAAGCTAACTGCTTGGCTGCTCCAGTTCCACTCCTAATCAGGACTCCCGGTATTTCGTCTCCCATTAAGGCCATCCTGGTAGCGGCTCATAAACCATCTACCAGGAAAGTTTACCGCAGCAAGTGGAAACGGTTCTCCATTTGGGCGGAGCGGCAAGGTCTAGACCCCTTCACAGTTCCCCTTCCTCTGGTGCTTGACTTCCTAACCACTCTTTTTAATGATGGTGCCAGCAGTTCCACAGTCAAAGTACAACTTGCGGCAATTTCTCACTATCATATTGGTCATGACTCCAGTCCACTGATGTCTGCCAAATTGTGTAAAATCTTCCTAAAAGGTACTTTTCTTCTTAGACCCCTGTTAAGCAAGTGGTTTCTCCATGGGACCTTTCTTTGGTTCTTCAGGCCTTGACCGCTCCCCCCTTCGAACCTGCGGCCACGGTAGATCTAAAAATTTTATCTTTCAAGACGGCCTTTTTAGTAGCCATTACCTCGGCCAAGAGAGTTTCGGAACTTCAAGCCTTATCCATCAAGCCTCCTTACTTGGTCTTTCATCCGGACCGGGTATACCTCAGGACCAATCCGTCCTTTCCTCCTAAGGTAGCTTCAGAAGCAAATATTAATCAATCCATTAACCTCCCTGTTTTCTTTCTTAAATATCAAAACAAAGGTGAATACAAGCTACATTCCTTAGATGTTCACAGGCAACTTCGATTTTATCTGAACAGGACAGCTGATCATAGGCAATCCGACCAGTTGTTTATTTCCTTTGCTAAATTCAATTTGGGTAAACCAATTTCCAAAGTCTCCTTATCACGCTGGATTTCGCAGTGCATCTTATTGGCTTATCAAGCTTCTGGCAGGCCCGCACCGGAGGGAGTACATGCCCATTCAACCCGGTCAGTCTCTACCTCAGCGGCCTTTAAAGCTAGGATTCCTCTGGATGATATTTGTTCAGCAGCCACTTGGGCTTCATCTCACACCTTTATTTCCCACTACAAGTTGGATATTACATCTAGAGGTAGAGCATCCTTTGGCTCCGCGGTGCTCCGGAATATCCTTCAATGACGGCTGCCCAAGATTCAGGTAGCTGGGGACTCTGTCCCACAGGTTGCAGACAAATGAATCTCCTACTTCAGATTTAGAAGTTATGTACTTACCATAACGTTCCATCTGAGTAGGTGTATTCATTTGTCTGCAACCATCCCGCCCTCCTATCCCCCTGACCTTGTCAGTTTCCTGCATATTACATGTTACCCTTTCTAGGGTATTTTGATTTATGGCAAACTCGATCTGAGGTCATGTAGGGAGAGCAGGGCATTATGGGTGAGGGGAGGAGCTGAGAGCTCGGATCCATAGCTGGAAAACCATGCCGGTTCGGATCCATAACCCACAGGTTGCAGACAAATGAATACACCTACTCAGATGGAACGTTATGGTAAGTACATAACTTCTAATTTCTGGGCCAACAACCTCACCTCTCATGGTAGACAGGCTACCTAGTGCTTACCACTCCCACTGATAAGCTAGAAGGCTTTCCTCCAACACAGAAAGGCTTGCGGGGCTCAGAAGCTTACCAACAGTCCTTGATACAGCAAATCTGTATCTGGACTCGGCTAGTTACAGGAAAGGTGTGAAACAAGCGCAAGTGTGGCTTTTAAACCAGAACGTTGAAAGAGATGGAGTAGTAGCATCAGTTGATTTAATAACTACACCCAGCTTACAATATCCATGAATTTAGACAGAGACCATTGTTTTATTGTTTAGGTCAGAAGTAAATTCCAAAAAGGAGGGTCTGGTTTCTGTCCTGTGCCTTAAATAGCAAGTGTTTTAAATCAGATATACCTGTTGCTCAGGCTGCTGCAGAGAGACCTACTGCCAGTTGTGATATTGAGAAAAGATAAGAGTTTATTCTCATGTATTGTCTGCACTTTTGATTTAATATCTCTATGATCTGTACAACTGTTTTTACTCTCCTTGTTGTGTGATATAGCTGAATATACCTTAGTGTTGACCTCAGTTTGTAGTGAAATCCTTTGTCTAGAGGTCTATTGTCTTAGTGAGAGAAAATTTACAGAACTTGTTTTATCTAGCCAATGGCCTGGTTTCTGTCATGTGCCTTAAATAGTCAGTGTTTTAAATCAGGTATACATGTTGCTCAGGCTGCTGCAGAGAGACTGACCTACTGCCAGCTGTGAATTGAGAAAAGATAAGAGTTTATTCTCATTTAATGTCTGCACTTTTGATTTAATATCTCTGTAATCTGTACAACTGTTTTTTTCCCACTCACCCTCCCAGTTCTTGTTGTGGTCTTTTTGTCTGTGTGGCTTTGAGTTGCCCGCCTCTGGTATAAAGTCGATACTGGACACTGCCCCACAGTCACATTACATCAGCTCATTCTACTGTTAATAGTGAAAACTTAGCAAAACCCACCCCTTTAGCTTCAGCATATTGAATTATCTCATTATTTTCTGCCTCTTCACTTTCCTGGAACTAGTGTAGCCCAGATACATATTTGCTATATCCAGGACTCTTTGTAAGCTTCTGAGCGGTGCTCTTCAATTTTTTTCCCTTAGATCTTCTAGTTCTCTGCTCTCCTGCACTTTTGTTAACTTATTAGTGCAGGACTTTAAACTATTCCTGGTGGAAGAAAGTCTGCTCTAAAAACTTTCCCTTAGAACGAGCTGGTTTCGCAGTAGTAGCACCAAAATTTGAATCCCTGTGAGTAGCACTTCTCTAAAACCTGCTGGAAAGCACTAGGAAGCCTTAAACTGATACAAGCACTCAACTCTCCTTGTTAATAAGGAGAAATTAATCGTAGGCACTAAACAGCCTATAATTGCAAAGTACCTAGCCAAGGTAAGGGAAAACAGCTCTTGTACTTTACAAAAGAAACACTGAACCAGGCATGTCCAAGGGTCAGCTTCCGGTGATTTCTCCTGTCCACCTAGTGAATCTGAACATACTGGGGCAATGCAGCAAGTGCCTCATGTACACAGACAACCCTCTCCTCCTACCACCCAACACTACAACCTGCGAGAGATGCACTTACATAGCCAAACTGGAAGCAAAGCTCTCTCCACCCAAGATTGTGCTAGACAGTCAAGAGGAGAAGGTTAACACCTGCACTACACCTCAAGCAACACATAGTCCTTCAAAACTCACGCCACCAACATTCCACACGTAGTAACACTAAACCCACTTATGTGGAGTAACACTAAACCCACTTATGCAGCGGCCCTTAACATTAACCTGCCCATGCAAAAAGGACCTCCAAAGCTGAAATGCAAACAAACACCAATCACAACCAAAGTGTCACATAACTCACAACACCAGTGTGTCGCCCAACAACAGCCCCTAAGGCAAGACAAAGTACCCAACACTTTTGTCATAGGTGACTCTATAGCCAGGCACACTGATATCTCACTCACCAGAGTGAACAAAGAGAAAATTACAGTCAGCTACCTGTTGAGTGCCAGGATCCGCCAAATCATGCATGCAGTGAAGTCACTCCACGACAAGTACAAATATGACTTTTTCATTGTCAATGTTGGAGTGAATGACTTGAGACGTACCTCCCTGGACTACATGAAAAGAGAAATGTAAGAGCTCTCAGATCATGTGACCCAGGCAGGTATGACCCGAGCCCCGAGTAGCATCCTGCCTTTGCCCAGAATTATACCACAGTATAAGGACAAAGTGATTGACTTCAACAATTGACTAAGTTTCAGGTGTCAAGTCAAAGGGGATCCAATATCTGTATGCCTGGGTTGACATGATCAACAAACCACGATGCTTTGCTAGAGATGGTCTGCACCTGTTGCCCCTGGGATTCAGTTTACTGGCTAAGGCTCTTGCCACCCCTAAAATGCCTTTTTTAGGCAAGGCTCAAAGGACAAAACCACTACTGTAACAGATAGAAGCATGCAAAATCTGAAGGTAATGCTACTCAATGCTGGAAATCTAAACCACCACCGTAACAGATAGAAGCATGCAAAATCTGAAGGTAATGCTACTCAATGCTAGAAGTCTAAACCTCAAAATGCACTCTCTTGAGGCACACCTAAAAATGGAGAACATTGATATCTGTGCAGTAACTGAGACCTGGTTCAAGGCTCCAGAAAGCACCCCTGCAATACCAGGCTACAACTCTTAACCACACTTTTCGGCCACCAAACCAGAACGGAAACACTAAAGACGGAGGAGTGTCCATATTCACCAAGGATATTCACACCTCCAGGCTATTTTCCCAACACAATGCATCTGAAATTCTACAGGTGCAACTAACACTAGTTAAGACTGTAATCCAAATTGTAGCTTGCTACAGATCCCCAACCATGCCCCAAGATTCTCACTACACCTTTCTAAACATACTGGAAAATATTAAGATACAACCAGACACCCTAATACTGGGTGATTTCAACTACCCTGCCATTAATTGGGAAAATTACTCGGGTACCAACACCTTTGCCCAACGGTTCTTGGAATTCATAAATTCCAACGCCCTGGATCAGCTAATCCATAGTCTCACCAGGGGCTGAAATATTGCAGACCTGGTCATTACCAACATGGGAGATCGATGCTCCACACCAGTGGTCACCCCCTCGTAGGTCAGGTCTGACCATAAGCTAATCACCCTTGGCATCCACATCCCACCCCCACCCCCCAGTAGGGAAACCTCCATCAAACACTTCTCCAAAGCTAACTTCATGCTACTCAAGTCAGAAGTGACAAACTTCATGACACCCTTGGCGACGGGAACTGAAAGTTTGACTGCTGAATCCTACACTAAGGCACTTCACGAGCATCCACTCGTGCATGAATCGTGCCATTCCAAATAGAACCAAGATGATCTCCTCCAAAAAAGGGAGGCCAATCTGGTGGCCCCCTGCCATAAACTAATCCATAGTCCCACCAGGGACTCAAATATCCTAGACCTAGTCATTAACAACATGGGAGATCGATGCTTCACACCAGTGATCACCCCTTCGTAGGTCAGGTCTGACCATAAGCTAATCACCCTTGATGTCCACATCCCACCCCCACCTCCCAGTAGGAAAACCTCCATAAAAAACTTCTCCAAAGCTAACTTCATGCTACTCAAGTCAGAAGTGACAAACTTCATGACACCCACGCAGACATGACTGAAAGTCCGACTGCTGAATCCTATACACTAAGGCACTGTAAGAGCACATCCACTTGTGCATGAATCGTGCCATTCTAAATAGAACCAAGACGCTCTCCTCCAAAAAAAGGAGGTCAGTCTGGTGGTCCCCTGCCATAAACAAACTATACAACAGAAAGAAGAAACTGTTGCATAAAATAGGAAAATCCCAGGATGCAAAATACTCCCTTACCAGCCTTAGTAAGAAGCTGAGATCCATCATAAAATCCTCCAAAGCTAGTTACGAAACTAAAATTGCCAAAGATTCCAAGGCCAACCACAAGGCATTCTATAGTTATGTCAAGAATCTAATTGGCAATGCTCAGATCTGCTCTGAGCTACAACAGAATGGCATTATGCATACTGATCCCAAGGATATTGCCAATATCCTGGTAGATCGATTCAGTGCCAGCTTCACCCCTTCTCACCCCCTAAATGGTCCATCTCAATACCAAAGGATTGCCAAATTCCAGTAATCATAGCCACACAGGTAAAAAACTTACTCTCCAAAGCTAAGTATACAGCATCCATGGGACCAGACAACATCCTGGGCTGTATACTACATGAACTACAAAATGAACTGGCACCTCACCTAAGTGTCATGTTTAATCATAGCCTCACCTCAGGCTTCATGCCCACTGTGTGGTGCACAGTTACAGCTATCCCACTCCACAAGGGGGGATCCACCTTGGATCCCGGGAACTGTCATCCCATCAGTCTGACAAGCCTGATCTGCAAAGCCATGGAACACATTATCATGGAACTTATAACCAAAGACACTGGCAACCTTCAAACACTGGACGCCACACAGTTTGGTTTTGTAAAGGGCCCATCTTGTCTCCTCAACCTGATTGACTTCTTTGAATCAGTCTCCAGAGCCGTGGATGAGGGCAAGGCGGTCCACAAAGCCTATCTGGACCTCGTCAAGACCTTTGACACCATCCCCCACTCTGGAATCATAGATAAACTTACTAAGCTGGGCGTTAATCCCTACGTCACTTGATGGGTTGCCAACTGGTGTACTGACAGAACCCACACTGTAAAAGTAGCCGACTCAAAATCCAGCTCCAGACACATGACAAATAGAGTACCTCAGGGTTCAGTCCTGGGACTGCTCTTGTTTGGCATCTACTTCTCTGAAGTACAGGCCAGCACTAAGGGACTCTGGCTAACAAAGTTCGCAGATGACTGCAAACTGGGAGCCATTATTGAATCCCCAAATTATGTGGATATTCTACGAAAGGGCCTTACAGAAACAGATGCTTGGTGCCAGAGCCATGGGCTCAAGCTCAATTCCAAGAAATGTATAGTTATCCCCTTTGGGAAAAAACATGTACCTGTGAATTACCATATAAGTGGCAGTACACTAAACACCAAAAGTGTGATAAGGGACTTGGGGACACAGGTGGACAGTGGTCTCACCTTCGATAACCACATTGCCACAATAGTCAGGAAATCCTTCTGTGTGGCACACCTCATCACTAAGGGCTTTTCATCCAGAAAAAAGGAGATCATTGTCCCACTGTACTCATCCCTCATTAGACCCGTTATAGAATACAACGCCCCGTTTGGTATATACCTCTCAAGATAGCTGCAGCAACTGGAAAGGCCGCAGAAATACCTCACTAAAATAATCACAGGCCTAAAGCAGATGCCCTATGCTGACCATCTAAAAAAAACTCCAGCTATCCTCTGTCCCATATCGTCTACTCAGAGGCGATCTCTGCTCAACATACAAGGCCATGTCAAACCCAGAACTGTTGGACATGCTACACTTAAATAAATCCCAATCCCTCAGAGCCACATGCTCCAGGGTTCTAAACCTTGTCATCACAATGAACAAAACATGCTGGAGGGATAGGTTCCTGACCCAGAGACTCCCCAGACTCTGGAGTAGATTGCCCATACATGTCAAGCAGAGTGCCTCTTTGGCCCTCTTCAGAAGAAACCTTGAAGATTGGATGGGAGATAGGAAATTCACCTCGGGGATAACATCAGTCACCCTGCTAGACAGATCCAGGGAAGTAAATATTGTGGGAAGAAATAGCCAGGGAATTGTTATGGCTAGGCTTGCATAGGCCCTAGAGCCGATAGGCTATTAACCTATGAACCTATGAGTCTCTTGGTGAGTAACCTCTGTGGGTATTTCAGCTGTTGTATATGCATAGTCAGAGACATGCCAAAGGGAGCATTGTATTTAATGATGGTTCTGATAAGGGCCAAGTAGAGTGATACTATAGTGTCCTGGGACAACAATGTATACTAGTTGATCAATGTAGAACTATTTTCTTACCACCTTAGTTACATGTTGATCAAAGGCCAGATTACTGATTATGTATGTTCCAAGATCTCTAACTATCATGTCAATTCTTAGGGATGTCTTAGCAATGGAGTATTATGCCTGGGTTGATGTTTTCCCAAAATGTGTTATGATACACATCTTTGCACTGAGTTCTACTCTGTGGTTTTGGCACCAGTCATTTGTCTGTGTTTGACCTTCTTGCAGGATGTTGGTATCTTGGGTAGAACTTATGACAGCCCCCAATTTGCAGCTGCCTGTAAACTTGGTGAGCCAGAGGCCCTTCACATTAGCCTTGACCTCTGAGAAGTAGATGCCAAACAGGAGTGGACGAAGTACAGATCCCTTTGGCCCACTGTTGACTGCCTCTTGATGGAGGTGATCTCACCAGTCCTGAGTTCTTGGGTCCTATCTGTGAGCCAGTTGGCAATCATCATGTTATGGATGGATTTATGTCTAGTTCTGTGAGTTGTCTACAATCTCTGTGTGGGGTATTGTATCTGCTCCTGTAGCCAAATCTATGTAGGTGATCTGCACAATTTTCCTTTCATCCATTGCCGTGGGGACCTTCTCAAAAAAGTTTATCAGGTTGAGCAGGCATGACCTTCATCTGTTCTCCAGTGATTTGCCAGAAAAATCAAACATTTTTGAGGGGCAGGGAAAAAAATGGGGCAAAATAATAGACGGTTGAAGTATGGTGACACGCTTTCAACCACATCTTTTACTGAACTAAACTGATGAAGCAGCCATTTGTCAGGCACACTTCTTTAATGGCACCTGACACTTTAAGATACAGCTACATTTTTTGACAGTGATATGGCATAATAGTTTTACTTTAAAAAAGCAATGCATTTGTATAAGCTGCAGTTGAATACAGTGAAGGCAACTTGACAATTTTACCTACACCGTCTGTGTTATGTGATGAACAATAATTCATTGATATTTAAGACATTTTACTCTCCTGTTCTAGAACAACAATGCCTCAAAATTCAGAGCCAATAGACATTTGTGTGATCACTGTCATTTTAATTTCTAGATCAGTTTCATAAACCTAGAATATTCATTTCCAGACAGCTAATCTCAGTTTACAATAATGTTCTATATTGCAGCATGTTTTGTATTCATGCTAAAGTTCGGGTAGTTTGGCAGCTTTCCATGTGTTATCACTGAGCTCCAGTCACAATATAGGAACATCTTGACACTGAGAAGGTGGTGGTGCTTTACTTAATGTGAAACTTTGATATACCATTGGAGAGTTCCAGTAGATGAACAACTACTAAACGTTTTTTCGACCAGAGTGTTTAATTGAAAGTGCTATATTCCTTTTATATTCCTTCTCCATTTTTGTATATGTGGTGTGGACCATGCGCGTAGTATGGTCCTACATGCAGAGGTATAGCTGGGGTGGTACAAAGGAGGTAGTTTCCCTGGATGCAAAGAGTAAGGGGATGCGAGTGGCAGATCCTGGTCACTTTTCAGTGCATAATGGCATTTAGAAATAAATGTATGCATTGCATCTATTAGAACTCTGAGATATACTAGCCAGTTTTGTGCCCAGTGCTGTCTCTCAAATTGGTACCATTACAGAAAACACTCTTCTTGGGACTAAATGATCATATACACTGAACAGAGATTGTGATATTCCAGTTGTGCTTCTTAACACTTTGCTGTCAGGACAGTTGCCACCTTCAACTCACCCTAGCTATACTACTGTCAGAACTGAAGCTTTGTAGACCTTTGTATGTAGCATACACTGTAGCAGATGATTCCTTGCAGTTTAAAGGGAGAAAAGAGATTTTTTTTCCTGCTCCTCAAGTCTGAGAAAAAGAGCATTAAGTTGAGGGGACACTAGATCAGGGGACAGAACCGGATCTAAATGCAGCTAGCTTTAGCTCTGCCAAGATGTTTTACACATAACTCTGGCAGAGCAATAGTTTTCTCTGTAATAATTACAAAATCCATAGTCATGTCTCACATTCCATTTTATGCAGTTCTGTGAGGTTTTTTGTTTATTTAAAATTTCTGTCAGTAATACAGCAGTACTTCTCTGATTGTCAAAAACCAGCAAAGAACATGATGCTGGCAATTTAGCTTTCAGATGCCTTCAAAGGCATATTTAGTACCTTCAAAGGGACCCTACTGTGAAAGTCCCCATCACAGAAAGACTATACATCTGTGCTGTTACTAGCGATGATGGGTATTGCAAGCTCTAATGATTTGCTAATAGCTTGTGTTTTCTGTTATTTTTTGTACATTTAAAGATTATCACTTGTGCATGCTTTTTATTTATTTAGATAGTTTTTACAGTAGTCCATAGGTTCATCGGAGGTTACTAGGCTAATGGCCCTGGGGCCCTTACAAGCCTAGCCAAGAGTTTATCCCCAAAAAGAAACCTCAGTCAGCACCTGTTGCCCCTGTCAGTGAGGGACAAAGGTGTAACCCCTGGGACAGATTTGTGGTTTCCCATCCACTCATCAAGGTTGCACTTGAAGAGGATCAGCAAGGTACTCTGTTTGTCATGTATGGGAAGTCTATTTCAGAGAAGGGGCAGCCTCTGGGACACAAACCTATCTCTCCAGCAGGTTTTGTTGATGATGCATATTAGATTTAGGCCTATCGAGTGGTAATATGCTAGGAGTAAGACTTACAGATATGGAGCATCTATAGTAGGGCAGGGTCCAATATTGCCTTGCAGGCAAGACACAGATCACCTCTGAGCAGTCTGTACAATACCGAGTAGAGTGATAGTGATTTCTCCACATAGGACAAGGTGTTGGAGGCCATGGATTCTCTTTGTAAGGTATTTCTGTGGCCTTTCCAATTGGTGCAGGTGTTTGGAGAGGTATATATCAAACGGGGAATTATACTCAATTCTAGGCCTAATGAGGGAGGAGTATAGGTTGGTAATAATTTACTTTTTTCTGGATGCAATCCCTTTACTTATGAGATGAACCAGACTTTTTTGACCATGGCCCCACCACATGATGTTCAAATGTGAGATTGTTGTCAACCTGAGTACCCAGGTCTCTCACCACAGGTTCTGTGCTTAGGAGATTGGCATTGATGTTGTAATCGGTAGGGGCTGTGTTTTTGCCAAATGGTATGATAATACATTTTTTGCATTTAACTTAAGGCGATGACTTTGGCAATGGTCATTTGTTGCTGTGAGACCTTCTTGCAGTATATTAACATCATTTGGGGAGTCAATGACGGCACCCATCTTACAGACATTTGCAAACTTGGTCAACCACAAGCCCTTTGTCTTTGCCTGGACCTCTGAGAAGTAGATGCCGAATAGTAGGGGTCCCAGGACAGATCCCTGGAGAACACCACTAGTGACAGGTCCCTTGTGGGTCCTATCGGTGAGCCAGTTGGACACCCACCTGATGAGATAGGGATTTGCATCAAGTTGTGTTAGCTTTTCAATGATGCCTGAGTGGGGGATTTTCAAAGGCCTTGACCAAGTCAAGGTAAGCTGTATGTACTGACTTTCCCTCATCCAGGACCTTGGTGATAGTCTCAAAGAAGTCAACCAGGTTCAGTAGGCAAGATCTGCCCCTGACGTTTCTGAATTGGGTGGGGTCAAGTGCTTGGAGATTGCCTATGTCATTGTTTCTGAGAACCATAGTAATATGCTCCATGACTTTACAGATCAGACATGTCAAGCTAATGGGGTGATAGTTTCTCTGGTTAGTAGTGGCACCACCTGTGTGCGAGGGGATGACAATGACACTTCTCCACGCTTTTGGAATGAAGCCTGTAATTAGGCTGTGGTTGAATAGGGTGCTCAATGGTAAAGCTATTTCTTGCTGGATATGCTGCAGAATACAGCCTGGGATACTATCAGGTCCCATGGAAGCTGTGTTCTTTGCCATAGATAAGGCCTTTAACACTTGATCTACGGAGATGTGAGGTGCGGAACAAGTATAGGGGATACTGAATGGGTCTTTGGGGGGGTGAAATTTACACTGAACGTATCAGCTAGCAGGTTGGCTAAGTCAGCAGTATCAGTGTAAGTGGTACCGTTAAGTACTAATTCGGAACAAACCTGGGCTTTGCCATGGAGGTTCCTGACCTAATTGCAGAAGGCTTTGTGGTTTTACTTTGTTTTGGACGCTAGTTTCAATTCATAATTGGCTATGGAGTTTTTCACTAGTGATCTAATTTGCTTGTTGAGGCTGAGGAGGGAGTTTTTTCCAATTTGGAATTTGTTCCGTTTTACCCTTGGACAACAGTTTATTCCTTTTGTTGTAAAGCCTATTGATAGAAGATGTCCACCAGACAGGGTTTTGTTTCCTTGAGGACCAGATTTTAGTTCTGTTGGGTATCGCTGATTTCATGCAGTTGAACAGGTGCTTGTGTGATCTAAGGTCTGCTAATTTAGGTGTCTTTGTAATGTTGACCAGTAGTGACCACCTAAATCAGTGTATATCCTTTTACTCTGGCTACTAAGTGACAAGAACAATACTCAGAAATGCTGGTTCAGAATATGGCAGTTGCTAAGACATATTCTTGTTACTATTATTGGAAATGTTACTGAAAAACAGTGAGCATGCAGTGAGCATGCAACATGGATCCTTGTTTTTAAATTGTTGTTGAAGATGACAGTCAGCCTGGGCATCCAGTGATCATATCCGGAATCACTTAAAATGTTGTTCATAGTTTTCATCTCAAGCTTCACACAAAATTCAAAATTTTGTGATATATTTGTTTTCACGTATTACATTTGGACTAACATTTTATAATTACTTGTATATCAAGTTAAATGTATAAAATTGATAGCATTTTCATAAAGTGTTGCACTAAGTGAAAAGAAAAGGCATAGTTATCTTTTATAAGTTTGGCTTCATCATTCTTAACTATTTGTTAGAGCTTAATCACCTGAAGCTCCAGTTAAAACAATCCTCTTTAGTGGTAACAAGAATTGCTCAGTAGATGTGAAATTAGAGGAGAAGGTCCCATTCAGCTTGACCAGGTGGTTAAAGAGGTGAAAATGTTCCTCATTTGCCTTGATAGGACAAGTGGAGACAGAGGTACATTTTGCATACCTGAGAGGTACCCATACTATCAATGTTTCACATTAGAGATTGTAATGTCAGTGTATGAGAACTATTGCAGAAGCTACAGAAGATATTACTGGTGGGGTGTGGCTTTGTAGGAGGTGAGACACGTTTTACAATTCCTAGAGTATCTTTTGCTCAGGGGAGAACCCACAACCAGAGTGAAAAGTTGGAAGAAAGTTTTTATATTATCTGTCATTATTTAAAGACTGGGCTGAGTGGATTTTGTGAAAGGCCTAATGATCCTGTTGTGCTTTGTGCCATGTATAATTGCCATGTTTTGTTCCATGAGTACTGTGAATGTTTTTGAGGTGATTATTTGAATGGCATACTCTTTGCAGAAGAAGACTGCGACCACAGCACATATATACTTAATGGCAGCCGGTTATTACAGGTATGTGTAACTTTTTATTGTAGAGAGATTGTGAAACTGTGACAAATTACTGATTTCAGCTCATATAGTGTGACTACATGTTAGGGCGTCCACGGTGGAGCAGCATTTAGCATTGTCGCCTCACAGTAAGAGGTTCCCTGTTTCAATCCTTGGTTGGGGTGCCTTCTGTGTGGAGTCTGCATATCCTCCCTGTGGTCGCGTGGGTTTCCTCCGTGTGCTACGGTTTCCTCCCACATCCCAAAGACATGCGGTAGGTGGATTGGGCACTCTAAATTGGCCCTAGGTGTGAGTGCATGTGTGTGTGTGCCCTCTGTGGAAGTTTGGGCTGGCAACTCGACACTGTAAAACTCCACTGCCAATCATGAGCTGACAGGTGATCCACTGTGGCAACCCCTAACCTTGAAAAGCCGAAAGAAGAAGTGTGACTACATGTTGAGGAAGTGTATATATATATATATATATATATATATATATATATATGTATATATATATGTGTATATATATATATATATATATATGTATGTATGTGTATATATATATATATATATATATATATATATATATGTGTGTGTGTGTATATATATATATATATATATATATATATATATATATATATATATATATATATATAAAATATGTATGCATGTATACTGTATTTCTGTTGCGGTATGTTATGTCTAAAGAATGTAGTTCTTTGTAGTATTAGATTTATTTGTTTGTTTATCTTACAAGTTCACTATTGCTGAGAGATGGGAGTTAGATTTGTAGTATATATGCTGTATAGTGGGATACTTGAAGGTAGCTGGTTGTGTAATGTAAAAGTACTGCTATATATTATCTTAGTTATATAGAAGTGTCACAGGCGAGCACTTGGGGGGGGGGGTGTCAACATTTATCAAATTATTTATTTTCATAACACCAAGTTAACCCGGAGTTAGACATTCAACCTTAACAGTGGAAGACTGAAAATGTTTTTTTTTCATTTATTTGTGCTGTTATTAATGCATTATTGTGGACATAACTGTAGTTCTGAGTATATCTGATGATGCAAGGGGTTTTGATTTTGTTACCCTGTTGTTTAGTGTCTTGTCATTTCTCATCCAGTTCCAAATGCTGCTGTCTTGTTTTTTTTTTCTATTACTGTAGACTGCTGTGGGCTGGGTAGCATGCATTTGGAAGATGAGAGATCAGATTATGGATCGGGATGTGTTGTTTTTTGCTCTGACTACATTGTAGAACTCACCATTTTTCTTGGAATACTGTCTTTGTCATAGATGTGTTTTGCTTACCTTCCAGCACAAGACCCTGTTACTGCTAACCAATGGCAGTGTAGCCCAAGTGATTTAGACAAAAACAGATGATTTTTCAAGCAACATTTAGGCCTTTGCATTTCAGTTACTGTGTGTGTGTAGGTACACATAACTTGTCTGTGCTGGTGACTGGGCAACTGATGTTCTTGTATGTATTTGGAAGACTGTAGTATAAGATAGATTTTTTTCAAATTTTCACACCCTGGTGAATTGAATTATTTTCAGCACATCTCTGGGGTTTCATCTTTTGCCTAAGAACCATGAACACTGAGGAGGCATCACTGACCCTGTCAGCATGCATTCTGTTCTTGAGCCAGTTTGCAATCCTGTTTTCCACCTAGGGATCAATGTTCAAGGACACATTTCATAGTCACACAGATGGTGGCTGACACTAGCATCAACAAATCTGTCTCCACTTGTATACACACAAACATGGGTGCACCTACCACATGTAGTACATAAACTGTTTCAGATAACATTTATGTGGCATCATGAGGTCTAGTTAAATTTTCATTTTACATGCTTCTATTCTGGAGAGTAAAGGGATCATTTCATACAGTACTATACATTATGATCAGATGTCTAATCATAACCAGTTTGTTAGTTTTCATAAAGGAGGTCAAGAATTCACTGCCAGACCTTTGCTCTTGAGGATTTGCATTCGTTTGAATACATTATAAATTAGTTATGATTGAAGACCTGTGTATAATCCCCTATATTATGACCGTTGTTTTTATTCACGTTTGTCTTGATCACACATCAGAGGTGATAACCAGTTTTGGCAGTCTTTTAAGGACAGTAGAGAGTATGTGAAAGTAATGGGATTCATGCGCCTAGGCAGTGAAATGTTTCCCTGTGGTATATTTGCTTGGGGACACAAGGATTAAGTGACAGCCAGCTGGAGAGAGATATTTATTTATTTATTGATATTTGTTAACCGGGTTAGTCCATCTGAGCCAGGGGTCCTGAAAGACAACAAAAGGGGAACACAGTACAGGACCAGATACATGGACGTCCACTACTTACAGATCCAGCACACCCATAATGGCCTGCACTATCCATTGCTCTCTCACACGTCATACCCCACAGTCTAACAACACACTATATGTGTGGATACCACCAATATAGTAGCAATACTGGGGTATGCCCCTGTGTGCCGTGACAGATTCTGATGTATGTTCCTACACCCAGCACTGCAGTCTACTGTGGTGTGTCCCCTATGGGTAGACACCCACTAATATGTCATACAGCCACTTCCAGACATATAGCAGTGTGCTGTTACAACAACTATTTGCGGACAGTCCAGCAACACCAGTGTGCCACAATGACAGAAAACAATGCAAAGCTGCTGTAGTATATTTCCCCTGTGGGCACCATACCTGTCAACTATACAGATGCTTACAGAATGTAAAGATGTTTGCCTCATAGTTTGCATCATTTTCACACAAACCTGTGGATTTCTGACAAATGGCTGGTCAATCATTGATGGCTGATGTCAGAAAATAAAGACAGACATCTGAGTTTCACACATCATACCCTTCAGAACACAGTTATGCTACAGTAATATCTGTTATTCTATTCACATTCTTACTCTGTTCGAGCAATATTTAAACACTGTCGCAGAGTTTGGGCCTTTGTCCCACCATTAATTATCAAACCCACTCTGTTTTTATTATTGGTGTCTAAATATTTTATGCTTTTTCATGTGCTGGTAAAAAAACTCAAAAATCGGTGGTGGTTTGGTTTAATGGCGGCATAAAGGATATTATTTCATCTGTTATCCTGTCCAAATAATAATCATATCTATAAAAAACTTATATATATAACTTTATATGCTTGTAATATTCACTAGAAAATATAAAATTATTATTTTCCCTTGGCATTATTAATAAAATAAAAATAGGCACACGAGAGGCCCTCATTGCTACACCCCTATATTTCGTAAAAATATTCACCAGCATGAATGGCTTTATCCTGATTTCTTGCTGTAAGAGGTTGACAGGTATGTTAGGCATAGCTCTCAACCAAACAGGGACAAATGTCAACAGAAACAGGGACTCAGCCAGAGTACCTCAGGGAGATTCAGGGACACTTTTAAAATGTTAGAACTGTTTTTGTGAGGTATTGACAGAATGAGAGAAAGTGAATTACAATACATCATTTGACGTTAACAGGAGTGTACACCCTTATTGCCACTATGTAGTATGTGCAATCCACTAGCTTAAGCGTTGCAGGAGGGATTGATAGCGACAGAGCTAAGATGTGATTGCAAATCAGGGACAGTTGAGAGACATGCCTGTAGGTGTAAGACAGCAGAGTATCAATGACATGTCATTACCATACATCTAAGACAGGCTTACTGCTGTAATCCCTATTCCTCATAGCTCCATCCTCCCATCTGCATCTGGGTACATGGAGAAATCTATTGCATACCCGGTGGAGTGGAGTATTCCTTTGTTGAAGTTTGCTTCTGGTTATCTTTTGGAAATGCGCTCTCTGTGTGAGTTAAGTCTCATACAGACCTGTTCCCATAACCAGCTGTTTGCCTTTTTAAGGTATTGCTCATTAGCAGGTAATTGCCTCTGCACCAATCTATGGCTCAGAATTGCTAATCGCAGCCAAAACAGCTGAATTGCACTATCATTAGCAAATGACATGCCACTACAGTGCAATATATAAGCCGTTCATGTAGACCTTGGCCCCTTTCTTAGTTATTAAGATGGACATTACTGAGGTGTGGCGACTACAGGATCGCAGAGGGTAGGTACCATAACTGTCAGCTGTAGAGATTTATGAAGTATGTCCACAGTTTCACCTCATATGTGTGATCAGTGTCCCATGACATTGTGGTCATCTGGCAGTTCACTGTCAAACATTGTGGGTTGAGGTCAGTAAGGAAAGAGACACATTTAAGTGTCAGAAATCATAACTGTTAGAATATGCATGCTAATGCAATAACTGTTATTCTATCAACTTACTATCTTTGTAGGACCAAACTGTTAAACATGTCCCTATCTCTGGGCCTTTGACCCACCACTAAGTATGTCTGTGTCCAGATCCCTTGTTCTAGGGGTTTGGCAGGTATGGTAGGTCTGTAGCAGCTACCTTTGCATACAGCTGTGTATGCTACAAGCTGTAGCTGCTGTTGCAGCCTAGAACACATAGTGGGGAGTGTGAACACATTGAAGGACAGCAAGCTGTACGTGTAACTGTGGCAGCCCTGTTGTTACAGCAGAGTCAGGGTATGGGTAGCCTTTACAGTCCAGTCATGGCATGTGATTATGGTACATCTGTTATGCAACAGTGCCAATAACAGAGTAGTAGGCAAGATAGTTAGGCTATACAGATATGTGCAGTGTGCCCCTACCTGCAGGCGTTTGACTTACAAAACTGGGCAGCAGTTCATTAATTAGCAGTAACCTGTGATGATTAAGATTGCATGACTCAGTCATTATTTGCTGTCTTCACAATAATGTAATTAAACTGCAACACAAAACTGGATTTGAACCCAGGACTGTGTTTGGGAAAATGTACCGCATGCAAGGCATTTAACAGACTGAGCTACTGAGTCAGTGCTGCAGCAGGTGTAGTAGCAAGGTATATGTGTAGACATACAGACTGTGACACACATTGCCTACATCCATTAGTATTTGCATGGCTTTCAGTGGCTGTATTTCTGCACCAGGGTCCCAGATGCGCATATGTACTTTGCCACTGATGCCTTAACAGGTATGTTTAAACATGTTGCTAAGAGGGCACATTTACCTACTATCACAGGCCTCACTTCCATCCATTATTATGTCTTTGTCTATCTACTGGTGTATTATTGCACCAGAGTCCAAGGTAAACTCCCATTTTTTCCCATTAGTTTTTATTTCAATTATCGAGGTGCAGCACTGTACAGCTCCTATGTTTTGCTGAAAACACCTGTCTTAATTATGATCTGCGTGGCATGGTAGGTTAATGCAGTGTGCTGTAGGTATGAGGGGCTCGGGTTCAAAACATGGCAGAAGTGTTTATTTTGTAGATGTGTCTGCCAATGTAATAAACACATTTAATCATTAAAGCTCCATTTAAGATTAGCTGAGGGAAGTGGCGCACCAAGCCATGCTGTTCCGCACAGCTCCCTGCAGTCCACACAAATCTGCACTAAAGAAATATAAAGAAAAGAAAACGGGGGTGATAGGAAAGTGGTGAAATATGGCAAGCAGGAAGAAAACATAGTGAAAGACAGGTAGGGATGTGCAGGAAGGGTTTAGGAAAGAACCATAGCTTTCCATTTCTTGTACAGCAACAACTATGCACTTTGACAGGTTCTGAAACCCCAGAGATAGGGGTGAGGACAACATACTTGCATTGCCAAGCCAATTGGACCAAATTACTTGTGTCCAGTGGACGTGTGTGCGGAATGGAGAGCTATGTATGGGACAATATTTTTTTATTGGGGCAGGTGCCCACTTTCATTTTTTTATTAAGGTGAAAGTGGAATGTTGGGGAAGGGACAAAGGTACGTGTGGGGAGGTAAGCTGGTTAGGAGAGGATGCATTGGCAGACAGCCAAGGCAGCAGACAGGGGCTGTGTGTCACACATGAGGTGGGTGAACACCTTGGATGAGGAAGGAGTTGTGGAATCCAAGTTGCACGCGCCTCCAGATGGCAGCACCGTGAATCACGTCCCCACCCATGGGACTGTTGGCACTGCTCCTTCACTGTCCTGAGGGTGGCTGTGCTGGAGGCTGGTAGCCTGAGTGACCCTGTACCACCACGTTTGCCAGTGTGCTGTCAGTCTGGTGCAGGTGGCATTCATTGCTGTGATGAACAATCCTAAACACCATGACCAGAGGTTGAGCCTGGATGACAACGGCCCCCCCACCACTCTCAGGGGAGGTCGGACCCCATCCTTTGAGGTGGTCCACCCAACACTGCGGGTGGTACAGGGGCAGCAGAGGGGTCACCACCTCTCTGGGACCCAGACGTGCTAGGACCCAGTGCCATGGCCAGTTGAGGCAAGGTAGGTGTATCAGCTGGAACCAGCCTACCTCGACGTGCTGTGTAATGGTGGTATAGCAATAAGTATATGTTAGTTGTGAACAAATCATTGTTAGTAATAGCATGGAAGAACATATCTAATAACCCAGTTACATAACAAATGCATGTTATGTGAAACACAACAGTGAATAATAGAACAGTCAGTATATTAACATCATGCCAGTAACAGTTACAGCATAAGGCCAAGAAAATGGGTAATTGAACAATATATGTTAATATGCAAACATTATAATACATAACAATAATAAAACACATGTCCCAAAAACAGTTAATGTAACAACATATAATCTGATGTTGTTAATCTTCTTTCCATTCATCACTGATGGATTCGGTTCCGAGCCCTCAGAACCGAGTCAGCCTATTACCAAGCTCACGCCAGCCAAAAAAACTCTCGAGCTAGTCTCTACCCAAAATGCCCTTCTCCCTGTTATCTCAGACCTCGTTTGCCACCTAGCTGTAAAGCCACGTTTCAGCCGAGCTCTCAGCTAAGTGAAATCTTTTTTGATATTTGTGTAAATGTTTTTGGATATCTTCATATTTTACTAAACCTTTAGTATCTCTAGTGTCTCTTCTTCTATCTAACCATATATTCTCCACTCTACCCATTGTTACCATTGGTAAACTTAAGTACCATTGTTGGTACGGCTTTTTCCCTTACTTTGTGGTATTTCTTCAGTACCATAGCCAGTGTTGCTTTCTCTTGCCTAACCTGTTAACATTTTATCTCTATTCAGGTGTTTTGATTTCTTCACCACCCTTAGACACCGGGCAGAGAAGCCACAGGACACCCCTGTTCAGGGTACCCACTCTTCCGAGTCCTCCTCAGAGACCCCAACTGAGGAGCCCCCTCGAAAGAAGATGTGCAAGAGGAAGCACATGGACTCGCCTGAGGAGTCCTTAATGGAAGACACGGATTACGATGATGGTGAAGGGTCTCCACGGTCACCTCCTGATGATGTCGGAGACATCCTGGAAATGTTAAAACAGAGTGATAACTGGAAGCATGTTGTTGCATCAAGGATCTTTGCTATACGGTCCCTGAATTATTTGGCACACTTTACGAGGCTCCAGAGGGACTTGATCTCCAAACTCTTCCGGACACTTGTAGGACAGTTGTGTGACGAGGTTAGGGACAAACTGGCCTTGCAGCTAGCAACCCTGGAATCAATATCCAACTCGTCCATGAGGTTGCTCTCACACGTGACTGAAGGGGTGGCTAGAGCAGCGGGTTTAGGCATTGTTATGAGACATCATGCCTGGATGCACATCTGTGATCTTGCGGATCCCTTCATGTCTTCCTTTCTGAGCACTCCCATCGAAGCTTCATCCCTGTTTGGCTCCATAGTGAAGGACGTGCTAGCCAAGTGCAAGCAAGACAGAAAAACCCTGTCTGCCATAGGCCTACAATTTTCCAACCCTCAACGTACCTTCTCCTGGAATCAGAGGAGTGGGAAAATGTGGCATAAGAAATCTCAGGATCCTTTCCATGCCACACGTGGTGATGATACTCCCAGAGATAGAGGGGGTAACAGTTCTGGAAGATGCCCCTATAGAGACAGAGGGGGTCCTCACAACCAAGGCTCCAGGGACTCTTTCTCTGGACAGCCTTATCAGCGCTCCTGAGGGGCGGCCCAATTGCTTACCTCTGGAAGCAGTTGGGGGTCATTTCTCTCTGCACCAAGATGCCTGGCACTCTATCCCCACTGATCGTTGGGTGCAGAAGATTATCACCAGAGGTTACACCATTCCCATTTCTTGCCAACCAAATTTTACAAGAAAATGTCCGGACATGCCACCCAGTCAAAGGGAAGCAGCAGCTTAAGAAATTATAAAGCTGTCTCAAAAAAGAGTCCTCCAACCAGTCCCACTAGACCAGCGCAGATCTGGATTCTACTCGAGATTCCTTATGGTGCCAAAAAAGACAGGGGACTGGAGACCCATTTTGGATCTCAGCAGCTTAAACAAGTCTGTCACCCAAACCAAATTCTGGATGGTCACGGTTCAGTCCAGCCTTCCCTTTTTAAGAGAAGGTGATTGGATGTGCTCTATAGATCTCCGGGATGCATATTACCACATCAAGATGGACAAAGGCTCCAGGAGTCTGCTTTGCTTCTGGCTAGGAGCCAGTCATTACCAATTCCGTGCCCTGCCATTCAGCCCCTTTACCCCCCAGAGTGTTCACAAAATGCATGGCAGTAGTATCAGCTCACTTGAGACTAAAAGGATTCCGATTGTTTCCATGTCTAGACAACTGACTCTTTACCACCCCCACCAAGCATCTTCTGGTAACTGCTCTACAAAGTACTCTCTCTCTCTCTCTCTCTCTGGCAAAACTGTTGGGAATAACGATACATTGTGAGAAATCAAATCTTATCCCTACACAACAAATAGAGTTCATTGGAGCAGTGTTCAATACTCAGTCCTGTCTTGTATCACTCCCTCTTTACAGATTCCACCGATTGAGGCTTCATATCCAAGTGATTCTTTCTCAAACATTAGTCCCTGCAAGACAAGTTCATAGGTTCATACTAGGCTATCTGCCCTAGGGCATTTATAAGCCTAGCCAGAATGTTTGGCTTTCGCCACCCATTTTACATTTATTTTGCTATGCCCTTTTTCGAGGTTAGTATACTGTGCCTCTGTCTAACAGTGACACAGAAGTGATACCCGGGGTAAACCTACGATCTCCCATCCACTCATCAAGATTCCTCTTGAAGAGAGTCAATGAGGGACTCTGCCTAACCTGGACTGGGATTTTATTCCAGAGTGAAGGGAGCCTCTGGGTTATGAATCTGTCCCTCCAGCATGTCCTGTTTATTTCAGTGCTGAGGTTCAAGTCTCTCGAGCCCGTAGCTCGATGGGATTTGGATTTTCTGAGGTGCAGCATGTCCATTAATTCCGGGTTGGACATGGCTTTATACATCAGGCACAGATCGCCTCTGAACAGGCGGTATGCCACTGAGTAGAGCTGGAGGTTCTTTAACCGGGCAGCATATGGCATCTGTTTGAGCCCTTTGATCCTCTTGGTGAGGTACTTTTGGGGTCTTTCCAGTTGCTGCAGGTGTCTGGTAAGGTACATCCCAAAAGGGGCATTCTACTCAATTATGGGCCTGATGAGGGATGAGTAAAGAGGCACGATGACGTCCCCTGATCTAGATGTGAATCCCTTCATGATTAGGTGGGCTATATAAAATGTTTTTCTAACCACTTTGGCCACGTGGTTGTCAAATGAGAGATTTCTGTCAACTTGGGTCCCCAGGTCCCTAATTACTTCTTCTGTACTTAATGGATTACCACCTATGTGGTAATTTGTGGGCACTTTGTTTTTGCTAAAGGGGATGACTATACACTTTTTGGCATTTAGCTTGAGGCCATGGCTCTGGCACCAGTTGTCTGTTTCTATAAGGCCCTTTTGGAGGATGCTTGTGTTGGCTGGAGAGTTGATTATGGCACCCAGTTTGCAGTCATCTGCGAACTTGGTCAGCCACAGTCCTTCCGTGTTGGCCTGTACCTCCGAGAAATATATACCGAACAAGAGAGGTCCCAAGACTGAGCCTTGTGGGACACCACTTGTAACTGGTTTGGAGTCTGACATGGCTTCAGCAATTCTAACCATGTGGGTTCTGTCCTTGAGCCAATTTGCAATCCATCTAGTGACACAGGGGTTTATATTTAAGCTGGTGAGCTTATCTATAATGCCAGAGTGGGGTATTGTATCGAAGGCTTTTGCGAGGTCCAGGTAGGCTGTGTGGACCACCTTCCCCTCGTCAATGGCCTTGGTGACTGTTTCAAAGAAATCAACCAGGTTTAAGAGGCAAGATCTGCCCTTAACAAAGCCGAACTGGGTAGGATCCAGTGTTTGTAGGTCCCCAATATCTTTATTTATGAGGTCCATGATGATCCTTTCCATAGCTTTGCAGACCAAGCTAGTCAGGCTTATGGGGTGATAGTTTCCAGGATCCGTTGAGGCACCACCTTTATGTAGAGGGACCACTGTTGCTGTACACCACTCTTTGGGCACATATCCTGTAGTAAGGCTGAGATTGAACAGTAGTTTTATGTTTGGGTTTAGCTCTTCTTGGAGTTCATGTAGGACGCAGCCCGGGACACCGTCTGTTCCCATTGATGCTGTGTTTTTTGCTTTGGAGAAGGCGGCTCTTACCTGAGCATCTGAGATGTCAGGAGGGCAGCACTCTGCTGGGATAGATATTTGCCCTTTTGGTGGGGGGGGGGAGTTTGCGCTGAACCTGTCAGCTAGGATGTTGGCAATGTCTGTGGGTTTTGGTGTATTTTTTGTCATTTTGGATTAATTCTGAGCATATCTGGGAATTACCACCCAGGTTCCTAACATAACTAAAGAAAGCCTTGTGATTATCCTTAGTGTCCTGTGCAATTTTTCTCTCGAAGCTGGCCTTAGACAATTTTATGTGTGCCCGTAGTTTTTTGCTAATACTGATCAGTGATGCCTTCCCTTTTTGGGATTTTGCTCTATCATTTAGTAGCTTCCTCCTTCTATTTTATAGTTTGTTTATGGCTGGGGTCCACCAGACAGGACGTCTGCCTTTGGAGGATTGGGTCTTGGTTTTATTTGGGATCGCATGATCCTTGCATTCCTGAAGGTGTTCATAGAATGCGTTTATAAAGGATTCTGCGGTCTGGGCCGTATTTTCCACAGGCCCGGGGGCTTTGAAGGATTCCACCTTGATTTTGAGTAGTGTGAAATTTGCTTTAGAGAAGTTTTTCACTGTGGTTTTCTGGGCAGGGGGTGGGGTCAGGATGTGAATATCCAGTGAGATTAGTTTATGGTCTGATCTTACCAGTGAGGGATACACTTCTGGTCTGGAGCATAGCATCCCCATGTTGGTGATGATCAGGTCCAGTATGTTTTCCCCTCTTGTGGGAGTGGTAACAAGTTGTTCCATAGCATTTGAGTTTATAAATTCTAGGAACCTTTGGGCTAGGGTGTTGGAGCTAGAGTAATGCTCCCATTCTATGTTTGGGTAGTTGAAGTCGCCCAATATAATGGTGTTTGGAGAGGCCTTCATATTTTCCAGTGTTCTCAGGAAGGCTGAGTGGGGTACCTGGGTTTGGGAGGGTGGTCTGTAGCAGGCTATAGACTGGAAGGCAGTTTTACCCACTGTTAGTTGCACATGGATAGTCTCTGATGCTACGTGCTGTGCCACCAACCTGGAGGAGTGGGTATCTTTGACGAATATTGATACTCCCCCTCCTTTTGTGGTTCGGTCCAAGTTTTGGGGCCGAAAAGCATGGTATGAGGTATAACCTGGTAGTGCTGGGGTGCTCTCGGGAGCCTTGAACCAGGTTTCTGTTACTGCACAGATATCGATGTTCTCCATGCTAAGGAGAGTTTCGAAAAGTGCATCTTGAGGTTTAGACTTCTGGCATTGAGTAGCATTACACTTAGTTTCTTATCCCTTGTGATACCTATGGAGGTGGGTTTGTCTTTTGAGCCTTGCCTAAAAAAAGCCAGTATGGGGGTAGCACGAGCCTTTCCCAATATCCGAAAGCCCAGGGTTGACAGGTGCAAGCCATCCCTAGCGAAGCATCGTGGCTTGTCGAGCATGTCATCCCAGGCTGACAGGCATTGGATCTCCTTTGAATGACACCAATACTTAAGCCAGTTGTTGAAATTGATCATCTTGTCTTCATATTGTGGCATCATTCTTGGTGAGGGTAAGATGCTACTCAAGGTCAGGGTCATACCGGCCTGGGCTACATGCTCAGAGAGCTCCTCTATGTCTCTTTTCATGTAGCCCAGGAGGTACGTCTCAGGTCATTCACACCAGCATGGACAATGACTGAGTCATATTTGTACTTGCCTTGGAGTGACCTGAGTGCTTGTGTTATGTGGCGGATCCTAGCGCCCAACAGGCAGCTCACCGTGACCTTCTCCTTGTTCAGCCGGGTGAGCGGGATGTCAGTGTGCCTGACGATAGAGTCACCTATTACAAGTGTATCAGGTGTGTTGTTTAGCCTTAAGGGCTGTGACTGTTTGGCACACTGGCTTTGTGAGCTATGTGTTGCACGTGTTTTGTTTTGGGGTAGCGGTTGCTTGGGTGTCTGCTTTGGAGGTCTCTGCTGCTTAGGCAGATTTTTATTTAGAGCCTCCAAGTATGTTTTTGTGTTTATGTGTTTGGTTTGCTGCCGTGGTAGGTCTATGTGAGACTGGAATTGTAGTGAGTGTGGTTTCCTTCTCCTCCTGACTGGTTATGCCAGTACTGAGTTGATAGAGCTTAGCCTCCAGTTTGGCTATATGGTAGCATCTCTCACATGTGTTGGAATTTGTTGGTAGGAGGCGAGGGTTGTCTGTGTACATGAGTCAGTTGTAACTTTGCCTCAAGATTCCCAGATTCACCAGCTGGACTGGAGAGGAGATTGACAACTGACCTTTGGACATGCTAGAATAGTATTGGGAATTCCTTTATAATTGAAAAAAGGGCCAATGGGGAACAAGGTACTCAAGGGGAGTTTGTGAGGGTGTAGTGCTTTTAATTTTTTAGTGCTGACTTAGTGAGCAAGTGCCAGGTAATTTAAATGCAAAAACGACAAACAGTAACTTTCTTTCAAGTGAAACAAGGAAATAAGTACAGTAAGCAATGCAGATATCACTAGGGATCCACAAAAGCACTGAAAAGCCGCGTTTTAGGTGGAATTAGCATTTCAGGGAAATAACAAGCAAACAAACAACAAGCATACAAACAAAGCTAGATTCAGCAGGCCTGGATCTAGTCTATGCTACAGCAAACAATGTGTACCAATTTCAGTAAGAAGCAGTTCAAATATGCAGGCACTATAAGCCTTTAACCAGAAATTCCCAGCTCAGAAGGGCAGAGTCCAGCCTCTCCTCCCACAAGAGTGCAGACCATGAACCCTCTTAATGTAAAATAACTGGCCTGAAGCCCAAGTGCTTAAACCAGAACTAATACATTTTTAGAATAACAGACACTGAGCCCTCAATCAGCAGTTCCCAACTTAGAAGGATGTAAGCTACCTGTCCTGCCACCACAGTGCAGGCCACAAACCTTCCTATTGTAAAACAACTGGTCTGAAGCCCAAGTGCTTAATCCAAAAGACTTAGAATAATAGCTACGCTTTAATCAAGTTACTACCAAGCAGTAATAAATACAGTTGAATACTTTAAAGAATGCCTGGATTAGTGCTCAAGTTATACAAACAAAGCTAGATTCAGCAGGCCTGGATCTAGTCTATGCTACAGAAAACAAGGTGTACCAATTTCAGTAAGAAGCAGATCATATATGCAGGCACTATAAGCCTTTAACCAGAAATTCCCAGCTCAGAAGGGCAGAGTCCACCTCTCCTCCCACAAGAGTGCAGACAATGAACCCTCTTAATGTAAAATAACTGGCCTGAAGCCCAATTGCTTAAACCAGAATTAATACACTTTTAGAATAACAGACACTGAGCCCTCAATCAGCAGTTCCCAACTTAAGGATGTAAGCTACCTGTTCTGCCACTACAGTGCAGACCACAAACCTTCTTAATGTAAAACAACTGGTCTGAAGACCAAGTGCTTAAACTAAAAGGCTTAGAATGAGTTACACCACGCAGTAATAAATACAATTGAGTACTTTTAAGATGATGCAAAAGCAAAATAAAGTAGGAAGAAACACAAATACAGCAAAAGCAGATAAATTTATTTATTTATATTTTTTTAAGTGGAAAGAGAGAAAGGAAAGAGAGAAAGGAGTAGCAGAAACTAAGCTGATTGGCCTTCTCAAATGTTCTCCCTGTACTGGGTAGAATGAGGTAATGACACTAGACTGGGAGGAGAGTCCCAGATCAAATTTACACTAGGGGCGGGCAACTGCAAGCCACCAACTATAAAAACACTATACCAGGAGGGAGGGAGGGTGGGAAACAAACTGCAGAAATGTTTCTCACAGCTGAAAAGCAGCAGTGAGCCTTTAAATGAAAGTTTTAAACAGCTAAAGGAGCCTCTAGAAAAAGAGTTTAACTGCGACAAGTTATCAGAAACAAACAACCAACCCAACAGATGCTTAATAAAAGTGGACAATTTCCAGTTAATACCTCACACACAGTGAAACTAGCTAGAAAATACACAGTACACAAAGTGCTATAAATTACAAAGAAATAAAGAACAAAATAAACAAAAAACAGGATACTTAATGTTATATATTATAGCTCCGAGTTTCCTCAGTGTCTTTCCTTCGATCAGCTCAGTGTGAAATGGCAGAACACTCACAAATGAACTTCTTAGGTAACAGAAAGTTGAAACCTGAGACAGCTTTTAAGAAAAAAATCTCAAAAGACCCAATGAGGTGCTTAGTCTAAGCTGTAGTCCAGGTGACCTCAGTCAGCCAGTGACCTCAAACAATTCTCTCTCACTGAAATGCCTGTTGGCTTTGGCTAAACCAAGGTGTCCCTGAATATGTGCTCGGACACACAGCCTCCACAAACACTAGGCCCAAATACAAGCCTGAATATGGAAATGCTACAAATATCCCCACTACATAGAACAAACTGCAGAAATGTTTCTCACAGATGAAAAGCAGCAGTGAGCCCTTAAATGAAAGTTTTAAACAGCTAAAGGAGCCTCTAGAAAAAGAGTTTAACTGCAACAAGTTATCAGAAACAAACAACCCAACAGATGCTTAATAAAAGTGGACAATTTCCAGTTAATACCTCACACACAGTGAAACTAGCTAGAAAAATACACAGTACACAAAGTGCTATAAATAACAAAGAAATAAAGAACAAAATAAACAAAAAACGGATACTTAATGTTATATATTATAGCTCCGAGTTTCCTCAGTGTCTTTCCTTCGATCAGCTCTTCCTGGATCATATCCCCCTGTGACAGACTAACGATTATTTCTTTACAGACCCCTAAAGGAGCCTCTAGAAAAAAGAGGTTAACTGCAACAAGTTATCAGAAACAAACAACCCAACAGATGCTTAATAAGAGTGGACAATTTCCAGTTAATACCTCACACACAGTGAAACTAGCTAGAAAAATACACATTACACAAAGTGCAATAAATAACAAAGAAATAAAGAACAAAGTAAACAAAAAACAGGATACTTAATGTTATATATTATAGCTCCGAGTTTCCTCAGTGTCTTTCCTTCGATCAGCTCAGTGTGAAATGGCAGAACACTCACAACTGAACTTCTTAGGTAACAGAAAGTTGAAACCTGAGACAGCTTTTAAGAAAAAATTTTAAAAGAACCAATGAGGTGCTTAGTCTAAGCTGTAGTCCAGGTGACCTCAGTCAGCCAATGACCTCAAACAATTCTCTCTCACTGAAATGCCTGATGGCTTTGGCTAAACCAAGGTGTCCCTGAATATGTGCTCAGACACACAGCCTCCACAAACACTAGGCCCAAATACAAGCCTGAATATGGAAATGCTACAAATATCCCCACTACTTAGAACAAACTGCAGAAATGTTTCTCACAGCTGAAAAGCAGCAGTGAGCCTTTAAATGAAAGTTTTAAACAGCTAAAGGAGCCTCTAGAAAAAGAGTTTAACTGCAACAAGTTATCAGAAACAAACAACCAACCCAACAGATGCTTAATAAAAGTGGACAATTTCCAGTTAATACCTCACACACAGTGAAACTAGCTAGAAAATACACAGTACACAAAGTGCTATAAATTACAAAGAAATAAAGAACAAAATAAGCAAAAAAACAGGATACTTAATGTTATATATTATAGCTCCGAGTTTCCTCTGTGTCTTTCCTTCGATCAGCTCAGTGTGAAATGGCAGAACACTCACAAATGAACTTCTTAGGTAAAGTTGAAACCTGAGACAACTTTTAAGAAAACAATCTCAAAAGAACCAATGCGGTGCTTAGTCTAAGCTGTAGTCCAGGTGACCTCAGTCAGCCAGTGACCTCAAACAATTCTCTCTCACTGAAATGCCTGATGGCTTTGGCTAAACCAAGGTGTCCTTGAATATGTGTTCAGACACACAGCCTCCACAAACACTAGGCCCAAATACAAGCCTGAATATGAAAATGCTACAAATATTCCCACTACTTAGAACAAACTGCAGAAATGTTTCTCACAGCTGAAAAGCAGCAGTGAGCCTTTAAATGAAAGTTTTAAACAGCTAAAGGAGCCTCTAGAAAAAGAGTTTAACTGCAACAAGTTATCAGAAACAAACAACCCAACAGATACTTAATAAAAGTGGACAATTTCCAGTTAATACCTCTCACACAGTGAAACTAGCTAGAAAAATACACAGTACACAAAGTGCTATAAATAACAAAGAAATAAAGAACAAAATAAACAAAAAAAAAAAACAGGATACTTAATGTTATATATTATAGCTCCGAGTTTCCTCGGTGTCTTTCCTTCGATCAGCTCAGTGTGAAATGGCAGAACACTCACAACTGAACTTCTTAGGTAACAGAAAGTTGAAACCTGAGACAGCTTTTAAGAAAAAATCTCAAAAGAACCAATGAGGTGCTTAGTCTAAGCTGTAGTCCAGGTGACCTCAGTCAGCCAATGACCTCAAGCAATTCTCTCTCACTGAAATGCCTGATGGCTTTGGCTAAACCAAGGTGTCCCTGAATATGTGCTCAGACACACAGCCTCCACAAACACTAGGCCCAAATACAAGCCTGAATATGGAAATGCTACAAATATCCCACTACTTAGAACAAACTGCAGAAATGTTTCTCACAGCTGAAAAGCAGCAGTGAGCCTTTAAATGAAAGTTTTAAACAGCTAAAGGAGCCTCTAGAAAAGAGTTTAACTGCAACAAGTTATCAGAAACAAACAACCCAACAGATGCTTAATAAAAGTGGACAATTTCCAGTTAATACCTCACACACAGTGAAACTAGCTAGAAAAATACACAGTACACAAAGTGCTATAAATAACAAAGAAATAAAGAACAAAATAAACAAAAAACAGGATACTTAATGTTATATATTATAGCTCCGAATTTCCTCAGTGTCTTTCCTTCGTTCAGCTCTTCCTGGATCATATCCCCCTGTGACAGACTAACGATTATTTCTTTACAGAACAAACTGCAGAAATGTTTCTCACAGCTGAAAAGCAGCAGTGAGCCTTTAAATGAAAGTTTTAAACAGCTAAAGGAGCCTCTAGAAAAAAGAGTTTAACTGCAACAAGTCATCAGAAACAAACACCCCAACAGATGCTTAATAAAAGTGGACAATTTCCAGTTAATACCTCACACACAGTGAAACTAGCTAGAAAAATACACAGTACTCAAAGTGCTAAATAAATAAAGAACAAAAAGCTTAAAAGCTTAAAAGATTTCATGGTGCCAGAGCCATGACCTGAAGTTAAACGCCAAAAAATGTATAGTCATACCCTTCGGGAAAAACAAGGTACCATATAGGTGGCAATCCACTAAGCACAGAAGAGGTTATCAGGGACCTGGGGACCCAGGTTGACAGTGGCCTTTCTTTTGACACTCACATTGCTAAAGTGATTAGAAAGACCTTCTACATTGCCCACCTGATCATGAAGGGATTCACATCCAGATCTAGTGAGGTCATTGTTCCCCTGTACTCTTCACTTATCAGACCAATGATCGAGTACAATGCCCCATTCGGGATGTATCTCACCCGACATCTGCAGCAATTGGAGAGACCCCAAAAGTTCCTCACCAGAAGGATAAAGGGACTCCAAAATCTGTCATATGCTGCCAGATTGAAGAAACTCCAGCTCTATTCAGTCGCATACCGTCTGCTCAGAGGTGACATGTGCCTGACATACAAGGCTATGTCCAACCCGGAATTAATGGACATGCTCCACCTCAAAAAATCCAAATCCACCAAAACCACTAGAGCAAGCGACTTAAACCTTATCACGGATATAAATAGGACGTGCTGGCGGGATAGATTTATCACTCAGAGACTCCCTATGCTGTGGAATAAAATCCCGGTCCATGTGAGGCAGAGCACCTCGCTGGCTCTGTTCAAGAGAAATCTTGACCTGTGGATGGGAGATCGTAGGTTTACCCCGGGAATCATCTCTGTGTCACTGCTGGACAGAGGCACAACAAACTAATGGGCACAGTATTTTTTCATATAAGGGGTGGCGTAAGCCACAAAACTTTGGGCTAGGCTTATAAATGCCTTAGGGCAGATAGCCTAGTATAAACCTATGAACCTATGAACCTATAAAATAAACAAAAAACAGGATACTTAATGTTATATATTATAGCTCCAAGTTTCCTCAGTGTCTTTCCTTCGATCAGCTCTTCCTGGATCATATCCCCCTGTGACAGACTAACGATTATTTCTTTACAGACCCCTTTTCAGGTTAGGAGACCTGTTTCCCATACATAACGAACTATGGCAGTGTGGAAATGTGGTTGCGATAATACGTAAGTACCACTGGTGGTAGCAAGTGGAGGTACTGAAGCCACAGACATTTACTTTGATTACTTGCTGAAATCTTTAGCATAAAAGAATAAGTCATATATAAGAGATTCTATGGATTTTTTGAGTAAAATAAAAAACATTACAGTGGAAGCAGACAGTATTTTATTAACTATCAATGTGGAATCGTTGTACACAGTGCTCCCTCACAATTACTGTGTAACAACAGCTATGGAACCTTTTAAGAAACATAATCAAGGTACAGAGCCACAACAGCAAAAGTTGAGCAAGCTCATTAATCTTGTACTGGAGTTTAATTTTTTTACTTTCAATGGCAAACACTACAAACTAAAAACTGGTATAGCAATGGGGCTGCCATGGCTCCCAGCATAGCTAACATAGCCCTGGGCAAGTGGGAGGGGGACTGTGTGTTAAACAACACAGACTACATGCAGCATATCACATGCTATTTATGTTTTATTGATGACATCTTTATTGTGTGAGAAGGTGACACCTTGCAGCTTGGAGATCACTTACCTCAATCAAACAACCCCCTTCCTGAAGTTTACCTCTTCCCATAGCTATACTTCAACCACTTTCTTAGATATGCAGATTTCCAAGGACACCAACAATAACAGAATCACCACTGATCTATTCAGAAAAACCGAGTGTTAACTTATTACTCCACAGTAAAATTCTATATCCTACAAAAAACAGGTATAATGTAGTGAAGTCCCAGGGCTATTAGCTAGAATTACCACAAAGATGGAACCATTTTTGAGAAACCTGAACAACTTAGAAAATGATGTTCTAGTGAGAGGCTGTGAAAGTCAGGTATTAAAAAACATCCTGGAACCCATTATAGAACTGAAAAGGACTGAAGCACCTTCACATAACCTCCCCAGAAGGATAATGTTGAGAAATTCCACAGAGAATAACAAATGCAAAAATAGCTACATTATGACATACACTTTGGATTATCACAGTATTAAAAATGTTATTGAAGAAAACTGGGCCATTGTCACAGGAAACCCTTTTCTGATTAACATCTTAGGTGAAGCCCCATCCTTTGTTCACAGGAAGGCCAGGAACATTAGACGTTTTGTTGAATTTAAACCTAGACCATAAGAGAGAAGCACCAAAAGATGTGAAGCTACTTGTACATTTTGTATATTTATACAGCAAGGTGATAGTTTTTAATGCCCTTAATTAAAGAAAATCATTAAGACCAGTGCAGGAGGTGACTGTAACACTACAAAAGTAATTTACAGGGCACAGTGCAATGAATGTGATCCATTTTATGTGGGCAAGACTGTAAATAAACTTAAACGTAGGATTTCATGTCATCTGTCAGTAATCCGCGCTGAATGTAAAAATAATGCACTAGCCAAACACCTTTTTCTTCATAAAAGATACACAGGTGTTAAGTTCCAGATACTGGATCGCATAGACATGGGTGATCTTGAAGGAGACATCCCGAATATTCTGGAGAAACATGAACTCATGTGCCAATTAAAGCTGAACTCTTTTAGGAAGCCTGGACTAAACTACTACTGGAACTTAGAAAATTGCTACATTGTTTACATGACTAATTTTATTTTATTTTATTCTTCCAGTTGGTTTTAAATACCATGTTAAATCAGTTTTAATTCAAATGTATATTTTATTTCCATCATTGTATTTTTTTTTCTTTTGCTTTTTCTTGTTCTTTTTTCCACTTTATTCAGAATGATGCATAATAACAATACTAATTATACAATAATATTTTTTGTAGATAGTTTTTGGGGTTCTTGTACACAGACCTGAACAAGTGTGTTAACAATAGGTTATGAAAACAGAATATGATTTTTACACTGGATTTTTTTACATGCAAAGTGTATATGTATATATTTATATATATTTTTTGATTGCCTGATGGTCTAAGGTTTTTATACATCTCCAGCCTTGTAGTATATTGTCTTAGATAAAATCACAGACTTAATTTGGTTAAATAAGAGGCACCACATCATTATTAATTTTATTTAAAGTAAGTAAGGGGTTATAGTATTATGACAGCTACTAAGTAGGGCAGGACCAGTTCAAATGCCACACACAATAAACCACTCCCTTGCCTGATAAAAAGTGTATATATATATATATATATATATATATATATATATATATATATATATATATATATATATATATATATATATATATATATATACACACACACACACATATATATATATATATATATATATATATATATATATATATATATATATATATATATATATATACACACACACACACACACACACATATATATATATATATATATATACAGTTAGAAAGCTTATGAGGAAACTATTACTCTATTATTTGACTTGGATCACTTGTCTGTCTACTTAATAAAGGATTTTCAACGGGAAATAGACTGCGTACCCTGCATGGATTACTTTTGAACACTTAGTAATTCTGTACAATATTTTAATTATATATTTTTTATTATTTGTTTGACTTAAGATGTGTTTAGGTTTGCTACTAACATTGTCTGATCTGATTAATATACAGTGATTAACTAGATATATATGGATTGAAAATCTTCCACACAGAGAAATTTCTTGCACTTTTTTAAAATATAATATTTGCTAACAGTTGTGTACCTATTATTTTTAGCCTTTTTTAACACCATGGCGATTTTTCTGCTATTTTAACTTTTAAGCAGAGTTAGATCTGTAGCTTTAACAACTTTGTCATTGCAGCCTTTTGCTTCCTTCAACTCTTCTAGTGCATATGTGTACGTATACATGTGTATGTGGGTGTGTGCATGTCTGTATGCTTGTTAATAGTTCTGTACTTTATATGTATTTAGAAAATAGGAAGAAGAGTGTTTTCTCTTCGTGTAATTGCCTGGTGTAATGGACCATATCTGTTTTCCTGTTGGTTCATTGCTGTTTGTTTGCATTTAATATGGACTGAGGTGAAAAGAGCTTTAAAAAGTGCTCTATATGTGGACATAAGACTCCCCTCCAGAAAGATCATGATTTGTGTCTACTGCCTCAGGGTGGAACACTTGAATGTGGGCTGCTCAATACGTAAGTCCTTTAGGCAGAGAATGGTTTGACAGGAAAAATAAACTGGTGATTAAACATTTTCTTCCCTCTTGATCCTGAGGAGGACAAAACAAGGCAAGAAAAAATGCAGAGAGAAAAAGTCCTGGAACAGCTGAGGAAAAGAGAGAAACACAAGAAAAGGAAGTTCAATGAGAAGTCTCGATGTTAAGTTGTCCATCTCGCCTTCGTTCTTGTTGTTTGGTTTTGGAGCCCATCCTCGGCTCTGACTCGGTCATCTTCAATAGCTCGAGAGCTGTTTACTGGCTCGAGGCTACCCCTTATCCCATGATGCCTAACGAAACTATGCAGATCTCCTTTGCCGCTTCAGCTACGAGATGTGTCGTTTCTGGCTCAGGCTAGTATACTTTTGTATATTTCTATAATTATATTTGCTTAAACTTCTTAAAACTAGTATACTTCCACTTATAGTTTTATTCTCTGAGGGTGTTGTTTGTGGATTTTGCTTCTTTCTGTAGTCACTTTTTTTCTTAAGAACTCGTTTAAATTAGAGAGTCCCCCCCCCTCCCTTAGGACAGCCGTTTAACTTAGAGGCCTTCCCTTCCTTTTTTTGTTACTGTATAAAAAAAAAAATCTGGTGTGTTCGTTTAGTAGTGTAGAGATTTTTTTGTCTGTCTGTATTGTGGTACTTGGATTGCGTGTAGTGGTAGAATTATGTCCAAGGATACGAAAGTTTCTGGCTTCAAAAAGTGTGACACATGCTGTCAGAAAATGTCTCTGACAGATGGGCACACTAGTTGCCTTTATTGTTTGGGTGCTGTTCACCTGCAGGACTCATGTTCTGTTTGCCACGCCTTTAGTCCAAAGGTCCTGCAGGAGCGCAAAAACAAATTAATCCTTCAGGGTTTAATGAATCCTCAGGATTCACCGGCAAAGAGTTTTCCAGCCAGTGAAATTCCCTAAATCTGTCAAAACCATCGGCTCCACCATCGGAGCCGACTCCTGTACTGGAACAACTGAGTATGTCAGTTCCGGCTGGCACCAACAAGACAACTCCTCCATCAGTTCCATCAGATGTTTCGGAGCCGTCACTGAGCCATAAGAGACTGAGGTCCCCTTCTTTAGAGTCCATTTACTTGGCGCCTCGGTCACCATTATTGCAAAGTGAACGTAGCCACCATTCTTCACACTCCTCTCGATCCTCTAGGCTTTCGGATCATTATGTGGAGAGAGTAGTAAGTAGGTTGCTTAAGTCACAGGCACTAGCTAAATTACTATCCAACCCACCTCAACAGGTATCGGCTCCAACTGCCTCTATTTCCATTTCTCCTCTGACTCCATTTATCCTTCGGCTCCAATTACCTTGATTGTTCCTTCTATCGAGGAATCTGGACACCAGGTCTCTCTCGTCGGTTCCGAGGAGGGGAGTGGCATCGGACCCTTGTCCGACCTCGTTCTCCCCCTCGGAGCTTCGCCGCAGGTGAGCTCGGCTCCAACATCCGCCTCGGCGCCATCGCCCTTGGTGCGGAGAAAGATTCCTATTTCTTCAGAACCGGAGCTTTCTCTGCCTCGAGGTTGGGATGCCTTCGACATCATGCAGAGTGTGCTGTCCCCCGAAACAGCTCCACTACCAGCTCCATCGGCTCCGTCCCCCATAGTGTCTGTGCCAACCTCTGCTCCTCCTCCAGACCCCAAGCGTAAGGAACCGATGCCCCAGGACACCCCATTGGGTGTTCCCTCTTCTTCCGAGGCCTCCCCTGATCACTCAGAGGAACCCCCTTGGAAGAAGAAGTGCAAGAGGAAGCACATTGACTCCCCTGAGTCTGTCACTTCAGATACAGACTTCAATAAATCGGAAGGGTCCCCGAGGTCCCCCTCTGAAGAGGTTTCCTTTTTGGACATCCTTGAAATGCTTAGGCAGAGGGGGAACTTCACTTCCCTAGCCCCTACCGAGGATGAGTCTGTACTCCTGGATGCATTTGGTTCCCGACCTTCCACCTCCTGGGTTTTTCCTCCTTTCGACACACTTATGTCTGTGGTGGCTTGAAAGGCTTGGTCAGCTCCAGACAATGTGGAACCAACTCCGAGGAGACCTAACAAGTTTATTACAGGCCCCCCAGGATAAGCAATTCCTTTCCAAAGGTGTGCCTGTTGATGCTATGGTGGTAGCAGCAGCCACCAAGAAAGAGTTAACAGAAACCTCTTCATCTGTTCATCCCCCTAACAAAGAGTCTCGGACGATGGACAGATACGGAAAGCGAATGTGTGCTTCAGCGACCTTCTCGATGAGGTCCCTGAACTATCTATGTCATTTTACTCATCTTCAAAAGGATCTCTTGAAAGAGCTTGGAGATGCCCTTCAAGATCCTACAGCTGAGGGAGTACAAGCCAAAGTAGCTTCCCAGCTGATGACTCTTAATTCCATAGTCAACTCCTCCATGAGGCTGATTTCCTATGCAGCTGATGGAGTGAGCAGAGCCACTGGCTCAGGTGTGGCCCTCAGGAGCTATGCTTGGATGCGGCTGTGTCAGTTTGCGGAACCCTTTCAAGCGTCCTTCACCAATACTCCCTTTGATGGCTCCTTTCTCTTTGGGCCTCAGGTGAAAGACACATTGACCAGGTGTGAGCAAGAAGGCAAGACTCTCTCTGCAGTGGGAGTCCGTTCTTCCACTCCCTCTAGACCTTACCCCAAGGGTCAGAAGAGTGGGAAGATGTAGTTCCAGAAATCCCAGGGATCCTTGCCTGACACACGTGGTGATTTTTCTCCAGTGGCAGACCGGAAACAACAATAACAGATGCCGCCCTTGTGGCAGAGGGGGTCTGCAGAACCAGGGTGACAGAGAATCCTTCTCTGGCAAGCCCTTCCAGCATCCCTGAAGGGTTGCCCGGCTGCTCACCTCTGGAGGCAGTCGGGGGAAGACTTTCACTGTACCCAAAAGCCTGGCAAAATTTAACAAGAGACAGATGGGTACTATCCATTATATCCGGAGGTTACAAAATTCCCTTCCATCAATCGCCTTACAGTCAAAAAAGGCCCTTCCAGATGTTCCACCCAATCTGAGGGAGCAAGCAGTCATAGAAGTTTCAAAACAACTAGAAAAAGGAGCCATTCAGGAAGTCGCCGCAGACCAGCTAGGATCTGGAACTTACTCAAGATTCTTTTTGGTACCAAAAAAGATAGGGGACTGGAGACCGATTCTGGATCTCAGCAGACTAAACAAATCTGTACAAAGAGAAAAGTTTCAGATGGTCATGCTGCAGTCCATTCTACCCTTTCTGGGTCAGGACAATTGGATGTGCTCGATAGATCTTGAGGACGCTTACTACTATATCAAGATGGACAGACGCTCCAGGAGATTCCTTCGCTTCCGGGTAGGGCCAGTCATTACCAGTTCAGAGCTCTGCCCTTTGTTCTCACTTCAGCCCCTAGGCTGTTCACCAAGTGTATGGCAGTAGTCACGGCTCACCTGAGGCGTCAAGGATTCCAGGCGTTTCCATATCTAGATGACTAGCTCCTCACTGCTACCACCAGGCATCAACTCTTACAAGCATGGGATTATACAATCACATCATGCACTCAACTAGGCATCACAGTAAATTTCGAAAAATCTGCCTTGTTGCCCTGTCAGTCTATCACTTACATAGGAGCAGAATTAAACACAAGGGAAATGCTTGCAAGATTACCACTGGAAAGAGTTTCCACAATTCGTCAACAAGTGTTAATCCTAATGCAGAGAAAGAGGATTCAAGTCAGATATGTCCTTCAAGCTCTGGGCTCCATGGCAGCTGCCATTCTTCTAGTTCCATTAGCTCTTTTCCACATGAGAATTCTTCAGTGGTTTCTTTTCACACAGTGGTCCTTTCAGCAGCTTCCCATGCCTCACATGATCCTGATTACAGAAACATGCAAAAGGCACCTGTCTTGGTGGATGGACTCCCCACTTGTGTCTCAGGGCAGACCTTTCATACAGCCTCCACCAGTAGCCACAGTGACCACGGACACCTCCCTGATAGGGTGGAGGGGGCATTATCTGGGCAGGACAGTCCAAGGCACTTGGCAAACTCACGAGTACTATCTGCATATCAATGTCTTGAAATGAGAGCCGTTCTTCTGACATTGTAAGCCCTTCAAGACTCTCTTCCTTCTGGAACCATTGCAATTCAAACAGACAACATGTCAGTGGTGTGGTACATCAACAAACAGGGCAGAAAAAGGTCCTACCCCCTGTGTCGAGAGGCACTCAGACTGTGGCAATGGGCAATTTCCTCCCAACGTTTTCTGATTGTGACGCACATCCCTGGGAGATCCAGCGTCATAGTGGACAGGCTCAGCAGAGCTATTCTCATGCCTTACGAGTGGTCTTTGAATCAGGAAGTTGCGGATCTTATCTTCCGCAAATGGGGACAGTCTTGCTATGATCTGTTTGCCACCCCTCTCAACAGCAAATGCAGCAACTACTTCTCCCTTCTTCCGCTTCCAGGTCACATACCCAGAGATGCTCTAGTCCACGATTGGCCTCAGGGTCTCCTTTATGCTTTCCCCCCGTTTCCCCTAATACCAAGACTCGTACAGAAAGCAAAATTGTTGGGTTGCAAAATGAATCCTCATTGCCCCTTATTGGCCTCGACAGATATGGTTTCCATTCCTGCACCCCTACCTTGTCGATCAGCCCTGGATTCTGGACCCGACTCCAGATCTTCTGATTCATCAATCAGGCGGGTTGCATCAATCCCTCCAAACACTCCAGCTTACAGCTTGGTTACTCTAATCCCAACCTTAGCCAGGCTTCCCGGTATCTCCCCAGCAGTCCGTGATATTATCGTTTCCTCACATAAGTCTAGTACGAGAAAAACGTATGCTAGTAAATGGAAACAGTTTTCTTACTGGGCAGAGTCTAGAAATGTGGATCCTTTCTCAGCCCCAGTCCTTGAAATTCTTGAATTTTTAGCACAACTTTTTCAGTCCGGTGCCGCTTCCGCTACTATTAGAGTACAGTTAGAAGCCAATTCAAATTTTCATATCGGATTGTTGAATTCTAACATCATGTCTCATATGCTCTGTAAGACTTTTTTTAGAGGAACATCTCTTCTAGACCTCCAGTGAGAGATCCCCCTCCTCCTTGGGATCTTAATTTAGTCTTAACTTCCTTAATTTTGCCTCCTTTTGAACCAGCAGCATCATGTTCCCTTAAGTTTCTGTCTTGGAAGACACTTTTTTGGTTGCTATCACTTCAGCTAGGCGTGTCTCAGAACTTCAAACACTATATGTTTGCCCTCCTTACCTGGTGTTTCACAAGGACAGAGTTTCTCAGAGGACCAATGCATCCTTTCTTCCTAAAGTTTGCTCAGAGAACAATTTAAATCAATCCATAGATCTCCCAGTGTTCTTTCCCAATCACAGCAACAAGGCAAAATACAAGCTCCTCCAAATGAATGTTCATAAACAATTGCATTTTTGCCTTCATAGAACTAAAGAACTAAGGAAGTCAGACCAGTTATTTCTTTCTTATGCCTTCAACAAACAAGGCCTCCCAGTTTCCAAGGTAACCTTATCCAGATGGTTATCTAATACTGTTACCTTTATTTACCAGTTACAAAATAGAGTTACCAGCTAAACCAAAAGGTCATTCTACCAGGGCATTAGCCACCTCCATAGCTTTTCAGTTTAGGTTGCCCATCGATTTAATCTGTGCAGCTGACACGTGGGCAAACCCTCATACCTTTATATCTCATTACAAGGTGGATATGGTCTCCTGGAGAAGAGCTGACTTTGGTTCCACTGTTCTGTAGAGTCTGTTCCAATGAGCCACCCAGGATGTTAGGTGCTAGGGACGCTGTCCCAAACAGCAAGAACGAAGGTGAGATAGACAACTTAACATAAAAAAGTTATGTACCTACCATAACGTTCCATGTTAGTTGTCTTCATCTCGCCTTCCTTCTTGCGTCCCTCCCATCCTCCTTCCCCTGGTCTAGTGGACTGAGAGGAGTTCTTGTTTTCACTGGCTGAGTATTTTTTCCTTATTGTTGTTCTGGCCAGGTTTTTCGTAACCTATTCTATAATTAGATGCATTGAACAACCAGTTTTTAGATAACTGGTTTTCTCAACTTATGTCTGGGATTAGCTATTACAAACGTGATCTGGGTAGCTTTTGCTAGGCATCATGGGATAAGGGGTAGCCTCAAGCCAGTAAACAGCTCTCGAGTTATTGAAGATGGTCGAGGCGGAGCCGAGGATTGGCTCCGAACCCAAACAGCAAGAAGGAAGGCGAGATGGAGACAACTAACATGGAACGTTATGGTAGGTACATAACTTCTTTTTCTTCAGCGACCAAAGTTTTGAGGCAACATTCCCTTTCAAGATCAGATCTGGAGCCACCTGCGTCAGCACTGATCCCCTCAGAGCTCATCTTAATAATAAATGAGTCACCAGCAAGGCAACTAAGTAAGCATTCTTCATAGCAGGACCATTCCTGAGTCCCATCCTGACCAACTCCAGTGTCCTCTATATGGTCAGTTAGGTCCATAAGAAGTGCTTCTGCGTTGGAACTGGATTGGATGATGAGTGCATTTCTGAGGATGCAAATATATATGGATGTCATTCCTCCCCCCTTGTTACAGAGTATGGAAAGACAGGTTCTGCTTCCTCTATTTTTGCTCCTTCTCTGGCCTACATCTTGGAGGCAGTATGCAATGAACAATCAATCAAGCCATAGCCTGTTTCTTTGGCAATAACTGGTACTTCTGTCTCAGCACAAGAGTCCGTGGATCCATCCACTGAACTACAAGTTTTATGGAGCTGAGTGAAACTCTGTCACACCAACTCGATGCTGAGTACTCAACACTGTTCTTGGAGCCACCCTTAGTAGCTTCATGTTAGGACTTGTGCTCCTTGGCCTTTGAGGCATCAGGGCCAGTCACCTCCTTGAAGCATTCTACTGTGTCAATTTTGGGGCACTTCCCTTCAAGTAGTTATCCATTCTTTGGTGGGATGGTATCTGAGCCAGAGATGGGTTTCTTGAATCCAGCAGACATTGGATTCATTTACATGGTCATGGGGAGGATGATGTATCTCCTTCGAGACTTGATTTTCAGCCTTCACAGCTAATCCTTCCATCCCTACACCTCTGCTGTTGCTCTGCAGCCCTCTCATCCATCCTCGGGTCAGAGTCGAGCCTTAAGTCTCAAAAAAAAAGGGTGGACCCAAACTCTTGACACAGTCATCTTAGGACTCAGGCAACCCACCATCTGATGTACCAAGAAAGACAAGATGCAAAAGGAAGCATTTAAACTCCCAGTCATGATTCTAGCATCTTTGCAGTTAAGAGTTCTTAACTACACCCCACACATATGAGCAGACTTCAGAAGGACCTAGCCAAGTAGGGATTTGAAACTCTGAAGAAACTGTTTACACTCGACTCAAGGGAAATTACCTTAAATATGATATACAATATTACCAATCTCTTCATGTAACTCATGCATAATGCAGCTGCTGGAGCAGCCTGGTCAGCTGGCACAGGCATCTGTATGAGGTGTCTTGCCCTGATACCACTTATGCAACTTTGCACACAGTTTCAGAGTGTTTTTCACTGATGCCCCATATGACAGATCTTTATTTGGCCTGACTGTTAAGGAACATGTGCAGGTGTGAGCAGGAAGGGAATATTTTTTCTGCTCAAAAAACAAAAAATTATTTCTCGAACAGTGTAAACGCCACTTGTAAACTTAAAAAACACTGTATAGCCTTTTCAGTAGAATGCAGAAAAAAGTTCACCAGGAAATAAAAAAAAGATAAATCACAAGTCCATTGTTTAAGCGCTTTTGTCCATTTATTAAAGGAACTTCAATACTTAGTGCATTAAAACCAATTAATTTATATAGATACATCAATTATCACATCAACCAATCAGAAACACCACAAATTTAAAAAACAAAAATACAAAAACTACCTATTAAAAATGTTGTAAAATATACACCGTATATTTATACAATGATAAAAATGGCTTATCAAGGGCATAAAATAAAACCACCACCAACTTGTGTAATCAAAAACGTCTGGCTCTTAATCTTAAAATGATAACATTAATTGGTATGTTATCACGTATACCAGTAGGGTGGGTGGCATTCAACTTCATTTGCCAAAACAATTCCCTTTTCTCCAAAAATGCCTCCCAGTCACTCCCTAGGACATTCCATGAAACCCTTTCCAGAATGAAGAATAACAATTTTTGAAAGCCTTGAATTCTATACTACATTTATATAGAGAATTTCTTTCTTCTTCTCTCATAATGGCATATAGATGTTCATAAGGGTCCCTATTAGCATCTCGAATGCTGATAATATCGAATTTGATATTGTCGCATCAAGAATGGCGAAAGGGCAGAACATCGAACGGGTAAACGTAAGGGGAGATTTCCGTTTACCTCAATGTAGTGCAGTCTCGAAGTTGATATATTTAAGTAGTGGGGGGCGCAGGGAGGCTTGCTCGGAAATCTCAACACCGATCACAAAAGATTTTGAAGGCAGCATTTTAGTAAATTTGAAATTTGGAAAATGTCAACTTTACTGAAATGTTGCACTTACGGGCAACATTAACAAACACTTTTGCAGGGGGGCAAGCCTCCATGCACCCCCCCATGAGAGGGGCAGCACCCCCCACACCCCCCTACTTATATTTACAAACTCTGAGATTGCACTACAGTGAGGGAAAGGGTACATTTCCCGATCCCCATTATAGTGTGATCTGCACCGCAATGTCACACCTTACGACAGCGAATGTTCACTGTTGTAAGGTTCAACATTGTGGCATTCGTAATTTCAGTTCGGCCAAAGGCAGTTTCACACAAATGCTATCAATAAAGTGATTGTAAGCCTATATATATATATATATATATATATATATATATATATATATATATATATATATATATATATATGGTTTACTATTGGAATTGCGAACGGCACTTGGGCGACAGTTAGATAGTCGAACATATAAGGTCGTAAACAAGGATGTCGAAGACAAAATAATCAATCTAGGAACGGTTTTAACATGGGTCGAGGTAGGGAAGATGTTTGTAGTAGGGAATAATACTGAACACCTACCTCGACCCATGTTAAAACCATTCCTAGATTGATTATTTTGTCTTCGACATCCTTGTTTACGACTTTATACGTTCGACTATCTGACTGTCGCCCAAGTGCCGTTCGCAATTCCAATAGTAAACCTATATATATATATATATATATATATTTTTTTTTTTTTAATTTGAGATTTCTTCTGTCCACTTAGCCTTTTTTTCCCTTGTTTATCCATCTCCCTTACAGTTTGGTTTTCTTTTCTACCATCGCTGGTAGTTCTTTTCTTCCTCAGCTAGTTCTTTCTCACTTTCTTTCGATGAGTGAGTGTGCTGTTTTTATCTTGCAGTAGTCTTTCCTTACCATCATTGCCAGTACTTTCCCTCTCCCTACCCTTGTTTGGGTAGTCTAGGCCTATCATTGTTGGTAACTTTCCTTTTCTTCTGTGTGCATGTGTGTGTGACTGCTGTCTGTTGACTCTGTTTTTTTTTTTTTGCCATAGTCAACATGGTGGATAAATCTAAAGAGGTCACAGGCTTTAAACAATGCCAGGGTTGTGGAAGGAAGATACCCAACTCTGATGGGCATTCTTCTTGTGTGTACTGCTTGGGCGCAGCACATCTTCAGCAAGACTGTAAAATTTGTTGAGTGTTCAGTCACAGGGCCCTAGTAGAAAGGAAAATCAAATTTATTCTAAAAGGTCTAATTAAATCCTCTTTTGAGGAGGCTCTGTCCAAGTCCAACACATACTCACCTTCTTCTCCCTCTAAATTTGAACTTGGGCATAAGAGGAGTCATTTGGTGCATGTGTCCCCTTCGGCTCCAGGAGCCAAAAAGCACAAACCTTCAGCTCCCACTGCTCCAGCAGAAGCGAAGACTAAAATCAAAAAACTTATGGAACCAACTTCCTTGGCACTGTCTACCATAGCTACCTTGTCACTGCAGATCTCGGTTCTGGTCACCTCAGTACTGACATCATTGGCTTCCCTGTTGGTACTGACTCCACCTGTAATGTTTCCAAAAATTTTTGAATCCATGCCACCCTTGGTGCCGAAACCAAATATAATTAATATACGCAGGACAAGATATTCTCCTTCTATTGACCACTTCGTGGGACAGCTTCCAAGTCTGTTCATAGATAGACCAGAATCCCCTTCAGGCTTCTCTGTCCATTCCTCCAGGAGTCTGACTGAAGTCGAAGTTGTGAGGTTGGTGGATCAGTTCCTAGTGGCTAGGGGTCTTTCTGTATCTTCCCAGACCCCACTCCCTTCTGGATATGGGGCTTTTTCTCCCAGGACTACGGCAAATTTTCCTCCTCTAACCTCATCTTAGGCCTTAGAGCTTATGATTCTGATTACTCTGGTTCCATCTGTTCTGGTGCCGACAGCATTTATCGCTTCGGTTCCAGGATCCGCATTGACTTCCTTGGTTCCATTTGAACAGATGGACTCCCAGGGTTGTGGCTCTGCTGGCAGGTCTGAAGGTTCCGGCTTGGCACCAGTTTTTCTTTGGGGTCACCCTTGACTCTTGGAGCTTCAGCTGATGTGGGCTGTTCCTTGGCTTCTGCTTTGGGAGTAGGTTTCTCGGAGCGGGATGTGACCTCAGTTCCGAGGTTGTTGTTCTCAGTTCTGAGCTCCCATCCCTTTTCTGGGGGACCTGCCTTCCAGGTAATGGAGAGGGAATTGCCTCTGCAAGATCTCTGCTGGCCCCTTCCATATCAGAGTTTTATCCCAGGAACCCCTCTCGCTCATATCTGTCATCAACCTCCCCGCCCAGGCAGCGACCACAAAAACTGCAGGAACCCCCTGCACTGGGCTCTTCTTCTTCTGAGTTCTGCTCAGAGAGTCCCGCTCAGGAGCCACCTCGGACAAAAGATGTGTAAGAGGAAACAGATTCCCTTGAGGAATCTGCCACAGAAGACACGGACTTCTATGATGGGGAGGGTTCCCGCCAGTCACCCCCAGAAGATGTCTCCTTTGGAGACATTATAGTATTTCTGAAACAGGGGTGACTGGAAGCCCAAAAACCCTACCTCTCAGGAGTCGGTGTACCTTGAGCCTTTTGGTGCTTGCACATCTACTTCTTGGGTGACCCCTCCCACTGATGATCTTATTAAATTTATCGTGCAGAGGACTTGGAAGGCCCTTGACACTGTAGAGCCAATTCCCAGGAGACTGGACAAAATTCTCTCAGTTCCAGAGGACCACCATCATTGGGCTAAGGTTTTAGCAGTAGATACCATGGTGGTTGTGGTGGCCAACAAAATGGAACTGGTGGAAGAGAAGTCCACTGTTCATCTCCCTAATTGGGAGTCCAGAGTGATGGTGAGATTCAGAAAGCAGGTGTATGCATCATCGGACCTTTGCTTTAAGGTTCTTGAATTTTATGGGACACCTTACTTGGCTCCAGAGGGATCTTATCAAGGAGTTATCCGACCCTTGCAGGAGCTGTGTCCGAGGAGGTCCTAGATAAAGTGGTCTCCAAGCTAGCTACCCTGGAGTCTATTTCCAACTCGTCAATGAGCTTCATTGCGCATGCAGCCGAAGGGACGACTAGGCCAGTGGGTTCCGGTGTTGCCATAAGGCGTCACGCCTGGCTGTGCTTGTGTGAGTTTGCGGAGCCATTTTAGTTTTCTTTTATGAATACTCCTTTTGACAGATCTTCCTTATTTGGCCTAAAAGTCAAAGAAACATTAGCCATGTGCAAGAAAGATGGAAAGACCCTATCTGCAGTGGGCATATGTTTTTCTGTTCCCCAACAGTCCTGTTCTAGGAACCAGTGGAGTGGTTTTCATAACACACATGGTGGTGGCTTCCCTTGGGGCAGAGTGGGGAGCTGCATCGGAAGACACCAACACTGTGGCAGAGGTGGCCTGCAAAATCAGGGTTCTAGAGAGTCTTTCTCTGGGAAACCCTACCAGTGGTCCTGAAAGAGGGCCCGATTGCTTACCTCTGGAAGCAGTCGGGGGAATATTCTCTTTGCACTTGAGGGCCTGGTGGCAAATAAATATTTGTGTGCAAATGATTATTGCCAGAGGTTACCACATTCCCTTCACTCTCATTCTAAGATCAAGAAGAAGCCTCCCCAATGTTCCACCCAATCAGAGGGATCAAGCAGCTCTGGAAATGCAAAAGCTGCTAGAATAAAGAGTCATCCAAGAAGTCCCACCAGACTGGATAGGATTCAGATTTTACTCAAGGTTCTTTTTGGTGCCAAAAAAGACAGGAGACTTCAGACCAATTTTGGACCTCAGCCTTCTGAACATGTTTGTTCAGCAAACAAAATTCTGGATGGCCACAGTAGAGTCTATCCTACCCTTCTTAGAGGAAGATGATTGGATATGCTCTGTAGATCTTCAGGACACATATTACCACATAAAAATGGACAAGTGCTCCAGAAGATTTCTCCACTTTCGGCTAGGAGCCAGTCATTTTCAGTTCAGAGTGCTGCCCTTTGGCCTCACCACAGCCTCCAGGGTGTTCACCAAGTGTTTGGCAACAGTGACAGCTAACTTGAGACTGCACAGATTCTGGGTGTTTCCATATCTAGACAACTAGATCATCACTACTTCCACCAGGCATCTACTGCTTCAAGCAACAGATTTCGTTCTTCACCTGTTTGCTCACTTGGGCATTACACTGAACCACTCAAAATCTTAACTAGGTCCAACTCAAGATGTAGAGTTCATAGGAACCTGTCTAAATACTACCACTTGTACAGCTTCCCTTCCTCTAGACAGGCTACAAAAAATAAGATCCCAAGTACAAGCCATTCTTTCCAACAGCAAGGTATCTGCACTCTTAGTCCTTCAAGCCTTAGGGTCCATGGCAGCTGCCATTACCTTAGTTCCACTATCAAGATTTAACATGAGACTACTACAGTGGCTTTTGGCATCCCAATGGTCCATCCTGACCCATCCAGTGACTCATTCCATTTTAATTACCAGTCGTTGCAAGAAAGACTTCTGGATGGAATCCGAGGAAATTCTATTAGGCTGTCCCTTCGTTCCACCTCAACCCAAGGCCATAGTGACCACAGACGCCTCCCAGATGGGAGGGGGGGGGCATTATCTGGGAAGAACAGTCCAAGGCACCTGGCCCTCGATGGAGGCCAATCTGCATATCAGTGTTTTGAAACTGAGGGCAGTGCTCTTACCATTGCAAGTTTTCCAAACTTTCCTCCCTCTAGGAACAATTGCAGTTCAATCAGGCAACATGTCAGTAGTTTGGTACATCAGCAAACAGGGTGGAACCAAGTCTTACACCCTGTGTCAAGAAGCTGTTAGTGTGTAGCAATGGGTGATATCTGTTAGCAGTGCACATCCTGGGGAGCAACACGATAGCAGACAAACTGAGCAGATTTATTCTCTTGCCTCATGAGTGGTCTCTCAATCCCAGAGGGGTGAAGGAGATTTTCCATTGCTGAGGCCAGCCTTGCTGTATTCGCTTTGCATCAGCCATGAAGAACAAGTGTAGCAGCTGCTTTGCCATAATCCCCCCTCAGGGGGAGTCCCTGAGAGACCCTATCCTTCACGATTGGCCCTTGGGACTATTCTATGCCTTTCCCCACTTTCCACTGATTCCTCTGATCTTAATGAAAGCTAGCAGGTTGAGAAGCAAGGTGATCCTCATTGCGCCCTTTTAGCCACGACAAGTCTGGTTCCCTTTTTTGTGGAGTCATCTAATTCACTGTCCATGGATTCTGGACCCAGTTCCAGATCTTCTGTCTCATCTACAGGGATTGGTGCGCTCCATTCTTCAGAACCTCAAGCTTACAACTTGGCTTCTTCAATTCCATTAGTTGGCAAGCATAAAAATTTCTCCAGTCAAAAATTCTTATTAGCTTCCATTACATCTTTCACCAGGAAACTTTACCACAGTAAATGGAAAATATTTTCTATTTGGGTACACAATAATGGACATAACCCCTTCTCTTTACCAGTTGAAAAGATATTGGAATTTTTAGCTAAGCTTTTCGGACAAGTAGCTTCTACTTCTACTATTAAGGTGCAACTAGCTGCTATTTCCACTTTTCACAATGGCTTGCGGTTGAAACCACCATTTAAATACCCTCTACCTCCTTGGGATCTGACTATAGTTTTGCAGTCTTTTGTTACTTCCCTCTTTGAACTGGTGGCTGCCTGTCACTTAAAGCTTCTTTCATGGAAGACCATTTTTCTGATAGCCATTACCTCCACCAGAAGGATTTCCCAAATACAAGCACTATCTTCAAAACCCCCACATTTGATTTTTCATAAGGACAGGGTTTCGCCAAGAACCAACCCATCTTTTCTTTCTAAGGAGGTCTCAGAAACGAATATTACTCAAACTATTGACTTACCTGTTTTCTTTACAAATGTTTTCAACAAAGGTGAGTATTGCTTACATTTGCTGGATGTTCACAGGCAATTGCATTTTTACCTCAACAAAACTAAAGAATTTAGAAAATCGGATCAGTTATTTATCTCCTTTTCTGGTCCATCTCTGGGGAAATCTGTTTCAAAAGTCGCCTTGTCAAGGTGGTTTAGAGACTGTATTACTTTCATGTACAATAAAAAGAATCTGCAATTACCAGCGCCAGTGAGAGTGCATTCTACTAGGGCAATAGCCACATCTGCTGTTTTCCATTCCAAGGCTTCCATCGATGAAATATGCAGAGCAGCAGCATGGGCTACTCCACATACCTTTATCACTCCTTGCAAATTGTGTCAGGTCTCCAAGGGAAGAGCATCCTTTGGCTCTGTGGTTCTCAGGAATATCCTTCCATAAGGCCACCCAAGATCTAAAGTAGCTGAGGACTCTGTCCAAAGGTCAAGGATAAATGAAGATTGACATCAGATAAAAAAGGTATGTACTTACCATAAGGTTAAATCTTTGTTGTCGATCTTTATTTATCCTTGGCACCTCACCCTCCTTCCCCCTCCTGCAGACTTTTTGGATGATCAGACGCTTGTACTGATAACTTTATCAGGTTTGACCTTGGACAGCTATGGCTGCTAATGGATTAATGGCTGGCTTGTTAGAGCATTTGACTGAAAGTGAATGTTTTGGGGCAGTCCGATAGGGTGACCGTAGTCCTGGTGATTATGTCAATGAACTTAATCAACACAATGGAGGGCAGAGCAGTTTTGGAATGGGGAGATGCGAATGATGGATCAGTCCAGCATACTGCTATGGGGAATGGAGGTCATTCAGATTTAGTAGCACATGGAATTGGTACAGTTTCATTTGGAAAGTACAGAGATACATTTTCCAACTGGTTTCGCACATGGGATTGATGCAATTTCAGCTGGAAAGTGCAAAGATAAATTTTCCAACTGGTTTCAACAAAAGCCTTCTTTCAAATGTAGTAACTGTTTAGGAAAAGTGATTCTTGAGGTGACGCTTTGTTTAGCTGGCAAGATTAAAGTCTTTGAAAGACTATTATTACGATATAAGAATTTGCAGCTGGGCAATTTATTTTTTGAGGAATCTGTTACTTTAGGGCAAGTCCCTAAAGGCATAGGATTTTGGAAGTACCCTAATGGGCTTGTTGTAGTGGGATGTGTACTGCATGTTGATTTAGTGGACTTTTTTTTTGATTGAATGAGAATTAAATATGTCTGATTTAATTAATGAAATCAACAGCATTCAAAAGAAAATTGTTGAGGATTTACTATTTGATGTGTGGTCTACAAATTATGACAATGTTTTTTTTTTTTTAAGTTGATGTCAAAGGTGAGAATAATTTAAAAAGAAAAGAAACTGGTTCATGATAAAATGTCTTATCAAAGTAAAAGGGCTTACCCCATCCCTAACTGGCAGGGTAATCTTGGGGAATATTGAAGTTTGACACACTGAACCATTGATGAACTACAATGACAATGACCCCAAGGCAGGTAACACCTTGAGGTTAGGGACAATGGTACTGTTAATGATAGTGTTTTGGACCCTCTACCACCTATTGGAATGGGAGAATTTCCCTCTTTACCAAGGAAATCACCTCAACTACATAATCTGGTTGGGGGGGGGCTTGAACAGGTTGGTAGAAGACTGTCGGCACAATTACAATCACCCCATTTACAAGGGGAAATGGAAAAGAAAGAGAAAAATGAAGAGCAGGTGAGTAATGGGCAGGATGGTACAGGTTTGAAGGAATTAGGAAGCATTGTTCAGGAGACGAGTTGTTTTAAGACTTAATTACAGTGATGCTGATATTACCCAAGAACACTTTGAAATTTTAAGAGAGGGCTTACTTTTGTCCCTAGCTCATCATTTGATATGGTAGACAATTTACTGCAATTTAAAATGTTTATTTAGAAACTGAATTTGAAGTTACTATGTGGTGAGGCTGTCAATGAATCCACTGACATTAAACATAAAAGTACTTTTAATCCACCTTTGGTCCCCCCATTAATGTTTTTTGAGAGAATGTGTGAAAAGGAGATAAAGAGGTTGGAAAAAAAAGAATGTTAAGAAATATTACAATTTGCTGTATGTGCAGAAAGTGGTATGGTACTCCTTAAGGAACAACAAAGATTTTAGGATCGTGAAGTCTGATAAGGGGGGAGGGGTTCTGTTGATGAATTACTTTGATTACTCCACAAGGATGACTTTATACTTGAACAATGAAGTATATTATGAACTTAGTTCTATTAATAAGGTTAACTGGTTGTATAACAAGGTTGCTCAAGCCCTGAATGAATTCAGAAGTGATGGGGCAACTGAGAAGGTGGAGAAAATTTTTCTTGTAGTTAAAAAATACAAGTATTTCCACTATTTTTGGTATCTTGAAGGTGCATGAAGATGTACTTGACCCACTAATGAGGGTGATTGTGGCATCTGGTGGGTTGAAAACTGAACCACTTGCAAAATACACAGGTTGCTTAAAACTTTTTTAATGAGAAAAGATATGTATTTAAAGATTCATGGTATTGCTTGGAACAAATGAGCAAATTAGAATTTGATGATACTGTTGTTTTTGTGACCATCAACATACAATATCTATTTTTGGTGATACCCTATGATGTAGGTTTGGATTGGTTTGGTGAGGCATTATTTTTGGGTACAGGTTTTGAACAGGTTAAGATACAGTTGTTGATTAATTTAATGGAGATGTTCTTATATTACAACTTTGCGCACTTTGAGGGAAAATACTATAGGCAGATTAGAGGAGTAGCCATGGGTGCAGCAGCTGCCCCCATATTGGCAAGTATAGTATTGTAGTATAGGGAGACAAATTATGTTTTTAAAGCTGAATTTTGAAAATATGTAGTGGGTTATTATAGACATTTTGGATGATGTTTTATTAATCTGGAAAGGATTTACTAATACATTAGGGGAATTTTTTGAGTACATGAACAACACCGTTGAATCTTTGAAATTCACAATGAATTTTGATGGTCAAGTGATTTTCTTTGATTTCTCTTTGACAAAAGATACGGATAATGGTAGATTTGTTTCTAGTATTTGTAGAAAAGAGACATGGTCTAACATTTATCTGCAGTTTGAAAGCACTCGCCCTTTGTGGCAAAAGTGCAACCTTTTTAAGGGGGAGTTGGTACGTATTTCAAGAATGACTTCTGATGACAAAAAGTTTTTAATGGAGATTGATAAACTAAAGGAAATGTTTTTTGAAAGAGTATACCTGGACTGGTTATTGGAACAAGCTATTAGTCAAGTTCTTAGTGAAAGACAGGGACGATTTAAACACATTTTAAATGGAGAAGTATGTAATATAAGCAACAGCAATAACCGACACAAATGTGATTTTAATTCAGCTATGGTCCTAACTTATAACAGTTAGGATTCTGAGCTACAGAATATTATTTGCAGGAACAGAATTGGACTGGTGTGTTTACTGACACTGACCTACTAAGGAAATTAGGTGAACAGCCGAGGTTTGTGTATAAAAAAGGGAAAAATTTAAAAAGTGTCTTTGAAATGTAGGATAGTGGTAGAAAAGATGAAGTAAGAATAGCTAGATGTGGAGCATGTTCACACTGTCCTTATATTTATGAAGCTACAGATGTTAAGGTATACTGTTTCCCAGGGACAATAAAGGGTAATGGTAGATTTAACTGTAATATGGAGGGTGTTGTTTACCTGGCTAAATGCTCAAGCTGCAAGGCATTCTATGTAAAGAAAACTTAAAGAGCTTTGAGGCAAAGGGTTTATAAACATCTATACGCCATTAGGAGAAAGTATGAAACAAGTGCCCTGTATAAACATAGTATAGAATGTAAGGTTTTCAAAAAAAATGTATTCTTCATTTTGGAAAGGGTTTCACAGAATGTTCTGAGAGGTGATTGGGAGGCATTTTTGGAGGAAAAGGGATTGGTTTGGCAGCTTAAGTTGAATGCCACCCACCCCTCTGATATAAATGATAAGATATTGATTAATGGTAATTTAAGATTAAAAGCCAGACGTTTTTCATTACAGAAGTTGCTGGTGGTTTTATTTTATGGCCTTGATAAGCCATTTTTTATCATTGTATAAATAAACGTGTGGTGTATATTTTACAACATTTTTAATAGGTAGTTTTTGTATTTTTGGTTTTAAAATTTGTGATGTTTCTGATTGGTTGATGTGATGATTGATGTATGTGTATAAATTAATTGGTTCTGATGCACTAGGTTTCTGATGTTCTGTAATAAACGGACAAAAGCGCTTAAACAGACTTGTGATTTATATTTTTTTTTACTTCCTGGTGGACTATTTTCTGCATTCCACTGACAAGACCATATAGCTTTTTTTTTAAGTTTATAATATTTTATATGTTGGAGTGAGTTTTGATAATCCCCAAAGACCATGCAACTGGACACAAAAAAGGCCTAAGTCTCTGTACTTCCAAAAATCAAAGCTCTTTCCCTTTGAGTGGCCTAGGCAGAGGCGGCCTTTTTAAGGGATGCAGACCCAGAGGTCGTAGAGGTCCAGTGAACTGGCAGCATGCAGAACCAGGGATATCACTGGCCATTTTCAGACCGCCAGCAGTCTCATCCCTGAAGGGCTACCCAACTGCTCCCCTCTGAAGGCAGTCAGAGGTCGTATATCATTCTATGTCTCAGTGCTGTGGCCATCATGTGGGGTACTTGAGTGAGAGGGATAAAATTCAGAGGCTGTTGTATACCCTTTCCCTTCCCCAGCAGTCTCAGTGGCCACTCCCAGATGCACCACCCCACCAGTTTGAAGCAGCTGAAAAGGAAATTTAGTCCTTAGTAGAAAATAGAGCCATTTAGAAGGTCCCACCAGACCAACCAGTGTCAGGGCACTACTCATGATTCTTTTTGGTTCCAAAAAAGAACAAGGATCTGGAGCCAAACTTGGACCCAAGTTACCAAAACACATTTGTGAAAAAGACCTCTTTCAGAATGTTCATGGTGCAGTTAATTCTGAAGTGCCTATGGGAAAACAGCTCTTATCTGCCCTGTGGACCTCCAGGATGCATATTTACACTTCAGGATTGCTCTGGAATCCAGGAGTTTTTTTTTTTGTTTGTTTGTTTGTTTCTGAGTAGGAGATAACCAATATCCACTCAGGGCTGTGCCCCTTGGTCGCAGCACGGCTCCCTTGGTGTTCACCAAGTGCATGACTGTGGACACAGCCCATCTTCAGCTTTAGGGAATGATCGTGTTGCCATACTTAGATGATAAGCTTCTTACTGCCACAACAGTGGAATGTCTGTGGAGATCCAGGGATCACCTTCTCTGGATTTGTCTGTCTTTGGGTATCACAATCAGTACTGCAAAATTGCTAGTAGAACCAACTTATACCATTCACTTTATCGGCTGCCATCTGGACACTGTTCGGCATATAGTCTATTTATCCATATAAAGACTGCAGACTCTACACAAGGCAAACCAAGATCTTCACTGAAACAACCACCCCAGCTTATTTGGTTCCGTGAGTCCAGGGTCTTATGGCTTCTTGTATTTTGATGGTTGAGTTTGTTTGATATCACATGAGGGTGTTACACCGGTTACTACGGAATCAGTGGTCTCTATTGATTCACAGTATCAGCAGCCCCATCATTCTTACTAACACTTGTAGGAATTATTCATTTTGTTGGATCTCTTCCCCACTTGTCCGGGCTGGAACTTCATTTGTACTTCCACCTCCAACAGCAGTATTTGCCATGGATAACCCTTTTTTGGGTTGAGAGGGGCATTTTCAGGCAAAGATGGCTCAAGGTGTTAAATGCTTAGGAGGCAAGTCTTCTCATCAGTATGTCAGAGGTGTGGGCTGTACTTGCAGCTTTGCAGGAGCTCCAGGATTTCCTCTGTCAAGGTGTGATTTCCATTCAAGCCAACAACACGACAGTGGTGTGGTACATTAGCAAGCAGGGTGGGACCAGATCCTACCCCTTGTGTTGGGAAATGATGAGAATGTGGCAGTGGGAAATGAGCTTGCATTGCTTTCTGATAGCAAGGATAAATCCAGCTGCAGTGTGGACAAGCTCGGTAGAACAGTATTCATTCTTTACAAGTGGTTTGCCAATCCAGTAGTGACTCAGGCAATCTTCAGCCATTGGGGCAACCATACTGACATCTCTTTGCATCTGTGCCCAACACCAAGTGCAGCATCTACTTTGTCTTGATCCCCCAAGAAGGGCAGTCCACAAAAGACTGTCTACACAAACAGTGGCCTCCTGGGATTCAGTGCAATTATTCACCAGTCCCTCTAATACCATAATGTTTGCAGAATGTCCTCTGGTGCAAAGCAGTGGTTACCCTTGTTACCCCTTTCTGTCCCAGACAAATTGGGTTCCATATGATAAGGTCTCAAATTTAGAAGCCACATTTGTTTCTGGATCCAGTACCAGATCTTCTGCCCATCCATTTTTGAAGTTTCACCCAGATCTCCAGAATCTGAAATTAACAGCTTGTTTTTCCAGTTCCAATAATGACCATAAACCCCACTTTGTCTCAAGATGCTATTATGATACCTTCAGCTTCCTAGAAAGACTGCACAAACGGTCTGCTGTAGTAAATGAAATAGTTTTGCTTAGTGGGTGACATCTCATCATATCAATGTTGCTTCAGTTGCAGATGTCTTATAGTCTTTAGCAATTCTATTTGATGTAGGTACAATCTTATTTGATGCAGGTACCAGTTTCTAGACAATTAAGGTCCCACACAAAACTCCTTGGAGTCATTATTGGAGTCATTATCGATGACAAATTAAAATTCAATCAACACATACAGCAATGTATAAAGAAAACACATCAGAAATTAGGTCTGTTATACCGAAACAAAAAATATCTCAGTCCCGAAGCTAGACTCACCCTAGGACAAGCACTCCTCCTCCCCTCACTCCTCTGTGCTGCTCCAGTTCTCACAAATATCCAAAAAACTACCCTGAATAAACTCCAACAATCCTACCACAAAATAGCCAGATTCATCACCAACTCCCCAAACAACACATACCACTGCATTGCTTTGAAGTCTCTACAATGGCTAGAACTCCCACAACTACTACATCTCTATCAATTTCACATGTTGCACTCTGTGCTCTTTAAACTATCCTACTGTCCATCCTTATCTCTCCTTGCTCTGTCTACACCCCATCTCGACCCCTCCACATCTGTAATCAACAATTGCTTGATATTTCCACTCAAATAAGTCAGTAGGTAAGCTACTCTACAAACACTCTGTGGCCCAAGCCTGGAACAAACTACCCCTTGACATTCGCTCAATCTCTCACACCCCACTATTTAAAAGAAAACTAAAGACTCATTTACTCAATTCCAGAATTTGCCCCTGCTATGACCCTACATAATTCTCTCCTCCCCCCACATTGGAATCACTCCATCTATCCTTGTCATACTTTTGAACTCTATCCCCACCAGTACAGTTACATAGCAAAAAAAAAAAACCTTGTGCTGTCATTTAACTATTGTTAATGTTGTTTTGTTTATTATTTACTACTGTATTGTTTTGTTTTTTGTTTTACTACTGAAATGACTAGTTTTATGTCTATTGTTTGCTATACCTGTATACTACTGTAGTGTTTTTTATTGTACTATCTGGAGCTTTTCTCCTTGGGTCTCCACTGAAAATGGGACAAAATCCCAGTTGGACTAACCCGGTCAACAAATGTCAATAAATGAAATAAATAAAAATAAATGATTGGTTTCACTTTCCTCTCTCAACAGATTCCCATTTACTGGCATTGAATAAACTGTGCAAAGCTTTCCTAAGTGGAGTTTTTCTCCTTAGACCTTCAGAGTGACAACATGGATCTTAAACTTAGTGCTGGAAGCACTAACTCAACCTCCTTTTGTACCAGTTTCTTCCTTGGCAATGAAATTTCTTTCATGGAAAACTTTTTTTCTTGTGGCCATTTCTTTAGTTACACTCCTCTTCTTCATTCAGACCATACCTTGTTTTTCACAAGGGTACAGATTCCTCAGAACTAATCCGTCCTTTATCCTTCAGCATTCAACTTGAACCAAACTATCAACCTTCCATTATTCTTCCTTAATCATTCCAACAATAGGGAGTACACTCTTCATACCCTGAGTTCACAGGAACTGAGATTTTATTTACATTTCTTGAAAGTACTCAGGAAATACTTACAGCTGCTTGCATCTTTTGTTCCAAACAGATTGGGATGGAAATTTTCCAGGGTAACTCTGAAAAGATGGCTATCTGAATTAATTGCATTTGTTTATCAAAGCTGTAACGAGCCACTGTCAGACAAACCAAAAACTCATTCAACACATTGTACTTCCTCCTTCGGTAGCAGTGGTAGTCACCATGGATACATGTTCTTTGGGGTGGGTGGGGCATCTACAGCCTTCTTTAAGAAATCTTCAATTGGTGACATTTGTGCTACAATAACTTGGTGGACATTGCATAACTTTTCTAAGCAATACAAGCTCAATTTGATGTCAAAATCTAGGGCTTCCTTTGGGGCCTCCATTCTCAAGGGGATATTGTCATGACACTACCCAAGTGTTCCAGTAGCAGGGGATTCTGACCCATCAGTTGGACTGGATGTAGAGAATGAAAAATATAAGGAAGTTAGGTACTTACCATAAACTGGATCCTTTCATTCCTAGCCCTCTAATAAGACAATCCTACCACCATCTGGTAACTTGACAGTTTGAGGACTCCAAGAGTCCTTTTCTGCCCTAACTGTTTTAGGCAGCAAACTTGATCTGAGGGAAGCTAATCTAGTGGGGACATGTACATTCATTTTGGAAAGGAAAGGACTGAGGAGCTCAAGGCTGGAGTACTAACTCTGATTCAGATCCAACAAGTGGCTTGAAGACCCATCAGTCATATTGGAAGGACAGGAATGAAAGGATTTAATGCTACATACATAACTTCCATTTATATTAGATCCAAACTTTGCACGATACTGCATTATTATTACAAATCCTTGTAATATTGGTTTGTCTTCTGTTATGGATATTTCTATAAGACATGCCAAGAAGGAAATTTCAAACTGCACAAACGAAAAATAGCTATGGAAAGCAGTCCAGACAGTACCCTCTTTTTCTGAATTCAGTTAAAATAATGGCTCTCCGCTTGTCTGCTGTTCAAATTGTTTAATAAAATGTTAAGCAGATCCAACTGATAATACAAATGGTTAAATTAAAAACATGTAATAATGTTAAATGCTTTTAGTTTTCTATACATGAAAACTTCCTCAGACAAACTGTTCTCTCCTACTGTTCCTCTATATATAACTTCTAATTACATCACATGGTTCTATCAATTAGTGAAATTAACCTAATTTGTGATGCAAATAATACACAAACACATGAGCAAGTATAAAATTCATTACTAAATGTAATGCGTTTTAAAATTAAATAAAATACTGTTGACATATATTTTATAACATTTGCCTACACATCAATGCTTACGTATCCCTGAAATACATAAATGCCAACCCATTCAAATCTTATTCAATTTCCTACATTTGTTACTTGAAAGTAGTGCAATCTAAAAACAATTATATAGTAGCATTTGCTGAATGTGGTACTTTGTTACTCTTGCATATCTTTTAAAGTAATACGCACACTCTCCCTACCACTTTTTGAGTGAGTCTACCTAGCTGATCGGATAACAAGTAAATATATAAAATTACATCAGCTACATTGCTAAAATACAGCTTATACAATCTACACAGAATCTTTATACAACCTACAGTTCCTACAAGAATTTCTATGACAATAATCCAACTGCTATATGTAATAAAATTATGAATGTAAAAATTGCAAATCACAATATTACTATATTCATAATCAAGTTTGCTTATATAAATAATATGATTTGAGCATGTACTTAGTTACTAGTAGTTGTGAACCCAACTAATGCCAAATTATAATCCATTGAATTTTACATTTATGTTACATTAATTACTCCTATTCAAGTTTTTTAATCTTAAAATACATAAAATAGAGTAAATTTCATTTATGTCTGGATGTACGCAGGCATTTGTAATTAATTGCCACACTAATTCTAGCCTTTCTAATAGAAGGCTATCAGGTCTACCTCTTCCATCTGATTTAATCTGATCAATAACTCGGAACTTAAATATATGTTCCGGATTTTCCATCACATGTCTTGCCAGCGCATTCTCTGGCTTCTTATGACTAATACTGTACAGATGTTCATACACTCTTTCCTTAAGTGTTCTTATGGTTTTCCCTATGTAGAATACGTGGCATTGTTGACATTTAGCTAGGTACACTACCATTTTAGACTGACAATTGTATTTGTCTCTGGTATTATATTTTTTATTTCGGATGTAAAATGTCCGTCCAGTTTCTATATGCTTACAAAAATTACACATCAGACATTTTGTCATCCTTGGGTTTCTAATAACACTATGGGGCTGGTTTTGAAATATATTTTTGATGTTTCTTCCCTTCTTAAATATAATCCTAGGGAGTTGTGTAAGCTTTTTCCTAACAAAGGGATCATTCTCTAGAATTTCCCAGTTCTTGTATACAATGTTCCTTAACTCCCACGTGTTAATACTATATGGCGTGATAAAGCTATAACTGATATAGCTGTATTCACTGTTGGTGTTTTCACTTACTGGCAATTCATGTCTCATACCATTAACTTCTTGTTCGATACATAAAATGGATCTATAAATTCCCCTATTTCTCTTGTTGTTAATTTCATCAATGAGGTCTGCACTACGCTTTCTATTGTTTTGGATAAGGAGGACAGGATGGCAATTGGGTGATAATTTGTAAGTTCAGAGGAATTACCTCCCTTGTGTAGTGGTAGAATATGGGAGGTTTTCCAAATGACGAGTACCTGGCCCTCAGGTAATGACCAGTTGATGAGTATAGCAACTGGATAGGCTATTGCTTCAGCTGAAATTTGTAGAAAGACATCTGGGAGGTTATCTGCAGCTAGGATGGTTAGTTTCAGTTTTTGAATACGTTTTTTTATGAATTTAACAGACACTAGATGTCAGTTAAAGTGGGAGGTGTCATTTTGGGAGTTGGTGCTGTGCTGGGGCGCAAAAAGGGTAGAGTTGCTGTCAATTCTTTGAGAGTTTGCTGGCACTTGAATAGTTTCTGTAAAGTATTTGTTGAATTGGGTTGCTATATTGTCAGAATTGTTAGTTAATGTTGGAATGGGGATATCTGATTTACCTGGAGGAAGTATGTTATTAATTGTGGCCAAGACATTTTGAGGGTGCTTTGTGTGTTTATTCTGGATATTGTGGTAGTACTTTATTTTGTCTAATCTAACTAGTTTTTGCTTTGTTTCACATTTCCAGGTAGGTTTGCCTTGTGAACTGGGTTTTGTTTTTGTGAAACTGCTCCCAAGCCTTGTCTTTGACCTTGAGTAAGGTTCTACATTCTTTAGTTAGCCAGGGTGCATAATTAGGTTTAATTCTAATAGTTCTAGGGGGTGTGCAGTAGTTTAGTATGCCTAGGAAGGTGGTGTTGAAGAAGTTTACTGACTTAGAGAAACTAAAGAATGAAAAGCTAAGAGTAGTTTATAAGAATTCAAGTAACTTAAAACTTTTATTGGAAAATGATACAAATCAAGAAGTTCAGAGATGGAGAAAAAGGAAGGGAACGTTTAAATGTGGACATTGTCAACAGCGTGCATACATGAGCAATGCAGAAAGTGTGTATTTGGAAAGCAGGGGGATCACCCTGGAAGGCAAGGATTTTAATAATTGTGACTCCTTTGGGCTTGTATATTTAGCGGAATGTCAAACCTGTGAAGCATTCTATATAGGGAAGACAGAACGCAAGCTCAGGAGAAGGGTATACGAATATATGTATGACCTAGAAACAAACAAACAGACTTAATGCATTGTACAAACACAAACAAAGCTGTGAAAATGCATACTATACATTTTTTTGTGATAGAAAGGGTGGAAAAGAGTGGCAGAGGGGGTTTATGGGAGGAATGTTTGGAGTACAGAAAATTATGGTGGCAGATAAGTTTGGAGGCCAATAAGCCACTGGGTCTCAACGAACATATCTCCATAGCCCCATTATTAAAATTGAGAGCAGCAAAACTGTGATATGCATTTGCGCTTTATGTGAATTTTATCACGTTTTTACCCATGTGTTCCAATAGTTACAGTAGGTCTTTAAGCTTTTTTGTATTTGTAGTTTTATTAAAACGTTGGGTTTGTAATATGTTATGAACACAAGTGTTACACTCATTTATCAAAGGTATTGAACTTATTTTTCCCTTATATTTTCCTGTTTTTAACATTCTTTTAACTGAGTGAGGCTATACAATTTGCCTTTGGTTTACAGTGTTTGTGTCTTTCGGGTTCTCCCGGTTAGGGGTCGCCACAGTGAAACTCCGGTCCACTAATAATTGGCAGTTGATTTTTTACGTACCAGCTTGCCAGGCCTGGCGCACAACCTTCAACGAAGGTATGCCCATTCACGCATGTCTCCACACAGAAGACGCTCTAGCTGAGAATTGAACCGGACAACGTCTTACTGTGAGGCGACAATGCTACCGCAGCACCACCACCAATGCAATTTTTATAATACCTGTAATTTCATGAATCATCCACTAGCTGGAGGATCAAGTTCATTTAAAGCAAATATTCAAGTTGGTAATTTTAACCATTGAGTCCTACTAAATGTGTTTTTAATAGTATTTTAACTTTATAATTTATTCTTTGCAGTCAAGTGTTTTAAGGATTTTTATTTAAAACATATTTTTATTTCTACATATTTATTCATCAAACATCGTGTTATTAAATGTATTTATTAAACAATAAAGACACACATAATTATACCACTGGGACCCTCCCCAATGATCTTAGTGACCACCTTGTCACTTTCGTTATGAAACATAAATTGATGTTCACAAACCCTCCCATATATAGACTTGTTAGAAATAAGAAGAAATTTCTCCCAGGACAATTCCTAGCAGAACTCAAATCCTGCAACTGGTCCATGTTAAAAACACTTCCCCTAGACGAGAGTGTGGGTTACTTCAACGACACATTCCTAAAGATACTGGACTCTCATGCACCTAACCAACTTATTAGATCAAAGGTCCGGATAGCACCTTGGCTAACCAAAGAAACCAAATCAAAAATTAAGCTTAGAGACCAGGCATGGGACAAGTGGCGAACCACAAAAGCACCCCTAGATCGCATTAAATTTCAGCAGCTTAGAAATTCTACAAAATCAGATATCACCCAGGATAAAAAGAACTATCACTGTCACCTCCAGGACAAACACCAGAATAACCCAAAGAAGTTTTGGGCAGGTTTTAATAACCTCCTTCATTCTGGGAAATCTTCTACCCCTACCCCCGCGAACCTTACTGGTAAAGATCCTGAAGAAGTTGCTAATACGTTTAACTCTTTTTTCACCGGGACCATCCAGTCCCTAGCCAGTCAGTTACCTTCTTCTTCCTCCTCCATAACCAATGCTATTGGTAAATCTCTACCCGCCTTTAACCTTCAACCAATATCCACCTCCTATATTAGAACCCTACTGAAGAAACTTAAACCATCCACCCTATCGGCCGATCGTCTCCCAGCTGAATACCTACAAATAGCATCAGATGTTATAGCCTACCCTATCTCAATCTTGATTAACAGAACTATAACAGAGGCTTCAATCCCCTCTCTTTGGAAAATATCATACGTCATCCCACTTCATAAGGGTGGCTCCTCCACGGAAACTTCAAACTACAGACCTATAGCAATATTGTCCCCAATAGCAAAAATAATGGAAAGGTGTGTTCACAAGCAACTCCTACACTATCTCACCCTAAACAATCTTTTGTCCAAAACTCAACATGGCTTTTGCCCCCATCATAGTGCAGCCACCTTTGTTGACTCAGTCAACTGCAACCGTAATAACAAATTAATTACTTCTGCTCTCTTTCTGGACTTGTCAAAAGCCTTTGACATGGTCAATCACCAACTGTTGCTCCGCACCCTTGAAACCCTTCACCTCGACAACTTAGCCCTAAGCTGGTTTAATGCTTACCTTTCTGTTAGACAACAAGCAGTCCAGTGGCAAAGCAAGCTATCTCACTTGCTACCTAACACCATAGGAGTTCCCCAAGGCGCTATACTTGGTCCCCTTCTTTTCTCCGTATTCATAAATGATCTCCATTCAGTCATCCCCAAAGCCACCTGCATTCAATATGCAGATGACTCTACACTGATCTGCTCTGATGTTTCTCTCCATAATCTCCAGGTAGTTACCCAACACTGCTTTGCTGCAGTTGAAAAATGGTTCACTGAACGGAAACTTATCCTAAATCCAATAAAAACTAAGTTACTACTAATTTTCCCCACCTTAGCCACTTCCTTAGGGCAACACCCTCCACTTACTAATAATATGACCTTCCACGTTCAGTCCACTAACGGCACCATCATAGAGCCTGTCACCAACACCAAACTACTAGGTGTCACTATTGATCACAAGCTCAAATTTGACATGCACATCAGTCAAACTATAAAGACAGTAAACAAGAAACTTGGTTCCATGTACAGAATTAAGAACTTTCTAACTCCTAATACCAAACTAACCATTGCACGTACACACCTTCTCTCCACCCTATTGTATGCCTCTCCGGTACTTTCCTTCCTCAATAAAACTGAGCTTAACAAACTCTCTGTTGCTTATAACCATATTGCCAAATTCGTAACAGGAGAATCGTACCGTACTCATCACTGCCTTAACCTAAAGAAACTTGACTGGTTAGAACTCCCCAATCTTCTCAAACTTAACCAACTTACTGAAGCATTTAAAATAATTAAGGAACCAGATAAAACCCCCTCACTGAACAAACTTTTAACCCCCTACACCAATCTCAGCTGCCTTCGATCTTCAAATAGTGTCCTGGTACAAACTACGAAATCTAATAACTTAGGTCGTGATGCTCTTTATGCCAATTCCATTGGAAAGCTATGGAATTCCCTTCCTAATAACCTAAGACTAACTACCTCTCTCAGCCAGTTCAAAATTAATCTTAAATTATTCTTTAACGCTCATTGGCTATGTCCTTGTGCTAAACAGGACTAATCCTAAATGTCCCCTATCACCCTCATGCCATTTCCTAATGGCCTCTCTCTCTTCTCTTTTTCCACTAGATCCCTACAATTGTTCACTAAGCCTTTATCTGTGTACGTTTACAAGATTTCTAGTTCCTCTTGGACTGCCTTCACCTCATAATTACTAGGAGCGATTTGTGGGATAAAAATTTCATCCTTCTCCTCTGGGCTTATAATCTTAATCCTCAATATTGTCTAGTGTATCCTTAATTCACTTACTTACATATCATTTGAATAGTTAATTTATGGCTATGTTTAACTTGTGTCTCTCCCTACTATGTTATCAAGAATTTATCTGTATGTAAGTCAATGTCTTGTTATTTTACTGTGGAGCTTTTCTCCCCAGGCCTCTGCTGAAAATGGATATGTATCCAGTTGGACTTACCCGGTAAACAAATGTAAAATAAATAAATAAAAATAAAAATAAAATGTGTTTTAATTGTGGCAACACAGAGAGATGCAACAAGAAAAGTTTTTGGTTTTAAACTAAATTAACCTTTTAATTAATTCATTAACCTAATCAATGTAATTAAGTGAATGGTATAAAAGCACTAGTAGTTTGAACAGCCCACATCTGAGGAAGTGATTTTTAAAATGAAAACGTATGGTGGAGCGTTAATGTGCTGTGTTTCTGTGGAATAAAGTGAACTGAAGTGTGCTGAGCCATCTGTGGGGTTTTTTCACAATTTTCTAAGCTTGCCCTGCTCAGTGCTTTATTGTTTTGCCTGAAAAGCTGCGGATTACAAGTTTTTTTTGGAAGCTGCTGTGAATTTTGTTTTGTTTTTTCTTAATTTTTAATTTGGCAAATATGAGTTCAGCATTATCAAAGTCAGGAGTGGATAGGTCTAAGAAGTCAAGTATTAGGTAGTTTATAAAGAGGATTGCTACTCCCCTGCCATTTTTTGTTATCCTGTCTTTGCATAGAGTATTATATCCGGGAGTGTTATTTCTTTGTAATCTCAGGTTTTAGCCATGTTTCGACTAATATTACTATAGCTCATGAGTATAGGGAGAGTAGGGCATGCAAGTCATGAACTTTGTTTGCAGTGCTCCTTGCATTTATGTTAAGTAGGAGTAGGGAAGACTTGTTTTTCAGGTGCAGAGGTTCTAGGTTGATATAGTTTGAGCTGATTACTGTATTGGGTAGTGACATGGGGCCAGGATTAGGGTGTATGTTGCCGGATCGGTTTAACTGATTAAGTACGTGTAAGTAGAGTCTGACAAGCTTGTTTAGTAGTTTGTCTTGTTTATGAGAGGTGTGGGAAAAGTTTCTTAGATTATGGAAGCTGTTTAGATGCTAATCCATGTTGGAGGTAGAGAAAAGGGTAGGTGCTATAGCATAGTTTGAAGGTTTATTTAGATGCAATAGTGGTATGGTTTGCCAGGGAGGGGGGCTGTTGTGTTGTAATAGAGTGTGGTATTAGGTGCTGGAGTATGAGTAGTAGCAAGGAACTGGTGACAATTTGAAGGAGTGATATTTGAAATTATGTTTTGTTAAGGGGAAGCATTTTATTAGGGTAGCTTGAATTTTATTTATTGTATTTAGTGAGATAGGTATTTTATGTAAGCTGTAGAAAGACTGCATGTGCAATAATTAGTATGTCAGTATGGAGATAGGCTGGAAGCAGACAGTATATTTTACTGTAGGGATGTAGTTAATTTACTTAAGTACTAATGTAGGGTGGGGGTAATTTGTAGTGTATACAGCCATTTCAGTTAATTAATCGAGGTTTGGGTGATGATTGGAACTTATGTGGGTGGGGTTGATGGGTATAAATGTAATGACTGGAAGCTGTATGGGTGGGGTTGATGGGTATAAATGTAATTGAAATGGAAGTGGGTGGGAGTGGGGGTAGGTAGATGAGAGGATTGATCCCAAGCGTACTGAGGAGGAATGGAGCAGGCTGGCCCAGGCCCCTTGAGCTGCTCTGTAAGAAGAAAAATCAGAAACGTTAGTTATAGTAAAAATAGAGACAGAATTGTACAGCCTGTAAAGAGCACACATCCTTGCTACAGTTGACTAAGATTTTATTCAGGATCTTGTAGCTGATAGTCACAGTAGCTCAACAAGTAGTATAGTCATTTTTGGTGCAGGAAGCTGAGGGTTCTGTTACAGCACCAGGTGCGTAACTTTCCTTTACAGAAAATATAAAAGATCTGATGGCACTTGTTAAAAAAGAGTAGGGGTTGCTTTATTATATTAACACTTCTATATCTTTATTTCATTATTCGTACATTCATTCTAATTATATTTTATATAATACTTTATACGCCTTAAAACACTTCACATGTTCATTTTCCTAAATACATTTAGCAATCATTATACCCCCCACCTTTCCACCATAAGCATGTCTTTGTATCATATATTACTTTCTCATCTTTTGTTTTGTTATACAGCAATAATTTCACATCATCTTTTCCATAAATACCAAATAGCAATGAATAAAATATGAATCTAATTTTTCAGTTTCTTTTTGTCTCTCGACCTTATAGTTCCCATACAGCACCATGTCCATATCAATGTTTTAAATACTTTCAAGTCATAAACATCTTTGTATAATGTCCATTACAGGTTCAAAAAACAATGCTGTGATGTCTCTTCAATGTTACAGCTATCAGACACTTTTTTCTTCTGTCATTTTGTACTTCATATTACTTTTCACTGGCAGTTTGTTCAATAATAAACACCACAGAGGATCACTGGCTTAAAATAAATAAATAAATAAAAATCTTTCCTGTCTTTTCCTTATTGCTTTCTTGTATTCACTGCTCTTCCTCCCTACCCCTTTTCCCACTGATCAATATAACAATTCACTTTCATTGCTTTTGTACCATTCTTTCCTTTCCATTTCTACTTCATTTATATCAATTGTATCTATTTATTTTACTTTCATATTCCTTCTGTTCCAAGCTTTTTGTTTCTCTTTTCATTTTCTTACCTTCCAGCCATCCACATATGTTAATATTTTTCAAATGACAAATTTCCTAGCATTATCTTTTTTTGGACAGTTTTTTAACAAGCAAAACAAATTTATTGGTACTAAGAAAACAACTGGATGTATTAAACTCAAGTGCCCCTTTACATTTACATTTTAAACTATTCCCTTTTTGATTAAATTCAGCTCTTTTCTCCACAAAAAAAAACAAAAATGAAAGAGATACCCAACAATTCAGTTTCCATACAGCTTTGATACACACCACCTAGATATACTAGGCATCCTAAAATATATATCTTTACCCTTTTTCTTAGGGACAACTGACCCCCCCCCCCCACCAATCGCTCAACTTTCATATTTTTTAAGAACTTGTCTTCATTATTCTATTACTGTTTTGTATTCATCATATTGATCACTGCTGCAGCAGCCTTAGCTCTGTGGGTTGTATCCTACATAGGATATAACAGCCAGATGGTTTCCAAAGTTTCAGGGCACTTTCCACATGCCCAACTATCAGTCAGCTCAAGATGAGCTGACCAAAAAGACAGCTTTGGGAGCCATGCACTTCATAGCTTTCCTGCTGCTGAAGAGTACCCTCCTCTGAGGCTTTCACACTTGGCTTGTGCTATTCCTTTGCTGGGCAGATGAGTTACCTTTGGGGAACAACCTTCCATTTTAAAAATGATTTGTTTATTAATACTTTCCTTTCAGGATAAGTTACTTTTAACCTAGGAGTTTGTGTTTTTGTGGCTTGTCATGAGACTGTATTGTACTTTTAAACAAGAGCGCACTTTTCCTGCCTGTTTAAAAGTTGTTTAAAGTAATTAAAAACTTTTTTTCTGTGGAGAAATTGTGCTTATTTTACTTTTTGGGTCTGGCAAAGTGTTTTAAAGTGCTTTGTACTGTGTTTTGTGTGAAAAGGTGACTCTTAAAGACTTTTTTACTAGCTTTTGCTGCTTGTTTTTTTTTCTTTTAAAGAGGACCATGTAATAAACTACCGATCCCACAGTTGGCCTTTCTTCTAGCCATAGCAAGAAAAAGTTAAGCAAACAGCCTTTGCCACCACAGCAGGCTAACAGTTTGCCTCACCTACAGGTGTGTGACTCTGCTAAGGCCGTTATTTGTTCTTCAGACCACTCATCTTTTACCCTACAGCCCTCTGGTGTAGCACCTATGGCCACTGTGGACCAGGGTCTAGTCAAGTCCTCTGCAGCTGTTGGGGGTCCCTTCAGTGGGCAAGGAAGAGCCACTCATGTTGGTCCTCGTAGAGGGAACAGGGAAGACTCCCCTGTTTTGTCACAATGATGTGCCCATCCCTAGGGAAGCTGTTACTGTCATTCATAACACTGATGGCTCCACATTTCTTGTCAAAATTAAAGAGGAAGCTAAAAATGTATCTACTACTCCTCCAATTTCCTTAGACAGGAGTAGTTTACTGGGTCTGGCTCTGGCTCTGGGTTTAATTCAGGCTATTGATCATTCTTGTAAGGTGATTTCTGCTAAAAGAAAGAGTGATACCTCTTCTCCTGAAGAGATTCAAGATTCTGAATCTGGGTAGAAGATGAAGGGGCAGATACAGTTTTTGTCCTCAGATTTCTGATTCAGACTCAGAGGAGAACTCAGTTTCTGATTCTTCCTGTGGAGGTTTCTCTTTCTGTGAGACTATTGCTAGAATTGCCAGTGTTTTCAGTGGGAGAACACTGAGGTTTCTCAGTCAGTCAGAAAATACTAGGAGTTGTTACAGAAAGAATTTCCATAACCTACAGCCATTCCTTCCTACTTGGCAGTTTGTGTGTCACTGTCTGCACTTTTTCTAATAGTAAACCAGGTGCCCCTACAAAAGCAGATATAATGTATATGGTTCCTCAGTCTTTTATGTTTTTATACACTATTCCCAAACCTGACCCAGCAACTATAACTTTAGCTGATCTCAGTGCTATTAACACTTAGTCGATTCCAACCCTACTATTTCTGATAAGGATGGGAAAATTATTGGAAAGTATGGGCAAAAAACTGTGTACTTGTGCAATTTGATTTTCCGAATTTTTAATTGCCAGGCTATGTTAACGTTTGTTCTAATTGTGAAAATATGAGAAATGTTTTATGTACATATCTGATGTTCTTTTCATTCATTCCTCAGCTGATGGGTTTGGATCCGACTCATCTGCTTCAAACAGATCTTTGGATCCAAAACTGTTGAGCTCCTCCCTTTGCCCATAATACCCTGCCAACCTAACACACCTCAGATCTCATTTTCTGCAGTTCAGTTTCAGACTTGGATCTTGTCGCTGTTGAGCTTTGGAAGTTATGTTTCAAAACAGTCGTGAGTTTACCTTTAAAAAACTTCATCCTTACTTTAAAGGGACAATCCCAGGGATTTTTTGTTTTGATTCAGCATTTGTTTACATTTCAGGTTTGCCTTTCTGAGCATGCTCACCTTTCACTGAAGGAAAGAAGAAAAAAGCAGGTACTGGCCACCACACTGAACACCTTCAAAACTTTTATTTAAGACACAATTAAAAACACAGGAATGAGCACTTTCGACACCAAGTCCTTCTTCAGATACAAAACTCAAATGAAACTACAGTTTTTATATAGCTCTTCAGTTAATATTCAGTACCGTACCCTCCTTTTCTTTAGTGCAGGTCTTAAAGGTATAACCCCATTTAAACCTGTGGTTTTGTATGCTGCTAGCTCAATGATCCATTTAGTTTCATTCAACTCTGTATCATTAATCAAATCACCTCCCCTTTTGTTTTTATTTATACATTGTATAACCATAAACTTAAACTTATGATTTTCATACTTAGAAATGTGCTGGAAAAGTGCATTATGTTCATGTTTTAATCTTACAGGGGACAAATGGTTCAAAATTCTGTTTTTCAGATGCAGTTAGTTTTTCCTACATGGAATGAGGTGCAGTCCTGACAGACAGGTAAACAACATTCTTTGTTATACAATCTCATTACAAATCAAAACAATATTGTTTTCCTGATACAGGGTGTACATAGGATTCTGCCTCCACAATGTACTCACATGCTTTGCAATTTCTGCACTTTCGTGTACCTGCACATTGTGTACAATTGTTCCTACTTTTTTCTGTCTTCCCTTCATGACATAATAAATCCTTCAGATTTTTATTTCTTATAAAGCCAAAACTGTTTTTTCTCCCACTACCTTGGCTGTTTTTTCATCTGTCAGCAAAACATTCCAATTCTGTTTTATTATATCACATATTCCCCCTATGTTATTACTATATGTTAACATTAGCCTCACATTATCTATCTGTGAGGCTGTAGACTGACCAGGTGTGCCATCCTGTTGTCTATGGGAGAACCAAGGCCTAGACCTATTACTTCTGTATTGTTTACTCTTGATAATGGCATCTTTAACTCTATTTTCATTGTATCCCTTTCGACAGAGGTTATTCTGTAACTTGTCTGTTTCTTGTTCAAAATGTGTATCCTGCGTACATATACTTGAAATTCTATCAACCTGCCCTCTTATTATACCATTGAACGTATACCTTGGATGCATGCTGTCGTAAGATAGCATGCTATTCTTCCAGTAGTTTTTTCTGAATAAGGTCATATCCAAAACTCCATTTTCATCCCTCAGCAATTTTGCATCCAAAAGGTCCAAAGCTCTACTGGAATATTGCATGGTGAATGTAAGGAAAGTTGTCATAGATTCCAAATATTCCAACAAATCTTTGTAAAATGAAGCATGCAAAAGGTATCTTCTTTGGTGGATTCATTCAAACTTTCCAAAGGATGTCCTTGTTGTTCTCCCCCTGCCCATGGCCAAGGGTAACCATGGATGCCTCCCAACTTTAGTGAGGTGCATTATTTGGGAAGGACAGTCCAAGATACGTGGTCCCCTGTAGAGGCCAAGATACATATCACTGTCCAAGAAATGAGAGCAGTTCTCCTAGCATTGCAGGCCCTTCAAGACATTCTCCCATCCAGGACAATTGCTATTCCATCGGACAACATGTTAGTGGTCTGGTACATCAGCAGAGAAGAACCAGGTCTTATCTGCTTTGTCGAGAAGCAATAAGAGTGTGGCAGTGGGAGATCTCTTTTGGTCACGTTCTTATAGCAATACACATTCCGGGGAAAAACAAAGTGATTGTGGGCAAACTAAGCAGGTCCATTTTGATACCTCACGAGTGGTCTCTGAATGTGAAAGTAGTGGAAAGAGTTTTCCATTGATGTGGCCATCCATGCTGTGACCTATTTGCATCTCCTGTCAACAGCAAATGCAGCAGTTTCTTTGCCCTAATCCCTCCAACAGGGGAGTCACAGAGAGATGCTGTAATCCATGATTGGCCCTCCAGTCTCCTTTATGCTTACCCTCCATTACCTCTCATCCCCAAATTTCTGCAAAAAGCATTACAGTTGAAGAACGCAGTTATCCTCATTGTCCCATTTTGGACAGATCAGATTTGTTTCCCCTTCTTCTGGCTCACCTTCTACATCTGCCCTGGATACTGGTTTTAGCTCCAGACCTCCTGTTTCACGTGACAGGGATAAGTCATCCATACATAAAAGGCCTCAAACTGACCACATGGTTTCTCCAGTTCCATTGATTGGTAGACATCCCAGTCTTTCCTCCCAGGCTTCTACTAGAAGGATTTACAAAAGTAAATGGAAGAGATTTGTATTCTGGGCCCTTATCAGGGATCTGGTCCCTTTTTCTGCACCTCTGTCACCTGTACTTAAATTTTATATGAAGGGGCCAGCTTTTCTACTATTAAGGTCCAGTTGGCTGCCATTTCAAACTTCCACCTAGGCGAAAATAAGTCTACCTTAACTTCTTTTAAATTTTGTAAAACTTACCTCAGGGAAGCCTTTTTACTTAGACCTCCATTAAATGATCCTACTCCTTCTTGGGATTTAGCTGTTGTGCTTCAGGCCCTGACCCAACCTCCATTTGAACCTTCAGCCAGGTCAGATCAAGAAGTTTTGTCTTGGTAAACCATCTTTCTGGTTGCTATCACATCAGCTAGATGAGTATCTGAACTCTAGGCTCTATCTTCCAGATCTCCTTGGTTTCCTGCAAAGACAGGGTGTCTTTGCAGACCAACCCATCTTTTTTGCCTAAGGTAGATTCTTAGTCCAAAATTAAACAGGTCATTAGCCTCCCAGTTATCTTTCCAAACTTCTTGAATAAGGGTGAGTACATGCTCCATCTCTTGGATGTGCATAGACAAATTTGGTTTTATGTCCATAGAATCAAAGATTTAGAGAAAACTGATCAGTTGTGTGTTTCCTCCTCTCGTAACAAATTGGGCAAGTCAGTTTTCAAAGTTACAGTGGCCAAATGATTAACTGATTGTATTTCCTTTGCCTATAGCAAAACAGGATTATCCTTGCCTAAGCCCCCTAGATCTCATTTCCACGAGGTCTATGGCAGTGTCTTCAGTCTTTTGGTCAAGGACTTCCATAGATGATATTTGTGAACCTGCAGCTTGGACAAATGCTTACACTTTTATTGCTTATTACAAATTTGGTTTGGTTTATTTATTTATTATTTATTGGCATTTGTTTACCAGGATAGTCCACTGCGCCAAGAAGAGCCCATTTTCAGTGGGGGCCTGGGGAGAAAAGCTCCACAGAAAACGTGTAAAGCAAATAGATAAGCATTATTACAAGGTTAAATATTCACAGAACTACTGAGCAAAATGGTATAATCTATTATATAGAAAAGTACCTCAGAAAACTTATACATTGCTAAAAATAAGCTTTTACAAGGTAGAACATTCAAAGGAACAAGCACGCACCATAACCAATACATGGTAAATATAGCAGTATGGGTTAAATTGCATCAAGAACTTAGCTAGTATGTCTATGCAGAAAGGGTTACTTTATACAAGTACATAGCCAGTTTGAGTTTGAGAGGTTCAAGCTAAAATTACATTGAGTTTTCTAGCAGCTAAATTATAGGAGTAGAGAAGAAGTGTTCTGGATGAGGGGGGTGGCTAGAGGAAAGGGTAAAGGTGATAGGATGAGTGAAAGGAGGAAGAAGGCAAGTTATATGAAAAATAAGTAGTAGTTATTGATGTAGTAAGATTAGAAAAGGCAAGGCACTGGGAAGATAGATGAAGACGTATAGAATAATTTGAGTGCGAAAAGTTATTGAGGAAAAGGCAGAGGAGATGTGGCATGATGGGAGGGTATTTCAGAGCTAGGTTATGGTTTACAGGAATAGAGCTGTCTTTGGCTCCACAGTATACCATAGTATCCTTCCATGAGGGTCACCCAAAGTCTGAGCTGCTGGGGACTCTGTCCCATTAGTTGAGGAATGAATGAAAAGTACATCAGATAAATAAGTTTGTATTCACTATAATGTTCCATCTTTGTTGTCCATTTTTTTATTCTTCCTCATCTTCCTGCCCACTTGTCCCCATCCCTTTGCTTCTGGAAAGACCTAAGAGTACTCACAGGAACCTTTGTTTATTGTTTGAGGTCCAGCTTCTTTTTCTTATTCTATCTTTATTAACTTCTTTAAGATGTGGTCCCTTTATATCTAGGATCAGCAAACTTGAGCTGAGGTATGTTAGGTTGGCAGGGCATTGTGGGTAATGGGAGGAGCTTGAGAGTTTTGGATCTGAGGATCTAGTAGAAGTGGTCGAGTCAAATGCGAGTCTCGGATCTGAACCCATCAGTTAAGGAAGAATGAAAGTGGACAACACAGATGGAATGTTATGGTGAGTACATAACTTTTTTCTACTTGTGAGAAAAAATTTGCATTAAATAATTTAATTTCTTCTGTTGCAAAGGTCAGTATTCACTGTTTACAGTTTGTGCATGACTCGGTTGATACTTCTTCCAGAGCTATGGCCACTGGTACTCTTTTGAGGAAGTTTGCATGGTTGCATTCTCAAAATCTCCCAGAGGAACCCAAAAATGAGATAATGAATTCCCATTTGGATAGAGATTTCATTTTTGGCCCCTCTGCTGCAAAGCTGATAAAAAGTGTGATTAAAGGGATAAGCTGATTCAGAGAATCTGTAACATTCTTCAGCCTTCCTTTTCAAAAATTTCTAAGGGATTCTTTAACTTCTCATCCAGTTTTGGCAAAAAAGCAAAATAACAGTCTCTACAAAATAACCAAGCTGAAATACCTAGGAAAGGAACAGCCAGCACTAGAAAGGTCTGATGTTTTAATAAAGCCAAAAACACACAGTAACACACATTAACGCATACACTGTAGTACAAAGCGTTTTCACCAGTATTCTAAAGACGTCATCAGATGCAGAACTGAAACCCAAGACTGCAATTTATATACAAGCTCATTTCCTGTTAAAATTACTAAACATTGATTTTAAAAAGACAGTAAATAAACTTTAACAAGACATCTAACTTCTCATCTTAAAAACACCAAAATAGATAAAACATTACATATGTTAAAATAAGTACATTTCTCATCCATAGTAATGTTTGTGCGTGTGTGTGTGTGTGTGTGTGTGTGTGTGTGTGTGTGTGTGTGTGTGTGTGTGTGTGTATATATATATATATATATATATATATATATATATATATGTATATAAATCTAAATAAATTTAAAATGAATGAAAGTGAATGAGCTGGTGAACATGCAAAAATGCTAAAACCTAGTGCAGGAGCTCCATCTTGTGGCTAAAAATATTATGTGAATAATTCACATTTTAGCCCCAAGATGGAGCTCCTGTACTAGGTTTTAGCATTTTTTCATGTTCACCAGCTCATTCACTTTCATTCATTTTAAACTCGTTTAGATTTTTACATATTTTTTTTATATTTGTATACACAAACATTACTATGAATGATAAATGTGTTTATCTTAACATATTTAAGGTTTTCTCTATTTAGTGGTTTTAAGTGTTTTTTAAGATGAGAAGTTACATGTCTTGTTAAAGTTTATTCACTGTCTTTTTAAATCAGTGTTTAGTAATTTTAACAGGAAATGAGCTTGTATATAAATTGGAGTGTTTGTTTTCAGTCCTGTATCTGATGAAGTCTTTGAAATGCTGACAGAAATGTTTTGTACTACAGTGTATGTGTTAGTGTGTGTTACTGTGTGTTTTTGGCTTTATTGAAACATCGAACATTTCTAGTGCTGTTCCTTTCCTGGGTACTTCAGCTTGGTTATTTGGTTTTATTTGGTACCTGGAACCTCATTGCTTTGGGTTAGTCTCTACAAAATACAGGTAAACAGACATTTAAGAAGAAGTGGCAAGGATGTTCCAAAATGAAGCCTTGAACCTCCCAAAACCAAGGACAATCCAGCAAATCTATATGACTCTTCAAGAGAACTTGTGATGCCTGCCCTCCCGCCCTGGTCCCTTTTTTCTGTCTGGCAGCAGATAGTTTCCGAAAAATGGGTTCTGAAGGCCATTCATCGAGGTTATAGATAGCAGTGGGAGGAAATTCCTCATTTCTAGGGGGTCATTCCTCATCCTCCAGATCAGACTGTTTTGTTTCCACTGGTTCTTCGTCGCATGCTCTCCCAAAGAGTAATAGAACCAGTTACTCTTTCCCAGGTGGGGAATAGTTAGTATTCAGAGATGTTCTTAATCCAAAGAAAGAAAATGCTTGGAGACCAGTCCTGTATCTTTCTTCCCTAAATCTGATTGTGATTGTGCCCAAATTCAAAATGATGTTACTTCACAACCTGTTACCTCACCTTTCAAGTTTCTTGGTAACATAGACTTAAAAGATGCTCATCACATCTGTATTCATCCAGACTTGATGTTTCTTAAGCTTTTGTGTGTCTGGATCCCATTATCAGTTCTGTGCCTTACCCGTTGGACTATCCACTGCACCAAGAGTGTTCATTAAGTGTCTAGCTCCAGTTATAGTTCATTGCAGTTTACAGAATATACACAATGTTAAGTTGTCAATCTCGCCTTCATTCTTGCTGGATGGGTTCAGAGCCGATCCTCGGCTCCGACTCGGCCACTCTAAAAGCTCGAGAGCTAGTTCCACTGGCTCGAGGCTCCCCTATATCCCACAATGCTAGGCGGTAACTCCTCAGATCTTGTTTGCTGCTACAGTGATCGAGGTGTGTTCCTACCGGCTCAGGTTAGTTGTTTGGTAAAGAACTAGTTTCTTAGCCTTTTTTCCCTTTTAAAGTTAATATTTCCTTTAAATAGTTAGTGTTAAATTAGTTTATCCCATTCCCGTTAACTTTCCATCCCTTTTTTACCACAAATCTCAAAATATCTTCCCTCGGGCCCTAGGCCCAGTCCCTCCCTTCCTATAGTGAGTGACTGTGTTTTATATTACTATAATTTGTTTAAATTAGTGTTAATTTAACCCTAAGTGTAATCAGTGTGTGTGTGTGTGTGCTTGTGTGTTACACTTTCCCTTAGATATGTCTAAGGAATCAAAGGTCTCAGGCTTTAAGAAGTGTGACTCGTGCTGTCAGAAGATGTCTCTGACAGACGGTCACACTTCTTGTGTGTACTGCCTGGGACCTTTGCACCTGCAGGACTCATGTGCTGTTTGCCATGGCTTCAGCCCTAGAGTCCTGCAGGAAAGAAAAAATAAACTTATTTTAAGGGGCTTACTTAAGCCTGAGGGTCACTAGACTCAGTCATCGGGGAAACCCTCAAAGCCTTCTAGACCTTCGGCTCCAGCCTCTGAGCCGTCTTCTGGAGGCCCTAAAGCTATTCGAACATCGGCTCCGGCCGGAGCCGATGAATCTTGAATACAAGCCCCTATGGTGTCCTCGGCTCCGGCCAGAGCCGAGGAAGACATTACTCTGTCAGCTCCGATCTTATTATTGGAACCGACATCCAGAAAGAGGTCCCGATCTCCATCTATCAGCTCCGTTCATTCGGCTCCAGCATCACCCTTGCTGTCTGCACGGAGCCATAGATCCCACTCTTCTAGGTCTTCCAGGTTATCGGACCATAACCTTCAGAGAGTAGTGAGTCGACTTCTTAAGTCCGAGGCATTAGCCCAGATGCTTCAAAGTCCGACTCAACAGTCGAGACCTATTCCTACCACTCAATCTATTCCTCCTCTGACTCTTTTGAGTTCGGAGCCGGGGCGGCTCGGACCCGAGACTGTGGTGGTGTCAGAACCGATACCTTTGTCTTCGGTTCCGTCGTCGGCTCCGATGTCTTCTTTGGAAGAATCTCGGCGCTGGACTTCCCTCGTCGGCTCCGAGGGGGCGAGTGGCATCGGACCCTTGTCCGACCCCGCTCTCCCTCTCGGTGCTTCGGCACTGGTGAGTTCGGCTCCGACATCGGCCTCGGAGCCATCACTGTCGGTGCCGGGGGAGGTTTTCAGTTTTTCGGAACGGAGACCTCCAGCTCTGCCTGACAGGGGTGCCTTTGAGGTCATGAGGAGCGTGTTAGAACCAGGTTCTACTCCACAGTCGGTTCTTTCTGCCCCTCCCCCTATGGTGCCTCCGGTGATTTCGACTCACTCTCTCATCCCCGACCGTAGAGAGCCAGCTCCTCAAGTTTCCCCTGTGGGGATCTCCTCCTCTTCGAGGCCTCTCCTGACCTTGTAGGAGAGCCCCCTAGGAAGAGGCAGTGTAAGAGGAAGCACATTGACTCCCCTGAGTCTGTCACCTCTGACACTGATTTAGAGGATTCTGAAGGTTCCCCTCATTCCCCCTCTGAAGATGTCTCCTTTGCAGACATCCTTGAAATCTTAAAACAGAGGGGGAATTGGCCAGCCCTCAACCCTTCAGAGAATGAATCAGTGTACCTTGAGGCGTTTGGCTCTCGCCCTTCCACCTCCTGGGTGTCCCCTCCCTTTGACCCCCTTATGCAAGTGGTGGCAAAGAAGGCTTGGGTGGCTCCTGACTCAGTGGAACCCACCCCCAGGAGACCATCTAAGTTCATCACGGCCACCAAGGATAAAGAATTTCTGACCAAAGGCGTCTCTGTTGATGCTATGGTGGTGGCTGCAGCTACCAAGAAGGCGTTAGCTGATCCTTCGGTACCTGTTCATCCTCCTAACAAGGAGTCTAGGTCGATGGACAGGTACGGGAAGCGGATGTTCTCGTCAGCGACCTTTACAATGAGATCGCTGAATTACTTGTGTCATTTTACTCGACTTCAGAGGGACTTACTCAAGGAAGCGAGTGAAATGCTGAAGGACCCAACAGCTGCGGGTTTTCAGGATAGGATGAACTCTCAGCTGGCTACCCTTAATTCTATAACCAACTCCTCCATGCGCCTCCTTTCATATGTAGCTGATGGAGCAAGTAGAGCAGCAGGTACAGGTGTAGCCTTGCGTAGGCACGCCTGGATGCGGCTTTGTAACTCTGCGGACCCCTTTAAGGCGTCCTTCACTAATTCCCCCTTTGATGGATCATCCCTCTTTGGTCCTCAAGTGAAGGAAACCTTGACTAAGTGCGAGACTGATGGCAAAACTCTTTCTGCCGTCGGAGTCCGTTTTTCTACTCCTTCTAGACCTTACCCCAAAGGTCAGAAGGGGGGAAAGATGTAGTTCCATAAACAATCTCAAGGAGACTTGCCTGACGCACAGAGTCGATTCCCCTCTAGAGGCAGAGGGGGGAACAACAATGGTAGACGCCGTCCCAGAGGCAGAGGGGGCCCGCAGAATCAGGGCAGTCGAGAATCCTTTTCCGACAAGCCCTTTCAGCATCCCTGAGGTGTTGCCCGACTGTCCACCTTCGGAGGCAGTCGGGGGAAGGTTGTCACTGTACCCAAAAGCCTGGCTATCCCTAACTCAAGACAAGTGGGTACAGTCTATCATTTCCGAAGGCTACAAAATCCCTTTTCTTTTCATTCCGAAGCTGTCCAAAAAATCCCTTCCAGACGTTCCACCCAGTCAAAGGGAGCAAGCAGCATTAGAAATTTCAAAGCTGCTCGCAAAAAGAGCCATTCAACCAGTGCCAGCAGACCAAGTAGGATCCGGAACCTACTCCAAATTATTTTTGGTTCCAAAGAAAACAGGGGACTGGAGACCCATATTGGATCTCAGCAACTTGAACAAGTTTATCAAGAAAACAAAGTTCCGGATGGTCATGCTGCAGTCCATTCTCCCCCTTTTGGAGCGGGACAGCTGGATGTGCTCTATAGATCTCCAGGACGCATACTATCACATCAAGATGAATCGACGCTCCAGGAGGTTTCTCTGCTTCAGGCTGGGAACCAGTCATTTTCAATTCAGAGCCCTGCCCTTTGGTCTCACTACAGCCCCCTGAGTGTTTACCAAATGCATGGCAGTGGTAGCTTCTCATCTGAGACGTCAAGGATTCCAGGTGTTTCCTTATTTAGACGACTGGCTCCTTACAACCCCCACCAGGCATCTTTTACTCCTCGCCAGAGACTACACCTTTCACACATGTCAGGCACTAGGCATCTCAATAAACTACGAAAAGTCTGTCTTGTCACCTTATCGTGTTATTACTATCATAGGCGCAAATCTAGACACAGTCAAGATGTCAGCCGGACTCACAGAGCAGAGGATAGCAGACATTCACAAACAGGTCTTTCTTCTTTTACAGAACAACAAAGTCAAAGCCAGACAGATCCTGAAAGTCTTGGGGATTATGGCAGCGGCCATCCCTCTCCTACCATTAGCTCGCTTCCACATGAGGATTTTGCAATGGATGCTCTTCACACAATGGTCTTACCAAAGCCTTCCAATGTCCCATCCTATTCGGATAACTCATTCGTGCAAGAGTCATCTCTCTTGGTGGATCACATCCCCTCAGCTCCTCCTAGGGAGACCCTTTGTCCCTCCCCCCTCCGGTTGCTACAGTGAGAATGGACGCCTCCCTGATCGGGTGGGGGGGGGGCATTTCCAGGGCAGGACAGTCCAGGGCATGTGGCAACCGTTCGAGTGCCACTTGCACATAAACGTCCTAGAGATGAGAGCAGTGCTTCTAGCGTTGCAAGCCCTACAAGACTCTCTTCCCAAGGGAACTATAGCAATCCAAACAGACAACGTGTCTGTAGTGTGGTACATCAACAAACAATGCGGAACCAGGTCTTACCCCCTATGTCAAGAGGCACTCAGACTATGGCAATGGGCAATTTCTTCTCAGTGATTTCTGTTAGCAACGCACATCCCCGGGATGTCCAATGTGATTGCGGACAAATTGAGCAGAGCTATTCGCATGCCTCACGAGTGGTCTCTGAACAATTCAGTGTTGGAGAAAGTTTTTCGAAAGTGGGGCAGGCCTTGCTGCGACCTTTTCGCTACTCCCCAAAACAGCAAATGCGACGATTTTTTCACCCTCTTTCCCCAACCAGGGCATCCCAGCAGAGACGCTCTAGTGCACGTTTGGCCCTGGGGACTTCTCTATGCCTTTCCTCCCTTCCCACTGATATCCCAGCTAATACAGAAAGCCATCGCTCAGGAAGCTTCTATGATCCTCATTGCCCCTTACTGGCCTCGACAAATTTGGTTCCCCTTTCTCCACCGTTATCTGTTGGAACAACCTTGGCATCTGGACCCAGTTCCAGACCTCTTGACCCATCAGTCGGGTCAGTTGCACCACTCCCTTCCCTCTTTGAACCTCACAGCTTGGTTCCTCCAATTCTGACCTTAGCCAGGCTTCCCTTGATATCTCACTCAGTTAGAGATATCTTGATTGCCTCTCATAAATCTTCCACTCGGAAGATTTATCATAGCAAGAGGAAACGTTTTTCCTATTGGGCGCAGTCAAAGAATATAGATCCTTTCACTGCTTCTATTCAAACAGTTCTAGACTTTCTAGCCGAACTTTTCCATGCAGGTTCGTCCCCATCTACCATTAGAGTTCAATTGGCTGCAATTTCCAACTTTCATGTTGGAGTCTCAGAGTCCTCTATCATGTCTCACAAACTCTGCAAGGCCTTTTTAAAGGGAGTCTTTCTACTCAAACCACCCATCAGAGACCCTCCTCCTCAATGGGATCTCAACTTGGTTCTGGCATCCTTAATCTTTCCCCCCTTTGAACCTGCAGCTTCATGTTCTATAAAATTACTTTCGTGGAAGACACTCTTTTTAGTAGCTATCACCTCAGCTAGAAGAGTCTCTGAACTTCATGCTCTGTGTAGTCAACCCCCTTATCTAGTATTTCATAAAGACAGGGTGTCCTTGCGTACTAACCCGTCTTTTTTGCCCAAAGTAGCTTCATTGGCAAATTTGAATCAAACCATTGAGCTTCCTGTTTTCTTCCCAAATTATTCTAATAGGTCAGAACAAAAGTTACACTGTTTAGATATTCATCGCCAACTTAGGTGCTATTTAGACAGGACCAAACAATTCAGGAAATCTGACCAACTGTTTGTTTCTTATGCAGAAGGTAGAATGGGCCTTCCAGTTTCTAAAGTCTCTCTCTCTCTAGATGGCTTACTTCATTGATTACTCTAGTGTATGAGATAAGACATCAACGGTTGCCATCCAAACCCAGGGCTCATTCAACTAGAGCTTTAGCCACTTCTGTAGCTTTCCAAGATAGGCTGCCTATTGATTCAATTTGTTCTGCAGCTACTTGGGCTTCTCCCCATACCTTCATTTCTCATTATAAGTTGGACTTGGCCTCTAGAGACCGAGCCAACTTTGGTTCCACTGTACTCAAGAGTCTGTTCCGATAGGCCACCCGGGACAAGGTGCTAGGGACGCGGTCCCATCCAGCAAGAATGAAGGCGAGATTGACAACTTAACATTTAGAAGTTATGTACCTACCATAACGTTCCATGTTAGTTGTCTTCTTCTCGCCTTCTTTCTTGCGTCCCACCCTCCTTCCCCTGAGCCAGGACAGGACCTAGAAGAGGTTTCTTTTTTGTTCCTTATGGAATTTTATTGCTGGCCTTAGCTTTCAAACGAGATCTGAGGAGTTACTGCCTAGCATTGTGGGATAAAGGGGAGCCTCGAGCCGGTGGAACTAGCTCTCGACCTTTTAGAGTGGCCGAGTCGGAGCCAAGGATCGGCTCCGAACCCATCCAGCAAGAAAGAAGGCGAGAAGAAGACAACTAACATGGAACGTTATGGTAGGTACATAACTTCTAATTTTTTCATATTTAGACAACTTGCTTATCTTTGCAGAGTCTTTTTCAAAATGTCAGGAATCTGCCTCTTGGTTGACAGATCTGTTAGATAAGCTGGGATTACAAGAGAACATTCAAAAAATCTCTCTTGACTCCTTCACACAAGATTGTGTTCCCAGGATGTCAACTAGATACCTCAGTTCAAAGAGCCTTTCTTCCACAGGAAAAAATAGATCTATATCTAGATCAATTTCTGTGGTTTTCCACTCAGGCTTCAGTTACTATGAAGGAATTCTACAGTATTTTGGTTCTCATGGCATCTATGATTCTCATGATACCCCTGCCAAGGGCAAGACTTTACATGAGAAAGATACAGTGTATCTAAAATCTCTTTGGTCCCAGAACTAACATCCTTTGTCTTTTCAGAAGAGAAATCACATGGTGGAGACAGCAAATATCCTTAAACCAAGACCCTTTCTCCATCCCTGTTCCAAAGCAGTCAGTCACAACAGACACCGTGGACTTTACTTGGGGATCAGTTTCAAGAGGGATGAAAGTGCAAGGTGTGTGTGACACCAAGGACAGATGCAAATAATGAAATAAAAACGTGAAAGTGTTAATATGACAGAGATGCTTGCCACGTCAAGGCACTGAACTCTTTGAATCATCTTTGATTCCCAGTTCCTCCTCAAGTTGTTACAGACAATACCCCAGTCATGTGGTACATCAACAAGCAAGGGAGAACCAGGTATTTCTCCTTTTGCAGACTAGCCATATTATCTTAGAATATAGCTTCACAGCACAATCTCACTCTACAGGCATCCTACAGTCTGTCAGAGCAAAACTATGTGGTAGACAAGCTGAGCAGGAAAAGGGCAGACCCTCACAATTGTGAACTTTGTCATGGAGTCTTCCAGGATTTGATCCATCTATGAGGAGTTCCTCGAGCAGACCTTTTTTCTTTCTGTCTGAAGAATCAGCTGGCAGGAATCTACTTCAGGACTCCATGCAAGAAGGCCTGGAAGATATACACCTTTTCCTTTCCTTGGACAGGAATGTTCCTGTTTTCTTTTCCACCCTTTCCACTGATATCCAGGATACTTCTGAAGATTCAGAGGGAATCCCCCAAGAAGATTGTGGTGGCTCCCTCCTGGCAGAGGCAACAGTGGCTCTCCCTTCTTTTTGAAATGGCCAAAGGCAATTACCATAAGCTTCCTCACAGAATGGATCCTCCTTTTAAAATGCATTCTCATCACAGAATGTTTTTGAAAGGGGTTTTGCATAAGAGGCCTTCAAGAAAACCGGTGGCCCCTTCATGGGATCTTAATTTTATTTTAGAGAAGTTAACACTTGCTCCCTTTGAACCAGCTAATCTTGATGACTTGAGGTTAACATGGCAAACAGTTTTACTGGTTGCTCTGACCTCTGCAAGAGTAATATCTGTGTTGCAAGCTCTAATGGTGAGTTGTGGCCTATCTTTTTGCACAAAGATAGGATTTCTTTGAGAATTAATCCTCTTTTTATGTTTGAAAATAGTATCCTAGTTTACATGAAGCCAAACTGTCCCTCTCCCTGTTTTCTTGATTGAACCTAAAAATGAAGGAGAAAGGATAATCCCTGCTTTGGATGTACAAAGACAACTTGGGTACTGTCTTGATAACTAAATCTTTCAGGTCTTTGGATCAGTTGTTCATTTCTTGTGAATGCAAGAATGAGTCAAAGCATACTATGTACAAAGTGTTGTCTCAGGCTATTACTTTTATTATACTCACCACAACAAAACTACTCTAGGTGGGGTCAAGGCCCATTCTGCCAGGGGCTTGGCTTCATCTGTGGCTTTTTGGAAAAGGTTGGCTTCTAGAAGTATTATAGAAGGAGCACATTGGTCCCCTGTATGTACTTTTACAAAGTATTACAAGCTTAATTCCTTCTGTATGTCTAGACTGGGTTTTCTAGGATCATTTTCCAGGAGCTCCTAATCCCTTATCCTTCCTCCTCCCAAATGTAGTAAGCTAGGGTAATCTGCCTATAAAGCTAAGGCTACTGACGCAGAGATTAAAATGATGAACATACTACAGTCGTGTAAGTAAACTTACCATAACAGTAGATGTTTGAATGATCACTACTAGCTGCTCCCTCCCTCCACTCCCCTTTGTTTTCTGGTTAGTTGTTTATGCCAGGGTGTGAATATTTATTTATTTTTTGTTCCTAGCATTGTCTTTTCAGTGCTCAGTCTCCCCCCTCCGTCTCTGTTGACATGAAAGCTCTGAAGGCTTAATGCCCAGACCTGTCATTTTAATCATCTCAGCGTGAGTGGACTGATTTTTGGATGATAAGAAGATGCACTGAAGGTTTGGAAGCTGATGGGCTGTTGTATCCTTTGTGGGAAGTAACCCATATAAAGGTAAGGCTGCTGCAGCAGTGATAATTTGAACATCTACTGTTATAGTAAGCTTTCTTACATAACTTTATTATCCCTTCCAGTATTAACCCCGTAGAACATAAATGTCACTTCTGGTGAAATAGTCCTGCCATTCTTAGCACATTTTCAAACCACTTTTTGAATAATTTAACTGTAATCCTACTGTACCCAAAATTTGTTCTGTTCCAGAAATTGTCTCTTTCATCCAATGTTTGTTCTTGGCTACTAAAACCAAGGCATCTGCATAGCTTAACATTAATTGTAACTTTAACCCTTCCTTAACTTCCCATCTATCATACATGTGTATGAAAGTGCATTATTTACCATTACAGTCAGATGATCAATGAACAATCATGCTCTACTCCCTCTTCCCTGTGTTATATTTTTCCTACACATCCATTCACCATCTCAGACATAATAATCTCAATTAATTGCCCTCACTATCTTTATTTTTTCTCCTACCTCAAATTCTTTTAAAATGTTCAACATTTCCCCTTGATAAATATTATCAAATGCTTTAGCAACATTACACACTGATACTTTTCCTACGCCTTCCTCCTTTCAAATACTTCAACCACTTCTTTAACCATCATTAGCATTCCATTTACTTTTTCCTTTTAACCCTGTTCACCCTTCTGTCTAGTTCTTTTTTCATTACATCCATCATTCTTTTCTGAATAATGTTCATATAGAGGGTTATGATCGGGTCTCCAGTTGTAACCACATTATTATGTGTTCAAGACATGAATTTCAAGAACACATAATATTGGGTTATGATTGGTGATACCCGATCATACCTCTTTGTAGTGCATGGAGTCGGGTCTATATTATATGTTCGAAAACACTTAACATCGAACACCTCTTCAGCGGCCCTTAAAGAGCGAACTTGCATTTCAGCGAAAGCCTGATTCAGCGATTTTTTTTTTCCCTGGGAAAGAAATCGCTTGGCCGTCCTAGTGTGTTTGCCCTTTTCCCCACTACGGTGCAATCTTGGAGTTGGTATATTTAGTTAGGGGGGTGTTGGGGTTAGAAGTTATGTTCTGTTTTGTATGGGGCAAGCGATTTTTTTTGATTCAAGCTTTCGCTGTAATTGTAGTTCGCTCTTTAAAGGTCGGTGAAGAGGTGTTAGAAAAACAAAACTCCATCTAACCTTTTACATTATAAACAACTTCACAACCAGGCCAAATGCTTAGTTGTCAAAAATAAAAAAGAATACTTCCAAAATATCCAAAATCAGCATAGACAAAACCCCAAAACTTTCTGACACTCTGTATAAACTTCTTGCGCCACCCAGGAGCTAACAATAACCCCTGCCCTAACCCTGAAAAAACACCCTCTGAGATAGCCTCACTCTTCAGTACATACTTTATTGACACCATTGCAAAACTAACTATCTCCTTTTCACCCATCAACACTAACCCACAAACAACTCCATCAGGACTTACCACCACTACCCCTCTACCTACTTTCTCACTATCACCCATTCCAACACCCACCATCCAAAAACTTCTCCATAAACTAAAACTTTGTACTAACGCCCCAGATAACCTACCTGCAGAATACTTACAACTAGTTGCCTCCGCCATTGCTTATCCTGTCAGTATCCTCCTCAATAGTTCCATTCAAGAATCATAGATAGCGACATTTGGAAAAAAGCATTTGTCCTTCCACTTCACAAAGGCGGCTCCAATTCATAAATCTCAAACTTCCATCCTATCGCTATACTTTCCCCCATCTCTGAAATACTAGAGAAATGCATTCACACCCAGCTGATAAGCCATTTGGTAAACCACCACATACTCTTCCCTACTCAACATGGCTTTAGGCCCGGACATAGCACCAACAATGCCCTAATTTCCTTCTTGGACACAGTAAATAGAGCTCATGATGTTGGTTCCATAGTCTCTGCTGTCTTTCTTGATTTATCTAAAGCATTTGACACTATCTCCCACTCCCTTCTACTTACTAAACTCTCTAACCTCAACCTGTCTTCCCCTACCCTTAAGTGGCTTACTAGCTATCTCAGCAATAGACAGCAATCTACTAAATCTACTAAATGTCAGCACTCTTCTTCCCCCTTCATCAGCACAAACACAGGCGTCCCCCAAGGTTCAATTTTAGGTCCCCTCCTATTCAATATATTTGTCAATGACTTTCATAATACTCTAACCAGCAGCACTGTTATCCGGTACGCTGATGATTCGACCATCATCTCCTCTTCTAAATCTCCCACTGTTTCACAGTGTCTTACCCAAGAAGCTTTCACTTCTTCTGAATCCTGGATGTCCCAAAAACATCTCGCCCTCAACCCCAATAAAACTAAACTCTTAGTATTCACCACCACTAAATCCAGCCCTATTGACAAAGCTGTTTTCTCTATCCATTCCCAAAACAACACTACCATTGAAGTCGTCCCTAACACTAAACTGTTAGGTGTCATCAATGACAAAAAATTAACATTTGACCTTCATATCTACAGCAACATTAAAAAAAAAACATCAAAAACTTGTTACTCTCTATAGACATGACTACTTTCTTAGCCACTCCACTAAAATAGCCCTCACTTCATCCCGCCTGCTTCCAACTCTACTATACGCTGCTCCCATCCTCACAAATTTACAGTCCAACTTAAAAACAAAACTAGACTCCTGCTACAACAAAGTCGCTAAATTCACCACTAATGCAAAATTTTCCACCCACCACTGCTCCTCATTGCACCAACTCTTCTAAAGTATTCCTTACTGAGCTTTATTCACATTTGTTCATATTTTATTGCTGATCCTTCATCAATTCCCAAGTATTTATACATTCCCTCTTGCTCAAGTTCTTTTATGTCACATTCTTGTCCCAAACTGATGTTTTCCTGGTGCTGCAGTTTTCCTTTTTCAAAGTTTGCATTTGCACATTTATCAAGACCAAATGACATTTCAATATCATCTGAAAAAGTTTTGACAACCTGCAGCTGTGCTTTCAGTTCCTCATCTGATGAGCTATACAGTTTTAAATCATCGACAAAGAGAAGATAAGTCATTAGACTTTGTTGTTTTCTAGAAGCCAAATTGTAGCCATGGCCTAAGCTGTTAAGTAAACAGCTTAATGGATTAATAGCAAGGCAGAATAGCAACGTTGACAGAGAGTCACCCTGGAATATCCCCCTTTGAATTGTTATCCCTGGGATAATAATCTGTCCTTTAGCATGGCTTAATTGCAAAGTGGTCTGCCACTGTTTCATGGTTACTGTAAATGTAGTCAGTCAGTGTAGGGTGTATCATACATTTTTAAGCACTCTTTTATCCATGAATGTGGGATACTATCAAATGCTTTTTTGTAGTCAGTCCATGCCATACTTAGATTCTTCCCCTTCTTGTAGTTCTCCACTATAACTTTGTTTAACAACAAATGATCCATTATTCTACTGCCATAACTGAGTTTTCTTCTAGGTGACTATAAACTTTGTCGGCGTCAATTCCCGTCTATAGTTTATACGTTGTTGGAAGACAAGTTATTGGTCTATAATTTTTAGGGTAGCTTGCAGGTTCACTCTTAAGTAAGAGCATTGTTTTTCCTGTTGTTACCCAGTGCGGTGTGTGTTCGGAGTGTGCATATAAATAGTTCTTACTCATGACTAAATCCTCCTGCAAAGAAGTTAATACTTTAAACCAAAAGTTAGGTACTGCATCTGGGCCTGGGGTTTTCCAGTTAGAGACTTTTCTCAACTTTGTTTCAGTCTCTCTGGCTATTTCATCCCATTTCATATCCTGTACTTTTAAACTTCTTATTCTTTCTTTTACTTCTTCTATCCATTTAGCATCTTTGTTATGTTCCACAAGATCTTCATAGATGCTTCTCCAAAATGTATCTACTTTCTCATTTTTTGGCTGTCTTTCAATTCCTTTTACCTTATTTCCCAATTCTCTATAAAACTTTTTTGAGTCATCAATAAATTGCTTATTTTGTGCTTTTCCCTTATATTTATCTTTGTATCTTCTAAGTCTTTTCGCCTATTTTGAAACTTTTAGTTTATCTCCAGTGGTGCATAATAGATCCTGGTCTGTTCTAATAATGCGAATTGCTTTTATCACATCTTTCTTAGAATTTTTGTTGATCTATTCCGTCTTCTATAATCTTCTAACAATGACACTTCTTGTCTTAGCTGCTTTATAGTTTTCTCTATTCGATATTTCCATGATGGTATTCGCTTTCGCCCCCTCTTTTCCCTTGCTACCCTGTGTTCCTGTGATAGAACTTTATCAGTTATTAATTTAGCAGCACTGTAGTATATTCTATTTACTTCTGTTATATTGCATGGATCTCTGTGGACAGTCCTAATTACTGTGTTTATTTGTCCACTTAGTGGTCAATGCAAGAACTGCTCATGTCCCACAAGATACTGCTAACGGAATCTTGCAAAAAAGATATTCGTTGGTGGCTTTACTCCACACATGTGATGTTAGGTTGACCCTTTGTACTTCCCCAACCATTAGCCACAGTGACCATGGACGCTTCCCAGGTAGGGTTAGAGGCATTATGTGGAAAAGACAGTCCAAGGCACTTGGCAGGATCTCAAGGCCCATTTGCACGTCAGTGTCCTAGAGACGAGAGCGGTGCCTTTAGCTTTGCAGGCATTCCAGGACTCTCTTCCGCTGGGGAATATTGCTATACAGACAGACAAAATGTCAGTTGTGTGGTACATAAACAAACAAAGGAAGAACCAGAATTTCTGCTGAATAGTTGCTTAGTGGCTCTGTTTGGTATACCGTACATCAACTTTATTATAAGCTGAGATAAGTACAAACTTGCAGTGTTATAAGATAGTACTGAATTTTATTTTTTCTGTTTATTGTTTCATTGAATATTGTGTTATAAATAGTACAGCATTTATCTAACTATTTATTTGTTTACTAAATATTAGAAGCTGTCTGCAGTTAGTTTATTCAACTCACTTCATTGTTATTCAGTGTAGAAATCTTAGCCTAGAGGGATTCTCTGCGCCTTATAGTCTTAGTCCCTTATCTCTGACATTATTTCTGCTGAATAGTTGCATACTGGAGCTGTTTGGTATACCCTACATCAACTTTATTACAAGCTGAGATAAGTACAAACCTGCAGTGTTATAAGATAGTACTGACTTTTATTTTTTCTGTTTATTGTTTCATTGAATATTGTGTTAAAATAGTACTGCATTTATCTGCCTATTTATTTGTTTACTGAAAATTGGAAGCTGTCTCTCTGTCTCTCCCTGTCTGCGGTTAGTTTTCCTCACCCACCCTCCCTGTTCTTGTTGTGGTATTAATCTTGGTGGCTTTGGAATTGACCGCCCCTCCTGTAAAATTGCGTTTGAACACTCCTCCTGGGCCCATCTCATTTGCTCACTCAGTCCAGTATAGTGAGATCATATTTTGATTTCAGACACTCCTACCATTCCTATCTGTTCAGCCCTATCCCAGCTCTATCCTAGTCTAGTCTCATTAGCTTATCCTGCCTAATACAGAGAGAACATTTGAGTAGGCATACCCACTTAGGCCCTGAACTTGTCTGATTGAAGACTGCTGGAACAGGGCGCAGTTCTGAGGTTTTTTACCGGTTAATTGGGTAATTTGTTCAGATCAGTTTGCTTGTTTTCTATTGTTATATATAAAAAAATAAATAAATAAAAATTTGCACTTTATCTGCTTTTACTGTATTTGTGTTTCTTCCTACTTTATTACCTTATTTTGTTTTTGCCTCTTTTTGAAAGTACTCAATTGTGTGTATTCTGCTGCATTTATTACTGCTTGGTAGTAGCCTGATTAAATTGTAACTGTTATTCTAAGTCTTTTGGTTATTACACTTGGGCTTCAGACAATTTGTTTTACATTGAGAAGGTTTGTGGTCTGCACTGTTGTGGCAGGACAGGTAGCTTACATCCTTCTAAGTTGGGAATTGCTGATTGAAGGCTCAGTGTCTGTTATTCTAAAAGTGTGTTAGTTCTGATTTAAGCACTTGGGCTCCAGGCCAGTTATTTTACATTAAAAAGGTTTGTGGTCTGCACTCTTGTGGGAGGAGAGGCTAGATTCTACCCTTCTGAGCTGGGAATTTCTGGTTAAAGGCTTACTGTGCCTGCTCATTTGAAATGTTTTTTTTCTGCTATTGGTGCACCTTGTCTGCTGTAGCATAGACTAGATTCAGGCCTGCTGAATCTAGCTTTTTTTGTATAAGTTGAGCACTAATCCAGGCCATCTTTTTTGGAGAAGGTTCCCCTGCACCCTCGTGGTAGGAATGTGTGATTAGAACTTGTCAGATTGAAGACTGCTGGAACAGGGCTCAGTTTTTAATTTTTTTACTGGTTAATTGGGTAATTTGTTTAAATCCGTTTGCTCATTTTTATTGTTATATATAAAAAAAATTGCACTTTATTCATCTGCTTTTACTGCAATTGTGTTTCTTCCCACTTTATTACCTTATTTTGCTTGTGCTTCCTCTTAAAAGTACCCAATTGTATTATTCTGCTGCAGTTGTTACTGCTTGGTAGTAGCCTGATTAAATTGTAACTGTTATTCTTAGCCTTTTGGTTTTAACACTTGGGCTTCAAACCAGTTGTTTTACATTAAGAAGGTTTGTGGACTGCATTGTTGTGGCAGGACAGGTAACTTACATCCTTCTAAGTTGGGATTTACTGATTGAAGGTTCAGTGTTTGTTATTCTAAAAGCGCATTAGTTCTGGTTTAAGCACTTTGGCTCCAGGCCAGTTATTTTACATTAAAAAGGTTTGTAGTCTGCACTCTTGTGGGAGGAGAGGCTAGATTCTGCCCTTCTGAACTGGGAATTTCTGGTTAAAGGCTTAATGTGCCTGCTTATTTGATCTGTTTCTTCCTGAAATTTGTGCGCCTTATTTGGTTTGCTGTAGCCCAGAAGTTAGTATTTTATTGGCCATTTTGGGCTAATTTTTATCTCTTTCATTTCTGACAAACTTTCAGCTTAAGCACTCAAACCATTAATTTCACAGCCCAGCACTTGCTCAAAACTCATAACGAACACTAATTAACCCTAGCACTAGACCCCCCTATACTGTCCAGAAGGACAGTCTCTATTCATTCCTACCAGCTAATCAGTAAAACAGCTCACTTTACCTATTCAGGCATGTCCAAAGGGCAGTTTTAGGTGTACTCTCCAGTCCAACTGGTGATTCTATGCATTTTGAGGCAATGTTACAACGGCCTCATGTACACAGACAACCCTCTCCTTCTACCACCAAACACTAATATATGCGAGAGATGCAATTATACATCCAAACTGGAAGCAAAGTTCTCTCAACCCAAGGAGAAGGAAAATACTTGCAACACACCACCAGTCTTACAAAGACCTACGAAACCAACACCGGCAAATAACACACGTAAGTACACAAAAACATACTGGGAGGCTCTAAATAAAAAATCTGCAAAAGCAACAGAGACCTCCAAAGCAGGCACACAAGCAACCTCCACACCCCATCACAAACCATGAAACACATACTTCACATAATCAGTGTGCCATGCAATCACAGCCCTTAAGGCAAAATAACATACCCAACACACTAGTAATAGGTGACTCTATAGTCAGGCACACTGAGGTCCCACTAACTAGGCTGGACAAGGAGAAGGTTACAGTTAGCTTGCCTGTCGGACGCCAGGATCCGCCACATAACACAAGCACTCAGGTCACTCCAGAACAAGTACAAATATGACTCTGTCATTGTCCATGTTGGTTTGAATGACCTGAGACGTACTTCCCTGGACTACATGAAAAGAGACATGGAAGAGCTCTCTGATCACGTAGCCCAGGCTGGTATGACCCTGACCCTGAGTAGCATCCTGCCCTCACCAAGAATGATGCCACAGTATAAAGAAAAAATTATCAATTTCAACAATTGGCTAAGTTTCTGGTGTCATTCAAAGGGCATCCAGTATCTGTCCACCTGGGATGACATGCTTGATAAACCACGTTGCTTCACAAGAGATGGCTTGCACCTGTCATCCTTAGGCTTTCAAATACTGGACAAGGGTTTTGCCGCCCCCGTAGTGCCTTTTTTAGGCAAGGCTCAAAAGACAAACCCACCATCGTAAATAGCACAAGTAACTAAAAACTGAGGGTAATGCTACTCAACGCCAGAAGTCTAAACCTCAAAATGCATACACTAGAGGTACTCCTCAGTATGGAGAACATCGATATTTGTGCAGTAACAGAAACCTGGTTTAAGGCTCCTGAGAGCACCGCAGCACTACCAGGCTGTAACTCATACCAGACTTTCCCGCCACAGAACTTGGACTGAAACACAAAAGGTGGGGGTGTATCCATATTCTTCAAGGATACCCACACCTCTAAGTTAGTGGCACAGCATAATACCTCAGAGATCATCCATGTGCAACTAACAATGGGCAAAACTGCAATTCAAATTGTAGCTTGCTACAGATCACCCACCATGACCCCCATTCCGCGTTTCTGGAGACACTGGAAAATATGAAGGTCCTACCAAATGCCCTAATATTGGGTGATTTCAGTTACCCATACATTAACTGGGAGAACTACTCAAGTACTAACTCCCTTGCCCAACGCTTCCTAGAATTTATAAACTCGAACGCCCTGGATCAACTGGTCAACACCCCCACCAGAGGTGACAACATATTGGTCCTGGTCATCACCAACATGGGCGACCAGTGTTCTACACCGGAGGTCAAACCCTTGCTGGTTAGATCAGACCATAGACTAATCACTCTGGATATCCACATTCCGCCCCACCCCCAATCAAGGAAACCACCGTGAAAAAACTTTTCAAAAGCAAACCTCACGTTACTTAAGACCGAGGTGGAAATGTTCACAGCCCCCATGCTAAAGGACAACACTGTCCAAGCTGCTGAATCCCTTACAGAGGCACTCTATGAGCACCTGCAAGAATGCATGAATCGTGCTATCCCAAGTAAAACCAAGACTCACTCCTCCAAGAAAAGGAAACCAGTCTTGTGGACCCCTGCCATAAACAGCCTATACAGTAGAAGGAGGAAACTAGTGCAGAAAAGAGTAAAATGCCAAGAAGGAAAGACATCCCTGATTAGTATCAGCAAGAAACTACAATCCCTCATAAAATCATCCAAGGCTAGCTTCGAAAGAAAAATTGCCAAGGACTCCAAAGATAACCACAAAGCGTTCATGTTAAGTTGTCAATCCATCGCTTTTTGCTTGATGGGGGTTGAGGCCCCTCTCCTGCTCCCTCTCGGCACTTGCTTTAGCCGAGAACTCCTTTTACCAGCTCGTTTAGCTATGTCAAGAACCTAAGGGGAAACTCTCAGATCTGCTCTGAGATAGTGCAGAATAGCACAAAATACACTATACCGACTGATATTGCCAACATTCTGGCAGACAGGTTTAGTGAAAACTTCACCCCCCTGTCACCCCCTAAAGGGCCCATAACCATACCAGAAGAATGTAGTGCCCTCGCAATCACTGACACACAGGTTAAAACAGCCCTATTCAAAGCCAAAAATACAGCTTCAATGGGACCAGACGGTGTCCCGGGCTGTGTCTTACATGAGCTCCAAAATGAACTAACCTCTCACCTAAACACACTGTTCAAACTCAGCATCTCTACAGGCTACGTACCCATAGAGTGGAGCACAGCAACAATTATCCTGCTCCACAAAGGTGGAGCCACAACGGACCCCGAGAACTATCGCCCTATAAGCCTGACTAGCCTGGTCTGCAAGCATATGGAGTGCATCATTATGGAATTCATTAACAGAGACATTGGGAACCTTCAAACATTGGACCCTACCCAGTTTGGCTTTGTTAAGGGCAGATTATGCCTACTAAACCTGGTGGACTTCTTTGAGACAGTTATCAAGGCTTTAGACGAGGGAAAGGAGGTCCACACAGCCTACCTAGACCTCACAAAGGCTTTCGACACCATTCCCCATTCTGGTATTATAGACAAGCTCACCAGCCTGAACATAAACCCCTACGTCATAAGATGGGTTGCCAGTTGGCTCACGGATAAAACCTACATGGTGAGAGTTGCAGGCTCTAGGTTGGACTCTAAACCAGTTACAAGTGGCGTCCCCCAGGGCTCAGTCCTGGGACCCCTCCTGTTCAGTATATACTTCTCAGAGGTACAGGCAAGCACAGGAGGACTATGGCTGACCAAGTTCGCAGGCGATTGCAAACTGGGGGCCATAATTGACTCTCCAGCTGATACAGACATCCTCCAGAAGGATCTCACTGAGATGGATACCTGGTGTCAAAATCATGGCCTCAAGCTAAATGCCAAAAAGTGCATAGTCATCCCCTTTGGAAAAAACAAAGTGCCCACGAACTACCACATACGTGGTAGTCCCCTAAATACAGAAAATGTAATAAGGGATGTGGGGACCCAAGTAGATAGTAATCTCTCCTTTGATAATTATATTGCCAAGGTGGTTAGAAAATCCTTCTATGTAGCCCACCTAATCACAAAAGGGTTTGCATCTAGAACAAAAGAGGGTTTTTGTGCCCCTTTACTCATCACTCATCAGACCCATTATATAGTGCAATGCCCCATTTGGGATGTACCTTACAAGACACCTGCAACAGCTGGAAAGACCACAGAAGTACCTCACCAAGAGGATTACTGGCCTCAAGCATATACTCTATGCAGCCCTACTGAAGAAACTCTAGCTGTCCTCGGTTGCATACCGCTTACTCAGATGTGATCTCTGCCTGACATACAAGGCCATGTCCAAACCAGAATTGATGGACATGCTCCACCTAAAAAAAAACAAATCCCCAAGAGCCACACCCTCTAGGGATCTAAACCTCACCATAATGATAAATAGGACGTGCTGCAGGGATAGATTCCTGTCCCAGAGATTCCCCATGCTTTGGAACAGGATTCCAATCTACATTAGGCAGAGCCCCTCACTAACACTCTTCAAGCGAAACCTTGATGAGTGGATGGGAAACAGAAAATTTGCCCCAGGGATCACTGCAGTGGCTCTGCTGGACAGGGGCACAGGGAACTAATGGCTCTGCTAGACCAAGACACAGGGAACTAATCTAAGGAGGTGGCGAAAGCCAACGCATTCTGGCTAGGATTATAGACGACCTTGGGCAGATAGCCTAATACTTACCTATGAACCTAAGCTCTTACCCCCATTGTCGGGAGGCCCTGAGGGTATGGCACTGGGCAATCTCCTCCCAACGCTTTCTGATAGCCATGCACATCCCAGGGAAATACACCGTGATTGCAGACAGACTCAGCAGAGCGATTCTGATGCCTCACAAGTGGTCCCTAAAACAGGAAGTGGCGGAAAAGATTTTCTGCAAATGGGGACAGCCTTTCTGCAACCTTTTGTCCACATCCATGAACACATAACGCAGCAGCTACTTTGCCTTAATCCCCCCTCCAGGGGAGTCATCAAGGGATGCAGTTGTCCACGATTGGCCCTCGGGTCTCCTCTACTCTTTTCCTCCCTTTCCATTGATACCCAAAGTTCTTCAGAAAGCCAATTACTTGGGAAGGAACTTGATACTCATCGCCCCCATACTTGCCTCGTCAAATCTGGTTCCCCTTCTTGTGGCCTTATCTCCAGGAGGAGCCTTGGATTCTGGACTCAGTTCAGGACCTTCTGACCCATCTGTCCCTTCAAAACCTCAAGTTTCCAGCTTGGCTGCTCTAATTACAGCCATAGCCAGGCTCCCTAACCTTTCTTCTTCAGTAAAACATATCCTAATTTCTTCTCATAAGGCTTCAACGAGAACGATATATAGAAGCAAATGGAAAAGATTTTCTTTTTGGGCTTCAAATAATCACATTGATCCTTTTTCTGCCACGGTAGCTTCCATTCTAGAATTCTTGACAAAACTATTCAATGAAGGTGTAGCTGCAGCTACTATTCGAGTTCAGTTAGCAGCGATATCCAATTTCCATTTAGGTGAATCAGGCCTCAATATTATGTCCCACAGACTATGCAATGCCTTTCTTAAAGGTACTTTTTTATTAAGACCACTTATTAAAGACCCCCCCTGCACCATGGGACTTGAATTTTATCTTATCCCATTTGACCCCCCCCCCCCCATTTGAGCCAGGATCATCCTACAATCTCAAATTTTTGACTTGGAAAACTACTTTTGATAGCTATTACTTCTGATAGAAGGGTGTCAAAGCTGCAAGCCTTGTCAATAAAGCCCCCTACATGCTTTTCCACAGAGACCAAGTGTTCTTATGAATAAACCCTTCCTTTTTACCCAAAGTATGTTCAGAATCTAATCTGAACCAATCCATAGAACCACTAGTATTTTTCCCTAACTACGAGAATAAGGCGGAATACATGTTGCACCAATTAGATGTACATAGACAATTCTGCTTATACTTACATAGGACAAAGGACTTCAGAAAATCTGACCAACTATTTGTATCCTTTTCAGATTCAAAGAAAGGTGCTCCATTTGCTAAAGTGACACTTTCAAAATGGCTCTCAGATTGTATAACCTTTGTTTACAAATCTCAAAACAAAGATTTTTACCATAAAATAAAAGGTCATTCTACAAGAGCCATTGCAACCTCTTCCACCTTTCGGGCTAGACTGACTATTGATACCATTTGTGCTACAGCAACATGGGCAAGACCACATACCTTTATCACTCATTACAAAATCGATTTGTTCTCCAGCAACAGGGCCTCCTTTGGTTCCACATTTCTGAAAAATATTCTCCCTTGAGCCACCCAAGAAAGACGGTGCTAGAGACGCTCTCCTAACCTAGTAAGAATAAAGACGAGATAGGACAACAACACATAAAGAAGTTATGTACTCACCATAATGTTCCATGTGTGTTGTCCATCTCACCTTCATTCGTACATCCCACCCTCCTTCCCCCAGCCTTTTGCTCCTGGAAGACCGAGTTGATACAATTGGCTGTTGGCGATCTCTGACCTTCTTGATTGCTCTATAAGTTATTAAGCTTAGTATTCTATTTAATATCTGCAAATAAGATCTGGGGAGCTCTCCTAGTGCATGACAGGATAGGGTTTAGCCACGAGCTAGTAGAAGACCTCGAGCTTCTGTACAGAGGCCGAGTCAGATCCAAACCCAACCTAGTAAGAATGAACACGAGATGGACAACACACATGGAATATTATGGTGAGTACATAACTTCTTTTTATGTATAATAGGTAGGAATAACAGGTCTTCTATCGTAACAGCTTCTTTGTCCATATTGTCATGAAATTTAGATGGCCTTACAGGTATAGACAAAAACCAAAGAGTATTTAATTATATTAAAAAGTGCAGGATGCACATTTAGACAGAAACGAGTATGTGAATTTGACTCTGAAAGGATTTCAAGGAGGACCTTCAGCAGAATATTAGGGTCAAATGAAAAGAGGTGTAACAGTATTATTTCTAGAAGGGTTGTAATGATGAAAAAAGAAAAAAGACAATCCTGATAGATATGTGGTAGAAAAGAGGCATTGGCAGGGGATAAGGATTATGCTAGGATGTATTTATATTCCACCTAAAACTGCTATTACGGAGCTTGAGATTTTTGGATGAAATAATAAGCTTTCAGCAGAAAATATTTATGAGTGGGGACTGGAACTTGATTTGCAATAATGAGGATGTTTTGGGGACATAGAAGAGAAAACATAACAAAAGAGGGTAGCTTTCTGAAGAAATGTGTGGGAGTATTTTGTTTAGAAGATGTGAATTCAGTAGTAGAAACACAGAATTTATATAGTATTCCTTAAGATACAATAATTGGGCAAGACTGGATACATATTATATTTCATAGGAGCTTATGTGTTTAATTAAAAGATTTGGTGCATACAATAATTATTTCAGATTACACACCAATAAAACAGATAAAGATGCAGAGCAAGGAAGTAAAAATGAGACTTTGGCATATTCTTCCTTATCTCTTTGAGAGGAATTTAAGAAATGGGTAATGGTAACTAGAGTTATTAGGTAAAGCAAGTTTTTACATAAAAGTACAATCAAAATGGAGTTTAAAACATGGTATCAGTATGACAGAAAGGTATAGGAGGGCTTAACAGGTATTTAGAGTGGTTGAAAAAGGTCAAGTATTACAGAATAAGGGGAATCTCACAGAACAGAAAAGGAGTAACTGTAGAATGCTAAAGAGAAGTTAAGGGAGTGTTTGGATAATAATCATCAGTTTATGAAGATTGCGTTTAAGCAACTATTTTTTACAACTACTCCAGAACACAAGCTTTTAGCACAGCAACTTAGGCAACGGAAAGTAGAAAGGATTGTCACCAAACATAGGGGTCCTACAACAAGAAAAATAACCAAAGATCCTGTAAAGGTATTAGATATAATTTGGAAATTTTATGAGAATTTGTACAGATCAGGGTAATGTGGAAACCAAGAAAATGGAGGAATGGAAATATTTATGGAAAGTTTAATTATGTCAGGGTTCAAGAAAGATAAGTCTCAATTAAAAGCTATGATAGGAAAAGATGAGTTAAAGTGGTGCTGTATTATCAGCCAACAGGGAAACCTTTAAGAATGAGTGGTGCTTCTGTGGATGTTTGGAAGCTGGGAAGGAAGGAAGAAAGTGATAAAAATCTGAAAGGTTTTATTTAACATATTTTAAAGGGGGTACCAGCATCTTGGAAGAAAGCTGCGGTATCTGTATTACTCAAAAAGATAAATACCCTTCAGATCCAGCTTTGTATAGGTAGACTCATTTCAGTTCTGGACCATGATTATAAAGTGCTTACATCCATACTAGCCAAGAGAATGGCAGAGCTGTTAACAAAATTGATAGATATGGATCAGTGTGTTTTTATGGCAGGGAGGCAAACATTTGACATCATTAATAGAACGATGATCCAGAGAGAAACAGAATTTACGAAAACACTATTGTTGGTGGGTGTTGATGCAGACAAAGTATTCTTTAAGTTAGCTAGGATTTTAGGTTCCCTATTATTTAAGTGAACGTTCAATATTGCAAACACTGCTTTATCGACAGCTAAATGTCGAAAAGGCCAAATTCCGAAGACATGGAACAGCAATTTTTTTCCTAGGGGAAAAACATCACTGGGCCATTTTCGGGACTTTGCTTTTTCCTTCACTGTGGTGCGATCTCGGAGATGGTATATTTAAGTATGGGGGTGTGGGAGTCAAAACCCCCCACTTTATTTTGTGTTTGGGTTTTTTTAGCGATTTGTTTCCCTAGATAAAAAATTGCTGTATCATTTGTTCGGGATTTGGCCTTTTCGACATTTAGCTGTCGATATAGCAGCTTTCACAATATTGAACATTAGCTTATTTAATAGGGAAGCAGATTTTATGTGTATGGCAATGGTAGTATTTGCATGCTGTGATAGACTAATACTGTTAATTAGGAGGATACATGGACAGTCAGAGGCAGGACTTGTGGTGGGAGAGTTCCTCTCCAACAAGCTGTGTTTGAACAAAAGAACCATGCACAAGTATCTTCTTCTCCCTTTATTATTTGCTTTGTATTTAGAGCCACTGGCAAAGAAAATAAGGGATTCACACATACAATGATATAAATGGTATGGTAATCAAGAAAAGTTAGCTTTATTTACAGATAATGTTATGTTGTACTTGATAAATCTAGAAAAGAACATTTCAGTGTTATGGAACAATTTCAAGTCTTTTCAGGATATAAAATGAATGAAGGAAAAACAAAAGCTACAGCAGTAAGCTATATACCCCCACATGAATTGATTCAGCAATGCCCATTTTTATGTGGACATGATAAGAAAAATTTTTATTTGTATGATTTAAATATAATTATGTTATGGTAGCTAAGGATATGTAAGAAGATACTTTATTAAAAGATACTGCAAAACTTGAGAAACTATAAGCCCTTGATTATGGTTAGTAAGATGCATGCAGTGAAAATAGTTTTTTTATACATAACACAAGCAGGAGGTCATAAATCAAAGTGAAATGGGATGATAATAAAATGAGGGGAGTTCAAAAAGTAATGAGAGATTATGATTTTGGATACAGGTCCTTAACGAGAATAACAACAACCATACAGAATATCATAAAGTAGCAGAAAGTATTCTTAGCACTAGCTAATGGAAAGTTAGCAATGGTGATGCCAGTGCACTGGCCCAGCAATCAAGGAGCCTCAGTCCTCACCACTAACACGAGTAAGGGGCATCCACATAGGGGAGGATAACAAATACACACACACACTAAAGTACAATTTCCCTTAAGAGCACACAGAGACCACAGTCAGTCTGGAGCTGGTTTCTCCCCAGTTTCCCAGTAAAACTCCCCACTGGCATATCTATAGGGTCCAGATCTCAGCCTAGTGGTCAAGCTAAAACCTCCAGCACCCTCTCTGTCCAACCAGTGCTTCGTGTCCCTGCCCAAGTAGATGACACACACACACATTTTGAGATATGAGTTGTATACAAACACAGAGACACTCCTGGGGAAGGCTAGGGCAGATTCTCCAGCTTTGCCCCCTTTCTGCCCAGTCTAAAAGGTAGTTCCAGCTTCCACCAGCCACTAATATCTATCAGCTACTAAAAAGGCCCTTACTAAAGGGTGTCCAATTATTACTGTGCAATATTTTAGTCCATATGGTAAGTGTGACTGAACAGCAAAGCTTATTGAAGTGACTTGGACAGTATCACTATATACATGCAATACACTCAAGAGCTTAAATAATCTCTACACAAAACAGCCACAGTTGAAATGTTTAAAAATATTTAATAATAAATAGTAAAAACACAAGACGATACTTCTTACTACACAGTGCTAGTCAAAAGTTCAGAGATCACAGAGAAATGCTTAAAATAATACCGTAGAAAAGTTCTGACATAAGTACAGAAAAAACTAATCTAATCTTCCTATTTCCTAACTATATCTAAGAAAACACAGTTCTAAAATAAACTTACATATAGGGCATAGGCAGTGCTGGTGAATTGGATGTTCTCAATACAAAATGCAAAATGCTCTCTCATTCTCTCTCTTTAAATTGATAACACAGTGCTGCTTCACGTTACATCATTCTAGACAATTTTCTGTTTTCCCAGGCTAACAGAAACTCAGAGGTTAATCACCCTTTTGATCTTGCAGCTTGTCAGGAAGCCAGAGCAATAAAAGAAATTATACATGTAAATTCTAGCCATTAACTGTGGCCTCAAAACAATAGGAAGAATTCGTTCATTTAGACATCTCGGTTCTGAGTTTTAACATCAAACAATTACACAATGCTTGACTTATCAGCCTTCCTACAGCAGAGTGCACTGTTGTTACATTTTTGCAGTTCCACATTTAACAGCATTTTCTTCCATTTAAGAAAATAAGCCTGTGGCTTATATTAATATTTACAAATGACAGAAGTATCTACAAAATACTATTTGGCTAGGCTGGCAGCCTTCACCTATCTTCACATATCTTCCCCCCGGAGAACTCAAGCTAGTTTTTCAATTGACCCTTGAAAAATGTTGCTTAAGAGGGTTAGGTCTGTCTGAGTATACCTTACTCCATTCCCTGTCTTGAGAGCCCATCTGCGTTGGCATTGTGAATCCCACTGCGGTGCTGCACTGACATATATGCTTGCAACCCTAGGCTCCATTTTAGCAACTTGGCATTTTGTTGGCTGGCTCTGTGTAACCATGTTAGGGGATTGTGATCTGTAACTACAGTGAATTTTCTTCCATACAGATAAGGCTGACGTTTCTGCAGTGACCACACTATGGCTAGACATTCCTTTTCTACAGCTGCATGGTATTCATCCCTGGTTTGGAGTCTATGACTAAGATAAACCACTGGGTGCTCTTCTCCCTCTGAAGAAATCTGGCTAAGTACAGCCCCCACCCCATGGTTTGAAGCATCCACCTGCACAACAAATTATTTGCTGTAATCTGGACTGCCTAACACAGGGGGTCCTCCCAAAGCTTCTTTAAGCTTCTGGAATGTCTGCTTACAAACTGGGGTCCACAGTACCTTATCTGGCTTGTTTTTCCTTGTCAGGTCTGTGAGAGGAGCAGCTATGGTACTAAAACTGGAGACAACCTTTCAGTAGTACCCTGCTGTCCCTAAGAATGCCTTCACCTGCTTTGTGGTAACAGGTGCAGGCCATGCCTGATTGGCTTCTACTTTGGCAGGTTCTGGCCTGATCTTACCACTCTAAACTTTATGTCCCAGGAAGGAGACCTGTGCCATACCCACCTAACATTTGCTGGGCTTAATGGTCAACCCTGCCCTCTGTAGTCTGCCCAGCACCTCCCTGACATGTTGAAGTTGCTCTTGCCAAGAATGGTTGTAGATGGCAATGTCATCTAGGTAAGCAAAGGCAAACCCTCCTGCTCCTGCTAGGATGTGATCTACCAGCCTCTGGAAAGTCACTGGGGCATTTTTCATCCCAAAGGGCATCTTTGTGAACTCATACAAGCCAAAAGAAGTCACAAAGGCTGACTTCTCTGTAGCACTGGGAGTCAAGGGCACCTCCCAGTAACCCTTGGTAAGATCAGTGGTGGTAAGATACTTAGCCCCACCCAGCTGCTCTAGGGCCTTGTCTGTCCTAGGCATGGGTTAAGCATCTGACTCTGTGTGACTATTTAATTTCCTGTTATCCACACAGAACCTGGTGCTGCTGTCCTTCTTTGGCACCAACACCAGTGGGGGGGGACCAAGGACTGTTGGACTCTTGAATTACCCCCAGTTCCAACATTTCCTGTATCTCCTCCCTTAGAGTCTGTTTGACTCTGTTAGGCACCCTATAAGAGGCCTGCCTAATAGGCCTTTGGGGTCCTGTATCCACCTGATACTGCACCAGGTGAGTGTACCCTGGTTTCCCAGTGAACATGTCCCCAAACTCCTGTAACACTGCTCGACTTTCTCGAAGCTGGGTAGCCGATAGCTGCTGGGACATTCCTACCCCTTCCTCTGAGGTGTCAGTCCGTGCCTCACTGAGGAGATCAGTCACCAGATCTCCCTCAGACTCCTCCTGCAACCCACTGCAAATACTCAGCACAAGAGCCTCCCTATCATGGTAAGGTTTCATCATGTTAACATGGTACGATTTGTGCTCCTGCCTCCTGCCTAGCAGTTCTACCATGTAGTTAACATTACTTACCTTCCTTACCACCTGGTAGGGTCCCCTCTCAAGCTGCTTGCAGCTTGTTGTCTTTGACAGGAATAAGAATCATTACCTGCTGCCCTACAGCATACTCTCTAGCTAAAGCATTCTGTCATACCAGACATTTTTCTGTTGTCGGACTTCTGCCAGGTTCTCCTGGGCCAAGCCCATGAGTTCCCTAAGCCTTGTCCTGAGGTTTAGGACATATGCCACAACAGACTTCTTGTGAGGTTCACACTCACCTTCCCACTCATCACGAATTAAATCTAGAGGTCACCTCACCCTATGCCCATGCAACAACTCAAAGGGTGAAAAAACCCATGGATTCCTGGGGAACCTCTCTGTAAGCAACAACAGATGGGACAGATATTTGTCCCACTCCCTCTTAAACTGGGCTGCAAATGCTCGTAGCATGGACTTGACTGTAGAGTTTAACCTCTCCACAAGACCATTAGTCTGGGGATGGTAGGGGGTGGTCTTCAGGTGCTTCACGCCACAGTACTTCCACAGACAAGCCAGCAGGACTGACATGAAATTGGCACCTCTGTCAGTCAGTCAGTATTTTTTTTGGGAAACCTACCCTGCTGAAAATTTCTAACAGAGCATTTCCCACCTTTTCTGCTTCAATAGAAGACAAAGCCACTGCCTCAGGGTTTCTTGTAGCATAATCTACTACCACTAGGATATACTTTTCCCTTTGGAACTTGGGGTACTCAGAAGCCACACAATAGGCAATGCAACCTTCTGAAATGGCTCCTCAATCACAGGCAAAGGCATAAAAGGAGCTCTCACCTTGTCTCCTGCCTTGCCTACCTTTTGGCACTACTCACAGGTACCCTGTTACATCTCTGGAAATTCCAGGCCAATAGACATTCTGCATAATACGTCTCTTTGTATGTTTTATGCCTATATGACCTGCAAAGGGAATATCATGGGCTATGGCTAGAAACGCCAGATGGTAGGCTCTAGGCACTACCAACTGCTGTACCCTGTCACCTTCTAGCCCTCCCTCAGGGGTCCACTCTGTATACAGTAACCCTTTGTCCCGGTATACAGATTTCCCCTTCCCTTGAGAATCAGGTGCCTCACTAGCTTCCTGCCACAGGCCTTGCAATGTAGGATCTGAGAGCTGAGCCTGTCTCAATTCTGTCTTTGTAACCCTTCCCAGCTCCCCTTCCACAGGAAGTCTGGCATCCTCTGACAGCGGTGCCTCTCTGTCAGCCTGGGTACTACTACTCACTTCTACCCTTGCAGTCCCTCTGTCCAAGGTAACATCAGTACCCACAAGCAGCTGTGACTCACCTTCAGTCTCACTGCTACAGGGTAGCTCCCTCCTTGAAGTAACCACCTCGCCAGTCCCGGCTGCAAGTATGTGGTCTGTCTGGGTCTCCCCCAGGTTACCAGACTCACATGCTTGTCTCCAAGCCTGAGTGCAGGTAACTGCACAAGCACATGTTACTGCACTATCAAAATCATTCCCTATCAGGACATCTGCAGGGATATCCTCAAACACACCTACTTGCTGGCTTCCTTTTCCACCCTCCCAGTCAAGGTGAACCCTAGCCAAAGGTATTTGGAATGGGATCCCTCCTAAAGTTCTGACTGGAGTAGAATGCCCAGGCAATTAGTGCTGCTCTTTAACCATTGGAGGCTTTACAATGGTTATGTCAGAGGCTGGGTCTCTCTTAGCAATGGCCTCTTTGCCATTCACTGCAATAGGATATAACCTCTTGTGGTAGTTTGGTACCCTTGTTGTCCCAAGACAACCTACTACTGGCATTTTGTCTTTCCCACTTACTGGCTCTCGCACCTTTTGTTACCCACCTTGCCTCCGTGGACATCTGTATGCCCCATGGCCCCACTGGTTGCATTCAAAACATTTAACCCTCAGTCCTAGATGTGTAGCTGGACTAGAGGCTTCCCCTATTACTGGCAGATTCTGTTGGGGCAGTCTGAACTGCCCACCATGGGTTCCTTTAGACCCATGAGCAGTACTGAGGTCCCTTTCCAGTGCAGGGATGCCCTGCTTGCTAGGTATAGGTCTCCCTTCTTCCCCAACTCATCTGAAGTAGCACATTGTCTATCAGCTAACCATATCCTCATGTCCTCAGGCAAAGTGCTTGTTCCCTCACCAAAAGGTCTGCCAGCCCATCAAAAGATGTGACCTGACATCCACTCACCCACCTATGAAAATAAGTGCTCAGTTCAGCAACATATTCACACACACTTCCATCTGCCTTGCGTCTATGCTCACAAAACTTTTTCCTATAAGTTTCAGGTGTTAGCTTAACAAATTCTAACAAACAGTTCTTAACAGCAATATAATCAAAATATTCACAATCAGCAAGTTTAGACAGCACAGTTACAGGTTTACCATGGAGTAAGGGGGTCAGGAAGCGTAACCAGAGCCTTTGGTCAACATCATACTGTTTACATACCCTCTCAAACATATGAATGAAACTATCAAAATTATCCCTCTGTTTAAACTGCGGAAGAAATTTACTGACCTTTTGTGCTTCTGGGGTCCAGTTACTCCCTTCCCTATTACCTCCACGACTCTGGAAAAGAGACAACATCTCATTTTCGTGCTGCCTCTGCCGCTTCGTTTCCACAACTTCCATTTCCAAACGCCTGTCCTCCAACTCAAGTCTCTTTAGCTCCAGAAGGATTTTTAAGTCCTCTGCACAAAAGTTGGACTGTCCATCCACTCAGTGTTGTACATCTCCATGGCCTGTCTGATCATCCTCCTGGTTGCTGTTTTCTGATACAGACATGACCAAAGCTGCACTCATGTCTGCCTTAGTCAGGTTTCCCTGCACCAGTCCTTTAGCCTGGTACATCTCCGGCAACTGGCTCCTTGTCAGCTTTCCATACTCCTCTGCTGACATGCTTGCCTGCTTTCACTGACTAAGCTAACAAAAGAAATAAAACAATTGTGATGTGAACACTGAGTATTCACTGCATGGCTGATTTAGAGTAGAAAACACCTTCAGTGATCACTGTACACAAGCTACAGGAATTCACACTACCCACACCACTACAAGCCACTTAGTATTTGCCAACCAATTAATATGTGGTGTGGATATCCCACCACTGCTAAACAATATGTGATGCTCGTGCACTGGCCCAGCAATCAAGGAGCCTCAATCCTCACCACTAACACCGGTGAGGGGTGTCCACATAGGTGATGATAACAAATACACACACAGTAAAGTACAATTTTCCTTAAGAGAACAGACACAGTCAGTTTAGGGCTAGTTTCTCCCTTTCTCTCCAGATCCCCAATAAGACTCCCCACTGGCACACACTACCTAGTGGGCAAGCTAAAACCTCCATCCCTCTCTGTCCAACCAGTGCTTCATATCCCTGCCCAAGTAGCTGACACGCACACACATTTTGAGAAAAGAGTTATATACAAACACACAGACACTCCTGGGGAAGGCTGGGGCAGATTCTCCAGCTGTGCCCCCTTTCTGCCCTGTCTAAAAGGTAGTATCAGCTGCCACCACCCACTAATATCTATCAGCTACTAAAAAGGCCCTTACTAAAGGGTGTCCAATTATTACTGTGCAATATTTTAATCCAAATGGTAAGTGTAACTAAACAGCAAAGCTTATTGGAGTGACTTGGACAGTATCACTATATACATGCAATACACTCTAGAGCTTAAATTATCTCTACACACAACAGCCACGGTTGAAAGGTTTAAAAATATTTAATAATAAATAGTAAAAACACAAGATGATACTTCTTACTACACAGTGCTAGTCAAAAGTTCAGAGATCACAGAGAAATGCTTAAAATAATATAGTATAAATGTTCTGACATCAGTACAGAAAAAAAACTAATCTAATCTTCTTGTTTCCTAACTATATCTAAGAGAAAACACAGTTCTAAAATAAACTTAAATATAGAGCATAGGCAGTGCTGGTGAGTTGGATGTTCTCAAGACAAAATGCAAAATGCTCTCTCATTCCCTCTCTTTAAATTGATAACACAGTGCTGCTTCACGTTACATCATTCTTTACAATTTTCTGTTTTCCAGGCTAACAGAAACTGAGAGGTTAATAGCCCTTTTGATCTTGCAGCTTGTCAGGAAGCCAGAGCAATAAAAGAAATTATACATGTAAATTCTAGCCATTAACTCTGGCCTCAAAACAATAGGAAGAATTCCTTCATTTAGACATCTCGGCTCCGAGTTTTGACATCACACAATTACACAATGCTTGACTTATCAGCCTTCGTACAGCAAAGTGCACTGTTGTTACATTTTTGCAGTTACACATTTAACAGCATTTTCTTCCATTTAAGAGAACAAGCCTGTGGCCTATATTAATATTTACAAATGACAGAATTATCTACAAAATTCTATCTGGCTAGGCTGGCAGCCTTCACCTATCTTCACAAATGGAACCAAGGTTTTTGGAGTAAATAACTAGAGAAGGAAATATGATATAGTGGTTTGAGGCCAAGAAGAACTTTGGATTGCAGTAGCTTGGTTTGTAGATTAGAGTTTGCCTTCCCTACCAGGATTAATAACATAGTATAGACAAAGTGAAAGTGACAGGAAGCTGTTAAATGAAAAACCACCACTGGTAGTTTTTGGGTCTATATTAGAATTCTGAAGTCTTAAATCTTCGAATGTTCTAATATCGACCCCTATTCAGCGAAAGCTTAAAATATCAAACATGCAGAACAGCAAATTTTTTCCCACGGAAAAAATGTGCTGTTCCAAAATACATACACACACACCAAAAAAACAGCAATCCACACACATACACTTAAACTCCTACATCTTACCCTGCACTAAACTGTACATACACTACTATCTATCCACTTACCTTAACCCAAACCCTAACTCTAAGGTCCGTCACTATTGCACACTCACCTCACCCGTGCCCTAACCCTAACGTCCGTCACAATCTCACACTTAACTGGCCCATGCCCTAACCCTAACTCACCTAACCAGTGCCGTAACCCCCACATCCACACAATCGCACACTTACCTGAACCTGACCTGTAACTTTCCACCACAGTGCTGAAAATAGCGAAGCGACAGAAACGGCCAACCGTATTCTTTCTCTAGGAAAAAATTCAGTGTTCTGCAGCTTCGCTATATTCAGTGTTCGCTGAATAGGGTTCAATATTAAAATATTCTAAGTTTGAAGACTTCGATGTTCTAATATATACCCATAGTTTTTAGTTAACTCTAAAACATAAGTTGCTGTTACAAAATGGATACTTGTAGGGCATGCAAAATATTGTATGATAATAAGACTCAATCAGAGGAAGTTAGAAAAGATTGGGAAGAGAGAATAGAAAGGTGATATACTAAGGAATAATGGAAGAGGGGCATTTGCATGGTTTGCACCTATGTCCAGAACATTAAAGATGTTTGCTTGAAAGTGTTTGAAGATAATTTTGCCTCAGGTAGATAGTGAATGTTAGGGGAGTAATGGGGAAGAGAGAAGGAACTGAGAACATGTTTTATGGGAATGTATTGAGCTGGTTTGATTTTAAAAATTCTGTAGAAAGTACTTTGTCAGAAATGTTGTGGCTTAGATGGCTGTGAGTAAGGAAATGATTGATGTTGTGTAGTCCTATCTCAACGTTATTCTTGCTGGATGGGTTTGGAGCTGATATTCGGCTCTGACTCAGCCGATACTAAAGCTCGAGAGCTTTTACTGGCTCAAGACTAACCCTTATCTCATGGTGCCTCACGGCAATTCCCGAGATCTCGTTTGCCACGAAAGCTTCGAGGTTGTCTCCTTACTGGCTCATTGGCTAAGTAGAAGATTTATTTACTAAATCTTGTTTTTTTCACCACCTTTTTCATCTTTTACTCCTTGTTGTTAGAAGCTTTATTGTGTGATTGTACTGAGTGTTTGACCCCTATCCCCCCCCCATGGGATTGTACAGCCCATTTCAGTTAGAGCGGCATAGTTGCCCGTTTAAGTTAGACGGCCTTTCCTCCCTGCGTGTTTCTTCAAAAATAAATAAATAAAATATAGAATCTTTTCTTTTTCTATCTTTACTGTTGTTGTTGTTATTTTTACCTCAGTAGATAGTATAGTTAGTGCTGGTGTCTATCTTTTCTTGGTAGCATTATTAGTTGTTCTTGTTAGCATGTCTAAGGATAAGGACAAAGAACACAAGGACCATTGCTCTTCTGGGTTTAAAAAATGTGATAAATGTTCACAGAAAATGTCTTTGACAGACAGTCACACTAGCTGTGGGTACTGCTTAGGTGAAGCCCACTTACAAGAGCCCTGTACCTTTTGCCATGCCTTCAATACCAGGGTCAAGAACGAGAGGAAATGCAAACTGATAGATAGGGGTCTCATGACCAGTTCCTTCCAGGAACAGCTGGAACTTGGTCAGACAGCTCCTAAGACTACTAAATGAAAATCTTCGGCTCCAGCTTCTGAACCATCGAAAAAGTCCAAAGCGACGGAGCTAAGGAGTTTTGGCTCTGATTCCGCTTCTTCAGTCTCTGTGCCGTCGGTCTCTTTGGTGCCGAGGTAACCTTCAGTACCGAGACAGTTACATGAGAGTGACCCTGTCTCGCCTACCTTGAGATCTCCTATTTTGGAGAGGAGGAGATCTCCTTCTGTCTCCACCCAGTCCTCCAGGAGTTTCTCAGATGAGGACATCGAGCAGGTAGTGAAGAGGTTGCTTTCGGTCCCTGCTCTAGCTAGAAAATTGGCCCCTCTGGACCCAAAGGCTTCGGAGCCGACCCTTTTGCAAGCCACTGCTCCTCCTCCGATTGGTTTGCTCTCTGATTCTTCCTGCTTCCTCATAACCGATAACTCTATCCTCAGCGGCTCAGTCAGGAGCTGAGGGATCTGGGAGCCGACACTCTCGAGTCAACTCCGAGGGGGATAGTCACCCTGTGTTTTCTTCAGAATCAACCCTTCCTCTCAGCACATCGGCTCGACTCAGCTCGGTTCCCACATCTGCTTCTGAGCCATTCCACCCTTGCTTGGAGCCGACCATCCATCTCCTCGGAGCGGAGGTCTTTTTCTGAGCAAGGGGAAAAGTTCTTAGAAACAACAGAAGGATTTATCCTCTGCAAAAGCCATACCCTTGGAATTGATGTCCCACCAGCAGCCGGCAGCAACCTCTTCTCCCCTGCCACCTCCACAGTGTAGAGAACCAGAGACTCAAACAGCCCCCACTGGAGGTGCCCTCTCTTCCAAAACTGCCCCAGATTATCCCACTGGAGAGCTCCCTCAGAAGAGACTTTGTAAGAGGAAGTATGTTGACTCACCTGAGTCTGTCACGTCGGACACTGATTTGGAAGAATCAGAAGGGTCCCCTGGATCCCCCTCTGAGGATGTTTCCTTTTCTGATATCCCAGAAATCCTTAGACAGAGGGGTGATTGGAAGACCTCTAACCCTACTGAGGATGAATCAGTGTATCTTGAGTAAAGAACAAAATTTTTAATTAAAAATTAAAAAATTCAGGCATTAAGAAGAAGGGAACTTAGCCATGCCTACATTGTAAAGCCTGTAAGTACATTCTATAAGGGAACTGTTTTATACACCCCAGGACCAACAAGAATTACTTTTTGAATATGTATGCTGACTGTAACACACAAAGTGTTGTCTGTATTGCGAACTGTGAACAGTGTACTGCATATTATGTAGGAAAAACAAATTGCAGACTTAAAGATAGAATTTTTAAGCATCTATCAGATATAAGGTTAAGAAAAGAACATAATGCACTGTACAAGCATATAGAATTGCATAGTGATCATGTATTTGCCTTTATGGTTAATATGTGTTGTAAATAGAAGTCAAGCAATGGTTGACTTGTATAATGAAACTGAATATAAAGAGATGCAATGGATTCTTAGACAGGGAGCTGACAGAGCCCAAGGATTAAATGATGCTGTCCCTTTAAAACTAGCTCTAGCAGAAAGGAGGGTAAACTATTGATTTTTATTGGCTGTGTTGTACTATATTAGATACTATGTTTTTACTAATGTTTTATCATCTGATGAAGGGATTTACCTGAAAGTGTTTATGATACTGCTTTTATTGTTTTAATAAAGTGAAGTTGTTTCATATACAGAGTGGTAGTACTTGCCTCACTTTTGGATTTATTCAGTGTATCTTGAGGCCTTTGGTTCCCGACCTTCCACCTCCTGGGTGACACCGCCTTATGACAAGCTCTTGTGGGGTCATATCGCTGAAAGCTTGGACTTCCCCAGACACAGTGGAGCCTGCCCCAAGGAGGCCAAATAAATTTATGACTGCACCAGAAGATAAGTCCTTTCTTTCCAAAGGGGTCCCTGTTGATGCTATGGTGGTAGCAGTGGCCACTAAGAAGGAGTTGCCCGAGACATCTTCCAACATCCATCCTCCTAACAGGGAGTCCAGGATGATAGATAGGTATAGAAAGTGTACCTTCTCTTCAGTGGCATTTATCTTAAGATCGCTGAACTACATTACCCATTTCACTCATCTTCAGAGGGATCTCCTGAAGGAGTTGGGGGATTCCCTTCAGGGTTCAGTAGCTCCGGGATCCATGGATAAGATTTCTGCGCAGCTCTCCACGCTTACATCAATAGCTAATGCCTCCATGAGGCTGATTTCCTATGCAGTGGATGGAGTGAGTAGGGCAGCCGCAGCAGGAATCGCTCTGAGGAGACATTCTTGGATGCGTCTTTGTAACTTTACAGAATCCTTTAAGTCTTCCTTCACCAACGTCCCCTTTGATGGTTCATCTCTTTTTGGACCTCAGGTGAAAGAGACCTGGACCAGGTGCGAGCAGAAAGAGAAAACCTTATCTGCTGTCGGAGTCCGTTTCTCCCTTCCTTCTAGACCCTATCCCAAGGGTCATAAGGGAGGGAAAATGTGGTTCCGTAAATCCCAAAAATGTTTTTGTCAAGCACAAGGTCAACCCTCCCCTCGAGGCAGAGGGGGAGGATATAATGGAAGATGCTGTCCTCGCCGCAGAGGAGGTCTGCAACACCAGGGAGATAGAGAAACCTTTTCTGATCATCCCTTCCATCGCCCCTGAGGGGTTGCCCGACTGTCCGTCTCTGGAGGCAGTTGGGGGTCGTCTATTGCTGTACCCAAGCGCCTCGCAAAACATTTCACAAGACCATTGGGTAGAAACCATAATATCCAGAACTTACCTGATTCCCTTTATTTTCGATCTTCCAGTAAACCGGTCTCTTCCAGACGTGCCACCCATTCAACTAGACCATGCAACATCAGAGGTCATCTCGTTGCTGCAAAAAAAAGTCATCCAAGAAGTCCCCACAGAGCAAATAGGATCCGGAACTTACTCACGATTCTTTTTAGTTCCAAAAACGACAGGGGATTGGAGATCAATTCTAGATCTCAGCAAACTCAATTAGTCTGTTAAGAAATCGAAGTTCCAAATGATCACTCTGCAGTTGATATTTCCCTTTATCGGGAAAGACAATTGGATGTGCTCAGTAGATCTTCAGGATGCATACTACCACATCAAAATGGACAGGCGCTCCAGAAGACACTTACGCTTTCAGCTGGGAGCCAATCATTTTCAGTTTCAAACACTGCCCTTTGGCCTCACTACAGCCCCCAGAGTGTTCACCAAATGGATGGCAGTGGTAACAGCTCACCTGAGACGTCAAGGATTCCAGGTGTTTCCATGCCTAGACGACTGGCTCCTCACTGCTACCACCAAACATCAACTGATCAGAACCAGAGATGAGACTCTATCCTTGTGCGCCAGTTTAGGCATCACAGTCAACCTAAAAAAATCAGCCTTATCTCCATCACAGCACATTGCATTCTTAGGCTCAGAAATAGACTCAACCACCATGTCAGCAAGACTAACGCCAGTAAGAGTAGATTCATTAGGCAACCAAGTCAGATCGTTGCTAAACAGTCACAAAGTTCAGGCCAGGGTAGTCCTTCATGACCTAGGGACTATGGCTTCCTCCATTCTATTAGTTCCTCTAGCCCGTCTGCACATGAGAGTACTTCTGTGGCTACTATGTGTCCAATGGTCAATGCAGGATCGTCCCCTGTCTCATCAGATTCTCATCACAAACACCTGCAAGAAGGATCTGACATGGTAGTTGCATACGGATCAACTTCTCTTAGGTCATCCACTTGTTCCCCCTCAAGAAAATGCAGTTTTGACCATGGACGCCTCCCAGATAGGGTGAGGGGGCACTATCTGGGAATGATGGTCCAACGTACTTGGCAGAACCACCAGAAACATTTGCACATCAGTGTTCTGGAGATGAGAGCAGTGCTATATGTGTTGCAAGCACTTCACAGCTCTCTTCCCACTGGGACAATTGTGATTCAATTAGACAACATGTCTGTCGTGTGGTACATAAACAAGCAAGGGGGGACCAAATCTTATCCACTTTGCAGAGAGGCTTTAAGAGTTTGGAAATGGGTGATGGACACTCAGTGCTTTCTGGTAGCAAAGCGCATCCCGGAGAAGTCCAATGTGATAGCAGACAAACTCAGTCGAGCAATCCTCATGCCTCACGAGTGGTCCCTGAATGCAGAAGTTGTGAAAGTGATCTTTCACAGATGAGGCCAGCCTTGCTGCGACCTATTCATCACACATCTGAACACCAAATGCAGCAGCTACTTTTCCCTAATTCCCCATCCAGGAATATCACCCAGGGATGCTGCAGTCCACGATTGGCCCCTGGGACTCCTTTATGCCTTCTCAACTTTTCCTCTCATTCCAAAGGTAATACAGAAAGCAAAACAGTTGAGGAGTACCCTGATCCTCATTGCTCCTTACTGGCCTTGTCTAATCTGGTTTCCCTTACTGTGGCCCTACCTATTGGAGGAACCGTGGATCCTGGAATCATCTGCAGACCTCCTGATTCATCAGTCGGGGCAGTTCCATCCAACCATCCACACCCTAAAATTGACAGCATGGCTGCTCCAGTTCCACGAATATCCAGGTGTGTTTCCCTCTCAACTTCAGTCAAATATATTCTCATTTCTTCCCATAAGTCCTCCACTAGGAAGTTATACTCCAGAAAATGGAAAAGGTTCTCTATTTGGGCTGTAAACTAAGGCTTAGATCCCTATACAGCTTCTATAGAATCTATTTTGTCCTTTCTTGCGTCCATCTTTCATGAAGGAGCTGCAGCCGCTACAGTTAGAGTTCAGTTAGCTGCCATCTCTAATTATCATTTTGGCTTCATGGGAAATCCCATCATGTCCCACTCTTTGTGCAAAACCTTTTTGAAGGGAGTTCTCCTTCTCAGGCCTCCAGTCAAACAGCCACCAGAACCCTGGGACCTAAATTTAGTTCTCGCATCCTTAATTTTTTCACCCTTTGAGCCCTCTTCTTCATCGGATCTGAAATTATTATCTTGGAAAACACTATTCTTAGTAGCCATAACCTCTGCTAGGAGAGGCTCGGAACTGCAAGCTCTTTCTATTCAACCTCCTTACATTGTTTTCCACAAAGATAGAGTGTCGTTTAGGACTAACCCTTCCTTTCTTCCCAAGGTATGCTCAGAACATAATTTTAACACTACTATTGAGCTTCCAGTGTTTTTTCCAAGTCATTCTAATAAATCTGAATACAGGCTACACCAATTAGACGTCCACAGAATTCTCAGGTTTTACCTACACAGGACTAAAGAATTTAGAAAATCAAATCAATTATTTGTTTCCTTTTCAGACAAAAATAAAGGCTTGCCTGTTTCTAAAGTTATCCTTTCGAAATGGCTTTCAGATTGCATTTCCTTTGCTTATCAGACTGCTGGCAAACAGTTACCTAACAAAGTAAAAGGCCACTCTACAAGAGCAGTATCAACTTCATGTGCCTTTAGATCTAGGCTCCCAATTGATACTATTTGTGCAGCAGCTACTTGGGCAAGACCACATACCTATGTCACTCATTACAGATTGGATTTGGCCTCCCGGGACAGGTCATTCTTTGGGTACACTGTGCTGAAGAGTCTCCATTGCTTGAGCCACCCAGGATAAGGGTGCTAGGGGCGCTGTCCCATCCAGCAAGAATTATGGCAAGATAGGACTACATAACATAAAAATGTTATGTACTTACCATAACATTCCATGTTTGTAGTCCATCTCGCCTGCATTCTTGCATCCCTCCCTCCGGCCCCCTTCTGGTTCCTGGAGGATCTGGTGGACTATACTTATGCTGTCTGACCTGGTTGTAGTTGTTGTCCACTGGCATAGATAATGTTACACAATGTTTTTTGTTTGTACGTACACAGTTATTGATAGTTTCATAACTATTAGGTACTTATTGCTTTCTTGCAAACAAGATCTGGAGAATTGCCATGAGGCACCATGGGATAGGGGTTAGCCTCGAGCCAGTAAAAGCTCTCGAGCTTTAGTATCGGCCGAGTCGGAGCCGAATATTGGCTCCGAACCCATCCAGCAAGAATGTAGGCGATGGACTACAAACATGGAATGTTATGGTAAGTACATAACTTCTTTTTTTGAGCTAGGATATAGGAATTGAATTGCCCAGACATAGTAAGGCCTTTCTAAGTTTAATACTATTGGTTGCCTAAAAACTATTACTAGAAAATGGAAATCAAAGTCTAAACCAGCTGTAGCTTGCGTACTGTATATTGTAAAGGAGATAAAAAAAATGAAGGTGGGATCTTTAGAAAATCAAAGGAGCAAATTACGTAGAAATCAATTAATTTGTGTGAATGGAACATGCAGAGTAATGTTCAGAAAGAGGAGTGATATTTAAGGGAAGCAGGAATTGAGTAATCTGTGTTATTATGGAGTAGATAAAGATAAACATGTTAAAAATAAAAAAAAATGTAAGTATTCTTCGTGAGCATAACAAAGGCAATGTTATTATGGTTTGTTTTCTTTTTTATTACTGTGTGTGTGTGTGTGTGTGTGTGTGTGTGTGTGTGTGTGTGTGTGTGTGTGTGTGTGTGTGTGTGTGTGTGTGTGTGTGTATCTACGTCAGCTCTTAAAAATGTTATGTTTAATAAATATACGTAAAAAAAGGCAGTCCTGGTTCTGCCTTTGGTGACTGGGTGTATAAATCCCACCTGCTGACACTAAATAATGTGGTAGGGGGAAGTATAGTTACTTGAGTCGCACCAGAGCAAACCCGTTAAAACGTGAGGGACAACCAGCCTTAAGGGAGTAAAGTAAATGCATACTGCTTCCTCAGGTAATAGTCAACACCTGCCACACCAAAATAAGCTTTACATTTTGTAACTGTAGATCAGAACAACAGTCACCACTTGGGATTTCACCTACTTTGGACTGAGCCCATTGCAATCCAGTGTGAATTGAATTTTTTTTTACCAAGAATAAATGGAACTTTTCAGTGTATTGCACACAAAAACACACTTACAATATTTTCAAGTATGAGTATACCCTCTCTCCCAGTTTATGGTAATGCTATGCCAGCTAGACTACACAGGCAAAACAAGAACATAAAATCCTTTTTACTCTTAAAATAACTTAATCTTGAAATATTTAGGTAGTAAGGTAGGTCTAAGCAGTCACACTTTATATGAGTTCAATACTGAACAGTTACTAGTACCATTTCATTTCTCTCTCTTTCTATACTGTGCTGTTTTCTCCTGATATCATACAAAATCTGATGACAGACAGTAGGGTTATGGAATAAATACAGATTCTTCCCCCACAGTTGCCAGTGGATCTGAATGCATGATAGGCATTGTACCTTGGAATATAGAATCACTGTAATAGAACCAGATTTCTGTATTATCACAAGCACTGATGTCGTTGAGGTTAGGAAAGGCGTAAAGTTAAGAGATGTTGTTGCTTAAGTTTCTGGCATTCAGCCATGCTACATTTACATTGTGTAGAATGAGGTTTGTTATGCTGGGAAGCCCACCAGGCAAGCTACATTTAGAAAAGGCTCTATGGGGTAGCAAAATCTTTAGCCAGTGTACAAAAACAAAGTTTGAAAGATGTAGGCCATCCCTCGTAAAGCAATTACTTCTGTTGATCATTTCAACCCATTCATGTGCACACTGAATCCCCCCAGCCAATTATTTTATCTTTGAATGTAACCATTGTTTCTGGTGATGGTTGGAAGCTGCTCAGTGTCAGGACCATCCTGTCTTAGAAGACATATGCATAGAGCTCAACGAAGTCTGTCTGTACCTTCCCCAGTGCAGAATACCTAAGATCATTGTCCCTCACATGGGCAACTGCAAGGTGGTAACTATATCTGGGACAGTGCTGGTAACTAAGGGCCTAGTGAAATTCCTGATCATGACACCAGAGAGGCAGTTGTCACCCTGTCCTTTGCCAAACATGTAAGGGTTGTATGTTTTATATCCCCTTGGGCAGAAGGGCTACTATACCACTTCTTGCATGTAAGTGCTTCCATGCAGCTGCTGAGGAAGACTGCTGTGTTCACAGCTTGGTGAGCCAAACAAATGTCCCAGAACCTCCCACAAGTGTCACCACCCTTCCTGCAAAGTGATTGCAGCGTAGGATGGCTGTATTTCACTCCTGTGCAGGATAGACATGTTTATACTCTGCATATCCAGCATGACCCCATGCTACTAACTGAACACAGATCACCTGGATCATTGGTCCGGCTTTATCTGTGTGCAGCAGAGGAGCTGACTATGAATCCCTCTATTTATTGGCCTATGTTCCCTCTCTTAATGAGTATCTGTGGAAGAAGGAGGAAGAACGGCCTTGGATCAATCCCACCTGTAAAGCTTGCACTACAAATTGATGTTTCTGCAACACAAAATACCACAGTGTCCACTACCAAGAAGACAAATGCTCTGGAATGTAGGGAATGCTACCACTGCCCTTAGCAGAGTGATGTAAAACCATTTCAAATCATCCTAGATCTAACTCCTTTGTGATCTGTTAGGGCTAGCATAGCCCCCAGAGACCACAGAACCTTTTCTGCCTGATAAAGAATCTAAGGCATTAGGTACATTTCTCCTACCCCTTTGTGATTGTAGAGTTACCTGTGCAGATTCCAATCTTTGTTACTGGATCAGGAACTGGAACAGTTTTCAACTCTCCGCAATTCTTTTGTCAATGATGGCTTTGTCAAGACCCCTACCACAGCTGCTACACTGGAGTTCTTTGTGGTCCACTGGAATTTTGACTAACTTAGTGCTGTGGTTAGGGCATCATGCTCAGAGGTGTGCCTACATAGAGTGGTATAGCTTAGACTCTTCTCCTGTAAGGATGAGTTGACCAGGTCATCCTAGATCCCCACTTTATGGAATGGTCCTTGGTTTGCAGACTTTTAAGACTATATCATGATTCCTTGGATAAGAAAACATGGTCTTAACACTATGGAAGCTCTCTTTGACCTACCTTCTTCAACCCCCTGCACCCTTTTTCAGGCCTAGCCAACCTCCAATAAAAGAGGTTCCATCCTGCAGACTAAGGTGGCCCTCTTAACACCAGGCTGTATTTTCTCTTCTCGTATTGCTGTCATTTTTTGGCCTAGCACTCAAAATCTTGACTGCCTCATAGGGTGACAGTTCATTCCAATTTTGAGAGCCATTAAAGAGGACCAGAAGGTTCTGGCTTGATCACAAGTAGCCACATCTTAGTTCTGTTATGACCTAGTCCACAAAAAACTATACTTAGTGTCCAAGGTCCCTCTAAAGTTCTTGCAACAGGCTCAGACTCTAGTCTTCAGAAGGAATAAAGATGATTGTCCTTCTGTTGGAATGAGGCTAGAGGTTTTATTCCTGAATCTTTTTAATTCTGAATGAGATAAGAGACTTCTGTCTTATCTTAGACCTCAGTGAGTTTAACTGACACATGTGGCATATCAGTTTCTAAATGGTGACTGTTCATAGGACCAGGATTCTGCCGCTTTAGGGTGCCTGATTGTGTCTTTTGAGAGGATAGGTACCTTCTGGCATCACTGTGCTGTTTACACAACAGATTCTGTTTTACTTTTGGTGGGCATCATTTTCATTATTACGTGCTACCGTTTTGTCTTTTATTTGCATCCAGAGTGTTTATCAAGGTGCTGTCACAATGCTTGATGCCTTGCAGAAGAAGAACCTCCTTGTGCTCCTGTAACTGGAAAAGTAGTTCCTGGTGCCCCAGTCAAGAGTCTACTACCTTACTTGGGTACTTCTATGATTCCAAGCCCTGGAGGTTTCCATTAATTGACAAACGTCTAATTCAAGCCTATATCAGAAGATTACATTTATATACTTCACTCCTGGTGATTCTTGCATGCAGAGGAAGGCTGAGGAAGTCATGCCCTTGGATACCTTCATGAATAAATAGTAGAAAGTCTAGCTTTAAACCTTCTGGGCTTAATTTCATCCTTTTGTTACTAATAAGAACTTAAATTTTGCATTGGACTGTGCTGTATTAATGGCTGCAGAGGCATCATTTTCTCATTGATCTTCTTGTTGTGGTTTCTGACCCTTTTTGATGGATGTTGGAGTGGTGGACCATCTCCCTCAATCATGGTGTTTTGTTGTGTCTTCCTGTGCTTTGCTATCAGAGTGTTAAACTTGCCTTGGTTCCTTCCCAGTTCATTAATGTCAGTTTCGTTTGACTGAACTCTTAAGCTTATGATGTAACATGCTGTTTTACTGATTAGTTATTTCCAAATGATTGCCATCTTCAGGTTTCCAACTCCAAGGTCCTTTCTGCCTTCCATCTGAGAACAGTAGATGTGAAGACTGTTCTTTCTTGACTAAATTTTAATACTTACTGTCCTGTTATGAGACATCAGGAAAGAACCAATCCTTAGAAACAAAATGCTGAATTTAACCTGTGGCATATTGGTCATCATGTTAAGAATTTATCTCTTTCTTTGCCATCCTAAGGATGCCATCTGTTATTTTTTTAGTTTTCCTTCTCTAAAGATGATGTTCTGTTGGAAATTGTAACGAAGAGTGTTCTGCCATTTCAATAAAACTGCGAGCCATGTTAGAAAATTTCTGCTTCATTAAAATAGTAATTAGCATTTTGTCATTAAAAGAAGTAAGTAACCTAATTTACTTCTTTATTATAGGAACCCAGCACTCGGACCCAGTACTGATGGATTTTCTGCACATCTGCAAGTCAAATGGCATCAGAAATATTTGGCCTAGGGATCTAAACCTCTTCTACAACATGAAGAGAATGGTTTGGAGGGACAGGTATATCTTGCAGAGGATACTCCTGCTCTGGAACAGACTCCTCATCCACATAAAACAAAGCTCATCCCAAGTCCATATTCAAGCATAACTTGGATCTATGGCTAGAAAAAAGAAAAAAAAGGACAGCTCTTAAATGCTTTATCCCATGCATAGGTCCCCTCAGATATCTGTGGTATTATCACAGTTATTCTCACTAGGGAGTAATGTATATTTATCAACCGTGGGATGGGTAAAGCCAGTCTAACACCAAATGGGATAGGTTAATTCAAGCACTAAAAGAGAAATTTGCTAGGCTTAAAATATCCTGCAAGTGCAGCTAGCCTAGTACTTACCTATGAACCCATTAAAATCTGCTGTGGCTTCCCATGGAAGAATAGGTGTAACCTTGCAAACTCTGTGCTCACTGGTGAGCAATATTTTCTTAGCATCTCTTAGAAGTAGATTGCCTTACTGAGGGCAAATGATGTGAATCAATCTCTGAACTAACTTCTGCAGTATAGTTATGTATACAAACTATATGTCATGAAGCAGCCACAAATGTCACATTATTTATATACTGCATAAGGGGCAGCATTTGGAGAGACATGTATATTTCTTAAATGGTAGGAAGGATGGGGTAACAGCATGAGATGGTTAGTACAAAATACAAATTTTTAGCTACAGTCCTGCCTGGAAAGAAATTCACAGTACACTGATTTATTTAAGTCCAAATGTGTCTAAAGGCTACTTTGGCTATCCATCACAATTTCCAGGGGCAAAATTCAGATTTCTGACAGACTTAAAACATCCCCTATTCTAACGCTTTACTTGTTTAGTTGATTTTAAAAACATGCCTTGTGAGAGAGAGAAAGAGAGAGAGAGAGAGAGAGAGAGACAGCATTTGATCTGTGCATTTTGTCTTGATTCTTTTTGGGTACACTGTACTAATAGCTGTAATTGGTACATGGTTAAAAGAAAAGAATTGTTATTTAACCATTACAAATGCATTGCAAAACACATTGTGGTAACATGCTTGTAGGGAAATAATAAATCATAGCACAATTCTGATGATTATCCAGTGTTAATATAGTATTAATGGCTGTTCCTTAGTAGTATTTTTATAATATGATTCCCTGCTGAAATAAATGTTAATCTGAGTGAAGGTTAAGTATGCTTGTAGCTTAGAATTATCCCAATTTGTTGAACTAAGTGATTAAAGAAAATTGCTTATTCTGAATGTGTAACCTGTATCCTGCTGCTTTGGGCTACAAGCAGAAAGTGTATACCCATCAGTCCATAACTCACTGGATGGTGCACCTGGTGTGAAATAAATTTGCTGTGATTATTCCTCTTGCCCAGTACATATAATCTGAATGCAGAAAACCAATAGAGTTATGCCTTCAGATGGTAGCTGTGTGACTGTGACACTCATTATTAACACACTGATCAGAAGATGATCTTGAAAAAAGCTATTTTAAAAATGTTTGGTTTTGAAAAGCAAATCAGAATATCCTTATTGTTCCCTTTAGAATTATATGATTTGGTAGAGTGTCACATGACAGGCGGTAGCTATTTGGCATTTCTTCAGAAAGCTCTAAGCTGTGAATTTTATCATATAGATTACTGCTGCAATAGCCTTATCTATATGGGTTATATCCTTCCAAGGATGTAACAGCTGGACAGCTTCCAAAACCTCAGGGCACCTTCCACACACCTAAATTGTCAGGCAGCTACAGTTCAGCTGACTAAAAGACAAGTTGGACATGAAGCCCTTCAGAGCTGTACTGCTGCCGAAGAGTATGCTCCTCTGAGACTTACGGGGTTCCACATTTGGCTTGTTTTGGTCTTTTGCTGGGTGGATAAGTTCCCTTAGGGGAAAAAATTCAATTTTATTAATTTTGCTGATGTTTATATTACTTTCCTGTTCAGGAAAGTTATTTTAAAGCTAGGAGTGTTGTGTTTTAATGGACTGTCTCGAGACTGTAACATACTTTTAAATGGTGCCCTGTTTTTTTTTCTTTTAATTTAAAAGAGATAGTACTTCCTTGGTGAGATCAGGTCATCGGGCTATCTCATTCGAAGTTGCTATTCCACCTAACCCCCCCCCCCCCCCCAGCTGTAACCAGGCTAAAAAAATCTCAAAAGCTGATTATAACCTCCTAAGGGACGTTATCAGTAGTTTCACCACCACTCCCCTCAGAGGATGCAGAAAACTATGCTGAACAGTACACCAATGCAGTATACAAGGACCTGTACAACTGCATGGACTCAGCCATACCCAACAGAACCAAAACCAGCTCCTGAAGGAAACACAAACCTATCTGGCGCACATCATCTATCAACAGGCTTTACAACAAAAGGAAGAAACTATTGTCCAGTGGTAAAAAGGCACAAATTCCCAACTGGAAAAACTCCCTCCATAGCCTCAACAACCAAATTAGATCACTAGTGAAAACCTCCAAAGCAAAGGGAAACCACAAAGCCTTCTTCAGTTATGTCAGGAACCTCCATGGCAAAGACCAGGTGTGCTCTGAATTAGTACTTAATGGTACCACTTACACTGATCCTTTTGACTTACCAAACCTACTAGCAGATGGTTTCAATGCAAACTTCACACCCCTGTCCCCCCAAAGGCCCATCCGACATCCCTGATACTTGTCCCACACTTCACATCTCTGTAGATCAAGTGTTAAAGGCCCTATCCAAAGCAAAGAACACAGCTTTCATGGGACCTGATGGTATCTCAGGCTGTATTCTGCACCATCTCCAGCAAGAACTAACTTCAGCATTGAGCAACATGTTCAACCACAGTCTAAGTACAGGCTTCATTCCAGCAGAGTGGAGAACTGACATTGTCATCCCCTTTCACAAAGGTGGTGCCACTACTGACCCCGGAAACTATTGTCCCATTCGCTTGACAAGTCTTATCTGTAAAGCCATGGAGCATCAAGTAGTGAAGGTAGAGTCCCAGGAACTACACAAACCAAAGTCCAAACCACAAATCCAATTTATTGACAGCAAAAACAAACCAAATGCAGTCTAACGCTTTCGTCTTTAGCAAAGATTTCCTCAGAGCTGCTTGACATGGTGATTTCCATCCTTAAATAATCCTAATACATCATGTGATCTACATATGATCAAACATTTACATGACTCAGCTTTAGCCACCACCACCCCACACACTCCAAAGCAGTCAGTCATCACAAATGCTTTGGACTTTACTTGGGGAGCAGTTTCAGAAGGGATAAAAGTGCAGGGCATGTGGACCACCAAGGACAGATGCAAGCATATAAATAATGAGATGCTTGCCCTGAACAAGGCACTCAACTAAATGGAACCGTCTTTGGTCCCACAGTCATGATATATCAACAAGCAAGTAAGATTGTACCCCCTATACAGATTAGCTGTGTTAGCTTGGGGTATAGCTTCACAGCATAATTTCACTCTGCATTCATCATAGATTCTGTCAGTGCAAAACTGTGGGGCAGACAAGTGGGCAGGACCAGGACAGACTCTCATGAATGGAAACTAGGTTAGAGGGTCTTCCAAGATTTGATCCATTTCTGGGAGAGCTCCTCAAGTATACCACTTTGTCTCCTCTTGAAACAATCAGCTGCAAGATTCTGTTCCAGGACAGTATGGTAGAAGGACTGAAAGACAGATGCCTTTTCTTTTCCTTGAACAGGAATGTTCCTGTAAGCTTTTCCACCCTTTCCACTAAAATCCAAGGTACTTCTGAAGTTTCAGAAAGTATCCCCCAAGATCATTGTGTTGACTGTATTCTAGCTCAGGCAACCATGGTTCTTCCTTCTTTTGGAAATAGTCAGGGGTGAATACTATAAGCTTCCTCACAGACTGGATATCTATTCACACAAGAACAGGAGTGTTTGATACACCCTGACATCAATCAACTTTGAATCACACCCTGACATCAATCAACTTTGAATCACTGCCTGGATGATCGGGTCTTAATTCCTTTTATACACCTGTTTATCTTGGACATGCAGTAGGTACTAATGAAGCAGGAAAGCCTACTACTAGAAAATTGTATATTAGCAAATGGAAAAGGTTTCTATTTGGTGCCAACAATATCACCAGTACCCATTCATGGCTAGTTGTTCTCTGGGTCTACACAAAATGTTCTTGAAAGGAGTTTTCCATAAGAGGGAAACCAAAATGTAGCCACAACGAGCAAAGAATGGTCTAACAAAACACCAAAAATATTCTGAAGGAGGACCATCCAACACATCTAAAAACAGGGTAAAAATGGATATTAATTCTTTATTAAAAGGTACGCTATTTCACACTGTACAAGGTGCTTCTTCAAACCATATAAAACTGAACATGCTTATGTATAAAAAAGCCCAAGTATTTAAGATCATCTTCAGCGAAATAAATCATGTGACTTTAGAAGTGGTTTTAAAGGAACAGTGTCATTAAGACCTGAGCCTGTGTCGGCTCACAGTTCCATAGATTCTGACTTATTGGCATTATCACCCCCCCCAATCAAAACCTAACAATTGTAAAATCAAAAATTTAAAAACATACTCACGGGATTCATGAAGCGTGCGCCAGGTGCAGGCGTAGCGTTGGCGATCTAACACCAAATATGGCCGCCGAGCGATTCAGGTATGAGCTGATTCCACATGCACTACCTGCATATGCTACGCCCGCACAACTCCTGAGCCCTGTATGCTAATTACCCCATGAGCAGCAGTGTAGCATGCAAATGAAGGTATGTAGCGATTCAGGAAGTGGTGCAGGCATAGTGTAAGCAAGCAGAAATGTAAACCGTAGAAAATGGTTTACATTTTTGCAAACATAAAATCGGAGCCATGACAGCTGACCAAACACATGTATTATAATGTTAATATATGCCAGTGGCTAAATATATAGCCATTGGCATAAAAAAATGTACAAAATATAAAATTAACATTTAATATATGTAGTCGCACTTTAGCGATGTGGAAGCGCAGGGCAGCGGTGCGCAAAGGGTATTGCAAGGAGTATATAAAAATATAGAATAAAACCGCAATGAAACACATATCACGATTTCCCCATAATAGTCAATGGCAGGCATGCTACACCATACTCATGGCGCAAGGGTTGCTAAGGGGCAGTGACAGTGTTATGCGCAGTAGCTAGGAATTAGTAGGCAATGCCATACAAAAGAGAGGAGTAATAGTGAATCGCAGATTTCCTGCTGGTGTAAGGATGCACAAAACAGTGTAGCATTATAACACTGAGGAGAGCCTTTGAGATAAAGATGACATCAAGAGAGGGGTGTGTCGCCATTGCTGTAAGCACATTGGAGCATTGCTAAACCGGTCTGCCCCTAGCTAGGCAAAGCTGCAGGATAGGGGTGTGTCAAATTGCCCATAGCTATGCTTAGCTGTGAGTACACAAGGTAACTGAGTATGCATGTGAACAGAGATGAAAACGCACGTAAACCCGGTAAACGGGTATGCGCGTCACACACTGCAGCTAAAACAGGAAGGATATAGGAAAGTAATAAGGAAATGCTGCAGCAGTGAAATTGGAGTACAAATGACTAATTAACACCTAGGAGCCTACAGTGGGCCATTGACAACAGCTAACAAGGCTGCAAGCAGCTACCTGCTGAACAGGGAAGGGGAGGGGCTGTACTGCAAAGAAAACAGTAAAGTGTCAAAGCAGAACAAAGGCGATATGCAGTATATCAGCTACAAGGCACATTTCGCCATGACTGGGTAGGGAAAGTACAAAACAAGAACGATGGCAGGTGGATGCATGCCTGATAATGGGAGGGGATCCAGGTCTAAAAGTGAGTTAAAGGGCAACAGATTAATCAAGGCAGGCAAGTAGATATCCACAGTAAAGGCCCCACACTTGCAGTACTCATTGCAAAACCCATAATTAAGACATGCAGCAGCTGGAATAGTTCATACACACCCACTTACATCAGCAGCATCCATAGCACAATACTATAAAGTGTGAAAGCACCTCACACACATTTGTCTATTCCCATACACTCTGCACCAGTGGTGTATACAGATGGGGAACTTTTATTATGTACATGTTAGGGGCTGCCTTAGCTTTGATCCACCAGCATGTGTTGGAGACTGAAGGTGGTGTGGAGGATGATGCACCTGACCACCGCAGGCACCAGAGGAGGAGGAGAGTGTTCAGACCCAGGGTAACCTACCAGGGGCTACATGATTTGGTGATAGTAGAGCGTTACAAGGTGGACATGGACACACTACAGCAACTTGTGGAGCTGTGCCAGCCACGCCTCAGAGCCAGAACAAGCAGAGGGGAACCCATCCCAGTGGATACGAAGGTATGTGTAAGCCTGAGAATACTAGCTACAGGTACCTTTTAAAGACCAGCTGGGGATATCATGGGGATCTCACAGGCATCAGCATCCAGGGTACTACACCAGTTCCTGGATGTCATGTTACTACATGCCAATAAGCACATATACTTCCCCCGAATGCAGGAGGAGTTGGCCAGCAATATGCGTCTCTTCCACCGTGTGGCAGAGTGCCCAGAGGTACTGGGTACAATAGACTGCACACACATACATATCAAGTCACCACCCGGTGAGCAGGGTAGGAGTTACATAAACCGCAAGGATACCCCTCCATCAACTGCCAGGTCGTGTGCAATGCCCAGGGCATTATCATGGATATGTATGCTGGCAGCCCTGGAAGCTATCACAACTCCCACATCTGGCATGCCTCACAGCTGTATCGGTTATTTGCCAGAGAGGACATCCCAAATGGCCACCAGGTGGGGGATGTTGGCTATGCACTGGAACAGTGGATGATGACTCCCATCAGAAATGTGCACACACCCATGCAGGAATACCATAATAAGGCACACGCACAAACCAGAATTATCATAGAGTGTGTGTTTGGGATGCTGAAATCACAGTTCCATTTCTTGGACATATCTGGTGGAGCCTTGCAGTACTCTCCAGGCACATGTGCCCACATCTTCATAGTGTGTGCCATGCTGCACATTATGGTCCTGCAGAAACAGCTGCAGCAGGGACAGAATGGTGAAGGCCTTCACAGCCCAACACCATTGCCAAGGGCCCCACGGGCACAGAGGTACTCAGACCATGAACACCCTGAGCCAGCCCCAGTAGGCAGATGGAGGCGTGCCCAGTATGCCCATGCCTTGGCAAAGAGGGAACGTATAGCACACACACTGACAGTGTACGCACCTAGGGACTGACACCTTTCTTCACCTGCACACATGGAAAAAATGGATGGCACACACACAAGACTACCTGTAAATTGTCATGTATAGGCAGTCTACTGTGTGCATCCAACATAGGCAGCCCTCAACTATTGCACACACAACAGCCATTGGCACAAGTTAAGTCAACACCTGAACGGTAAATTAAGCTATCAGCATATGCAGATACTGTATGTATAGATTCATAGGTAGGTACTTGGCCAACTGCCAGAGGCCATTCATAAGGCCAGCCAAAATGTGTCAGCTTTTGCCATCCCATTGATTCATTAACTGTCCCTCTGTGGAGCAGCGCCAATGGCGGGATCCCTGGGGTGCATCTACTGTTCCCCATCCACCCTTCAAGGTTTTTCTTGCAGAGTGTTAGTGAGGGGCTCTGTATAATGTAGTTAGGGATGTTGTTCCAAAGTATGGGGAGTGTCTGTGACAGGAAGCTGTCCCTCCAGCATCTTCCGGTTATTGTTGCGGCAAGGTCAGCTCACTACAGTGTGTGGCTCACTGTGACATGGATTCCCATAGGTGGAGCATATCCATCAAGCCTGAGGTTGACATGGCTGTGTTGGCCAGCGGAGATCATCTTTGGGTAAACGAGATGCCACTGAGTAAAGTAGGAGTTTATTCAGTCCGGCTGCATAGGCCATATGTTGGAGGCCAATATTCCCCTTGGTGAGGTACATTCGTGGACACCCCAGCTGTTGGACGTGTCCTCTGAGGTACATCCCACATGGGTTATTATACCCTATGATGGGACTGATGAGTGATGAGTAAAGGGGCACTATAACCCCAGTATGTCTAGATGGGAATCCTTTAGTAATCAGATAGCCTACATAGAAGGATGTCCTAACTGCTGTGGAGATATGATTGTCAGAGGGGAGATCACGATCTACCTTAATCCCCAGATACCCCATTACCTCGTCGTTATTAAAGTGGCTGCTGCTCATGTGTTAATATGTGAGTGCCAATTCAACAATGGAATGACCATGCAGTTAGTAGCACTTGGCTGGAAGCTGTGTCGTTGGCACCCTGTGACGTTCTCTGTGACGTCCCTTGAGGGATGTCCGTGTCAGCTGGGCTATCAATCATGGCTCACAGTTTGCAGTCATTGCCAAACATGGTCTGCCGTAGTCCACCTGTGTTTGCCTGTACATCTGAGAAGTATATGCCAAACAGTAGGGCTCTCAGGACTGAGTCCTGTGGGACACCAGTCATGACTGTTCAAGAGTTGGACCAGGAAACCGCTAGTCGTACCATGTGGGTTGTGTGTGTAAGCCGGTTGGCAACCCAACCTGTGATGTATGGGTGAATGTACAGGCTAGTGTGTTTATCAATAATACCTGAGTGGGGCATGGTGTCAAAAGCCTTGGTGAGGTCCAGGTAGTATGTGTGAACTACCTCCCCCATCATCTAATGTCTTGGTGACTGTATGTAAGACGTCAAACAGGTTCAATAGGCATGAACTGCACTCAACCAAGCTGACCTGGGTTGGGTCACGTGTTTGAAGGTTACCGTTGTCATTGTTAATGAGTACCATGAGGATGCGAACCATACCATTACAGACCAGGTTAGTCAGGCTTATGGGGTGGTAGTTACCATGGTCAGTTGTGATTTCACCGTGATGGAGTGGAATAACCGTTGCCATGCACCATTATATGGGCATGTAGCCTGTAGAGAGGCTGAGGTTGGAATGCTTACTTAGGTGGTGGGCAGGTTTTCTTGTACAGTTTGCAAGATGCAGTCTGGGTCAAATCTGCCTCCATTGACACTGTGTTCTGCTGTTAGAGAGGGCCATTTCCACCTGTGTTTCTCTGATGGTTGGGATACTGTACCTTTCAGTAGTGTTTTGGGCTCTTTAGGGGGTGAAGTATGCACCAAATGTATCTGCAAGGATGTTGGTGATAGCAGGGTCAGCATATTTTGTGCTATATTTCACCGGCACAGTGTAAATCTGTGTGTCACCACGTAGATCCTTGACATAGCCAAAGAAGGCTTTGTGGCTATCTTTCGAATCCTTGCGTATTCTCCTGCTTATGTCAGCCTTGGATGATGTCATGAGGGACCTACGGATCATACTAATAGTGGTCATGGATGTCTGCCCTTCGTGAAATTTGCTGTGTGTCTGGAACACTGTCCCACTTCTGTAGTATAGCCTGTTCATTGCAGAGGTCCACCAGACCGGTGTCCTTGTCTAGGAGGAGTGAGTCTTGGTTTACCAGTGATGGCACAATCCATACATCCATGTAGGTGCTTATAGACTGCATTTGTAAATCTGTCTGTATCTTGAGCAGTGTTTCCCCTTAGCGTGTGGGGCTGTGAAACCCCCCCCACCCCTGTCACTAGTAGTGTAAATTTAGCTGTAGGAAAGGCATACACTGTGGTATCCGTGGGTGGGGGAGATGCTAGGGAGTGGAAACAGTGAATAGTTCATGGTCAGATGTAACCAGTGACCGGTTAACCTCCGCTGTGGTGCACCTGTTGCCCGTGTTGGTGATGACCACATCTAGCAGTTTCCACCCCACTTTAGGGAGGTTACCACCTGATACAGGGCATATGAGGTGATACATTCCAGGAAGCGCTGGTCCTGGAAGTGAGTACCGGAGTACGTTTCCCTGTTAATGGTATGGTAGTTGACATCGACCAATGCCGGGGTGTGCATTAGGACTGTCGTGTTTTCCACTGTCTACAGGTAGGTGGAGTTGGAGGTCCTGGGTCATGGAGGGTGATCCATAGCAGGCCAAATTCCACATTGCAGTTGTGGCTGATGTTAGCTGCACATGGATGAACACAGAGGTATGCTGCCCCACTAACCTGGAGGTGTAGGTATCCCTGGTGAATATGGATACAGCCCCTCCATGTCTGTCCGTCCATGTTCTGTGGCTGAAATGTGTGGTGTGGGTTGTAGTCTGGTAGTGCTGGTGTGCTCTCAGGAGCCTTAAGACAGATATCAGTTAATGCACAGATGTTGATGTTGTCCATCCTGAGGAGTGCTGTGAGTGCATGCATGTTATGATCACAACCTCTGATGTTGAGTAGCATAATCCTTATTGAATCTGCTATTGTGCTGTTTATGGAGCTGATATTCACCTTCGAGACTCTCCTAAATAAGGCACCATGGGGGCACCAATAGCCTTGGCCAATATTCCAAAGAGTAAGGCTGACACATAGGCCGGTATGGTATTATTGCATGCATGTTTCCCATCTGTTCCTGTTTTTCATCTCCCCTGTAGGTAACCTACTGGTAAGCAATAGAATGCCTTAAACTTGTAGAAGTCTTTTAGCTTCCAAGATAGTAGAGTGATTAAGTATCAGTGTTCTGTATGTTCTTGCTGTACTCAACTGTTTCCTGACTACATGGTGAGTTCACACTGTATATTATGATCTGAAGGTCTGTTTATTCACATATTATGGCTGTGATGGCCTGCACGTTAGAGGTTCACAGATAGCCTACTACCTATCTTCCCAAGGACAATTAGAAGCATAGCAACAGTGTGTTGGCCTTCCCCGCATCATTGATGAAGTAACTGAGCCTCTGTCAAGCATAGCCAATGAAGCAATTCCAGGCAGAGTTGCTGGAAGCTGTTGAAGACTGGGGTTGTGGAGGGTGATAGGGGCACTTAGTGATCTAAAGAGGGCATGTTAATGTGGCAATTCAACACCATTCAATTCCCCCAACAGGTCTTGCAGCTGTCAAACTGGACAGGCTCCCCCACCCCCTGGCTGTATGGTTCTGGGACATATGATCCCATTCACACAACAAGGTTTCCCTTGAAGTGTGTCAGTGAGGGGCTATGCCTGATGTAGTTAGGAATGTAATGTACTGTCTCACAGTACATTTGTTATATGTTGTTATTTCAAGAGTACGTGAAGCTCAGTGAGTTTGGGGGCTCCCGCTCTTTGCTTAGCCTAGCTTACACATAGAAATCATCTAAATAGGAAATAGGCAGAAGCAACGGTAATGTCAACAGTGTAGTGGTTACAGCATCTGCATGGTATCTGTGCATTCGAGGTTACAATCCTGATAAAGGCAGAGATGTTTATCATGTGCAAAGGTATACCTTAACCACAGCTTGCATATATATGTAGTAATCGTCTGTATAGTAAACATTTTAATCATCCATATAAACCCATGTGTGCAGGAGAGTACAGTCAACAGAGAATGTAGTTATGTCAGCACATAGTGAGATGTTACGTCACTGACATGTATATATCCGGAGTAGTTAGCAGATGTGGCCGTGTTTGTGCACACAGGTTATACGTTACAAAGTTTGTTAAACTGTATTTAACTGCTGCTATAATGTCACACAAACACTTCTAAACATGCTTACAGCTGTTTAAATGAGCCTTATTCTGCAGTAAAAAAATTTGTAAAGCATCGCAGATGTCGAACCCTGGACCATGCACACTATAGTCACGGGACGTACCACTAAGCCATCCAAGGTGTACACGTTTCATGGTCTTGAGACTCCACCTTCTACCGTATGCATTTCATGGTAATGATCACAAATGGGACAGTGACTTTGTGTACATATGTACAGTACATTATAATGTACTATAGTTTGTGAATCAGCACATTCCAGTCTACAGATGTATTACTGTTACAAAGTAATACGGTATATATATATATATATATATATATATATATATATATATATATATATATATATATATTATACAGTTACATCAATAGCCATGTATATAAACATCTATGAACACACTTCGTGGCACAGAAGCATTCCAAAGGAATTGGAGTGTACACAAAACACATGCAGCTCTGGTATTACAACAATTAATATTAACCTAATTTACCATAGAAGGGGTGGTTGTTGTGTATGTGAACATTGGAGTGGGGGAGGAATGATGGGTAATGCAGTCATGCATCAAGGAGGGCCTGGGTCAGATGTCCAATAAGTGAACTAGAGGGGCATACATGGAGTATGGGGATAATATAAAAAGGACACACAGCAAGAACCTTACTCATTCATAATACGCCATGTCATGTCACATTACAACACCTACTTTCACAAACATATAAACATTAACATGTATCAGACATATGTACACCAACTGACTGTCACATTTGTTTTCAGTAGTGAGGAATGTCTGTAGTACAATATATATTCTAAACACCATAACATTCGTACATATCTCAGATGGCTTAGTGGTAAAGTCAGTGACTGTGGTGTTCATGGTACCTGGTTCAAGACCTGCAAGGGCTGTTAGGTTATTTTGAGGGCCAGAATAAGGGCTTTTGGATGCAGATGGATTAAAGCACTCTTAAGCAGTTGTAAGCAGGTTTCCACATGTTTGCATGACGGTAAGCGGCACTGAAACACGGTAAACAGAGTAGCGCTTCACATGTTTGACCATTGCTTAACGTCGCTCAGACCACAGGCAAACCTGCTCACAACCGCGTAAATGTGCGTTATTCACACTTTACCTACCAGTGCCTACTTTGAGAGGTAAAATAATAACACCTTCCAGGAGTAGAATCTGCAACCATGTACTCCATTCTCACAGTAACCTAACACAAAGCTACCTGAGATGTACCTATCCCAGTTGTGTATGCAGACAGGTTAAAACACAAAAGGGAGGAATGTGTTGAAATAGGACAACCCGCCATGTACCCAATTAAAGGTGTATGCTCATATATAGATATATATATATATATATATATATATATATATATATATATATATATATATATATGTATATATGGAGAGAGAGAAAGATACATAGAAACATGTCGATATATACAGGTTTACATATATATGTAAATATATAGATAGGTTAAAAACATCTACACAGGTACAGATTAACATATGCAATAATGTATATATCTATATACATAGACACACACACACACATACATATATATATATATATATATATATATATAACACACACACACACACACACAAACACACAAACACACAAACACACACACACACATACATGTCTGTAGACAGCATCCGAAGTGGTCATATCGGAGTATAACATGGACCATAGCAATCACACACCCCCCCCCCAAACAATATGAACATAACATATGAAGAGTATATGCCAATACACTATTACAAATATGTTCTAAGGACTCAGTCACCAACACAACTGCAATGACTGCAAATATCCATGACAGAATTACACAGACAGCTTTCATTTTGCAAATCTTTATTCTGATGTATTGCCAAAAAGATTCAAGGACTAACAGTACCTGCATGCTATACAGGAAGCATTTAATAGTGCCTTAATGTATCAGCCTGCAATTACCATAGTATTAGTCCACTAAGGGATAGGTGTTCACATAGGGAAAGAACACCCACACACATACTGACGTCGTATAAAAGGGGTTCCTACACACCTGCATGTGCTATGTACACCCACCAACATCTACCCCACAAACCGGGATAATTACATCAGTACCTACTGTCATACCATAACCAATTATGCAACTACTGTACATCATCTGCTGAAACCTTAACATACCTGGACACAGGCACACTAGCATGGCCCTATGTGAAATAGTTGCCGTTATACAATTGAACAGCTGCTGATGTAACAGGGTTTGTATGAACTAATCCCATTTCAGTGGGTTGAAAGGTTCGTACACCAGGAAGTTTTACTGAGTACAGATTATTAGCACAGTATGATACTCAGTAACACCAAACTAAATATGTCTGGTAAGCACATTGTAAATCCCCTAACATTATATGCATAGCTATGCAGCCTTGAGCTGGTCAAACAACCTGGCCAGACTGAAACATATGCAGAAGCATTAGGTACAGACAAACCCTGCACAAGTAGCAATGTTCAGAAATATAACAGCAGGACTCACATGTATACCAACTCCTCTAGGCATTACACACAATATATTACTGTTTGTCTCCATACAGCTGTTGCAGTAGATTCCAGACAAAACGTCCACTCCGTCTTCCTCACAAGTAAGGCAAAGGGACAACGCCCAAGTGGAGTACTCAATTATACTCCACTGTAGCCATGGTATTGGCTAAGGCAGTAGCAGCACAGCTGATGTGCATGTAATTAGCTACTTAGGAACACCAATTGGTCATCGGGATAGCACATGTTACTGATCTGTAACTATAAAAGGTTGCCCTGTCACACATTCAAACAATCTGTATCTACCTGTAGGACAGTACAAAACTCTGAAAGACAAACCAGAAACGAGTATTACACTAGTTAATAACACCTCCGATCACTAGAACGGTATGTATAACATGTAATATGTCTGTGTATGTAGTACCTGTACTGTAAGAATTACAGTGTAATCAATTCATATAGTGGAAATAGCTATCTTGTAACGATGTATTGTTGAGCAGTAGTAATGCTTGTAGTATTCTATGTGTGTACTGCTGTATGTCACACGGCACACTCCACATACACCACAAGGGATGATATGGGCTTGGAACCCACCAATTCGCTTCCAGCCACTGTCAGTGTCAGGATTGGTCCAACAAGTATGTGCTATAACAGGGGATAGTATATGTCGATATATTGTAACAGTCGACATGTGTATGGGTGCATAAGTAAGATGAACATGTTAAAGGTGGGCTTACTGTGCAAATATGGTGTGCATTGTGGGATATTGTGCCAATAACTGTGTAATATACAGTATTCTAGGCAGATATGTATTCTATTCTACATAACAGTTCTGTTATGTTATGCAAACAGTAGTTATGTCTGTTGGCAATTACAATACTCAATGACAGGATACATAGCATTAGTATTTATCTGACAGGTTAGCAGTATGATAGCAAAGATAATTGGAAGAGCCAGGTAACTATCCATGCACACAACACATGTAATATCCACCTCTCTACTATTGTTTGCAAGCAATAACAGCTGTGCATGTGTACATGTTATGCAAATGTGTAGTGACCCTTGTTGCAGGGCTGGGCCAAATGGCTATGTGCATACCTACATAGAGTGGATATTGAGAGTACAGATACACTGGTTGAACTACCAGGTTAATGTAGCCCAACCTCTCATTGCCAACATAACAGACATACTGTATGTAAGGTAGTGCACAGCACTGGTAATGAAACAGGTTGCATATCATATTTACCTCCAGTGTAACATCTGCAGTAGGAGTGTAATATGTAGGAAACAGTTGCCCATGTGTAATAGCTGCATCATGGGTGATGGCTCACACTATCAGATTATATCCTGATCATGTTGAGAGTGGCATCAGAGCCAATTGATACATGACTCTGTTTGGAGAGTGGGTGTCTGTGCCCAGCAGAGCTCATGGTCCTGGTGGATATGTGAGTATATACCCAGAGAAGGAAACAGACATGTAGACACTTGCATCATCTGTAATCAACTAACAAGATGTGATGTGCTCCTCAGAGGATGATTGCTGCTAAAGGTAGCTACAATGTTTCCATAATAGCCAGTGTTGTCACGTCCATAACAGAAATATTTACATGTGAGCATCACTGTCTAAAACATCTTCATAGGCAATATGTAAACTGAAAACAGTACTTGGTACTTGTAGTACTGACTGCTCATACAGGCATTTCCACCAGTCAGCTACTGGTGTTTCCTAATGTCAGCTTTGTGCATGTGGCCATGCTGGGGGAATGTAATCTCTATGCCATGTACACTGCCAGACACACCTAACGCCATGCCCCACACATTGTTTGGGATGCAGCTACAGGGGTAAGCTGGAAGGCAGCCCCAGTCTACAGCCATGACTGGACTGGACAGTCATGAGGTGTAGGTTAAGATATGCAGCTCATCAACACAACCAACACATACCCTTACCAGAACAAAGTAAAGGCACCCAAACACACTACCGGAAATCACACACATTCACAGATGCGTCTAAGTATCTGGCCATACAAGTGATCCCCCCCAAGCAGAAAGAGACAGACACCAACTTACACAAACTGTATGACATAGTTTGCATAATTGTGCCACACCTCTGAACACATCACTGGAAACATGCCCAACAGTACTCATTTGTGAATGCAAACTGTAGCACTATGTTACACACCGACCTATACGAGGGCATACATACTGTCAGCTGCCTGTCTGCCATGATTAGCCACATACTCATACACTCAGACCATCTTTTGAACTATACACATGGCTCTGGCATATTCCATGTTGTTGTGCAGGACCTGTGATGCAGTAGCCTGGACTGCATGGAAACACATGTAGGAACTGTCAGGTCTTGTAGCCCATGCAGGTATGTCCCAAGGCCTGGGTAGCATTCTGCCATTGGCCAGAATGATACCACAGTACAGGGACAAAAGGATTGTATTCCACAATTGTCTAGTGTAGTGGTGCATGTCACAGGGTATCCAGTATCTGTCATCCTGGTATAATATGGCTGACAGACCATGATGCTTTGCCAGACAGGGCCTGCACCTGTTACCCCTGGGAATCTGGATACTGCCTAGGGCTCATGCTTCCCCTATAGTGCCTTCATCATGCACGGTTCAGGTGAGGGTCCACTGCTGTTACAGGGACAGCCAAGCAATAAACTGCGGGTCTCGCTACACAAGGATACATGTCAGAAACACTATACGGACACACATATGTCAATCCCTAACATGGAGAACATATCTGTGCAGTGGTTGAGACATGTTTCAATGCTTCGGAGAGCACACCTACATGACCATGTTATAACACATACCTCACCTCTTACCCATTATCCTTTATTGGAACACACGGGCCGCAGGTGTGTCCATATTCCAGAAGGATATGTACAACCCCATGCTAATTGCACTTGCACAACATCAGATGCATTATGCTGAGCAACTACCAGTAGAATTCAAAATGCACCTTGAGACAGATCACCCACCAGACCGCAGACTTCCCAGCTGTCATAATGTACTGTAATGGGGAAGATTAGGTCTGAGACAGAACCATAATATTGGCTACTCTCAACTATTCCATTATGAACTGGGAAGACTCCTCACGTACCAACACCTGCGCTCAGTGCATGTTGGATTCCATCGCCCCACTGACCTGGATCACAGTAGTCACACAAACAGGGCTAACAATATGCTACACATAGTTAGTCTCCAATGCCAATGTTATGTTTCCTATGAGCAGAGTGGTGAGTGCCATGGCATCCATGCAGATGGATAGTGCATGTGCAAATGCTGAATCCTACACAAATGAACCTTAAGCAGTCACATATGTGCAGTGATTGTGCCATTGAAACAGAACCAGGAGTCAGCCCAGCACAAACAAGTAGGCAAACTGGTGGTACCATGCTTTAAACTGTACCACAGAAGGTAGTAACTGTTGCAAGAGTGAACACACATGAGTGTAGGTGATCCCTGGTCAGCCTCAGTAAGATGCAGATACACCATATAAACCACACAAAGCTACTGTGAAACTAATCAGCCACATATTATGAGGCAAGCACAGAGCATTCTATAGCTGTGTCATTAATCGTAATGGCAACGACAAGACCTGCCATACTGCACAGCACTATGGCATGGGTAGTACTGCACCTACAGAAATTGCACCCGTTTATCCAGATAGGGTCTTGGAGAACCTAAACCCACTCCCACTTCCCCCATCCCCAACAGGAACACTTAGTAATATATCCATGTACACTACAGGGCCCCTGTACTAATGACTATGCAGGTACAAGCTGCACTCTCTAAAACCATACATACAGCTTTCATGGGACCTGTATCCTACACAATGTAAGAACATTCAGCTATCCACATACACATCATGTTCAATCATAGCTCCATGTCAGGCTGTGTACAGACCGAATTGTGCACAGCAACAGTTATCACACCCCACAAAGGGGGAGACACCATTGATAATGGGACATAGTGCACAACTGCCCTGCTGAGTCTGGTCTGTATGGCCATGAACCATGGTCAACGTAACTGATGTACTCGGTACAGATGTTGATGACAGTAGGGTTGATTCACACTGCATATCATGACCTTGCCAGGTCGTAGGACACCATCACCCATAGTGTGTTCCAGCTGCACTCAGTAAACTAGGTGTATATTCCTGTCACAGGAGTGATTAGCAGCTAGACTGCTGGCAGAACCAACACTACAGAAGGTGTCTGACGAATACATAGGTTCATAGGTAGGTACTAGGCTATTGGCCCTAGGGCCTATACAAGCCTAGCCAAAAATGTACCCTGGCTTTCGCCACACAAGAAAATTATTTTCCTGTGCCCCTGTCAAGCAGAACCACAGAAGTGATCCCTGGGGTGAATATAGGTTCATAGGTAGGTACTAGGCTATTGGCCCTAGGGCCTAGTGGAGAATGAGGGTATGCACATCAAACCAGTGCCAGCCACAGTAATACAGGGGTCATTCCTGGTACTCCCCCTCTTTGTTATCTATACCACATAGATTAACACAGAAGGCATCAGCCTATTGATGTTTGCAAATGACTATGAACTAGGAGCAATAGTTGACTCGTGTGCTGCGTTCAACATACAGAAGGGCCTTCGTGTGTCAGGTGTGTGGTGTGTGATGTATGGCCACACTCTGACAGCTATGTATTGCATTGTCATCCTCTATGTTACAAACCCTGTACCCATTAACTACCACCTAGGCAGCGGTCAACATAATGGCAACTGTGTGTATGGGATGCAGCTGGACAGTACTTCCTTTTGATAGTTACATCACCACAAAAGACAGGTAGTCATATGTGGCACCCCTAATCATGACAGGGTGCCATCCAGGAATATAGAGATAACTGCTTAGCCATACTCAACACCCATGTGACCCATAATAGATCACATATTTCCTTTAAGGGTTATTTCCCATGTGTAGATGGCCTACACTGCCCTTCACAATCCCTAGCTGCACTATGTAGCATGCAGCCTACCCTGAATAAAGCCATGTCCATCCCAGAGGTGTTGGACATGCTACACTTAACACATCCTGATCCCAAATAAACACATATGTCATGGACTTCCACCTTTCTAGTATAAGGATCACAACATGCCTGACAGATCCCTGTCCCATACACTTAACATACTCTCGCCATACTATGCATCCCTGTCCAGCGAAGCTGCACATTGCCCCTCTCTGTGACATGGTATGATGACCGCATGCCAAATATATCAGTAACCATGTGTATCAGTTCTGTGGCACTGCTTGAACTAGCCACTGAAACTTACCTGTCTGTTGCCTACAGCTAGGTAACCTGTCTGCCTAGGCTCATAAATAGCCCAGGGCATATAGCCTACTAGATCACTGTGAACATACATGCTATAGTTGATATCCAACCCTGCAAATACCATCAGGCTAGCTATTGTCCCATGTGTTACACATGTGCAACACAGGCAATGCATGGCAGGATGCTACACAGCTTTACAGTGCCATGTAGATCTATATGGCAAAACACATACATGCTTGCAAGTCTGCAGGGTCTCAGGACATGTCCCTAACAGCTATGTATGACTATATATGTATGTACACAGCATTAAGGTTGATTGCATTAATGTGAACACATCCAGGCATGTGCTGATAGGTAAAGACACCACTACAGGCAAACAGATATGCCCACATCAAGACAAAATCCACATGGTGTATGAGCAATGTCATCACATACCCAGGTCAAGATAACATAACATCACCAGTATATGTCAAATGTGTGTGACTTATACATGTCAGTGGTGTTAGTGTCATGTAGATTTACAAAGACGTATTTGTAATCTTAATAAATGTGATACACATGTCTGTTCAGCTGTACTTGTCTGTGAGTTACTGTGGCCTGCCTCCATCGTTATGTCTTCCAGGTATGCCACTTAGCAGACTGCCGCCTTACAGCCGCTTGGAGGATGAGGTCCTCATATCATACCTCCTCGACACCTACATGACGCTCTTCAGCCATGTGCCACAGGATGCACAGCAGTGGGATGCCCTGTGGGAGGAACTCTGCAGGAGGGTAAATGATGTTGGCGGTCACAATCGCACCTATCAGCAGGTGTGCCGACACTGCATTGACCTGATAAGATGGGTGAAATAGCGTGCTAATGCAATCGCCAGGGAACAAGGTGCAACAGGTGGGGGGGCACTCACCCAGCCCCCACTCACACATACCAAGGAGCTACTGGCCAACCTGGGGACACCTGCAGACCTCCATCCACAAGCTTTAGCTGGTATTGTGGAGGTTAGTGTCTCTGAACTACCGAGCCTAGAGTTACCTGGTAAGTCACTATTGCACATAAAGCACAACTATATATGACATAGTTACATGTGTTACTGTACAATATGTAATGTAACATCATTTGCAAGGCATGTATGCACACATGCCACATACTATAGTTTGCTACTCCATGTATGCACAGATGTGCATACTCCATAGTATAGTGTATTGTACTGGCTTATGTGCTAACATGGACATTGCACCCTGTAGCTATCACACAGGTGTGGATAATGATCTTACTGCTGTGACACTCCTGTTTAGGTACCTCTGGTGTTTTGCAGTGACAGCAGCCTGTGTCAGGTGAGATTGCTATTATTTACCAGGCTTGATAATGCATGGAACATATTAATTGCATGCTATCTGCCATAACACACGTACACATAATGTATGGTGGTATTGTTAATGGACACTGGTCAGACCTGCAATGCATCACACTGTTTACCTATGTGAAACAATTGAAGACTGTATGAAACACCTACACTAAACCTTCCAAACTGTCATTACCAGATGTGTGGACATCAGTGAATACGATGGTGGAGGTGTGTTCCACTATAGGGACAGGTACTACATATCAGCAGTACACATGTTGGGAATACAAACAGTACTGTACAGAGAGCATATGTGTGTACACACACTAAATGTGTTGGAGCTGGAATATGCCCGGCCCACAGGATACACCCTTGTGGAGTATACCCTTGCTGTTAATGTCACACAATGTCATGTGTTAACAGACATGTCCATGACATGTAGTGGGCTAACTGCAACACTGCTCAACTATCCTGCAAAACATGTCTCACATCCTACACATACCACCCTTTGTCTGCATAAAACTGTCCTCAGTGGAGCATATGACATCTATGGGTGTATGTCATATGGGATAACACTGACATGTGAAGTAAGATGGCCATCACAACCATTGGACTGAACATGTGTGCACATGGCCATGTTGGATGGCCAGAGACATGAAGCAACACACACAGAAGTGATGTACATGTGTGTACACCCTGTTGTACATTGGCTCGACACAATACAACTATGGCCTTTGTGTAATGGTGATATTGCAGATGTGAAACACTAAACATCATACAGGCCTGTGCACAGCTTGTGTAGGCATAACATGAAACCCCCACATAACATGTCTTGAACATCTGGAGTGTGTCACGATATGGAAGCATTCACCTATACAGTATCCAGATACATACATGTGTTGCACAACATACATATACATGCATATCAAGCCGCAGATACAGTACATTCACCTTGCTGGTGTCAGACATCACTGTCATGCCTGTTCCTCATGTGTGTGAGGTGCACAGATGGCATGTGGGACATAGAGTACTTGTAAGTTAGCCATGTGTGGGCATAGTTGCCAGGTATCAGTAATATGGTTGCAGATGTGCAGGGGTGTCATCTGTATACCCTTCTGTGACCTGTGTCACACATTCCACATTAGGGTTTATTGTGTATACACCTCGGTGACTTGGGTCACATTCCACATTAGCTATGCATTATATGTGAACATAGGCATTACTATGAACTGTATCAGCTCACACTGTATAGCAATTGTGAAGCCACATGATACCCTGCAATAGCTATGCACATCAGCTCAATGTGCAGTATGTCCCTGCATATTTGTAGGGTGGACAGACAACATTGCATCAGCTGAAGGCCCATGTTAGTATAACACGTCCCTGCATTGAGACACCATTACCGTACTGGAGATTGGAGAGGACACCATTGTGTTACACATGTATGCATGTCATTCAACACGTCAGCAGAAGACATGTTATACTACATGTGATTGGCAAGGTCATATGCCACACAGCAGGCCAGTGTACTGTAAACCTGTGCTGGCCTGTGCACCATTGCAAAGTAGGGACAGCCATGTCAGACGTGTACAACCACATGCACAATGTCTACACTCAGCTCAGGGGTAGGCGGAATAATGTTGAACAGACATGCACTGCTTTGGGGGAGATATGCAAGCTAGCCCTCAGGCAAACATAGTATGCAGTCAACATACCCTACTGCTCATGTTTTCACACAGGGGCGGTGGCTAACACATAGTATCAGTGGCAGATGTACAAAGGTCAGCGATGGTCTGTTAACATGTGGTGTATGTTGCAAACACCATGGCAGTGCAGTGCAATGGTGCAAAGTGCATGCATTGTGTTGCAGGTATGGGGCATAGGCTGCTAATACAAATGGTGCAATACAGGTATGTATGCTAACCACCACTATAATTATGTATTGTTTTGGTCTAGAAGTTGCCACCCATACCATGACATCACTGCATGTGGCATTAATGTGCTTGGTAGCAATTGCCCCATGTAAGGTGACGGACAGAGGCAGAACTTGTGTATATGACCAATGTGAGATATACTTAGTGTAGCGGTCCTGATAATAATGACAAGTACTTACACAGCTGGGAGAAGTCATCTTGACACCTGCACCTCAGTGCCATTACACAAGGTGGCTCACACATTATGCTTGCACATGCCACTGTTCCACGTATAATGCCACTGTCCACAACCTGCTATCAATGTATGCCTTTCAGGGCAGCAAGGTGTATGACACATGCTGTAGGTAGCATCCGCCTGTGCGACCCAGGTAACCTATTGTCTGTCACGTCCACACATGCATGAATGTGTATACATAACATATATATGTCGGTACTTCATGTACATGTATGCATGTATATCACACAGCACAGACACAGATATATCATTTACAGGCCACATACAGGTATCAGGTAGTAAACCAGTATGATATGCATATGTACTGACAGGTAAGATGTACCTAGCTGTAAACCTGTGTGTTTACAATAGGAGTCCATTACAACATGTTCTGTACATGTAAGTGTTTGAGCATGCACACTGTGGCCTTCAGTGGTTAAAATCGGAGTGCATCCCAAATAGCCCTGTGCTACTAAGTGTATGAGCGTACCCACTGCCACCTTGTGTATTTTGAGTCAGTGCATCCATCAAGCCCTTTGTTACTAAGTGCATGAGCATGCCCAGTATAACCTTGTGTAGTTGTAGTCATAGTGCATCCCAAATGGCCCTGTGCTACTAAGTGTAAGAGCATGCCCACTGTAACCCTGTATAGTAATAGTAGTTGTCCATTCTGCAGATGGCCATACTCTAGTTCAGGTTCCTGTTGTGCTACAACTATACCTCTCAGACCTACCTGCGGATGATGTGTCTTGTTTGTGCGTACAGGTTGTAATGGACACCTACTTTAAACACACTGGTTTACAGCTATGTACATCGTGACTGTCAGCCTCCCTGTTGTTGTCCACAATTGTAGAAGGGCAATCTGACTGCCTTGGAAGGTGTAATCTCTGTGGCGCGTCTCATAAATGCGTAGTATTGTAATAGTGTACTTTAGATAGGCAGGAGTTCTAGTCCCACCACTGGCAACTGTGCTCTTGTGTTTGTGTGTGTGACAGCAAATGTCTGAGTGTGGTTGTGTGTGTGTCTTTGTGTCTGCATCCTGTCATGGTAGTGGGTTTTGCTGCATTCCAAAGTGATACCTCCTTTTGCGCTGGCCTTTATCCTTGTCAACCGCTAAACCGCTCTCTTCCCCCCTCCCCACTGCAAGTAATCGATCCTGTGATGTCACCTAGCTCAGACATGGAATCAGTAAGTGTAAATGTATATTTTCTGTGGGACATATCCCAACTGCATACCAGTGTACTAGTTCCCTTTACATAGGGAAGACATGTATGCACAATACTGGCAAGTGTGTGCATGCTTGTGTATGTGACTACCCTGTAGCCAGGCATGTACATGTGTAATGTCTTTTAGCACACCATGGTAGCCATCTGTGGTGACCGGTGTCTACAAAGTATTACATAGTTATGAATGGTAAAGAATACAC